>NC_064632.1:94681488-95316533 GCF_023864275.1 Schistocerca cancellata | reverse complement strand
TTGTTTTTTACTCTTTTCATGACACTATGGAACTCATTTTGTTAAAGTCATTTGGTTCCTGTTACATCCAGAATTTCAAAGCGTGTATTCCGATCCAACACTGCGAGTAGATTCCTGTTTATCTATAAATGCTATAAACGTAGACTTTCCTTCTTCTGTCTATATTCTAAGGTAAATTGTAGTGTTGGTATTGGCTTATGTGTTCCTACATTTTTCCCAAACACAAACTGAACTTCACTGAAGTTGTTTTACAACAGTGTTTGCATTGTTCTGTAAATAATTTGTGTCAGTACTGTGCAAACATAACTTATCAGAATTATGGTTCGCTACTACTCACACCTGTTAATATCTGCCTTCTTTGAAGTTGGAATTAGCACAAACTTATTGAAGTGTGAGCGTAGTTTACCTGTCCCAAAAACCTTACATATCGTGTGAAGTAGTTAGGCATGACTGGTTCTCACAAGGATGTCGAGAATTCTAAATGAATATCGTCTACTTCTGGTGCCTCGTGTGGACTTAGCTGTTACAGTGCTCTGTCACGTTCTTCTCGCAGCATCACAGCTCTATTATCATCTTCGTCCACTTTCTCTTTCATTTTTATAATACTGTCTTTCCTTTGTACAATAACAGAAAAAATCGCAACACAAAGAAGGAGTTATGCGACAAAGACGAAAGTTGGTAGGTGTGTTTCTACATCTTAAAAATGATATCTGTTCAAATTTCGCGCCAGTCGCAGAAGAGTGGCGTTAATAGCCCCACTACGAGGTAGCGAATCGAATTCGCTTTAAATACACGCTGTAACAGTCTTGAACTATAGTTACCTTTGGGATTGGACGTGATGGGTTGATGTTACTAAAGAATGTCTTCAAGGCGACAAAGACGCCATTATTAACATTTCACTGAGTTTGAACGAATAAGTGTAAGAGGGCTACGACAAGCTTAATATTCCTTCTGCAATACTGCGGAAAGATTTGGCAGGAATATAGCTACTGTACGTGATTGCTGGCAGCGGTGTTCACGAGAATGTTCGGTCTCAAGAAGACCGTACTCCGGACTGGAACGTGGCTCTACCGAGAGGGAAGACAATGGTGTACGGGATATGGCTGTGGCGCATTGTACTGCATCCGCTGATGAGTTTTAACACCAATTGGCACCACAGTGACACACGGAACTGTTCCAAATCGGAATGTTGGTTCAAATGGCTCTGAGCACTATCCGACTTAACTTCAGAGGTCATCAGTCGCCTAGAACTTAGAACTACTTAAACCTAACTAACCTAAGGACATCACACACATCCATGCCCGAGGCAGGATTCGAACCTGCGACCGTAGCGGTTGCTCGGCTCCAGATTGTAGCGCCCAGAACCGCACGGCTACTCCAGCCGGCTCGGAATATTAACACAGTGTTTCACGCATGGGAAGTGTATACTTCTATTGCTGTCTGTTCTTATTATGATAGGCACTTAACTTTAGTATAGTGTCTAATAATTATCACATTCTTACACCTCACTCGACTTTCTAATACACAGATATTTCGTAAATGCAATTTCTTTTGCTTCGAAAGCGATTGTGTCGAAGGTTCTTACCGCTTGTGGCTCAGATGTAGCATCAATTGTGGAATTTATTTCTTCTGCATTGGGAAACAGTTTCACAGCTTTAGAAGTTTTATTATCGTGTATACGTACACTTCCTTTCATCTACAATCGTGGTGGTTTATTTTGTACGTTAAATAATATAGTCATTGCATACCGTACAAGTTTCATTCGTTCTAAATTCACTGACTTGACTGGAAATGTAGATAGTGAACAAAACCTCACGTTCTTGAGTAGAAATAAGACGTCTGTCTGCAAAATATCAGACCTTTTGCTGTCTACTAGCCACTTTCTGTTCTTAAAAGAAAACGACAATCTTCAGTAAATGCCTGTAGGTTACAAGGGAATAGTAAACAAACTGTCCTGTGGTGAAGCGTTTCATGCCTCCCCTGGATTCTTAGGAGACTAATGAAAGACAAATGTAGCGTCTTCTTCTTGTTATTGCTGCAATTTATTGCATTGCAGATGCCCCTGTTTGTTATAATAATAATAATAATAATAAACACTATACAAATCAATATAAACAACTTCTTTTGGTTCCGTTTTAGCTTTCGCATCCGTTGGGACTCAACAGTACAGCTTCCTGGTCGCTTGGGGCGCTGCAGTAGGTAACAAAAGCGGGACAGCGTGTCGCGACTGTTTACAAACCAGGGGCAAATTGATCTTCACTATAAGCGCTACTGGTGAGTTCAGAACGAACGATGGCTGAAAAAAGTGGATAAACAAGATCTTGGTCTGTCAAAGTAGGGTGATGCCTTTTCAAGAATAGCAAAATTGGTCCCTGTTTAGTTGACTGTACTCCAGACAGTCTCTTCGTTTAACTGAAAGATCTGCTTTGCAGATTTTTGGAAAACATCCCTCTGGACGGAGATCACGCTCATTTCGCACATATAGTGACAGAATTTCTCTAAGAGATTTTTGTACTTTGTGCAAAATATACTCACCAGGTGGGTTTCCCCACCATTCCTTGCCGTCGTTCATCAACTGTTATTTTTCCATCTGCTCCTCGTCCTACAATTGATTTCTTCTCCCCTTCACAATTATATTTTCGTATCTCTTAACGAAGTGAATGTTTCCTCGTTTCATTATGCGTAATTTCAATCTTAACATCTTGTGCTGACTTAGTGGGTACATACGTGATAGTTTCCTGCAGTGCTGTTATCTTGTTACCGTTTGACCACTTTCTACGCATTTTATGTCATGGAAGATTTCTTCGAAGGCTGGGGGTACTGTAGAAATAAGTACATATCTTTGTAAAAAAATTATTTGAAAATCTTCAGCTAAAAGCGGTAAGCGAGATGGCAAGACAAGATTGGTACCTTACGACGATACCAAAAGGAAGCAAAGTCTCTGGCGGACACAGCGACGAATGAGGGAAACAGGCTTAGATGCGCCAAGAAGTGTTTCCATGACCCACCACATCACCTCGCTTACTTACAGTGCTGCTAAGCCCAATATGCTGTCATCGCTGAAGACGAAAATATCGTGTCTCTATATACAGCAGTACGAGAGTTAGGAAATGCATACAACGCGTGGTTTATTTATTTAAGCGCAATTAAGTGCATGCTGAAAAATGTGAGATTTAGTCTTCATTCTAAAATTATTTCGTTGAAAACAAACTAAATGAGACTACGATTATCCAAATACCATAGTTTGAAGCTTGGGCATGCCTCCCATCAGTACAGCATAGTTTCTAAATTCAAGGGAAAATTCATTCACAGCAGCAAATAGTTCCACACCTTTATAAGCCCATTTTATTTCAATTAAATAAACTAAGTAACTGACGGCAAATTGGAATGCATTGGTGCATTTCGTTGAGTTCTAGTTTAAAATATTCAGGACATTCTTCCTATTTCAGTTACTTTGGGAAATTCCAAAAACTGAGGACAAAAAATAAGAAATTGAGGACATTTGTTGTCTGCAATCAGTTTTAACGTAACTGAGGCCAAACAGGGAAACTGAAGACTGTCCCCAGCACATGTGGACGTCTGGTTACCTTAGTTAAATGATTGAAAGTATGACAGGAGATTTTCATTGTTGTGCCATTGGATGTTGGCGGTGGTGGAGAAGGACCGATGGCAGAACAAAAGAAGGGGCATCATTTTTCGATACTCGCCTAAGGCGGCAAAACACGTTGCAACGTCCCTGCAGATATTAGAATCAATTACATTACATCGCATAGTTTTAATCTGCGAACAGGTAGCATTACAAAGTTTCGGACGATTCACATTGCCTAGTAGCATTCTGTTGCGGCGTAACATCTCTCACTTGAGGAAAGGCAGACCGCTGCCACGGGAGACAGAGAGAGTTAATATGCTTCTAACGATTACACGAGTTACGTATGTTGTGCTTAGCAACGAGCAATGCGGAGATGTTCAAATGGTTCAAATGGCACTGAGCACTATGGGACTTAACATATATGGTCATCAGTCCCCTAGAAATTAGAACTACTTAAACCTAACTAACCTAAGGACATCACACAACACCCAGTCATCACGAGGCAGAGAAAATCTCTGACCCCGCCGGGAAGCGAACCCGGGAACCCGGGCGCGGGAAGCGAGAACGCTACCGCACGACCACGAGCTGCGGACAATGCGGAGATGTATTTCTGTGGTGTGTCACTAATCTGCTATTACATCTTCGGTACCCCATTACCAACAATTGTAAGCCAATTAATGGCCGGCTGGAGTGGCCGAGCGGTTCTAGGCTCTACAGCCTGGAACCGCGCGACCGCTACGGTCGCAGGTTCGAATCCTGCCTCGGGCATGGATCTGTGTGAAAACCGACTACGAGAAAGAAAACGTGAATGCCCATTATCACAGCACAGTACGGCATTGTCTTTCAGCAGCATTTTTAACAGGAATCTGCGCATTATTGTGTATGTTGTGAAGTATCATGTATGATTGTGGCGTAAAAAAATCGAGATCTTTACGAAATTTTTACTAATAAACTTTCACCTTTATTTCGTGTTCGAACGTTCGACAGAGAATCGTGTAAAATTAGAGTACGGTGTAAAAATTTGAATTAAGTCGCTCAAGAATTTTTCGAAATGTTTGTGAAACAGCTTTCCCCTTTATTAAGAGGGTGGTCAAAATAAGTCTGTAAAATATAAGGGTGTTGCAGGTAGGTTGCGCTAATATATGTAACTGTTCGCCAAAAACTACAGACGTTGCGCCGTCTCCGGGGTACATACAATAGCACTGAAGTTAGCCAGTCGTGTCATCGCGTGCGCAGCCTGCCAGAGACACTGTCGCTAAGCGTGTTCTTTGTTTGATTTCCTCAAACCGAACAAACATACCTTTCGTTCACCTAGCTTAAACTTAACTCTTCCGAAAGAGGCAAATTATAAGTCGTAATGAGCACTTGAACAAGTGGTAACGCACGGACCTACAAATGTCTGCGCATTATCTCTTTTTAGCGCTGCAAGTACTTGAACTTGCGCACGTTTAAACCTGATTAGCTAACTGCAGTGCTAAATAACTCGGAAACGAAGCAACGTACAGAATTTTTTGTCAACAATTATTCCTGACCACAACCTCCCCCGCTACGTCCTTACAAGTTTTTCCGAGTGTTTGTGACTGTCCAGTATACTAATATAGATATCGTCCCGAAATGGACACATCACATTAAATACGCTGTTCACGAAGACATGCGCAATCGTCGCAAGGCGGATGAATATAGTCTACAAGGAACGATAACGAAACGAATATTAAGCCACCAGTGAAATATTACACTTTGTGTTACACTGAAGATCCACACGAAGATATCCATGGAAAATGGAAATGTCGTGTGGCTAGGGCCTCCCGTCGGGTAGACCGTTCGCCTGGTGCAGGTCTTTCGATTTGACGCCACTTCGGCAACCTGCGCGTCGATGGGGATGAAATGATGATTAGGACAACACAACACCCAGTCCCTGAGCGGAGAAAATCTCCGACCCAGCCGGGAATCGAACCCGGGCCCTTTTTTTTTAAAATAAAATAAAAATAAAAACGCGGTTCCTCCGCTTTATGGTCCAACAATGCGACCACTTCTCTCTCTCTCTCTCTCTCTCCTTTTTTTTTTTTTTTTTGGAACAGGAAGGCAGGGTAAACAAACAATTTTTATTCATGCAATTGTGCTGTCCTAGGGATAAGAAAAGTATCGAGACAGCAAAAACAATTTGGAAACCATAAAATGAACGCAAAGGCCGCCCTCTTTTTTTTCTTTTTTTTTTTTTTTGTAACAGGAATAAAGTAAATGACAATCCTAGTCACGGGCGGGAGTGAAAATGAAGTTATCTGCATCACAATCCCTGCAGCACGCCGTGTCGCATCATAAACCTGGCAGAAAGCCATATAATCTTGACCATTTCTGCCAGTGTGGGCGGTATTTATTTCTCCTGCGTCGACCATTCGAAGGACCAGTATCTGAGGCGGTGTCGGTGTTTACCATCGTTGTGTGTGGTTTTTTTTCCGCGTTAACATAATGCAGTCATAACTGGCGCCAACAGGTAGGGGCCAGTTTTCTTCTCAGTGTGCTATATGCCAATATAATTGAACCGCGCAGTACTGTCTCTAGTCGTTCTGCTGCAGGAGTCTTCCCAGTTCTGGGACACCCCAGCTGTCGGGTGGATTGTGAAAAACACTTCCTAAAAAATTGGAAAAGTAAGTCCTGTATTTCGTATGACGCCGTATGAGCTCGTGTTGTTCTTGTAAATACATCCAATAATCCATCACGGACTTAATATCGTTCGAATACAAATATTTCGTCGCATGTCCAGCGATCCAATTGACCGCATACGTCTTTTGTTTGGGAAAAAAGGTCTTGTCCGGTAGAAAAAGTACATCCGATGTGATTTCTGTGTAGGTAGTGCGCCGAAGGAAGGCCAGTATTCGACGCGTCAGCATCCAGACGTCCCTCGCTGCGCCACACACTAAACCATGTTCTTCCGTTGCTAACAGTCCACAGTTTGCGCAAAGAGGAGAATCGACCATATGAATTGTATGTAATCGACTCCTGGTCACAAGTTTACGGTTTATAAGAATATACCACATCGATCTCGCTGCTGTTGACAGTAATGGAGTATGCACTGCACACCAAATGTGGTTCCACGTTCTCGACGGGTATTTGAATTCCATTATGTTGCGGCCATGGTGATCCATCAAGCATCTATAGATCTCCCGAGTCGTGGGTAGTCTCGTCGAAGGTACTTTCAGACGAACATAACTGTAATCAACAAGAAATGAGGCAATGTGTGCAAGAGAAGGCGAAATATTGCCCACCGCAATAGGGGGTTCGTACGAAGGCGGAACAAGTACTTCTATCAGAGCTGACCTTATGGTATGCTTTCTTTGTTGCCAATTTCGTATCATCGCTCGCATGTAAAGCGCCAGAGCTTTGTTTCGCACGTTTGTGAGGTTGAGGCCACCGTTCCGGAACTGTAGCGTTAACGTATCATATTTGATCTTAAATAACATCCCAGTACTAACATAGTAACCAAAGGCAGCTATGAGGCGGTCTGCGATACCCTTCGGTATTGGTAGGATCTGCGCTAAATGGGGCAGTCGTGACGCTATGTGAACGTTGGTGTATGCCACACGTTGGATCATGTCAAAGGCTCTCAGTGAGTTGTTCCGTATCGTCAGACGAACATTCTGCAGAAGCCGCCGAGAACTCGCCGCCGCTGACCGCCGTAGTGAACGGGTAAATGTAATCCCCAGACATCTCAGCGATTCCACCGTCTGAAAAGGTCCCGGTACGTCTTCCAGACCCCGTCCAATGTGCATAATTTTGGATTTCGTCATGTTAACGACACTGCCTGCCGCCGTCCCGTAAGAGTCGAGATGTTCAACAGCCTGACGCACTTCATGTCCTGATCTGACAAGAAGGATCAGGTCGTCCGCATATGCGCGACAAACGAAAGAGTTCTCATTAAGCGCTATCCCAGTAAGTGAGCGCCTCATAACACACATCAGCGGCTCAAGCGCTATCGCAAACAGCATCATGGGGAGTGGGCACCCTTGTCGGACTGAGCTGTTAATAGGAATCGAGCCCGCTTCCCGACCGTTTACAATCACCTTCGATGTAGCCCCTCGTATTAGCCTCATAACGATGGAGATGAAAACAGGTGGAATCGCCATTCGGCTCATGACTGACTCTAAGAAGTCATGGGTTATCCTGTCGAACGCACGATCGAAGTCCACAGATATCATCGCTGCTCGCATTTTACACGTTTCCGCTAGGGCGATAACGTCACGGTATTCACTTAACGCCGAGGAGATGTTGCTTCGCACCCCTAGGCAAGCCTGATCAGGGGATATTGTCCTGGATATCGCCAGCTTGAGACGAGACGCTAGTAGTCGTGCAAAGATTTTATAGTCGGTGTTTAGCATAGTGAGAGGCCGATATTGATTAACACTGAGACTCCCCGTCATCTTCGGGATGGGAAGAAGAAAGCCCGTCACAAAATCCGACGGTAGGCGCATGTCCGGACGCATCGCCTCATTGTACATCGATACCAACTGTGGCATCATCATGTCCACGAATTCTCGATAAAACTCTAGCGTAATCCCATCTGGCCCTGGTGATTTATGGGCCGCTCCTTTTGTAAGTGCCACTTTTATATCGTCTTCTGTGAGTGGCCCCATAAGCGCTGCCTTATCCGTCTCTGTAAGTGTCGTTTGCAGATGTTGCAGTATCTCTTCCCCCACCAGACGGTCCGTCGGTGTACCGGCATAGAGGCGGCGGAAGTGCTCTAAAAATTCATTTGCAATGTCCTGTTGTGTTGTCAGTTGACGGCCATCTAAACCGTGGAGCACTGTTACCAATGTCCGGCGGTAACGTTTATGTTCCCGCGACACATGGTGCATCGAGGTACGTTCCCCAGTGATGGTGTCGAGACATCTTGCCCGTATTGGGATGCCATCCAGTCGTCGTCGCGTGATCGATAGGATTTGTGCCTTGACACGACGAACTGCCGCATGATGTTCTGCCGACGGCAACTGGAAGGACAGCTCACGAAGCATTGTGTAATAATAATCAAGAGTGTCTCTTTGCCATCTCGTCTTATCGCGACCATACTGTATGAGAGCTCTTCTTATTGCCGGCTTAGTACACTCGAGCCACCATTGAAGCACGGAGGTATATGTTGGTAGACGGCGTTGACATGTGGCCCATACCTCCTCGACTCTCTGACGACATTCGGGGTCCGCCAAAAGTGACGAATTGAGCTTCCATGTCCCGCGGCTTCTCCACACACTTTGCCTAGGGAGTGATATGGTACAAATGTAAGCCAGATGATCTGTAAATGCCGCAGGCCATCGTTCCGCGTCGACCACCTTATCCTGTAGGCCAACCGAAACATATATGCGATCGAGTCTGCTCGCCGAGTGACTGGTATAAAAAGTATATCCCTCACGGTTCCTATGAATCATGTCCCAGGTGTCGCGTAACTCCAGATCCCGGTAGAGCACATGCAATTCACGACAGGTATTGTAATGTGGAGTCTGGTCTTTTTGGGCTAAAACACAATTGAAGTCACCACCTATAATGAAATGATCGAATCTGCCGGTAAATAAGGGCACAATCTCTTCCGAATAATATCTCGCACGCGCCCGTCTGTTGTCTGTGCCGGAAGGGGCATAAACATTGAGAATGCGAATTCCATTAACAGTTATTGCCAGTCCTCGTGCCGAAGGTAGATAAGCCAGGTCTCGAACCGGAATCCCGTCCCGGACCAATATTGCCGTTCCACTGTCGTTGTTCGAGTGCGGCGAGGTGTAGGAGATGTATCCATGGACTTCCTGGAACTCATGAATGTAAATTTCCTGCACCATCAGTATATCCACATCCGACGCGTATATCATGTCCCTAAACAACTGCTGTTTCACGGGCGATCTACTAGTATTTACATTCACTGTCCCTATTCTGTATGCCTGGGGTCGAGTAGCCGTCATCTCCACATGATGTTAAAATGACAACGTTTCACCGTATCGATAGTCCCTTTGCACATCCGCAGAGGGTCGCCCGACGGACGTGTCCCTGTGACATTAGGTTTCTTGAGATGCGGACGGATGCGAGTCCCCACCAGTAGAATGGTCCGCATCAGTGATTTCGTCGTCCTGCTCATACCAGCTGATATTATTGGGCTGCTCCAAATTTTCCTGTGCGGCAGTGATGTGTGACATCTGCTGTTCTTTCGCAGCTTGAGACTCCACCGCAGAAGGGGTAGCAGGCCCCTGAGCGGATGCGTCTTCTGAGCGACATGACATCTTTTCACTGTCCGAATGCATATGGTCTGCGATATCCGAAGCTTGTGGTTCCAAGTCAGACAGGTCCATAGTGTTAGACTCATCTGGGCTCCCAAGAAGAGAAGGGAGCGTCTCCGCAGAGTTTAGTCGGCGCTTCTTGCGGCGCTTTGGCGAGCGTTGTTTGCGGGCCCTAACCTCGGCTTCTGGTGTTGGCGAATCTTGCATCACCTGCGCTCTCGCCGCCGCCACAACGCCCTGGGGCCGTTCCACTTCAGCTTCCATGACTGTTGTGATGCTGTCATCCTCTTTCTGCGCCACCTGTAATGTCTGGGATTGGAGATGGTCTGAGCCATTCCTTCTTCAGTGGGGTCCGAAGGCGCCACAATCAACTGCGGCGTCGGTTCGATAGTGCGCTCCGATCTCGGCGTCACCTCCCCGCGAAGCGCCGCCACGTAAGTCATCGGCAGTGACGTTGGTGTAGTCGGATTCTGGAGGTCTCCGCTGGGGAGTTGCACGAGTCTCCTCTGCATACACGCAGATCGAAGATGTCCTTCACCACCACACCCGGAGCATGTCCGGGGCTGTCCATCATAGATGACAATAGCTCGACAGCCGCCAATGTTGATGTACGATGGCACATGTTTCGTGAGCGCAATTCGCACCTGTCGGACACCATTGAGCACTGGATACGTGCTAAAACTTGCCCAACGTTCGGTCGTATGACTGATAACTCTGCCATATGGCTGGAGCGCTTCAGTGACCAAGGATTCTGGTACCTCGAAAGGCAGCTCGAAGACTCGAACCGTACGCACGCCCAGGCCAGAATGAGCGACTAAAACTTCGCCAATATGACCATCGGAGTGTCGGAACTGAAATCCTCGTTTGGCGGCTTCAATGATCCTATCGCATGCTGCGTCGTCAATCATCTTTACGTAAAGAGTGCTGCTCACGATTGATAAATGAATTCCAATAATCTCCGTGTAATTAAGTTGCACTTCGTCCCTCAAGAAACGTTCGATTTCGAAAGCCTTCGGTCGTGCGTACTCGTTACAGAACGTGAACTGTATCGTGGTTTTTCGGAAATTGTGTGCCATTGCGTTCGATTCAAACAATAACACACGCGAGTGACGACGGTGTAAACACCGCTTCTTCCGCGAACGTTCGCAGCCGGGACGTAAACAAGTCCGAGCTGCTCCGCGGCTAAAGGCGGACTGAAAGGCCCTTAGGATAGACAGTCTGTCACGCTGACCACTCAGCTACCGGGGCGGACAAGATATCCACTACGTGACTGCTCACGTCTCCCTTAAACAGTCATGGCGGGAATGATATGCTAATCACCACTCCATATCTGGATTAAATATCACTGAGCTTGAGTGTGACAGTTTGGAAGCTACTTTACTGTTCAGAAACAAAAGTAATTAACTTGTCTGGCAACGGGTACGTCCCAACACTCACGCTTTTTAACCTTTGTGCAGTAATTACTTCCGAGCTTTCAGAGCAAAAATGCTGTCGATTCGAGCAACATGCTGTGACGGTACGTCACATAAATGTTGGCATTTTTATCGGTTGTAAACCGTAGTTAACGTATTTTATGAATATAATTAGTATAAAAGATACAATTAACGTGATAATTTAAGAGTAGCATCTTTATTTAATGTCTATGAAAATAAAAAAGGATCAAAAGAGACGCGATTGTACGGCCGAGGAGAAAGGACGTATTTCATGGTACACACACTGTTTTGTATCGCGTTACGGAAGGCAGCCATTGAGCGGCTACACATATTTTACGTAAGTTATTCTGTATTATGCTAAAATAAACTATTATTGTTATCACAAAATGAATTTCTTTGTAATAGGTGTCACCTGAATTGCTCACAGTGGCTAATTATTTTTAATAAGCATTTTTTCAGTAATTTGCGCTGCGAGAAGCTCATCTTCGGATGCAGCCTCTGGTCGACCATTACGCGCCGAAGTATTAATTTATTTTTCAGTGTTAACAGTAACTGTAAATCCGAGAGATTTCGTTATAAGAACTTTTTTAAATTGCAACAGATAACTAATTTAAGTTAAAGTTCATTTTTTAAATTATACAGATTCCATGAGTTCAGTAAGTTTTATCTTGGCCGCTCCACGGCAACAATCGAAATTCTCTCGAGCCTTGCTTTGCAATCAATAAATAGAAATTAACAAAATTACATTCAATTCAGTTAACTATATTTTAGTCACCACGTTCAAAATCTAAAGTTGGTACATGAATAACTGCGGCCCTTCTAGAACCCGTTTCATATTTACTTATGCACGTAAGTAAAATCGATAAGAAAGATCCCTAACAAAAGAAAAATTCATGCTGATAAATTAAAAATAAAAATATATAAAATATATATGTAGTTTTTTTGGTATATAATCTAACAAATGGCTCCGACGTAACAATGCGGTGGTTAGACTGCGCTTGCGCAATATGAAAAGGGGCATTTACTTGCAGGCTCTCCAGGTTACAGTCTCGGGACACCATCATATGTATTAAAAATTAAAAAAATGAATAGAAATGAAAACTGAACAGATGTGTGTTTTAATACTGTGTTTCGGGTGTTCTAATACTCCTAATAAACGTACGCGCGTTATTCAGAAAGTAGGGAACGTTTCCGCCTGACACCGCTAGGCGCGCGCCGATCGCGTATATTTTTGTATGTGCGTGCTCGGCCACGCACTCCGCTGCTCGACTCGCCACGGCTCACTTCGCTACCGTCGCCCGCCTACGCCACTATCCCATCGCAATGTCCGGACGTAGAAAAGGAGGAAGACGCAAGATTGCGGCCGCCGTCGAGCTCCTGCTAAAGGCATTCGGAAGCGACGGTTGCGGCAACAAGAAGAAGGAGCGGAAGCCCGTGGCACAATTACAGTTACATGCCAGAAGATGGGACACACAGCCAGAACCTGCGGTGGCGCGGTGGCGTTTCTGATGTGCGGGAAACCGCACGATACACGCAACTGCGACAAACCAAGGGACACCGCGGCCGCGTGCATAAATTGCGGCGGCACGCACGGTGCAAATTCGCGCAGCTGCGGCTACCTGATGTCATGGAAGCGGCAGAAAGGGGTCACCACACATGAAGAGGTGGGGCCCAAAAAGACAAGGTGGACACCCCGCCCTCCTACTCATGCAGGGGAAGCGGGCAGCACCACAACAAAGATGACGAGGGTGTGTTCTACATCTACATCTACATACATACTCCGCAATCCACCATACGGTGCGTGGCGGAGGGTACCTCGTACCACAACTAGCATCTTCTCTCTCTGTTCCACTCCCAAACAGAACGAGGAAAAAATGACTGCCTATGTGCCTCTGTAACAGCCCTAATCTCTCTTATCTTATCTTTGTGGTCTTCCCGCGAAATATAAGTTGACGGCAGTAACATTGTACTGCAGTCAGCCTCAAATGCTGGTTCCATACATTTCCTCAGTAGCGATTCACGAAAAGAACGCCTCTAGAGACTCCGACCCGAGTTCCTGAAGCATTTCCGCAACACTCGCGTGATGATCAAACCTACCAGTAACAAATCTAGCAGTCCGGCTCTGAATTGCTTCCATGTCCTCTCTCAATCCGACCTGATAGGGATCCCAAACGCTCGAGCAGTACTCAAGAATAGGTCGTTTTATAAGCGGTCTCCTTTACAGATGAACCACATCTCCCCAAAATTCTTCCAATGAACCGAAGACGACTATCCGCCTACCCCACAACTGACATTACGTGCTTGTCTCACTTCATATCGCTCTGCAATGTTACGCCCAAATATTTAATCGACGTGACACTGCTAACGGGGTATTCAAACGTTGCGGAAAGCCAGCGATGACGCCATTGCCACGCTGAAATCCGCCATGGCAGAGGAGAGGGCGGCCCTGAGGGGCTGAACTCGACGAGATGCGCCGCGAGGTGACACAACTGAGGGGTAGCCCTGTGCCTCGCATCTCGAGGGACACCTGAAGAGACGCCGACCCCCGGTCGACGCGGCAACGCAGGTTCCTAGGGAGGTGGTCATTGCGACGGGAAGGAAAATAAATGCGGTTGAAGAGTTCACACGAATGTGCACATACAAATGTTCGTTAAAAAATTTTAGTGCAAATTTTGGCTCTCGCGTAAGTCTCAGGGGATGATTTCCACACTTGGTGCATTAGTACACTGTTCCATACCCGCGCATTACTTGTAGTTTTGAATTAATGGTCACTCAGACATGAGTACAGATTATGCTAGGGAACAAAAGCTATGCGATTATTATAGCAAAATAATTTTTCACAACACAGTTCAATTAAGCTCTTATCATCTCTATTTATTGGCGTCGTCCCTTTCTTTCACACAATGGAATTAGCACTGGTGAGATGGTTTAGGGTTTCTCTTTAACAATAATTTGACTCCGAACCCCCAATAGCAATAATGTAGGCTGCTATAATCGAAAGTTACTCAATCAACTCGGACAGAACCACAAGACCCACTGTCGTCTTTGTTCTAGCAATTTTGGCACGAAACCACAGATCGCTATATGTTCACTTACGCCGATGTATACCTCGTAATTCGTACTCACACAAATAATCGTAGCATTTCCAGTTCACTAAATATATGCTTGCACACTTGCACTGTTAAACAACACTCTTTGTCGAAATAAATCGGCGCGAAAAATTGTTACTCAAACGACCACATGGGCCATCCACAAGTGGGGCTCACTCTCCACCCCATGACTCGCCAACGACTGCTCACCGACAGACCGACGACTGACCAACGACTTTTTTTTTTTTCATCTTTCATTCCTTCCCCAGATGGGAGAAGGCGGGCACATGGAGAGCCTAATGCTCTTTGGTGCCTTAGCTTAACTTATGGTGTTCTGTTGGGGCTCCATTTATTTCTTCAGAAGGGAAATTTCAGTTTGTTTTCTGCGTATTCTTTGTTTGTGTGGTGAGAGGAAGTGAGGACCCTGGCATTTGCCCAAGTGCTAAGGGAAACCTCTCAAAAACCTTAGCAAGGGTCCTTGTCTTGAAAGTTGTTGTCTTCTGCCTTTGTTCTTCTGCGATTCTTGTGTTATTCTTCTATTAGGTGACTGATGTAGTTGATGTGGTTGGTCCTGTTCTCGTTGTCACTGCTATCGTCGGTGTAGTCAATGCATTCTTTTATGGTCCTTGGTGGGAATGCGTATTTATATTGCGGGAAGTTGAATTCAGTTGGTGTGTAATTGAGTAGGTCAGTCGTTAGTGTTTTGTTGGTTTGTCGGTTTCTTCCTATTTTTGCTGTAAGTTGGATCCACCTCTCTTTTATAGGGTTGACCTTTGTGCTTCGGTAGACTGTGTTGTTTTCAGTTCTCCTGTCGAATCGACCTGCAATGCGGAGGATTTTCCTCTCGAGGGCTTGTAGTTTTAGCGTGTTGTTCTTGTTCGTTATCCACACTGGGGCGGCATATTCAAGGATCGGTCTTATGAACGTCTTATATGTGTGAATTAGTGTTTCGTTATTTGCACCGTTTGCTCTGCCTCTTATTAGTCTGATGAGGTTGCATCTGCTGTTTGCTTTTTGTGCCATTTTTTGGGTATGCGGGATCCAGGACATTTTGTAATCTAAGGTAGTTCCTAAGTATACCGCTGTGTCTTGCGGTTTGATGGGCTCACCCCACAAACTTATCTTGAGTTTTTCCAGCTGTTGTTTTCTCTGTTGCGAGAAGTGTTTGTGGTTGAATAGTATCAGTTGCGTCTTTTGGGCGTTTGGTTTTATTCGCCATGTTTTAAGCCATTTTTCCAGTCGTTTGATGAAGTTATTGTTTTTCCTGTTGATTTCGTCTATTGAGTTTGCTTGGCACCAGTAGGCTGTGTCATCAGCATAGAGGGCCAGCCCTTCATTCCAGCTTTCCGGGTGCGGTACATCTGATGTGTATAGGTTGTATAGGAGGGGTGATAGGATTGCTCCTTGCGGCACACCTGCTTCTGGGAAAAATGCCTCTGACTGGGTTTCGTTGACATGTACTCTTGATGGCCTATTGTCTAGGATGTTCGTCAGTAGTGTGGTTAGCTGTGTTGGCACACCCATCTGGTGGAGTTTGTAGTATAGCCCTTTGTGGCACACTTTGTCAAAGGCTCTTTCTATGTCAAGAAAGAGAGCCGAGGCATGGTTCATCAGATTCAGCCCTTCAGTAATACCGCTGCAGATACGTAGTATGGGGTCTATGGTTGTGTGGTGCTTTCTGAAGCCTGCCTGTGTTTTCGGAATTATATTGTTTTTCTCCGCAAATTTTGATAGCCTGTTGCTGATGATTTTTTCAAAGCCTTTGCCTATTACAGGTAGGAGCGTTATGGGTCTGTAGGATTTCGGGTCATTTGGCGGCTTTCCTGGTTTCGGGATAATTATTATTTTGGCTTCCTTCCATTGTGTTGGTATGGTTTGTAGTTGTAGAGCTGCATTGTAGATTGCGTTGAGGCAGTCTATCATTTGTTTACGTGGCGCTAGCCGAAGTTGTTGTCACGTTATTTTGTCAAGTCCTGGTGCGCTGTTTTTCCCTCTTAGCAGGGACTCTTCGATTTCTGCTTCTGTGATTGCTGCTATGAGTTTAGTTTCTTCTTCATTGAGGACGTTTTGTGAGTGAAGTAGAGACTTAATACTTTTGTTGATGTATTCTTCGTGCTCATTGTCGAAGTTCGTATCTGTCGGGTGTTGGTGAGTTTCTGCCAGCACTGTTTTGAAGATCTCTGCCTTGTCCCTGTCATTAGCGGTTATGTTACCTTCGTATAGGAGTGGTGGTTCCGTTATGTGGGTTAGGCCGCCGATCTTTTTGAAGGTGTTCCAGAATCTAGTGCCTTGTCTGTGGTCTAGGTGCTGGCTTGCATTGGCCCATCTTTCCGATCTGAATTCTCTTAGCTGTTGTTTCACTAGAGAGTTTAGCTGATTCCATTCTTGCTTGTAGTGTTCGCAGCCTGTGCTTTTGAAAAGTTTGTATAGTTTCCTTTTGTCTTTGATTGTGTTGAGGATTCTTTGAGGAATTCTTTCGGTGTGGGGTTTAATAATCTTTGTTGGAGCGTTGTCTTGCGTTGCGGCGTGGATGGCTTCAATTATGGATTTATTGTAGGAGTTTAATTCGTCTGCATTTTTTATGGTTTGCGGTTGTGGTAGTGTGTCTTTCAGTTGCTTCTCATAGTTCTTGATATTTAGTTTGCTGACGTCTAATATTGTTTTTCGTAGGCTGTTTATATTTGGCGGCGTGAGAAGCGTGGTCTGGAAGATTAGAGGAAGGTGGTCGCTGCCAACACTATCGCCAACCCATGGTGGATTGATGTCTCTGAGGATTCCACAGCTGCATAGTATGTGGTCTGGTGTTGAGGATCCGGAGTGGCTAATGAAGGTTGGGGCGCTATTCGGGAGCCTTACTATTTTTGTTTCCTCGTCTTCAAGGAGTTGCAGGAGGTCGTGTCCATTTCTGTTGGTGTGGGAGTCGCCAAACGATTCCGCCCTTGCATTGATATCGCCCATGATGATGCAGTGGCCCAGGCTATTTAGATATTGGAAGAAGTCGGTCGGTAGCGGTTCGCGAGGGGGAGTGTAGATTGTTGCTATGTAGAGGGGAGCTTTTGGGGTTTTGACTTTCAGAATTATGGCTTGGAGGTCCTGACCCCCGGCCAAGATGGCCGCTCCCTTATATAGGCTCGGATGTCTACCCCCTCCCTGGCTATGCAACTACCAATCTCACCAGTTAAGGTAACAAAATTTGACACATTCAACCCTCAACAGAAATAAGTACACCATCGGAACTGTGCTAAAATGTACATCTTATTTACTATGTTACATTAATTTCTAGGATTATTCTATCACCCTTAAATCAAGTTTTAGTGTTTGCAAAATTTCTCCACTTAGCGGAAATTTGATCGTTTACATCTGTGCTGCAAAGTTTTAACATAGAACTGCATATAGCACCGTTCTTAGATGTAATCTATAGCGATATACACACTGCGCTGCTCAAACTCTACATATATATAATAATTAGTTAATTATGGGCGATAAATGTTAATAATAATTTGCAAACAATGAAAACTATTGCAAGTTAAGTGTATAGTATAACTTAACCAGTTTAAAATACGTGTAATGCCACCTAAAATATTATATAGTGCCGTTCTTTACGTTATGTGTTTTCTATTGAATTTCGTAAACAATTTCCCATCAAACTTTTTACGAGCTGAATTATTTATGAATCTTAACATATGACTACGGCACTCGATCCGCTATGACGAGACGTTTTCAATGAGCGCTCGCTCATCCCTGTAAGTTATTATTTACTATTTTTATTAATCTTTCAGTATTCGTGATATTAAACAATTTTCAAGTTACTATAACTTTTGCGTCTCGTGACTTCTTTCAGAAGGTGCATATTGCTGACCACAATCCACTGCCGCATCACTCTTCACTGTAAGTTACTGAGTTTTCGCGTAATGCGCGAAAAACCAAACAATGCCCCAAGCTGCGAGACATGTGGCCGCCCGGCGGCGGAGACCATCCCGCCGACCGTTGCAAATCTCGCGCGGGCGCGCCACGCGCTTCCACGAATGGCGCACCATGTCGCGCGCTGAATCTCCAAAGCAATCCTTGCATACTTGACCTATTCATCTAGGAACGGGGGTTTGTACCGTCACATCACGGAGTCGGGGCAAGAAGACGGCCCCATTGGAAATGGGCGCCCCTTCTGCCTCTGCAGATATGAAGACGGCGGAAGAGACGCCAATGGAGACCGAGTGAGAAGAAGACGAGCCAGACCTTATGCGCCCCCCCCCCCTCCCCACACACAAATCAAGAATTGTGTGAGGGAGGTACTCAGCAAGACTGCAGACTCCCTACGTGACGGCAGGCAACCCCACCTTGGAAATCCATACCCCTTCACTGAAATCGATATCCCTCCCCTCCCACACAAACCCTATTCGCTCCACTGGGGGTGTGAACCCCTGAACTAGAAGGTTAAAGGAAGGGAACTCGTCCGGCTTGCAGATCTGGAGTAAATAAACCGCTACCCGATCTTCACCGATGATGACTGGAAGTACATGAGGGAACAAGCCATCCTGTGCATCAAACAGAACACGCTGCCAGTGGACCACTCCTGTCTGAACGAAATAGAGTTCAGACAGCCAGGAAATCACAAGAAGAATAAGAATAAGAAGCCGCCAGAGACATCTGGCCGATAATTCTTTGTTACAGATAACCCAGAGGCCCATCCATAACTAGAGGCAAAACAATCCAACCAGCCAGGAATAGAAGAGGAACAGCTTCCTGAAGCTCAAACTCCCATGACTCGGACCGAGGACAAGGCCGGTCATTTTAGCGTCAGCACCGGCAGCTCAATCGGCATCCATCTGTGACAGAGGGAAAGTCTCTGCGCGTCTGTTTTTTTCGATATTGGAATTTGAAATGTGTGCTGCAATCGAAAATCCCGCCAGTTGTGAAGTGCGGTCTGTGATACGGCTTTTGCTGGCAAAAGACCTAAAACGTATAGAAATTTATCGTGAACTGTGGGAAGTCTACGGAAACAGCGTAATGAGTGAATGTTCCGTCCGCAATTGGTGCATTCGCTTTAAAACTGGCGGAACCACGTTAATGATGAAGAGAAGAGTGGACGCCTGAGCATTGTGACTGACGATCTTGTCGCTAAAGTCGATGAAACGGTTCGTGACCACCGTCGCTTCACAATAACCGAGCTTTCGCTTTCCTTTCCACAAGTTTCACGGACTTTGTTGTTTGAAATTGTCACTCAAAAGCTGGGTTACCACAAAATTTCGTGCACGATGGGTGCCCAAAATGCTTACAGAGCACCCTAAAGAACAGCGAATGGGCAGCGTTGCCATTTCTGGAGGCCTACCACAAATATGGTGATTCATTACTGGATCGAATCGTAACCGGTGACAAGACTTGGGTGAAACAAGTCAATTGCGAGACAAAATTACAGCCATGGAGTGGGGGCACACAAGGTCCCCTCAAAAACCAAGAAAATGTTTGCAAACTTTGTCAGCAAGGAAGTTGATGGCTACAGTGTTTTGGGATAGGCAATGTGTGCTTTTCATTAATTTTCTCGAACGTGGAGCAACCATAAATTCTGTCTGGTACTGTCAAACTTTCCACAGCCTTATAAGAGCAGTTCAAAACAAACGCCGAGGAAAGCTGACGTCCAAAAGTTTGTTCTCGCACGACAATGCCCGACTTCTTACGGCAAACCGCACTGAAGAATTCTTTAATTCATTCAAATGGGAAATTTTCCATTATCCGCCCTACAGCCCCGATCTTGCACCAAGCGACTTCCACTTGTTTCTCAAGATGAAGAACTGGCTTGCAACACAGCGCTTTGATGACGACACAGAACTTTAGGCAGGCGTGACTCACTGGTAGACGTCTCACGCGGCAGAATTTTACGATGAATGTCTTTCAAAGCTTGTCCACCGCTATGATAAGTGCCTCAATGTGTTTGGTGAATATGTCGAAAAGTACACTACTGGCCATTAAAAGTGCTACACCACGAAGTGACGTGCTACAGACGCGAAATTTAACCTACAGGAAGAAGATGCTGTGATATGCAAGTGATTAGCTTCTCAGAGCATTCACACGAGGTAGGCGCCGGTGGCGATATCTACAACGTGCTGCCATGAGGAAAGTTTCCAACCGATTTCTCGTACACAAACAGCAGTTGACCGACGTTGCCTGGTGAAACGTTGTTGTGATGCCTCGTGTAAGGAGGAGAAATGCGTACCATCACGTTTCCGACTTTCATTGAAGCTTATCGTGACTGCGGTTTATCTATGGCGACATTGCTGCTCGCGTTGGTCGAGATCCAATGGCGGTTAGCAGAATATGGAATCGGTGGGTTCAGGAGGGTAATACGGAATCTGCTACTAGGCCCCTTGCAACATTTTTAGCCTGAGAATCTATAGATCCTAAATACGGCACTGTGCCGATTATGATAAAAGAGTCATGTCATGATACACTCTGGCCGGGCAACACTAGTCACTTTCAGAAAGGGAAAGTGGCGGAGTCGCAGGAGAGAGGCATTGGTTGTACTCACACTCGTGCCGCCATCTGATATCGGCTGTATTCTCTTAATTTCAGTCTGGGTGCGCCCTCGCCCTCATTAGTAGTTCCAGTGAGAGTGATTTTGCCCGAAATCCTGTAATTAACGAGCCGCCTCACCGTCGACCTTTGCAGTAGGCCGTGTAGGATTTCAACAGAGCGCACAAAGTTTAGCGGGAAAGAAGGTTTACTAAACCGGTAAACACGGCGGAAGTCTGCAGCAGGTAGCGCTGAATGAAAAAAGAAAGAACAAAAGCACCAGAACTCTATTGCTAATTGCAATTTCTCTGTACGACCTCACCTTTTTTCAATGAGTTTTTTCTTTATCCGTTTGTCCTGGAGATAGAACTTTTTACGAGTATTTGTTGTTGTTGTGGTCTTCAGTCTAGAGACTGGTTTGATGCAGCTCTACCTGCTACTCTATCCCATGCAAGCTTCTTCATCTCCCAGTACCTACTGCAACCTACATCCTTCTGAATCTGCTTAGTGTATTCATCTCTTTGTCTCCATCTGCGATTTTAACCCTCCAAGCTGACTCCAATAATAAATTTATGACCCCTTGCTGCCTCAGTATATACCCAACCAACCGATCTCTTCTTCTAGTCAAGTTGTGCCACAAATTTCTCTTCTCTCCAATTCTATTCAGCACCTCCTCATTAGTTATGTGATCTACCCATCTAATCGTCAGCACTCTTCTGTAGCACCACATTTCGAAAGCTTCTATTCTCTTCTTGTCTAAACTATTCATCGACCACGTTTCACTTCCATACAAGGCTACACTCCATACAAATACTTTCAGAAACGACTTCCTGACACTTAAATTTATACTCCATGTTAACAAATTTCACTTCTTCAGAAATGCTTTCCTAGCCATTGCCAGTCTACATCTTATTTCCTCTCCACTTCGACCATCATTAGTTATTTTGCTCGCCAAATAGCAATACTCATTTACTACTTTAAGCGTCTCATTTCCTAATCTACTTCCCTCAGCATCACCCGACTTAATTCCACTACATTCCATTACCCCTGTTTTGCTTTTGTTGATATGCATCTTATATCCTCCTTTCAACACACTGTCCATTCCGTTCAACTGCTCTTCCAAGTCCTTTGCTGTCTCTGACAGAATTACAATGTCATCGGCGAACCTCAAAGTTTTTATTTCTTCTTCATGGATTTTAATTCCTACTCCGTATTTTTCCTTTGTTCACGCTACTGCTTTTAAATATATAGATTGAATAACACCGGGGATAGGCTACAACCTTGTCTCACTCATTTTCCCAACCAATCTTGTTTAATCTTCCTATCTCTGTTGGAAGAATTTTCTCGTTTTATTGTAGTTGTGGCGTGTACTGTGATTTAGTGTATCGGATACACAATGTCCGAGAAAAAAGTAAAGCACCGTAAGGGGAGTACGAAAAAAACGGAAATTCATGGGTTGAGAGGGAACGTGATTTTATTTTGATGGTTGCAAAATCTAGTCAAATTTACGAAGAACGTGGCTGTATGAGCCCACTTATCATTACGACGCTGCATTCCCCTGGCCTGGATGCATGGAATGATTTGCTTAGTGAAGCTGTCGTAAAGCCATTGCACCCACTCCTGAAGCAAGCTGGCCCATAGCTGCTGCAACGAGCTCTTCATAACCGCCACTGAGGTGGTCCCACACATATTTCAACGGGCAGAGATCTGGGGGTTCTTCTGGCCACCGGAGGACCTCAACATCACACGTGAGGGGTAACACAAGATGTCCCAGGATGTCCTAGACTTACCGTTGTGCCAACACACTTGACGCGGCCTCTACCAGGCGTGTGCTGGAGCAGTACCCGATGGCTCCCCACACTTTGATATTGAAGCAACACCGCTTTGCCTAACCTCTCCACAGGTCGCCGCCATACTAGCCAGCGATGGTCATCTCGGATGATGCGGATCCACGTTTCATTGCTGAACACAATGCGATGCCGTTCATCAGCAGTCACAGCATCAATCCAGACACTGCCGTTTGTCTTGTGGTGTTAACGGCAACCTAGGCATGGGAAGATAATTCCCTTGTGTGGCTCCTGCTAGTCTTCGACCAATGGTGCAGGGAATCCGTTATTTGTTCCCGGATAAAAACTGCAAATGTGCTTGATGCACAGTATGGCAATCCTCTCCTATGGTGGTGAGATGTGATGGACCGGAAACTTGACGACGAGTATGACCGGCCTCCCTCATGTTCCCATGCAGTCCAACATGACCCAATATCCGACGCTGTTCGCGCCCCTTCAATACCCTATATGTTCTGGCGACCATGGTAAACACGAAAAACACTAATGCAACCAGGTGGCTGTTTTTTGTATGGTGGGAAATATTATGAAATGACTGACGGAACAGCCATGGGTTCGCAACTGTCACAAGCCATAGCTAACTTTTTCATGGAGGATTTTGATGAACTAGCGTTGAACAGTGCTCCCTTACGTCCATCCTGCTTCTTCAGGTATGTTGACGATACATTTTTAATCTGGCCACATGGCAATGAGGCACAGCAGCAGTTCGTTGATCATTTGAATGGTATACATCAGAACATAAGATTTACAGTGGAGGTGGAGAAGGATGGGAAGTTACCCTTCTTAGATGTGATGGTGGAGCGAAAATCAGATGGACGTCTCGGACATTCTGTGTAGAGAAAACCGATGCATACAGATTTATATCTAAACTCGCGTAGTTTTCACCACCCTGCTCAGAAGAGAGCTATGTTGAATACCTTGGTACGCAGAGCAAGGACTATTTCGGACGAGGATCATGTCGGCTCCGAGATTAACCATCTGACGACGGTATTCAGCAAAAATGGATATTCTGATCGTGATATCAGATCTACTCTGGCGAAGAGACCTAGGAAGGACGCTGTTCGAATAGATCAAGAGGACCAACACATCGCGCGGCTACCATTCTGCGGTGCAAAGACCAGCAAGATCGATAGAGTCCTGAGCCGACAGCGAATCGGACCAGTCTTCTGGCCACCCAGGAAGATAAAGGAAATGTTGCGACCTGTGAAAGATAATCTCAGCCTGACAGTACCTGGAATTTACAGCATTCCTTGCGAGTGTGGCAAAAATTATTTCACCCATTTTATGAGAACTGTTGCCTATCGCTGTGTGGAACATCAGCGTCACCTGAAATACAGGTATCTAGAAAAATCAGCGGTGGCTGAGCACAGTTTGTTAAACAAACATAAGATTTCATTCGATGAAACAAGACTACTTGCTCACGCTTCAAAGTATTGGGACTCTGTCATCAGGGAGGCAGTTGAAATTAGACTCTGTGAAAATAGTTTCAACGGAGAATCCGGTTATACACTCAGCAATGCATGGAAGCGCGCAACTGATAAAGAAAGAGCGCAGAGGGAGATTTCTTACATTCCTCGTAGTTCTCCGCGTGTTGCGAGGGATGGCGCTGCAAGCAACGCTGGATCAAGCGAGCTAACAAAATCTATGGACACAGAGGCCGCCACCTCCGTACGCGCCGTTTTCACCATGACGTCATCCAGCCAATGAGAAGCCGTCCACAGCTTACAAAAGCGGAAGCCTCACCGGGTTACTCTGGGGGGGGGGGGGGGGGGGGTCCACATACAACACATGACCAACCGAGCAAGCGCGAGGCTCAAACAGACTACCCTATGCGTAGGACACAAAACAGAAGGGTGTCGAGGTCCATGTACATGACACTTATTCGGCCCCTGATGACGCACGCAGCTCCTGACTGGGGATACGCTGCGCCTACACGCCTGCGCCGGCTGCAGCTCATACAAAACAAAGTACTCAAAATCATAAGCAATGCTCCACGATACACACGCATCGCGGACCTTCACCGGGAATACCGACTTGAGACTCTCACAGAGGTAATCCACAAACTCACCACAAGACTACACATAAACTCCAGACATTCGCAGAACCCGTTTATTCTAAATCTGGGGAACTACGACCACAACCATAGACATACTTGTAAGGAACTAATATCTATAGCCAAGCACACGCAAACACAACGGTACAGGTGATCCCCTGTTTATCAGACGCCATTACTGGATATCCAGCTGGGACACACTGCCGAATAACTGGCACCACGTAGGGAAGCCGTACCGTACACTGCATGCAGACTAGCTCCAAACCCCCCCCCCCCAACACACACACACAGTGAGATGAACTATGGCCGATCTCCCAGTACTATAGAACGATCTTGATTGTTCCAGGAATGTAGCGGCTGCAGCAACTGGGATGCATCGCCATCGCTTGCCACGTTAATGATGCATGATACCCATACTAACAAATCCAACCTTGCAGAACTATCGCAGCTAGTAGGCCACTACTGCCCTTACTACCTATCCCACTGTCGCAGAGGTTTTTTTTCCCCACGGCACGAGCCTTGGCACTTTTTTCCCTCTGCTCTTCAAATCGCTACCCTCACTCGCGTTTCGTCCACTATCTATCACCTGGTGAACCGTGTTAATGCGTAGTCTTACCCAGACGCAAGGATAACATCACAGCCCAGCATACTATGATCCACTAACTAGGTAACTAACATGTTGAGGGAGATGACAGTAGAACTTTTGGTCTGGTCACCACGTTGGTGCGGGCGTGGAGGGGCCCCATCTCTTATTTTAAAAGGTCCACGACAGTCAGTTTTACCCCTGACGAAGATGACGGAGGTAGTCATCGAAAGCTTGGGATTTTATCCAAATTTGACGCGGCAAGTAAACCGAGAACTTTTTATGCAGGTGGCTGTTTTATGTGACAAAGAGAGTTACAACTTGAAACGGGACTGTCTTATTTGTCATGTCACGCCGGCCGCGGTGGTCTAGCGGTTCTGGCGCTGCAGTCCGGAACCGCGGGACTGCTACGGTCGCAGGTTCGAATCCTGCTTCGGGCATGGGTGTGTGTGATGTCCTTAGGTTAGTTAGGTTTAAGTAGTTCTAAGTTCTAGGGGACTTATGACCTAAGATGTTGAGTCCCATAGTGCTCAGAACCATTTGAACCATTTTTGTCATGTCGGTTTTCAAGAAGTTTTGGATATAAATGTGAAGGAAGTTGTGAATTTGATAAATGTACTCCACTTTTGTAGTATCGATATAATCATATTCTTTGTAAGTGTGTGTTATGAGACCAAAGGTGTTAGAATAAGTCAGAGACTAGCAGTATGTAGCGAGTGTTGGACAGTCTGGCGATATACTTGGTTTGAAAAAAGATGGAAGTTGACCTGCCGTATAGTGGACGCAGTATTATAAAAACGTATTCTGGAAGTTTTGTGGAACTGACATGATATGAGTGCAAGTGTGTCAAAGGGAAGTTTTCCAATGTAATCTAGTTTTTTTTTAATATTCGTAATTTGGTGATTTATTATTGTTAGGACACTGTGTATGGTTAATGTCTACCGTAGGAATTTTATAGTGAAGCACAATGGTTTGCCTTATAATTGAAAGAAGTGTCAAGGAACGTAACTATACACAGGACAGTTATTAAGAAATACACACATCAAAAAAGATTATGCATTACCTGTACAGAAAATTGGAATAGAGATCAACATAAACTTCATTTCAGCCCTTTTATTGCTCATGAAAACCACACATTGCATTTTGTACCACCAAACAGCGAGACTATCAGAGGTGGTGGTCCAGATTGCTGTACACACCGGTACCTCTAATACCCGGTAACACGTCCTCATGCATTGATGCATGCCTGTATTCGTCGTGGCATATTATCCACAAATTCGTCAAGGCACTGTTGGTCTAGATTGTTCCCCTCCTCAACGGCGATTCGTCGTAGATCACTCAGAGTGGTTGGTGGGTCACGTCGTCCACAAACAGCCCTTTTAAATTTATCCCAGGCATGTTCGACAGAGTTCACGTCTGGAGAACATGCTGGCGACTCTATTCGAGTGATGTCGCTATGCTGAAGGAAGTCATTCAGAAGATGTGCATGTTCGGGGCGCGAGTTGTCGTCCATGAAGAACAATGCCTCGCCAATATGCTGCCGATACGGTTGCACTGTAAGTCGGAGGATGGCATTCACGTATCGTACAGCGGTTACGGCGGCTTCCATGACCACCAGCAGCGTACGTCGGCCGCACATAATGCCACCCCAAAACATCAGCGAACCTCCACCTTGCAGCACTCGCTGGACAGTGTGTGTTAAGGCGTTCAGCCTGCCCGGTCTGCCTCCAAACACGTGTCCGACGATTGTCTGGTTGAAGGCATATGCGACACTCATCGGTGAAGAGAACGTGATGACCAATCCTGAGCGGTCCATTCGGCATGTTGTTGGACCCATCTGTACCGCGCTGCGTGGTGTCGTGGTTGCAAAGATGGACCTCGCCTTGGACGTCGGGAGTGAAGTTGCGCATCATTCAGCCTATTGTGCACAGTTTGAGTCGTAACACGACGTCCTGTGGCTACTGGAAAAGCAGTTTTCAACATGGTGGCGTTGCTTTCAGGGTTCCTCTGATCCATAATCCTTACGTAGCGGTCATCAACTGCAGTAGTAGCCCTTGGGCGGCCTGAGCGAGGTATTTCATCAACAGTTCCTGTATCTCTGTATCTCTCCCATCTCCGAACAACATCGCTTTGGTTGACGAGACGCCTGGACACTTCCCTTGTTGTGAGCCCTTCCTGGCACAAAGTAAGAATGCGGACGCGACCGAACCGCGGTACTGATCGTCTAGGCATGTACAGAAAACACGAGACGTGTACTTCCTTCCTGGTGGAATAACTGGAACTGATCGGCTGTCGGACCCTCTCTGTGTAATAGGCGTTTCACATTCATGTTTGTTTACATCTTTGGGCGGGTGTAGTGACATCTCTGAACAGTTAAAGGGACTGTGTCTGTGATAAAATATCCACAGCTAACGCCTGTCTTCAGGGGCTCTGGGAACTGGGGTGATGAAAACCTTTTTTGATGTGTGTATATTGCTAACTTGTCTAGTTGTGCGAACTTTATGAAAGGGTGTGTTGTTGTTATGGTTTAATGATGCATAGTTGTACTTGGAGTCTTTTTTCTTATTTATCAGTCATTACGTTTAATTCCTCGTTTTTCATTCTTTGGCTGGTGCAAATGGCTCTGAGCACTATGGGGACTTAACATCTAAGGTCATCAGTCTCCTAGAACGTAGAACTACTTAAACCTAACTAACCTAAGGACATCACACACATCCATGCCCGAGGCAGGATTCGAACCTGTGACCGTAGCAGTCGCGCGCTTGCGGACCGAAGCGCCTAGAACCGTTTGGCCACCTCGGCCGGCCTTTCATTCTTTACCTTTATGAATGTGTGCATATTCGCATAGCATATCGCGAGTTGTGTACTGCAAACTATTTCTGCGAAAATTGGTAAGGTACCGCTTGCATTGTACATCCCAAGTACAGCAAATGAAATATAATTTCAGACAATCATATCACTATTCTTAAAAGTAACAGGTTGCAGAACAGATGAGCGTTCCGTGCGCACACGCAGGCAAAGAAATTTAATTATCATCTAAATTCACTTCCACTGTAAGGTACGGTGATTGTCGGAATGTATTTGTTAAAAACATATGATATCATTTCCAGGGTTTCAAATCAGTTAAGGCTTTCAGAAAAGCGCTATCGCGTTAGATTTCAAGCAGTTTTATCAGAATATCACATGCATTAAATTTTACGTTCATTTTCTGTGTAATTAAACTAACAGTTCTGGTACAGTCATTTTCTGCAAGATTAAAACTAAAGATTAACCATATTCGGAGCCAACATTTTAATCAGCGTCATTTGTTTTGCAGTTAAATAGCACATGTAAATTTTATTGAAAACAGATTACTCTCTCGCAGGCGAATCGTCTCATCCATTGGCTAGTCTGGATTTCGCATCGCGTAACGTGAGCTCCGCGTATTTCCTGTCAAAATTGAATTTTAACGCAGTTCTGGGTAATTTCAACAATGTTTGCCTAT
Source organism: Schistocerca cancellata (assembly GCF_023864275.1). Lineage (NCBI taxonomy): Eukaryota > Metazoa > Arthropoda > Insecta > Orthoptera > Acrididae > Schistocerca > Schistocerca cancellata. The sequence goes on along the minus strand of NC_064632.1, from coordinate 95,287,706 downwards.
CGAAACCGCGGGCTCTAAACGATAGATATCGAACGTGCGGTTGTAAATCCATCACGCGGCTGTGGTGGCTGGCGTTATGATAAATTATTTGTGAGTTGCTAGGGAAAGCCAGACGATTTATGTCGGTAGTGAGTGGGATGTCTGATGTTGTTGATGTTTCTTCAGCTGACTGCCTCACGTGGAAGAATCTAATTCCATGCTTATGCAATGTAGAAAATTGTTTGACTTTTTGTCGCAAATATGGACTAATACCGGATGAGGAAGTTAGGGTCTGTGTAGACTACGTTGGGGTGGAGTGTATAAAAGTAAACAGTAAGGGGAGAGCCTTGCGAAAATGCAGATGCCCCCAGACGCCGTCCCACGGCGTTAGTTACTCTTCAAGGAATTAACATGCAATTTCATATGTCGTCTAGACGCTGTAGTAGGTTGTCACCGTAGAACTTTGTAACCAACGGGCACGTATTAGTGTATATATCCAGCTTGATACCAGCCCTGAGAACAGCAACGTCAGTAGACTCACAAGGGTTAGAAAGAGAGCAAAAATGCCAAAACCTGTTGACCTAGCAGTCCCTAGTCAGGGGAGCCCGAGGGGCGGGGCTAAATGACGTATAACAATAATGTTGTAAGCCTTATTTTGCAGAGCAGTTACGTTTAGCTTTCAGCTGAACAATGTTGACACCAAATACGGACTTAGTGCAACTGCAATAACATCCGCGCCTTAGGAGCTGTAGAGGGGACCTAACTAAACCATGATTGGCAGGCGCCTGCAAGAGACCTGCGGGCTTGGCTGGGTGGCTTTAAGTGGGAAAAACAGTGCCCCCAAGCGACTCTTTAAAACCCCTAGATTCAGAATTTTGGCAGAGTTCTCTGTCAGACGAGCTGGGCGCCGAATCCGCGTCCGTCGACACCAGCCTCCGTCCAGCTCTGCGTAAGTCTGCTCTCTCACTTGGAGTGCCTCAGTGAACAGTGTCACATTCATTATGTTTTGTTTGCAACTAATTTGTTACCTTAAGATGCTGCTAGTGTTTGCTACTGTGGTTAGCATCCACTCCTGGGACTTCTGCACTGGCTTCTGTTGTAACAGTGTTATTCATGCTTTTTCTAACCCTAGAACTAGCCTCCAGTGTATTAGTTAGTCCTGACTGGAATAAACAACTATTTCAAAACCTTCTTTGTCCAAGAGTCTCCAAAACGAGTTCCCTACCGAGACTCACCGCCTGCATTTCAAGAAAATACCTGTACCAGTGTTGGCTCAGATAGAAGAAAACAATCAAATGCCTTCACTGTGAATTGTCCTTCTGTACGGACCAGCAACCCCTTTTTCCCTCTTGTAGGGAAGCAGCCTACTCACGCCGTATAAAATTCACATCAGTCTTTCCATTGTGTGCCACCCAGTCCGCTGTAACTAGCTCGATGTCATAAATGTTGCGCAATCAAGTAAATAAACTGAATCGCTTGTAGCATGTCAGGAGTAATACTAAATCAATATGTGTTGAATATCAGTTCAATAACTTTAACCATTTTCGAAATTTGGACGTTTTTCTGTAAAAATCATTGGCGCGACAGAAAGGAGCTAGAAACTTAAAAATTTATATTTAGATTCCTTTTTAATAATAATTTAGTAGAAACAGTATTCTGGATCTCACAAATTAAAATTTTAGTTGAAATTTACAATTTTCTGGTTTTTGTCTTAAAAATTAAAGAAGCAAGATAGATTAAGTAGGCGAATAAATAAAGCTAGGATGTTTCAATTCAAGTATAAGGGAGATCCGCTATAATCATAAAGATGTGAGAAGTTTCAACTGAATAACTATAAAACTATAGCGATAGCGTATCTCCAAAGGGCAAGTTCAGAGCTCGTCTACTGCGTGTAGTGTAATTAAATTAATTCTCTCACCCAAAATATTTGACTTAGCCACGTCAGACTTTTATTATGATTACTTACCTGTGTGCTGATTGCACATTTAAATTGAGAGCTTCATCGGCCATCAGCAAAGGAAGCAATGATTTATTCGATAACTTAAAGTGGTGCTTTACTAGCCCAGCGGCTAGTCGGGAGAGCGGATTTGATCAGGCGTTCCCTTAGCCGTCCGCACCGCGGCTTTATATATAAGAACGCTGCGCGAGAAAGGAAGGCCCCAGTTCTCTCCAGACGCTGATTAGCGCACCATCTGTGCTGGGAGTCGCGTCGCGTCGCGTCGCGTCGGTATCATTGCTATAAACAGCCTCGGATGCCGTAATAAGTTACTAGGGATACTTGTAACCATGAAATCGTTTTCGAGTGAAGTGTTGATTCTGGGATGACTTCATTGATCTATCTTCAGTTTGCGTATGTTGTATTTTCATGTGCCACCGCGGGACAGACATTCTACCATTATTTATGTGGCGTTTGATGAACATTATCATCAAATTATGGCGAGCATTCACCTAAACATTTAATTTGAACAGTTATAGTTGCATCAGCGCATTAGACTCTGAACTGCTCTGGTCGTTGGATTGTATGGATTCTTTTGGTCTGTGACTTTCAGAATATAGTGAACATTTTAGAGAGAATCGTTTTTTATTATGAATCCCAGACAATCTCTTAATTCCTCAGAGGTATAAGCTGTAGCTATAAATGTATTTCTGAGATGAAGTGGGCACTAGGAATTCTAATTACAGGCTTCACGTTTTGCTAATCACTTTCTGGTTGCCAATATTGTAGTTAGAGAGCCAGTGTTGAGAATGGCGAACAACAGCAATAAATAAATAATAGGAACATTTTAATAACAAAATAATTCCACCCGCCGCCTCACACTCTCCCACCTATATCAGGACACAACAACCCTGCAAGCAACAGCTTCCGAAACTGACCTACCCACTAATACCGTTGCGACTATTTCGTGTTTTGGAGAGAAGTGTGTTATGTAATAGCGACGAACGACAGTGCACCTATCGGTGGACCAAGTAAATCTGTTGAAGTGGTGAATCGCACATAGCAGGGAAAAACAAGAGAGGACGAGCTTCAAAGAATAAAATCAAACATATTTTTCTTTTCGGTGGTATAGAACGAGAGTCCCGGATATGTTTGATTGTGAGAATGTTGTTGAGACAAGGAAACTTTAGTCTGTTCGATAAAGCGCTTTATACTGCCCGGTAGTAAAGTCATTACAGATGGCTTTCAGTCCTGTAAGACACTGAAAGCAGAAGCATTCAACCATGGGTTCGTCTGTAGAATCCGTGTCTTCGGAAGACACCAGTGTGCTGTAATGTTGACGACCTTTGTTTAAATCGCGCGATTTGCTAATTTCGAAGGACTTGTCATTTCATATATATATATATATATATATATATATATATATATATATATATATATAATATTACGTATCTCATGTCGTAAAATTAGACATGTGCTTGGAAATGACAAGTCGTCAAAATGAGCTAATCGCACGATTTAATTAAAGATGAAAAGAAAATATTATTTACACATCCGCCAATATTGTGGTTATGTACGATGTTATATTGACATCCGACCATGTCTTCTGGTTTTTTCACCATCTTTGTCAGGCAGTTTAGGTTTGGAGCCTAACAGTCTTTTAATTTTCTCCACACTCTCTGAATCGCTGTTGTCTGGACGTCCATTGCTTAAGTTTACAACGGCAGATACTCTGGGATGCAGTCGATCCACTCTCCTGTAACAGCTGCATGTAGTAGAAGCAATGGAGCAAGTAAAAGAAAGTTTTAAAAGTGGGAATAATAATCAGGGCGAAAAATGTCAATGGTAAAATTCTTTAAGGTTGACATCCTGTGAGAAAGCCAAATAAATTACAGGTGCTGTTCAACGGAATGAATAACAATATGAGTTCAGGAAACTGATTGAAAGGAAGCTAAAGAAATTATTGAGAAGAATAGTGTAATTAGATTTTGGACGCACTCAACAAGACATTTGATGGCCAGATTGTAGGCGACATGAAGGACTGCTGATACCTTGGAAGCAAATTAACACATAGCCGACAAGGCAAAAAGGACATCAGAGACCAACGAAGGTAAAGTGAGCGTACCTTGCCAAAAGAATTCCTGTAGTACAAACATATGTCTTAACTTGAGAAATGTATTAAAGTATCCATCTGGGAAGTATGGAAGTGAGTCGTGCACTGTGAGAATAGTAGAGAAGCAAATAATCGAAGCGTTTGAGGAGTGGCGTCACAGAAGGCGGCTGAAACTTTCAACAAATGAGTAGTTGCTGTGGAGAATCGTCGATAAAAGGTATATGTGGATAACACTATTCAAAAGAAAGGAGAGGATTATGGAACATATGCTAAGACATCAGGAATGACTATAGGAAGAAACAGTTCCGATTTTCACATAAACTGTTTATTATTACTGATGTTACAGGTTATAATCATGACCGGACGGAAGTACAGGACAGGGCAGCTAGCGTCTTCCCCATGACCACAGTTTGCCCGTGAACGCACGGACACTACTCAATATTACTTGGCGTATATGGTGCGTCACTTGTTTTCCTCGGAAGGGACATTTTTAAACGTCCATCCGAGTTCCACACTTATACAGAAGTTTTCAAAGTATTTGCAACAAACATCTAGGGGTAACGGATGTCATCACGGGGAACAATTTCTGTTAGAGTCTAAACGTTCGTTGAAGTTTCCAGGCGACACTAGACGATTGTTGGTATGCGCCAGTCCTGGTACAACGAGATTTCTCTAAACTAGCAGGACCTGTTAAGTGTGTGCAGCATACTATCTACTGCAGTAAACAGACTGTGAGAGGTTCATTTAAGGTAAAACCTATCTACACTACTGGCGATTAAAATTGCTACACCACGAAGATGACGTGCCACAGACGCGAAATTTAACCGACAGCAAGAAGATGAAGTGATATGCAAATGATTAGCTTTTCAGAGCATCCACACTAGGTTGGCGCCGGTGGCGACACCTACAACGTACTGACGTGAGGAAAGTTACCAACCGATTTCTCATACACAAACAGCAGATGACCTGCGTTGCCTGGTGAAACGTTGTTGTGATGCCTCGTGTAAGGAGGAGAAATGCGTCCCATCACGTTTCCGACTTTGATAAAGGTCGAATTGTAGCCTATCACGATTGCGGTTTATCGTATCGCGACATTGCTGCTGGCGTTGGTCGAGATACAATGACTGTTAACAGAATATGGAATCGGTGGGTTCAGGAGGGTAATACGGAACGCCGTGGTGGTTCCCAACCGCCTCGAATCACTAGCAGTCGAGATGACAGGCATCTTATCCGCATGGCTGTAACGGATCGTGCAGCCGCGTGTCGATCCCTGAGTCAACAGATGGGGACATTTGCAAGACAACAACCATCTGCACGAACAGTTCGACGACGTTTTCAGCAAGATGGACTGTCAGCTCGGAGCCCATAGCTGCGGTTACCCTTGACTCTGGATCACAGACAAGAGCGCCTGCGATGGTTTACTCAACGACGAACCTGGGTGCACGAATGGCAAAACGTCATTTTTTCGGCTGAATCCAGGTTCCATTTACAGCGTCATGATGGTCGGATCCGTGTTTGGCGACATCGCGGTAAACGCACATTCGTAGCGTGTAATCGTCATCGCTTTACTGGCGTATCACCCGTCGTGATGGTATGGGGTGCCATTGGTTACACGTCTCGGTCACCTCTTGTTCGCAGTGACGGCACTTTGAACAGTGGACGTTACATTTCAGACGTGTTACAATCCGTGGCTCTACTCTTCATTCGATCCCTGCGAAACCCTACATTTCAGCAAGATAATGCACGGTCGCATGTTGAAGGTCCTGTACGGGCCTTTCTGGATACAGAAAATGTTCGACTGCTGCCCTGGCCAGTACATTCTCCAGATCTCTCACCAATTGAAAACGTCTGGTCAAGGGTGGCCGAGCAACTGGCTCGTCACAATACGCCAGTCACTACTCTTGATGAACTGTGTCATCGTGTTGAAGCTGCATGGGCAGCTGTACCTGTACACGCCATCCAAGCTCTGTTTGACTCATTGCCCAGGCGTATCAAGGCCGTTGTTACGGCCAGAGGTGGTTGATCTTGGTACTGATTTCTCAGGATCTATGCACCCTAATTGCGTGAAAATGTAATGTCAGTTCTAGTATAATATATTAGTCTAATGAATACCTGTTTATCATCTGCTTTTATTCTTGGTGTAGCAGTTTTAATAGCCAGTAGTGTACTTTGTGTGATGTAGGCACATCTTATACATCAATTTGACTTGTATTACAGAAGAATCTCAGAGGAAAACATCGTCTGCCACTTATATCATGAAGAAATGGTATTTTTAAAAAGAGTTTGTCAGCTGTATTTGTAACTATTTGATTAACTGGGACATAATTTTCCATAACACGAGTTTATCATCTACATCTACATCTACATTCTACATCTACATTTATACTCCGCAAGCCACCCAACGGTGTGTGGCGGAGGGCACTTTACGTGCCACTGTCAGTACCTACCTTTCCTGTTCCAGTCGCGTATGGTTCGCGGGAAGAACGACTGTCTGAAAGCCTCTGTGCGCGCTCTAATCTCTCTAATTTTACATTCGTGATCTCCTCGGGAGGTATAAGTAGGGGGAAGCAATATATTCGATACATCATCCAGAAACGCACCGTCTCGAAACCTGGCGAGCAGGCTACACCGCGATGCAGAGCGCCTCTCTTGCAGAGTCTGCCACTTGAGTTAGTTAAAAATCTCCGTAACGCTATCACGGTTACCAAATAACCCTGTGACGAAACGCGCCGCTCTTCTTTGGATCTTCTCTATCTCCTCCGTCAACCCGATCTGGTACGGATCCCACACTGATGAGCAATACTCAAGTATAGGTCGAACGAGTGTTTTGTAAGCCACCTCCTTTGTTGATGAACTACATTTTCTAAGGACTCTCCCAATGAATCTCAACCTGGTACCCGCCTTACCAACAATTAATTTTATATGATCATTCCACTTCAAATCGTTCCGCACGCATACTCCCAGATATTTTAGAGAAGTAACTGCTACCAGTGTTTGTCCCGCTATCATATAATCATACAATAAAGGATCCTTCTTTCTATGTATTCGCAATACATTACATTTGTCTATGTTAAGGGTCAGTTGCCACTCCCTGTACCAAGTGCCTATCCGCTGCAGATCTTCCTGCATTTCGCTACAATTTTCTAATGCTGCAACTTCTCCGTATACTACAGCATCATCCGCGAAAAGCCGCATGGAACTTCCGACACTATCTACTAGGTCATTTATATATATTGTGAAAAGCAATGGTCCCATAACACTCCCCTGTGTCACGCCAGAGGTTACTTTAACGTCTGTAGACGTCTCTCCGTTGATAACAACATGCTGTGTTCTGTTTGCTAAAAACTCTTCAATCCAGCCACACAGCTGGTCTGATATTCCGTAGGCTCTTACTTTGTTTATCAGGCGACAGTGCGGAACTGTATCGAACGCCTTCCGGAAGTCAAGAAAAATAACATCTACCTGGGAGCCTGTATCTAATATTTTCTGGGTCTCATGAACAAATAAAGCGAGTTGGGTCTCACACGATCGCTGTTTCCGGAATCCATGTTGATTCCTACATAGTAGATTCTGAGTTTCCAAAAACGACATGATACTCGAGCAAGAAACATGTTCTAAAATTCTACAACAAATCGACGTCAGAGATATAGGTCTATAGTTTTGCGCATCTGCTCGACGACCCTTCTTGAAGACTGGGACTTCATGTGCTCTTTTCCAATAATTTGGAACCTTCCGTTCCTCTAGAGACTTGCGGTACACGGCTGTTAGAAGGGGGGCAAGTTCTTTCGCGTACTCTGTGTAGAATCTAATTGGTATCCCGTCAGGTCCAGTGGACTTTCCTCTGTTGAGTGATTCCAGTTGCTTTTCTATTCCTTGGACACTTATTTCGATGTCAGCCATTTTTTCGTTTGTGCGAGGATTTAGAGAAGGAACTGCAGTTTGGTCTTCCTCTGTGAAACAGCTTTAGAAAAAGGTGTTTAGTGTTTCAGCTAGTTATCCTCTGTTTCAATGCCATCATCATCTCGGAGTGTCTGGACATGCTGTTTCGAGCCACTTACCGATTTAACGTAAGACCAGAACTTCCTAGGATTTTCTGTCAAGTCGGTACCTAGTATTTTACTTTCGAATTCACTGAACGCTTCACGCATAGCCCTCCTTACGCTAACTTTGACATCGTTTAGCTTCTGTTTGTCTGAGAGGTTTCGGCTGCGTTTAAACTTGGAGTGAAGCTCTCTTTGCTTTCGCAGTAGTTTCCTAACTTTGTTGTTGTACCACGGTGGGTTTTTCCCGTCCCTCACAGTTTTACTCGGCACGTACCTGTCTAAAACGCATTTTACGATTGCCTTGAACTTTTTCCATAAACACTCAACATTGTCAGTGTCGGAACAGATATTTTCGTTTTGATCTGTAAGGTAGTCTGAAATCTGCCTTCTATTACTCTTGCTAAACAGATAAACCTTCCTCCCTTTTTTATATTCCTATTAACTTCCATATTCAGGGATGCTGCAACGGCCTTATGATCACTGATTCCCTGTTCTGCCCTTACAGAGTCGAAAATTTCGGGTCTGTTTGTTATCAGTAGGTCCAAGATGTTATCTCCACGAATCGGTTCTCTGTTTAATTGCTCGAGGTAATTTTCGGATAGTGCACTCAGTATAATGTCACTCGATGCTCTGTCCCTACCACCCGTCCTAAACATCTGAGTGTCCCAGTCTATATCTGGTAAATTGAAATCTCCACCTAAGACTATAACATGCTGAGAAAATTTATGTGAAATGTATTCCAAATTTTCTCTCAGTTGTTCTGCCACTAATGCTGCTGAGTCGGGGGGTCGGTAAAAGGAGCCAATTATTAACCTAGCTCGGTTGTTGAGTGTAACCTCCACCCATAATAATTCACAGGAACTATCCACTTCTACTTCACTACAGGATAAACTACTACTAACAGTTACTGCCCAGACTTTAACTTCCATAGAAATATTTGTAAAGCTTGGACACATGAAAGGATACATTGTCTGTGAGTATTAAGAAGACGAGTGTTGAGTAAAATAGCGCGCCATAGGCAGGACGGCTTTAGCGGAGAGAGCTAGTCATAGTCTCAGCTAGTCACAGTCTTGGGCGAGATGTGACGGTGATCGGTTGGCGTAGCTGATCACACTGGGTCAGAGCAAGTGCTTCTCCTATGAAGATGAGAAATTTTGAAAGTGGAGAATAGTTAAGAACAGAAATAACGGGAAATGTTTTTCCATTTTGATTTTGACGCAGGAACGAAGCAACCAAAAGTTATTTGTCGCATTGCTTTGCGACCATTTAGCGACTGTTTTAGATTGTAAATTTTCATTCTTCCGTGATTTCAAGTGTTAAGTAAAGGGGGTGATTCATCAGCCATATATCTAAGTTGTTAGTAGGTCTATCCACTTCTTTTAGTTGTAGGGAGATTTTGGATTAATAATTTAAAAGTACAAGTGATAGCGTTCCGCGCTTCAGTAATACTAAGTTTCTACGACAGGCTTAAGAAGAATGAATATTTTTGTTAAAGGAGTTTAACTGTTAGATTTTCAATTTTGAGAAAATGAAATAAGTTCTGATTTCATTTTATCCTTCATTTATAATCGTCCTCTCCCTTTTCTTAAATGACATACATTTGAATAGATTTTGAATACAATGAGTACTAAGATCATTGTAAGAGAATGACTAGAACGATTAGTTGGTGGGGTACTTTCTTTCTTGAGGAGTGGTATTTTATAGCAGCGCTTTTTTCTTTCAGCTTATTACCTTGCAACAGCACTGTCATTTGCAGCTACGCTGTACAGAATAGAACTGAGAGTCCGTGCAGGAAAGACATTATCACGGCCTAACTACAGAACTCATTTGAAAGGAGATTTCCCTGTTGCGTGAAGTGAAATAAATTAGACGTGAACACATTCTCGGCACGGAATGCATAGACACTGTGAGTGAGCATGTCCGGACAAGCGTAGTTTCATTTGATACTGTCAATGTTCAAAGTTCATTTCATTAGAATGTTCCAAATTAAATAATTTTCATTTTGTTATATTCTTTCCGCACTTCCTCATCACAAAATATCTCTCACTGGATACTTTCAAGTGATTTCAGCAAGAAAAACTAAAGCATGAGTGTCTCTAGGCGAAGAAAGATATTTTGGAAGAGAATTAGGTACTTTAATTTTCCTGTGCGTACCCCCTTCCATACGGAGCAGATGACTGTTGCATAGAGATAACACAAGGTATAGGCACCCGCTGAATGCCTATGTCCTCCGGCTTTTCAGGGACATAACCAACATAGCTACCGTCGCGGAGAAGCGTCATAGAACAATCCGTTCCCCATGAAACGATCTGTCACCGTTAGACATTTGATGCAAAGGCCTTTCAACATCCTGTGTGTATCATGGGGCTCTCCATTTCTAATTTGGGTATGCCGGGAATCATTTGCGAAGTAATTTCCGACTATATGTAGAGATTGTTCGTTACTGTTCATGGCTAGTACTTCCGTCCATTTTTCTGCGTAGCTGCTTCTTCTGTTGAGTGCTGTACCTCCCACACGTTCTTGCTTCTGTATACCCCGGTAGAAATTTGTCGACCATGATGAAAACTTTGTGGTAATACGAGGGTCGTTCAATAAGTCGTGCCCCACATTTTTTTACACTCTGCCCATTAAAATTGCAACACCACGAATATGACGGGCTACATACGCGAAATCTAACTGACAGCAAGAAGATGAAGTGAAATGCAAATGATTAGCTTTTCAGAGCATTCACACAAGGTTGGCGCCGGTGGCGACACCTACAACGTGCTGACATGACGAAAGTTTCCAACCGATTTCTCATACACAAACAGCAGTTGACCGGCGTTGCCTGTTGAAACGTTGTTGTGATGCGTCGTGGAAGGAGGAGAAATACGCACCATCACGTTTCCGTCTTTGATAAAGGTCGGATTGTAGCCTATCGCGATTGCGGTTTATCGTATCGCGACATTGCTGCTCGCGTTGGTCGAGATACAATGACTGTTAGCAGAATATGGAATCGGTGGGCTCAGGAGGGTAATACGGAACGCCGTGCTGGATCCCAACGACCTTGTATCACTAGCAGTCGAGATGAGAGGCATCTTATCCGCATGGCTGTAACGGATCGTGCAGGCACGTTGTAAGTAGGCTGTTTATGTTTTCTTATTGGCAACGTTACGTAGCGCTCTGTATGAAAATCACTGGCTGTGCTGTGTGCAGTCTGTGGCTAGTTTGCATTGTTGTCTGCCATTGTAGTGTTGGGCAGCGGCAGCTGGATGTTAACAGCGCGTAGCGTTGCACAGTTGGAAGTGAGCCGCCAGCAGTGGTGGATGTGGGGAGAGAGATGGCGGAGTTTTGAAATTTGTAAGATTGGATGTCAATTATGACTATTAAGCTAAATACATTGTTTGTTCTCTATTGAAATCTTTCATTTGCTAACTATGCCTATCAGTAGTTAGTGCCTTCCGTAGTTTGAATCTTTTATTTAGCTGGCAGTAGTGGCGCTCGCTGTATTGCAGTAGTTCGAGTAACCAAGATTTTTGTGAGGTAAGCGATTTGTGAAACGCATAGGTTAATGTTAGTCAGGGCCATTCTTTTGTTGGGATTCCTGAAAGTCAGATTGCGTTGCGCTAAAAATATTGTGTGCCAGGTTAAGCACAGTCTTGTATAATTTTTCAAAGGGGACGTTTCAACGTCTCGATCCCTGAGTCAACAGATGGGGACGTCTGCAAGACAATAACCATTTGCATGAACAGTTCGACGACGTTTGCAGCAGCATGGACTATCAGCTCGGAGACCATGGCTGCGATTACCCCTTGACGCTGCATCACACACAGGAGCGCCTGCGATGGTGTACTCAACGACGAACCTGGGTGAACGAATGGCAAAACGTCATTTTTTCGGATGAATCGAGGTTCTGTTTACAGCTTCAGGATGGTCACATCCGTGTTTGGCGACTTTGCGGTAAACGCACATTGGAAGCGTGTATTCGTCATCGCCATACTGGCGTATCACCCGGCGTGATGGTATGGGGTGCCACTGGTCACCTCTTGTTCGCATTGACGGCACTTTGAACAGTGGACGTTACATTTCAGATGTGTTACGAGCCGTGGCTCTACCCTCCATTCGATCCCTGCGAAACCCTACATTTCAGCAGGATAATGCACGACCGCATGTTGCAGGTTCTGTACGGGCCTTTTTGGATACAGAATATGTTCGACTGCTGCCCTGGCCAGCTCATTCTCCAGATCTTTCACCAATTGAAAGCGTCTGGTCAATGGTGGCGGAGCAACTGGCTCGTCACAGTACGCCCGTCACTACTCTTTATGAACTGTGGTATCGTGTAGAAGCTGTATGATCAGCTGTACGCGCCATCCAAGCTCTGTTTGACTCATTGCCTAGGCGTATGAAGGCCGTTATTACGGCCAGAGTTGGTGGTTCCGGGTACTGATTTCTCAGTATTTATGCACACAAATTGCATGAAAATGTAATCACATGTCAGTTCTAGTATAATATATTTGTCCTATGAATACCCGTTTATCATCTGCATTTCTTCTTGGTGTAGCAATTTTAAAGGCCAGCAGTGTAAGAAAGCTATTAATATACACAGACAAACGTCCTTGTTGGTGCTTCCTATTTGATGTCTGTTCAGCGCGCCAGTCAAGTTTCGAACGGTTCTGGCAGATAGCAGAGCCGTAGTACAGCGTCACAATGGCGTCTACACAAGACTCACGTTACAAGCATCGTGCTGTTGTTGAATTACTGGTGTAGAGAAAGAAACCGTGTTGAACATCCATAAACGTTTGTGTCCAGTGTTGGCGCCGGGTAAAGAAAGTTACACTTTCGGGAAATGCAGAAACAGAGCTCCGTGTTCAGCCACGCTCAGGACGTCCTGTGACAGCTATGCTCCAGACATGCTGAATCGTGCGGATGCCATAATTCGTGCCAACCGGCGCATCACAACTCGACAGTTGGCTCGAAAGTTGTCGGTCAGCATTGGAAGTGCGTCTATAATGATCGAGACTCTGGGATATACAAAGAGGTGCTCACGATGGGTTCCACGAATACTCACAGCGGACCACAAGATTTAAAGAAAGGCCATTTTATCTGAACTGTTGGAGCGTTCTGGAGACCGGCGGAGAAGCCTGTCTGTCACGGACCGTTACGGGGGACGAAAGCTGGGTGCACCACTTCGCGCCGGAAACCAAAAGCAGTCCATGAAATGACATCATCCTCATTCACCATAAAAGAAGAAATTCAGGGCAACCCCCTCCACCGCAAACGTCATGGTAACAGTCTTCTGGGATTATGATAGCGTCATTCTCGTGGATGTGATGCCAAGAGGGTCAACCGTCAGTTCAAGGCGTTCGTGAAGACTCTGAATAAACTCAAGAACCGTTTCCGACGTGTTCGATCGGACAAGATGCCAGCAGATATCTGGCTCCAGCACGATAATACACAAGTCTGAGAATCCGGGAACACCTAGCCAAATTGGGTTGGACATTATTGACTGATCCACGCTACAGTCCAGACCTGGCACCCTCGGACTTCCATCTCTTTGGGTCGCTTGAAGGTACTCTACGGGCAAAACACTTTGAAGGTGGCGAGAGTGTCAGTCATGCTGTGAAACTTGGCTACGCCTACAAGGCAAGAGTTTTTACCAGCAGGCAGTACATGTTCTTCCACAACGTTGGCGTACGGACATAGAACCTGATGGGGACTACGTAGAAAAATAGGGCATGGACAAGACATGTTGATGTATATTGTCACGAAATTCTGACTCTTGACAGTAAATATGTTCTGAGAAAAAAAAATGTGGGGCATTAGTTACTGAACGACCAACATACATCTCAGTACATCGCTGTTGCCTTCTAGCGCTAACAGTTACCGCGACACACCCATTCTCTCTAACTCTCGAAACAACTATTTTCATCAAAACTCCAGTTCGTATTTAAGATCACAAGTTGATTTCTCCCACTGTTAGTACAAACCTGTAGGACTTTTCGCTGCGCTTCGTCAGTTGCATTCGCTCCTGGAATCACGCCCAGCAATCGAGGCGCGCGCGAAAGCCTTTGATGAAGAAAATAATTTGCATTACCGGAGTCCGTGTCAAACCGGTCATTAGTGTGGTCGAACGAGAGCCAGTAACTCACCGCCAGCCATTTATGAAAATTATGTAATAGCAATTGAGGGCGTAATCAGTTGTAAATCTATACTCGCTTTGGAAATATGTTCTCTGTGTAAAAACCTGTTGCGGCTTTCCACACACCGTCAGCCGATCGTCGAGTTATCCAGTGACTGTACGTACGGGATATGTGACTCAATGGGCAGTAGGAACTCATTCTAAAATTTTATTTACTGCCACATTATTTTCTTCTGAATTGCCTTTAAAATTGCGTGTACAATCGTATTTGGAATGAAATAAATTCTTAAGTCATAAATTACATTTTCACGCAACTCTGTACAAGAACGGATCATTCGACGTTTTCGGTACTGTGTTACCATTTTTTCTTGTACTGAGAAACTTTTTACCTTAGTAAATACCCTGTATGAAAAGCAATCTTCAGCAGTTGTGTCACCAATTACATTTGCTTTCTTTAGCCATTTGCTGTTTTTCCCTTGACAATTACACCAGTTTCGGATGTACGCCACACACATGTCTCTGTTAATTCACCTGAACCTTCTTTTTCTCCTAGATTTCATCTAACATTATCTGATTTTACACTTTAAGTGTCAACTTTCGATTTTAATGTATCTTTGTGGCAGCATGTATCAAAATGGCCAATTTATCTCACACAAAAACGACAACATAAACAGCAAACTGCTCTGTCTTTAAAATTTAGAAATGTAATCCAGTTTTTCGTAGAATACTTATCTACAGAAAATAAACGGCGCTGTACTAAGAAAAAAACTCGGTAATGCATATTTTTTTCCTACACGCAGGTTGACTTTAATAAAAGGCTATGAGCTGCAGACAACAAAGTATTGCACACGTCATTGACCCAGCCTTCGAACCTGTCCCATGTTCTTTTTAATTACTGAACACTGATGAAGGCCAAAGTGTGTTTCACCAGGAACATACGTTAGTCTCAGAGTTGGTGAATATCATCTAGTTGTTTACCAGTCTTACCTGGGTACCTGGATAGCATGAGCCACGCTTATGTTAGCCAGTAATAAAGGTTCTTCGATGGGCAGGTGATGAGTAAGTTGCTTTACTGTTTTCACAGTAAGAATGAAGCTGATGTAAACATTATAGCGTGCATTCTTCCGCGTATGCTTGCATCTTATTGGACTTCGTTTCGTTTGGAGCGGAAGCCAAGCCGTGTCCAGTAAAGTCAAGTACGATCATAAGTATACGTTCCATGCTGCGTTATACGCAAATAGACTGAGCGACAATGTGGGACAACCCTTTTACCGGCGCATCTTATTAACTTTAACAGCAACGGCCAGCCGGCTTGACCAACTAACCTGCAATGATGTGAGCAGTTGCAGTTCAGACATAAAAAGATACGAGCAGAGAAAGCATATATCTTCAAGCGTCATTTAATTTTTAAAGAGAGTGATATAGTAATCGGCGAAATTCAGTGTGTAGTTGTATCTCAACTGTATCACATACAGTCCCTCAGAAAACTTCAAATCCGATTTTTTCTGTAAATTTCTGAAAAATATCAAAAACAACCTATTCCCCGGCACTTTTTGACCATGTTCCAAACACGTGTTTCACTACGGAGCCCGAAGCAGCCTCAACCATTTTCATACCGCGTATTAAAAGCGCGACAATCAGAGCACAACAGTATAGAGACTGTGGCTGTACACGATTTGTGAAATAAAACTACATAGCTAAAGTGTGATTAAGAAAAACGTTAATGGCTCTTAATACTTTAGAATACCTTAAAGTTTCATTTAACAGAACATAGTAATAATACGTCTAATACATAAGGAGGACCTACTTCCATGAGAAATCGTCACCAGTGTGTGTGTACTACGGCTTCTGACAAATCATGGCGTTGGTGTTTGTTTGCATCAGGGTTATTCTTACGATGAACAGAGTATAGAAGTAGCAACACGTGTCGTCGCCTTCCTTATACCGAATGTCCAAGAGAAGAGACGCTATTTCGGACCCAGCTCCGCTGTGAGTCGAGGTTTCCTGTTTACTGACATTTCGTCTTCCTGAGACACTGACTGACTCTTGATTCCTGCTCGTTTCGATCTCTCTGTTCGGGAAAGCGGAGGAGGGTAAACAATGTAAAGTTGACTAATGAGTTTTTAAATTCTACGGACAAGCTGCTATACACACCATTCCAGAATAAATTCTACCTGCTACCTAAATTAATTTAATCACAGTATGCTTCTGACGGGCTAACAGCAGCCGTGGTTGCAGAGTAAATTATGGAAATTCAGCAAAGACATAGAGAGTATATAGAGAGGGTGTGCCACGTTATGCAGCGTTCCCTGCTGAACCACGCCGTAAAGTAATTACCTTGTTTCTGGAAATCATTCTGTGGTTGTTTTGAAAGTTAGAAATTTCGAGTATGATTTTTAAGCTACACATTTGCTGAGTTTATTTTCGGAATCGTGCCTGCGTGTGCTCTGAGTATAAATATACCCACGTACCTCGATAAGAGATTGCCGATTGGTGGAGATATTTTTACATATTATATTCTGTGACTGTGCTGTGTGTAGCGTACAATGACGTATTTATTTACTTGTGCAATAAAGCTTGTTTCATCCAAGTTCTTCCAAGAATTTTGTGCCGATGGAGAAGCTAAGAAAGGCCTCCATCATACTTCCGAAACGTCAGATAATTTAAGCTTGTAATTTTTTATGACTGAAAACGTAGTTGCTGCTTGGAAGGTATGGTCGATAACCTCTCTTTTTTACAATTAAAATTTTCACAGTTGCGTTAGGCAGTACTCCAGTAACTGTCTTTAATGCCTTCTGGAAACCAAATGAAGTATGCTTTCACACTAGAAAGTATAGATTACACGCGGAAAGGTCACTAATTCCATATGAACAGATAGTTACCAGTTTTAAATTAAAGTTATAACAGAACCCATTATATGAAAAGTATAAAGAACAAGTTACTCTCTGAATCAATCTTAGTATGACTTTATGTATGGACTAGCTATACCCGGCGAACCTCGTTCCGCCTCTGAAAATCTTTTTATATGTTATAGCTGACCCGGCAAAAATTGTTTTGCCACGTAAATTATCTCTAGTCTATAAGAATAATGTATATGTTAACACAATGTATACGTGTAACGCAATAGCCGTTGTTGGCGGGATCTCGTGACACAAACAATAATGAAATTACAATGAAATGAACACCCTTAGCTGCTTACAGGCGTTGACATAAGTCAACGGGGACAGATGAAAATGTGTGCCTCGACCGGGACTCGAACCCAGGATCTCCTGCTTACATGGCAGACGCTCTATCCACCTTTTTTTTTCTTCTGTATTGTTCGTTGAATTTGTTCGTGGCGGACGTCCGATGACACTCATTCATGTTGTTCGTTGATCCGTTCACTCAGTCTTTTTATTACAGAGGGTAGCTAAACCCTCTGACCGAACACGCTGAGCTACCGTGCTGGCGTCTAAGGACATCACGCACATCCATGCCAGCGGCAGGATTCGAACTTGCGACCGTAGCGGTCACTCGGCTCCAGACTGTAGCGCCTAGAACCGCACGGCCACTCCGGCCAGCATCCATCTGAGCCACCGAGGACACAGAGGATAGCGCGACTGCAGGGATTTATCCCTGGCACGCCTCCCGCGAAACCCTCATTCTCAACGTATTGTCCCGCACTACATTCGTAGTGCCCCCGCCCATTAATCTCATTACTCGCGGCACATTGCCGTTTCCCGTGAGAGTTCGGGCACTGTTTGTGCATTCGCACAGAAGAAGAAGATGGTCAAGTGGCCGGTGAGCCTTAACTACAGGGTTATTACAAATGATTGAAGCGATTTCATAAATTCACTGTAGCTCCATTCATTGACATATGGTCACGACACACTACAGATACGTAGAAAAACTCATAAAGTTTTGTTCGGCTGAAGCCGCACTTAAGGTTTCTGCCGCCAGAGCGCTCGAGAGCGCAGTGAGACAAAATGGCGACAGGAGACGAGAAAGCGTATGTCGTGCTTGAAATGCACTCACATCAGTCAGTCATAACAGTGCAACGACACTTCAGGACGAAGTTCAACAAAGATCCACCAACTTCTAACTCCATTCGGCGATGGTATGCGCAGTTTAAAGCTTCTGGATGCCTCTGTAAGGGGAAATCAACGAGTCGGCCTGCAGTGAGCGAAGAAACGGTTGAACGCGTGCCGGCAAGTTTCACGCGTAGCCCGCGGAAAATTGGCTCATGCCACAACTGGAGACTGACAGTGCCGACTTCATCTTTCAACAGGATGGTGCTCCACCGCACTTCCATCGTGATGTTCGGCATTTCTTAAACAGGAGATGGGAAAACCGATGGATCGGTCATGGTGCGATTTCTTTCTGTGGGGTTACGTGAAAGATTCAGTGTTTAAACCTCCTCTACCAAGAAACGTGCCAGAACTGCGAGCTCGCATCAACGATGCTTTCGAACTCATTGATGGGGACATGCTGCGCCGAGTGAGGGAGGAACTTGATTATCGGCTTGATGTCTGCCGAATCACTAAAGGGGCACATATCGAACATTTGTGAATGCCTAAAAAAACTTTTTGAGTTTTTGTATGTGTGCGCAAAGCATTGTGAAAATATCTCAAATAATAAAGTTATTGTAGAGCTGTGAAATCGCTTCAATCATTTGTAATAAACCTGTATATATTTACTAAGATGGTATCTGTTCTTTCGGACATGTCCGAAAGAACAGAAACCATCTTAGTAAATATAATGATTAGCTTTTCAGAGCATTCACACAAGGTTCGCGCCGGTGGCGACACCTACAACGTGCTGACTTGTGCATTATCGTGATGGAACAAGATATCTGCTGGTTTCTTGTCCGATCGAACACGTCGGAAACGGCTCTTCAGTTTATTCAGAGTCTTCACGTACGCCTTGAATTGACGGTTGACCCTCTTGGCATCACATCCACGAGAATGACGCTATCATAATCCCAGAAGACTGTTACCATGACGTTTCCGGTGGAGGGGGTTGCCCTGAATTTCTTCTTTTATGGTGAATGAGGATGATGTCACTTCATGGACTGCTTTTGGTTTCCGGCGCAAAGTGGTGCACTCAGCTTTCGTCCCCCGTAACGATCCGTGACAGAAAGTCCTATCCGTCGGTCTCAAAACGCTCCAACAATTCAGATGAAATGACCTTTCTTTAAATCCGCCGTGAGTATTCGTGGAACCCACCTATTTGTATATCCGAGAGTCTCGATCATTGCAGACGCACTTCGAATGCGGACCGACAAATTTCGACCCAACTGTCGAATTGTGATGCACCGGTGGGCACGAATTATGGCATTCGCACGATTCAGCATGTCTGGAGCACCGGCTGTGACAGGAAGTCCTGAGCGTGGCTGAACACGGAGCTTTCTTTACCCGGCGCCAATACTGCACACATCGTTTATGGATGTTCACCACGGTTTCTTTTTATGCACACAAGAATCCAATAACAGCAAGATGCTTGTAACGTGAGTCGTATGTAGACGCCATTGATACGCTGAATTACGGCTCTGCTATCTGCCAGAACGGTTCGAAACTTCACTGGCGCGCTGAACAGACATCAAATAGGAAGCACCGACAAGAACGTTTGTCTGAGTATATTAATGGGTTCTTTACACTGCTGGCCATTAAAATTGCTACACCAAGAAGAAATGCAGATGATAAACAGGTATTCATTGGACAAATAAATTATACTAGAACTGACATGTGATTACATTTTCAGGCAATTTGGGGATAAATCCTGAGAGATCAGTACCCGGAACAACCACCTCTGGCCGTAA
Organism: Schistocerca cancellata; assembly: GCF_023864275.1. Classification (NCBI taxonomy): domain Eukaryota; kingdom Metazoa; phylum Arthropoda; class Insecta; order Orthoptera; family Acrididae; genus Schistocerca; species Schistocerca cancellata. The sequence goes on along the minus strand of NC_064632.1, from coordinate 95,267,720 downwards.
TAACGGCCTTCATACGTCTGGGCATTGAGTCAAACAGAGCTTGGATGGCGTGTACAGGTACAGCTGCCCATGCAGCTTCAACAGGATACCACAGTTCATGAAGAGTAGTGACTGGCGTATTGTGACGAGCCAAATGCTCGACCACCATCGACCAGACGTTTTCAGTTGGTGAGAGATCTGGAGAATGTGCTCGCCAGGGCAGCAGTCGAACATTTTCTGTATCCAGAAGGGCCCGTACAGGACCTGCAACATGCGGTCGTGCATTATCCTGATGAAATGTAGGGTTTCGCAGGGATCGAATGGAGGGTAGAGCCACGGGTCGTAACACATCTGAAATGTAACGTCCACTGTTCAAAGTGCCGTCACTGCGAACAATAGGTGACCGAGACGTGTAACCAATGGCACCCTATACCATCACGCCGGGTGATACGCCAGTATGGCGATGACGAATACACGCTTCCAATGTGCGTTCACCGCGATGTTACCAAACACGGATGCGACCATCGTGATGCTGTAAACAGAACCTGCATTCATCCGAAAAAATGACGTTTTGCCATTCTTGCTCCCAGCTTCGTCGTTGAATACACCATCTCAGGCGCTCCTGTCTGTGATGCAGCGTCAAGGGTAACCGCAGCAATGGGCTCCGAGCTGATAGTCCATGCTGCTGCAAACGATGACTCAGGGATCGAGACGTGGGTGGACTATCCGTTACAGCCATGCAGATAAGATACCGGTCATCTCGACTGCTAGAGATACGTGGCGGTTGGGATCCAGCACGGCGTTCCATATAACCCTCCTGAACCCACCGAATCCATATTCTGCTAACAGTCATTGGATCTCGACCAACGCAAGCAGCAATGTCGCGATACGATCAACCACAATCGCGATAGGCTAAAATCCGTCCTTTATCAAAGTCGGAAATGCGACGGTACGCATTTCTCCTCCTTATACAAGGCATCACAACAACGTTTCACCAGGCAACGCCGGTCAACTGCTGTTTTTGTATGAGAAATCAGTTGGAAACTTTCGTCATGTCAGCTCGTTGTAGGTGTCGCCACCGGCGCGAACCTTGTGTGAATGCTCTGAAAAGCTTATCATTATATATACTATGATGGTATCCGTTCTTTCGGACAAGTCCGAAAGAACAGATAGCATCTTAGTAAATACATAGTTAAGACTCATCGGCCACTTGACCATCTTCTTCTTCTGTGCGAATGCACAAATAGTGCCCGAACTCTTACGGGAATCGGCAACGCGCCGCGAGTAATGAGTATAACGGGCGGGGGCACTACGAATGTAGTGCGGGACAATACGTTGATAATGTGGGTTTCGCGGGAGGCGTGCCAGAGATAAATCCCTGCAGTCCCGCTATCCTCTTTGTCCTCGGGGGCTCAGACGGATAGAGCGTCTGCCATATAAGCAGGAGATCCCGGGTTCGAGTTCCGGTGGGGACAAACATTTTCATGTCCCCGTTGATGTATGTCAACGCCTGTAAGCAGCTAAGGGTGTTCATTTCATTGTAATTTTATTCTAACGAGCTGCTCGGTCAGCGATGGTTCGGACATGTCCGAAAGAACAGATACCATCTTAGTAAACAAACAATAATAATGGCCAGCCGAAAACTGTGTAGGGAGTGAGATAAATCCGCCAGTATCGGCCACTATTAGTTTTAGCGTTTCTACGGTATATCGCGCGGATTTAACAATTTCAGCCGAAACACGCCTCGTCCATGAGCATACAAATATAGCGGCATTTTGGTGTCGAAACGTTTTCGCGAGCATTATGAATAAGGCCAAGCGCACACGCATCGATTTTTGTCGTACGTAAAAATATTGTACGATTAAATTGTTTTATAGGAACAAAGGAGAACATAGGAACTTCTTTGTTCCACTAACAGAATTTGATCGTACGATATATTTCCGTAGGATAAAAATCGATGCGTGTGCACTAGGCCTAAATGTCGGTTTGATGAATGACGCGTGCTACCTAGTTAAACTTCTCCGTCTAGTTACGTCGATTAAAAGAGGGATATTCGAGTCGTAGCTTTTGGTACGTTATCGAATAGTGAAAGACTAACTCCGGTAGACACCTGGCGGAGATAACTGATTAAGTGATAACTGATCAGTTATGGACTGGGGTTGAAAATTATTAAATTACTAAAATCGCTATTAAAAATAGGGGATGATGGTAGAAGGATGAATATTTAGGGCTGTATGTATTTTGTATTGCACCATAAAAAATAAAAATAAAAAGTCCTGCCTAAAAAATAAGAAACTTTTTTTTGGGGTGGACCACCTTGATCACTTAGGGGTATGAAAAATAGATTACGATCGATTCTCAGACCTACCGAATATACATATAAATTTCATCACAATCGATCGAGCCGTTTCGGAGGATTATGGCAACTAACACTGTGACAGGAGAATTTTATATATAAGGATAGGGATAGTAATTTACGGAAGTCCAGATCTGCAACAGGAAGTTATATACTTTAAATTGTAACGTCCTATAATCGTGTAAATAACGTATGATATGAAAAGTGTAAATTAATCTGTTACTGAATCTTAGAGATCGAAATGTAGAAGGTTAGTGGCAGGGGCAAAGTACGATATTGAACGCCTTTTCCCCTCCTGCCCACTCCCCTGAAATCTAGGTTGTTGTGATAGATTGACCTATAATACAGTCTGATGTTCACTTCCCACTTTGGCATATTTAACGAACTTTTCTTCAGAAAAACTGTAAGTGCAAGACAAATTCAGAAAACGTATATTAAATAATGGGCAAGTCTCCAAATGTTTTGATGCAATTGAATACGTATATTATAAATAAAATCTGAAAAATTTAAGATGGGGGACTACTACGTAACTTTTCAAAACTTTCCTCTATTTGTAACTGTATGTAAGGAGCGTAGTCGATTCTTGAGAAACACAGTGTATTATACCGGCCATTATTTTAATGAACTTAACTATCAACCAGAAAACTTCATTGCCTGTTTCACTGTCTGCGTGACTTCGGTCGTAATATACCTGTTGTGTGGGGTAGTGTTTCCCTGCACGGTGCAACACAGTTTTTGCTTTTATTGTGAGACGAATGATACATACTTATCGAAATTAATGTGCTCTTTCTGTAGAATGTTCATCTCTGAAATCGTAGCTGTTCTCCGAAAGTTTTCTGTAGAAAAGGGTGGACTAAGACACACGAAGATGGATCCTAAACTAAATTTTACAGAATATTCTAGTACTGATCTTACAGTGTTCGAATGATAGCTACTGACATTGTCAAGAGTCGACGTATATAAAGTGTTAGTGCGCTGTACTCAGAAACAATGTTGTTAATGAACGATAAAAGCTGTAACTTCTAATTTCTTAATTTCCTTAGGCACTTTCACGTACCACGCCCCTTCTTTCGACTTTGGAAATTATAGCGGAAGCTTGTTCCATTTGCTTCGCTGTGGTCACGATGTTGCCTTTCTGTGGTATTCTGCCACTGTGCGAGAAAAGTCACAGAATACACTGATTTCGGCCCCACTGTCAGGTAAAATTTCTGAAGAGCCACAATAGTGAACACAGGTCATCAGCTCCTATGTTGTAAAATTATCGCCGTATCTATAAAATACAAATTTCCCGGAAGAAAGCAAATGAATATTGAGTGAATAAAATGACAGCTGGCTGCGGTAACATGTTTCATTGGCTGAAATATTAGGAAGAGGAAGATTCTTCTGGTATTCCACACAGATTGGTTTTTTAATCAAAGACTTTTTGGACTTCAAACGTTGTGAACGTTTGATCTGGTAACACCATTCTCATTTTAAGTCGATAGCTGTTGTTTCCGCTTATTCAAAGTTGGTATCTGCGTTGCTTCTTTCTCGTTGTTTATCCGTAACTCAAGTTTAGAGTAGTCAGCTCCAAGTATGTCGCACGCTGAACGTGTGTCATTTCTAGAGTACTCAAAACTTATAGTTAGTCACAATAATCAGTCGATATTGTTCGTGTGATACTGGATTTTGGGGATACTTTTCTGACTACAACAGGTGTATCTTCCGAATATTAAGTTCCGCTGGTAAATATTGGTATATATAACCGTTTGCTATCATGAATGCCATTATGTGATTTGGCGTCTCTCAGTGACTGTATACGTCGCTGCACATTAGATACGGTTTCTGCTTTAAGTTTGTTTGGTCCAGTCACTAGTGTTAAGTTACCTCTGGGCTCCGCACGTGCTTCCCCTGTACTAACCTCTTCATCTCAGAGTGGCATTTGCAGCTACGTCCGCAATTATTTGTTGTATACATTCCAATCTCTGTCCTGTTTTCACACTCTACAGGTCCCTCTAGTGCCATCGAAAATATTCTGTGATGTCTTAACAGGTACCCTACCACGCTGTCCCTTCTTCTTGTCAGTGTTCTCCATATATTCCTCTTCTCGTCGATTATCCAGAGAATCTCCTCACCCTCACTTATCAATCCAACTAATTTTCAAAATTCTTCTGTAGCACCACGCCTCATATGCTTCGATTCTCTTCTTTTCCGGTTCTGTCACAGTTCAAATGTGTGTGAACTCCTAAGGGACCAAATTGCTGAGCTGATCGGTCCCTAGACTTACACACTTCTTGAACTAAGTTAAACTAACTTACGCTACGAACAACGGCCCGAGGGAGGGCTCGAACCTCCGGCGGGAGGGGCCGCGCAGTCCGTGACATGGCGCCTCAAATCTCGCGGGCACTCTGCGCGGCTTTTTCCACAGTCCATGTTTCACTACCATACAATACTATGCTGCAAACGTACATTCTCAGAAATTTATTTCTCAAATTAAGGCTGTACTTGATATTAGTTGACTTCTCTTGGCCAGGAATGCCCGTTTTACAGTGCTATTCTTCTTTTGATGTCCTCCTTGCTCCGTTCGTAATGAGTTATTTTTGTTCCTAGGTACCAGAATTCCGTAACTCCATCTACTTCGTGATCACCAAACCCGATGTTAAGTTTCCCGCTGTTCTCGTTTCTAGTACTTCCCTTTACTTCTGTCTTTCTTCGATTGACACTCAGTTCATAATCTGTAATTCTTCACTTTCACTGAAGACAGGATGTTAACGACGAATCTTATCACTGATATACTTTCATCTTAAATTTTATTTCGTCTCTTGTGTGGTGTCACCGCCAGACACCACACTTGCTAGGTGGTAGCCTTTAAATCGGCCGCGGTCCGTTAGTATACGTCGGACCCGCGTGTCTCCACTGTCAGTGATTGCAGACCGAGCGCCGCCACACGGCAGGTCTAGAGAGACTTCCGAGCACTCGCCCCAGTTGTACAGCCGACTTTGCTAGCGAAGCTACACTGACAAATACGCTCTCATTTGCCGAGGCGATAGTTAGCATAGCCTTCAGCTATGTCATTTGCTACGACCTAGCAAGGCGCCATTACCAGTTTATATTGAGATTGTACTTATGTATCATCAAGAGCGATGTTCTCCAGTTATGGATTAAAGTTAAGTATTACATCAACTACGAACTTTATTTGCTACTATACATTCCCTTAACTGTTCCAGACCTCACGCCAGTCTGCGTGAGCTTTAACGCGTGCATTTCGGCCTCCTCTAGCAACACTGTGTTGGCTCTTCTGCCAACACAACATCTTGAACCTTTCTTAGTTTCCGTCATTGCTTTATCGATGTATAGAATGAACAGTAGGAGCGTCTTACACCCTATATAATCTGAGCACTTCGTTCTTGGTCTTTCACTCTTATTATTCCCTCTTAGGTCTTGTGCATACTGTATATTATCCGTCTTTCCCTACAACTTATACCTATTTATCTCAAAATTTCGAACATCTTGCACCATTTGACATCGTCGAACGCTTTTTATCGATGAGTCCTATGAATGTGTTTGATTTATCTTTAGTCTTGCTTCCATTATCAACAACAACGTCCGAACTACCGTTCTGGGCCTTTACGTTTCGTGAAGCCAGTCTGATAGTCATGTAAGATATCCTCAATTTTCTTTTCTGTTCTTCTGTATATCAGCAAAAGGCATGCATGAACTCTGAAGCTGGTTCTGTGATAATTGTCGCACTTGCCAGATCTTGCAGTGTTCCGGAATTGTGTGGATGATGTTTGTCCGAAAGTCAGATGGTACGTTCCACACACCAACATGAATAGTCGTTTTGTGCCACTTCCCCCAATGATTTTATTAATTCTGATGGAATGTTAACTATCCCATCAACATTATTCAACGCTTCCTAAGATATTTTAAATTGTGATTGTAATACTGGATCCCCTATCTGTTGCCCTTAGAATGCTGTTTCTTCCTCCATCACGTCATCAGAGAAGTTCTCCCCCTCACAGAGACCATCAATGTACTCTTTTTACCCATACGCTCACTCGTCTGCATTTTACAGTGGAATTACCATCGCCCTCTTAATGTTATCACCTTTACTCTTTATTTCATCGAAGATTGTTTTGAATTTTCTATATCCTGAGTCAGTCCTTCCGACAATCAATTCTTTTTCGATTTCTTCACTTTTTTACTGCAGCCATTTCGTCTTAGCTCCCCTGCAATTCCTATTTATTTCATTCTGAAGTGATTCGTGTTTCTGTATTCCTGGAGTCCCCTGAACATTTTTGTATTCCCTTCTTTCCTCGATCGACTGAAGTATTTCTTCTGTTATCCATGGTTTCTTCGCTGTTCCTTCTTTGGTAACTACGATTCTCTTTCCAACTTCTGTGATTGCCCTTTTTAGAGAATCCATTCCACTTCTACTGAACTTAACTAGTGAGCTATTCATTATCGCAGTACCTACAACCTCAGAGTTCTTCCTTACTACTTCCTTATTCCACTTCTGATTCTTCCTGATGAGTCTCTTATACGTCAGCCTATTCTTCATACCTTAACTTTCTGTAACTGTCCATCTCTGTTTAGAGGTAGGACATTATCCCATGCAGCGTTGTCTGGACTTTCTTTGGTCTCCTTCGGGTCACAGGATTTACAGCGGTAAGTCCTGTCACGTGAGAGTTTCATCTACATCTACATCTACATCTACATCCATACTCCGCAAGCCACCTGACGGTGTGTGGCGGAGGGTACCTTGAGTACCTCTATCGGTTCTCCCTTCTATTCCAGTCTCGTATTGTTCGTGGAAAGAAGGATTGTCGGTATGCCTCTGTGTGGGCTCTAATCTCTCTGATTTTATCCTCATGGTCTCTTCGCGAAATATACGTAGGAGGGAGCAATATACTGCTTGACTCTTCGGTGAAGGTATGTTCTCGAAACTTTGACAAAAGCCCGTGCCGAGCTACTGAGCGTCTCTCCTGCAGAGTCTTCCACTGGAGTTTATCTATCATCTCCGTAACGCTTTCGCGATTACTAAATGATCCTGTAACGAAGCGCGCTGCTCTCCGTTGGATCTTCTCTATATCTTCTATCAACCATATCTGGTACGGATCCCACACTGCTGAGCAGTATTCAAGCAGTGGGCGAACAAGCGTACTGTAACCTACTTCCTTTGTTTTCGGATTGCATTTCCTTAGGATTCTTCCAATGAATCTCAGTCTGGCATCTGCCCTACCGACGATCAACATTATATGATCATTCCATTTTAAATCACTCCTAATGCGTACTCCCAGATAGTTTATGGTATTAACTGCTTCCAGTTGCTGACGTGCTATTTTGTAGCTAAATGATAAAGGATCTATTTCTCTGTGTATTCGCAGCACATTACACTTGTCTACATTGAGATTCAATTGCCATTCCCTGTACCATGCGCCAATTCGCTGCAGGTCCTCCTGCATTTCAGTACAATTTTCCATTGTTACAACCTCCCGATACACCACAGCATCATCTGCAAAAAGCCTCAGTTAACTTCCGATGTCATCCACCAGGTCATTTATGTATATTGTGAATAGCAACGGTCCCATGACACTCCCCTGCGGCACACCTGAAATCACTCTTACTTCGGAAGACTTCTCTCCATTGAGAATGACATGCTGCGTTCTGTTATCTAGGAACTCTTCAATCCAATCACACAATTGGTCTGATAGTCCTTATGCTCTTACTTTGTTCATTAAACGACAGTGGGGAACTGTATCAAACGCCTTGCGGAAGTCAAGAAACACGGCATCTACCTGTGAACCTGTGTCTATGGCCCTCTGAGTCTCGTGGACGAATAGCGCGAGCTGGGTTTCACATGACCGTCTTTTTCGAAACCCATGCTGATTCCTACAGAGTAGATTTCTAGTCTCCAGAAAAGTCATTATACTCGAACACAATACGTGTTCCAAAATTCTACAACTGATCGACGTTAGAGATATAGGTCTATAGTTCTGCACATCTGTTCGACGTCCCTTCTTGTAAACGGGGATGACCTGTGCCCTTTTCCAATCCTTTGGAACGCTACGCTCTTCTAGAGACCTACGCTACACCGCTGCAAGAAGGGGGGCAAGTTCCTTCGCGTACTCTGTGTAAAATTGAACTGGTATCCCATCAGGTCCAGAGGCCTTTCCTCTTTTGAGCGATTTTAATTGTTTCTCTATCCTTCTTCTAATAATTTCCGGGTATGCAGCCGGATCCTATCGACATTCTGCCACGATATTTCGGCCCAGAGACGTCCGGCCATCATCAGGTGAGTACACAACTACTGAAGAGCCCAGGTGCAGTCGCGGTATTTATGCCGAATCTCGCGCGAGATTCGGCATAAATACCGCGACTGCACCTGGGCTCTTCAGTAGTTGTGTACTCACCTGATGATGGCCGGACGTCTCTGGGCCGAAATATCGTGGCAGAATGTCGATGGGATCCGGCTGCATACCCGGAAATTATTAGAAGAAGAAATACGCCGGGAAAATTTCAGAAGTTTCTCTATCCCTCTGTCGTCTATTTCGATATCTACCATTTTGTCATCTGTGCGACAATCTAGAGAAGGAACTACAGTGCAACCTTCCTCTGTGAAACAACTTTGGAAAAAGACATTTAGTATTTCGGCCTTTAGTCTGTCATCATCTTTTTCAGTACCATTTTGGTCACAGAGTTTTTGGACATTTTGTTTTGATCCCCTACCGCTTTGACATAAGACCAAAAGATATGTCATAAGAAGCGATTTGATTGAATTTCTTTGCTAGTTGATTCCTTCCTATAAATGCTAGATTCTGAAATCATCTCAGTCGTAAGCACTTAAAATCGTCACCTGAAACGTGATTCATGGTCTGTAATCGTTTTAGAGAATCAGAAATAGGCCCCAAAACTTTTCTGTTCCTGTACTTGAATTATTCATAGAATTGCAATGCTCTTGTTGATTCTCAAACATTTCAGGTACCTTCACTTCACTTAAGAAATAACTTCATGCATAGTCTTTGTAATAGTAACACGTGAATGTTTCTTTTCAACTTACCAAGAAAAACTCCTTTTCTACCTTACTTTCAACGCACAATGTGGCTCAGTTTTATATCGGTCTTTGCTTTATTACTCACTGACTTAGGTATTCGAACTTCGCTTAAAATATGTCAGTGACAGACGAGCATTACTGGAAAGCCAGTAGGATGAAGCTATAGAATGAAACACAAAACGAGAAGAAAACAGTACTAAGTACAATATGGACCCTGAACGTTTTTCTCAGCTAGATTGGATTGGACTGTGGTCGTTTTTCTCAAGTACAGCAAATCTTAGTATAGATTTTCGAGCACGTTGATAGCTTTAGTTTCTCTATAAGACGGCATTATGAAATAAATTTTAAATCTGGATGCACCTTGATCGTTACTGCCGTGTAACCTTCACACATAAATAATGTTTCTTATTATCCACATTTATGTACATGATTGTATCTGACAAGTATTGGACCAAATCTGATCTTCTGTGTGATGGATGAATGAATAAATAAAAGCAGCAGTAGCATGCCTTCCTAGTATTATTACTGGTTTATGACAAAGCCTGGTGCTGGTTTATGTACTTAGGAAACTTCAAAAAGAAATTCAAAAGTAAAATCATGCAGGCTACTCATGAAAAATTGACACAGAGAGGTCTTGGGCTAAAACGTTCTGGGAAATGTAGCATAGATTGTTCTTAAAAAGATACAGAAGTTTAGCGTAAATACAAGAGTGAAACTACATGCTGTTAATTAAATTTTCATTAAAATATATGTGACACACGTGTTTAAGAAGAGCGTACGTGATACAGAGGTTTGGCTGAGACTACTAAAAATGTGTTATGTACTTGTTGCAGGAAAATGTCGGTTTTAGAGTGTCTAGGCTGTTGAGGGCATTTCTTTATTCACAGTGCAGTCTAATGGTGGAGGAATTAGTCTGAATGCTCATTAATATTATCTGAACTGCCTACTGGTAATATTTATTGAATTGCAAGTTGCTGGAACATGCTTTCAAAAATGACTTTATAGTTTCTCGTTATTATTGGCCACAGAGTGAATGACACTTCATTGATCAGGTTTTGAAAGAAAAAAGTTGTGTAAATTAACAAGAATCTTTCACTTTGTTGACGTCCACAAGTCACAACATGCCTTGCTTGCACACATTTATGGGCTAACAAACAAAACGGAGGCAAGTTTTTTTTTCAAACTTGAACATAAAACATGTACATGTCACTTGACAGTTGAAAATGTAACGAGTAAAAATCAGTACTAATAAGAAAACAAGCACTCATTTTCGGAGATCTAGCTTTAACAGCTATCAACGCAAATAAAGTAAATGAGGACTGAAATAGATTACGATAGCATCCCTTTCACATTTCGCGCTTGTCTTAACGATTATTTGAAATGTATAAACAATACGAAAGTTACATTTACGAGCTGACGGCAAATGCGTTGTATTACTGGATTAAGTACAGAATTAAGTCAAGAAAAGAAATTGAAAATGACTTCCTGGCGCGATGCTGTTAGCATAAGCACTGTAATATAATAGTATAATAACAGTTCAGGCTTAAATTTGTGAAAAGTCATATTCGCCGTTCGTGACATCACGACGCAGCCTGATAATTCGGCGGCAAGAGGCTCTGTTCGGCAGACACGTCTCCCGGTTCTGTAGCGCCTCCTGTGTACTCCTCGCGGTGTGTTTATGCTACGCTTAGGGCGGCTCAAACCAAGGAAACTTAACTGAACTGACTGTTGCTGAGCTCATATTGTCTTTTATTCATTGCTGTAGACACTTGATTGATATCGGTATGGGTAATTTGGCTGGGGTCATCAGGAAGTCATTCGTTGCAGTTTCCTTTGAGCGTGACGGTTAAAGGTCCAGCGCTCTAGAATTTCACAATATTGTTGTAGATAAAGAACTTCGTTAGGAGATATTGTTGCAGTATCTCGTACTTTGCTACTGTTGATTTTGCGAAATTTAAAGATTCATGAATTTGTATTCGTTTAATTGAAGAGGATGGAGACATTATGAGATTTAGATACACTTACTGAACTAATAACGAGTTTTAGGTCACTTTTTCTGGCTTAGTATCGCATACAACAAGAGTTTACGAACTTCGGTTTGAAATCGGTTTTGATCATGTATGTCAACATATATATACTCCTGGAAATGGAAAAAAGAACACATTGACACCGGTGTGTCAGACCCACCATACTTGCTCCGGACACTGCGAGAGGGCTGTACAAGCAATGATCACACGCACGGCACAGCGGACACACCAGGAACCGCGGTGTTGGCCGTCGAATGGCGCTAGCTGCGCAGCATTTGTGCACCGCCGCCGTCAGTGTCAGCCAGTTTGCCGTGGCATACGGAGCTCCATCGCAGTCTTTAACACTGGTAGCATGCCGCGACAGCGTGGACGTGAACCGTATGTGCAGTTGACGGACTTTGAGCGAGGGCGTATAGTGGGCATGCGGGAGGCCGGGTGGACGTACCGCCGAATTGCTCAACACGTGGGGCGTGAGGTCTCCACAGTACATCGATGTTGTCGCCAGTGGTCGGCGGAAGGTGCACGTGCCCGTCGACCTGGGACCGGACCGCAGCGACGCACGGATGCACGCCAAGATCGTAGGATCCTACGCAGTGCCGTAGGGGACCGCACCGCCACTTGCCAGCAAATTAGGGACACTGTTGCTCCTGGGGTATCGGCGAGGACCATTCGCAACCGTCTCCATGAAGCTGGGCTACGGTCCCGCACACCGTTAGTCCGTCTTCCGCTCACGCCCCAACATCGTGCAGCCCGCCTCCAGTGGTGTCGCGACAGGCGTGAATGGAGGGACGAATGGAGACGTGTCGTCTTCAGCGATGAGAGTCGCTTCTGCCTTGGTGCCAATGATGGTCGTATGCGTGTTTGGCGCCGTGCAGGTGAGCGCCACAATCAGGACTGCATACGACCGAGGCACACAGGGCCAACACCCGGCATCATGGTGTGGGGAGCGATCTCCTACACTGGCCGTACACCACTGGTGATCGTCGAGGGGACACTGAATAGTGCACGGTACATCCAAACCGTCATCGAACCCATCGTTCTACCATTCCTAGACCGGCAAGGGAACTTGCTGTTCCAACAGGATAATGCACGTCCGCATGTATCCCGTGCCACCCAACGTGCTCTAGAAGGTGTAAGTCAACTACCCTGGCCAGCAAGATCTCCGGATCTGTCCCCCATTGAGCATGTTTGGGACTGGATGAAGCGTCGTCTCACGCGGTCTGCACGTCCAGCACGAACGCTGGTCCAACTGAGGCGCCAGGTGGAAATGGCATGGCAAGCCGTTCCACAGGACTACATCCAGCATCTCTACGATCGTCTCCACGGGAGAATAGCAGCCTGCATTGCTGCGAAAGGTGGATATACACTGTACTAGTGCCGACATTGTGCATGCTCTGTTGCCTGTGTCTATGTGCCTGTGGTTCTGTCAGTGTGATCATGTGATGTATCTGACCCCAGGAATGTGTCAATAAAGTTTCCCCTTCCTGGGACAATGAATTCATGGTGTTCTTATTTCAATTTCCAGGAGTGTATGTATATGGGCGAGTGATTTCTGTGCATGAAGAGAAGCGGAGCGATTGATTTCCTTTGGGTGTTCTCGGTGGATATAAGTTGAGACTGATTTATTGAAGCACATTTCGGCGTTCAAAATGTATCTGATTACATAGTGTTAGTTATATACGTCAGGCAGCCTAGGATGTGTGCGACATGTAACCTCTACTGCTACTGTAATTCTCTGCTCGCGGCGACAGGATCATGTCCAAGTGATGGTATATAGCTATACGAGTAAAACCTGAAGCCCCTTCCTTTAAAGAATCGAACTCGCATGTATAAACTCGTGCCTTTTGCAGTGACATAATTATGCAGGGACCTTCAGTGGTATACATGGATATAGTCAGCAAGAGGTGCTACGAATAGTTATCAGATTTTTTCTCCTGAACTTACTTTCTAGATATGAGTGACGAGAAATATATCCAGCAACTGTCAAGTTTACATTTATCTCAAATACCACAGCCAGTAGAATAGACAGAAGTTACATGCCACAAAGCCTATCAAAAGGCACATCTGCCCTAGAAAACATTGCATTCTTTTTTTTTCGGACCATTTTGGTGTAAGATGCAGCATAAAGTAAATTAATAAAAAAAACATTCTCGGGCCGTGAACTTTGCTAACTAAATATCACGAACAAAATGAAACCCGCATGTTTACGGAACACAGAGCTATAAAAATTTCATGATCATGATAATGCAGTATGTGATAGAAAGTGATAGAACTGTCTCCACCTGGACGCAGTATTATCAAAACTACCAACGAATACATAGATGTGGCGATAATTTCATCGTCGACGATGGATGAAGGGTCCTTGATGATAATCGATTTTGTAAAGGCATTCGACGGGGTTGGTCACCGTTCCCTTTTCAAAAAAATTTGAAAAATGAGGTCTAAAGAACATCGAATTTCTAAAGGCTATGTCGCAATGTTATAGCAATTGCACCACTGATTAAGAATCTCAGTAGTACACTGGGGAGAATTAAGATGATGTCTGCGAAAAGGTTGTCGAATGTGTATTCGGTCAACTGCGGAGTTATCATTAGAAATGATGACTACGTTCTAAGATTAAAGAACAGACTCCAACTTTATTGTACTGATACGGATGCTGAAGCGAACAAAACAATAAGTTCATTTCTTTTTCAAAACACGAGATCAGAATAGGCTAACACAACATATCTCCAGAAATCAATGGTAACGTTGTCAAATTAGAGAGATTGAAATAGAAAAAGGAACTGAGACGTGAATAGAATATAAAAGACACAGCTGATCAACTCTTTTATGCTGTCAAAGGCACGGCATTTGAGCTAATGTCTCCCTATACCTTCAGGGATTTCCAAGAATGTGACAAAAGGTTTTTGCTAACTGATATTATTGGGACATACATTTAAGTTGTCCACAGGTACAAAAGATCTTGCAGTGCTGTGAAGGTGACATAGGCCTCATGGACATTGAAGGGAAAGGTGTGGTCTTATTCATCAACAGGACTCGGGGAAAATTTCCAGAAATATGGTGGCAGTACTCGTATTACCCCCTTATCATTCAAAGATACCAGTGCTTAAAGTTTAGATCATTCTATAAACGTTGCGGCAACAAATTTTAAGTTATAACAAATCAGAAATTATTTTGACAAAATAAAGTACATTCAGAAGAACACAAAAAATAAGAAACATATAACCAAGACACGTATCCTTAAGACACAAGAAATGAATTAAATGAAGAACAGAATGAAGATAACAAACCAACAAAAGCTGGAAGAATACATGGAAGAACATTAAGACGAAAGTTTCAGCAACAGAAATAAGGTCTATCAGGTACAGGATGGTCAGTGATATTATACCAAGAAATAATTGTTTGGGCGCCATAGGATTAAGCGATGGCAACATAAGGCACAAATGTAGATTAGTGTGCACTGTAAGACATCGGGTTACATGCAGTGGTTACAACACTATATGGAATAGTATACGGGAACAGGTGCATTTCTAAGGAGAAAGGACAGGAAATTGTTGCACCAGATAAAATTTATTTCTACAAATGTAGGTTTAGACTCCTCGAAGAATTCCAAAGTTAATGGCAAAGTTGATGGGTTTGTTGGTTTTGTGATTTGGGGAAGGTGCTCAAACAGTGAGATTATTGGTCCAACACAGTTAGTGAAGGGTGTCGAAGTAAGTCGGTCGTGACCTTTCAAAGGAACCACCCTGGCATTTGCCTGAAGCGATTTAGGGAACCCAACGAAAACCTAATTCAGGATGGCCGGACGTGGGTTTGAACTGTCGTCCTCCCAAATGTGAGCCCCGTGTGGTAACCACAGTGCCGCCTTGCTCGGTGTCGAAGTTGAATTCTGCAAGGAATACAATAATCAGAACACAGTAGAAAAATTATTCTATAATTATTCATTATCTAGGAAGAGGATAAAGTTTAATGTGTACCTTGTGAGGTAACGGGCGAGTAGCGGCGCCCTGGTTATATTTTAAGTTCGGAGTTGGTGTGGCCGCACGGACCGCTCGGCAATCTGGGGCCTATAACATTCTCGTCTGCTACTGCTATACCCCTCCCCATGAACCATGGACCTTGCCGTTGGTGGGGAGGCTTGCGTGCCTCAGCGATACAGATGGCCGTACCGTAGGTGCAACCACAACGGAGGGGTATCTGTTGAGAGGCCAGACAAACATGTGGTACCTGAAGAGGGGCAGCAGCCTTTTCAGTAGTTGCAGGGGCAACAGTCTGGATGATTGACTGATCTGGCCTTGTAACATTAACCAAAACGGCCTTGCTGTGCTGGTACTGCGAACGGCTGAAAGCAAGGGGAAACTACAGCCGTAATTTTTCCCGAGGACATGCAGCTCTACTGTACGATTAAATGATGATGGCGTCCTCTTGGGTAAAATATTCCGGAGGTAAAATAGTCCCCCATTCGGATCTCCGGGCGGGGACTACTCAGGAGGACGTCGTTATCAGGAGAAAGAAAACTGGCGTTCTACGGATCGGAGCGTGGAATGTCAGATCCCTTAATCGGGCAGGTAGGTTAGAAAATTTAAAAAGGGAAATGGACAGGTTAAAGTTAGATATAGTGGGAATTAGTGAAGTTCGGTGGCAGGAGGAACAAGACTTCTGGTCAGGTGATTACAGGGTTATAAATACAAAATCAAATAGGGGTAATGCAGGAGTAGGTTTAACAATGAATAAAAAAATAGGAGTGCGGGTTAGCTACTACAAACAGCATAGTGAACGCATTATTGTGGCCAAGATAGACACAAAGCCCATGCCTACTACAGTAGTACAAGTTTATATGCCAACTACCTCTGCAGATGATGAAGAAATAGATGAAATGTATGACGAGATAAAAGAAATTATTCAGGTAGTGAAGGGAGACGAAAATTTAATAGTCATGGGTGACTGGAATTCGTCAGTAGCAAAAGGGAGAGAAGGAAACATAGTAGGTGAATATGGATTGGGGGGAAGGAATGAAAGAGGAAGCCGCCTTGTAGAATTTTGCACAGAGCATAACTTAATCTTAGCCAACACTTGGTTCAAGAATCATAAAAGAAGGTTGTATACCTGGAAGAATCCTGGAGATACTAAAAGGTATCAGATAGATTATATGATGGTAAGACAGAGATTTAGGAACCAGGTTTTAAATTGTGAGACATTTCCTGGGGCAGATGTGGATTCTGACCACGATCTATTGGTTATGAACTGCAGATTGAAACTGAAGAAACTGCAAAAAGGTAGGAATTTAAGGAGATGGGACCTGGATAAACTGAAAGAACCAGAGGTTGTAGAGAGTTTCAGGGAAAGCATAAGGGAACAATTGACAGGAATGGGGGAAAGAAATACAGTAGAAGAAGAATGGGTAGCTCTGAGGGATGAAGTAGTGAAGGCAGCAGAGGATCAAGTAGGTAAAAAGACGAGGGCTAATAGAAATCCTTGGGTAACAGAAGAAATATTGAATTTAATTGATGAAAGGAGAAAATATAAAAATGCAGTAAATGAAGCAGGCAAAAAGGAATACAAACGTCTCATAATTGATATCGACAGGAAGTGCAAAATGGCTAAGCAGGGATGGCTAGAGGACAAATGTAAGGATGTAGAGGCTTGTCTCACTAGGGGTAAGATAGATACTGCCTACAGGGAAATTAAAGAGACCTTTGGAGATAAGAGAACCACTTGTATGAACATCAAGAGCTCAGATGGAAACCCAGTTCTAAGCAAAGAAGGGAAAGCAGAAAGGTGGAAGGAGTATATAGAGGGTCTATACAAGGGTGATGCACTTGAGGACAATATTATGGAAATGGAAGAGGATGTAGATGAAGATGAAATGGGAGATACGATACTGCGTGAAGAGTTTGATAGAGCACTGAAAGACCTGAGTCGAAACAAGGCCCCCGGAGTAGACAACATTCCATTGGAACTACGGACGGCCTTGGGAGAGCCAGTCCTGACAAAACTCTACCATCTGGTGAGCAAGATGTATGAAACAGGCGAAATACCCTCAGACTTCAAGAAGAATATAATAATTCCAATCCCAAAGAAAGCAGGTGTTGACAGATGTGAAAATCACCGAACAATCAGTTTAGTAAGCCACAGCTGCAAAATACTAACACGAATTCTTTACAGACGAATGGAAAAACTGGTAGAAGCCGACCTCGGGGAAGATCAGTTTGGATTCCGTAGAAATGTTGGAACACGTGAGGCAATACTGACCTTACGACTTATCTTAGAAGAAAGATTAAGAAAAGGCAAACCTACGTTTATAGCATTTGTAGACTTAGAGAAAGCTTTTGACAATGTTAACTGGAATACTCTCTTTCAAATTCTGAAGGTGGCAGGGGTAAAATACAGGGAGCGAAAGGCTATTTACAGTTTGTACAGAAACCAGATGGCAATTATAAGAGTCGAGGGGCATGAAAGGGAAGCAGTGGTTGGGAAAGGAGTAAGACAGGGTTGTAGCCTCTCCCCGATGTTATTCAATCTGTATATTGAGCAAGCAGTAAAGGAAACAAAAGAAAAATTCGGAGTAGGTATTAAAATTCATGGAGAAGAAGTAAAAACTTTGAGGTTCGCCGATGACATTGTTATTCTGTCAGAGACAGCAAAGGACTTGGAAGAGCAGTTGAACGGAATGGACAGTGTCTTGAAAGGAGGGTATAAGATGAACATCAACAAAAGCAAAACGAGGATAATGGAATGTAGTCAAATTAAGTCGGGTGATGCTGAGGGAATTAGATTAGGAAATGAGACACTTAAAGTAGTAAAGGAGTTTTGCTATTTAGGGAGTAAAATAACCGATGATGGTCGAAGTAGAGAGGATATAAAATGTAGACTGGCAATGGCAAGGAAAGCGTTTCTCAAGAAGAGGAATTTGTTAACATCGAGTATAGATTTAAGTGTCAGGAAGTCGTTTCTGAAAGTATTTGTATGGAGTGTAGCCATGTATGGAAGTGAAACATGGTCGATAACTAGTTTGGACAAGAAGAGAATAGAAGCTTTCGAAATGTGGTGCTACAGAAGAATGCTGAAGATAAAGTGGGTAGATCACGTAACTAATGAGGAGGTATTGAATAGGATTGGGGAGAATTGAAGTTTGTGGCACAACTTGACTAGAAGAAGGGATCGGTTTGTAGGACATGTTTTGAGGCATCAAGGGATCACAAATTTAGCATTGGAGGGCAGTGTGGAGGGTAAAAATCGTAGAGGGAGACCAAGAGATGAATACACTAAACAGATTCAGAAGGATGTAGGTTGCAGTAGATACTGGGAGATGAAGAAGCTTGCACAGGATAGAGTAGCATGGAGAGCTGCATCAAACCAATCTCAGGACTGAAGACCACAACAACAACACTGCTATACCATAACCACGAAGCTCGAGGCAGTTTGCAAAACAGAATTATTTTGTTAGAGTAATTATGGTATAAAGCAACAGAGCAGTGTTACCCTCTGAGAGGAATTTTGTTATGTTGACCGTGTTGTACCTGACGGAGGTGGCTTATCGGAAGTGAAACTCAGAATTACGTAATTATTGAAACAGTAACAAATAATGTTTTTGCCTATCTACACTGTTTAAAGAAAAAGGAAAACGGTCGCCAGCCTAATTAGGCAAGAGAAAGATTAACGTTCTCGTTTAAGAAAGTAGGTATAAGTAACTTTAACGGACAAACACAACCTATCCTTGGCCACACGCAAGTGCAATGAACTCTGGCACATACATATATTTACGGTAAGATTGAAGCTAACAGCTAGAGCAGCACGAACTATTTGAAAAAATATAACAGATACCGCAACACATTATTACTTTCAGGGGTTGTTCAAACTGAATGGTCTTTATGACATTGCTATTAACATTCACTGCAGAATCATAAATTGGACATAGATTCAGTATTATTTTTCAAACACTTTTCTAATTGACATAAAATTATAAATGTTGTTCACTGCAAAATAATGAGCTGGTAACAGGTTAAGTGTCTCTCGGTTAAATATTTTACTATTTAAAATGAAAGTTAAATGGAATTCACTAACAGGTTACTTTTCACTGTCTTTTGAAAAAGAAATTATTGTTTTCTTAAATAGTGGTAAAAGATGACCTGTGGATCTTATTACACTATTAATATGCACTTTCAATACCCAAAAGAAACACGTGCTTAGCAAGTATGATTGTAAAACTTTCCATAAATGCAGTTCACGACTTTTACTACAGTGAGACACAATGCTGACAAATATACAAGAAACTGACTCACCTTTCAAATTTACTACAGGCAGCACTATGATCATTAATTAAGCAACACTTTGTAAGCCTCAATTTTAAGAACTTTAATTTATAAAAGGAACAGCAAATTCTACCTTCAAGTAAATGATTAAATAGGTGACTTTGAAACTTCACAAAACTACATTTACTGCCTCCCACAATTTCACTAAACCCACAGTAAATCTGAATATGCCCTTCTCATCAAAGATCAAATAACATTATGTAATTAACTGTCTAACTTCGAGGCTTTCATTTTTTCCACAAAATAGGACACTCGGTAATCATAATTCAAATGGAGAGGAACCTGAGAAGTGTTGTGATAGGAAAAAATCAAGGTAGGTACATAAATTCCGTTATAAGTTACCTTATATTTGCGCACAGTAAATCGCCCAATAAGCTGATCCTTCATTGTAGATTATTATATTACTCCTTTACAGTGATTGCGCAATGTGGTGGCAACTGCATGTTGGTAGGCGGATTTGCAGACAGAATTGCTGGAATACGGCCCTTCTTGGTGACGAGGATGAATACCAATTCCAGAATCGTTCCAGCTATTTATCCGTCCATCCGAGGCATTGGAAAGTAGCAGAAAAAGCCTCTCTCGGAACTAGACAATATGCCACTTTTACATGGCAGTGCACAGTTTGGTAGCTCGTCCCCGACTGACTCTTGGTTCCACCTTTTCTACCTAGGCCAACCACAATTTGCGTGCCCTACACAGTTCCGTTCCCGAGGGGAACCACAACACCTTTTACATACAAACTAACTAAGAATCCTAAGTGAAGGTCAGCAGTTTACATAACAGCAAACAAACGCATTAAATAAAACAGAACATTTGCACATATTGACACAGAAATTACAATTATATACAGTGAGTTTTGTTCCCTCCAAATGGGACAAAGAATTTAAATGACTGATATACTGCATAGCATAGAACCAAACCACGACATCACAGTTTTAAACAAAGAAAAGAGTATACAATTTTGTGTTATCTATTCAATCAAACAACATTTACAGGAGCTCAACGATGTAACATTAAATGAAACAAAAGCAAAATAAATCAATAGAGTATTAGAGCTATGGTGTTACAGGCCCAGCAGCAAACACGTGGCGCCAAACGTTAGCCTGGGTCCAGCAAGTTCGTGGCGAGGAAATCCATGGTGACGCTGTGTCGGTAAGGCAGACATGCTTGGTGTGCCAAAGATGGCGGACTTTGTGAAACCGTTTCACAGTTCGTATAGAAAGTAATAGTAACCAGAGGAATCATGATACCTCAAAATGAAACATGTACATTACCATTATTTCCACAACGATTCTGATGGTGTAATCAGATTTGCAATATCTTTGTTAGTTTAAAGTTTAGTATTTCATGATAAATTATACAAGTAACATCCAGCAACGAATTTCCAAAATCTAAATGGTTCATCAGATTTTGTCGATTGACATGTCTTTGGAAAGCTATTAGTGTAAACCGAAATTCGTATAAATTACAGGCATGTAACTTGAATAGTGAATGAGTTATTGGAGGTCAAAGTGGCTGATTACTATCGATCGTGTCAGGCCATTGGTACTCCACAGTTACACGAAAAAACGGTAGCAGCATGCTTATAAATATATTTATTCACCTATGTCTTTGTATACATCCGATATAAACTATTCATGAAGAAACTGCTTAAATATTTACTGCGTTTCAGAAAGCACAGACACATTAGGTTACTGACCTACCTTTTGTTCTTTCCTTTTATATATGTTTATTTAATTTATTTATGTATATAATAATGTGTGTTAGAGCGTGTTTATGGTCCAGCAGTAGGAATAGTTATTTAATTGCAAGTTACTTAAATGTAAATCCAGTATGTCGAATGTGTTTCATTACGTTTGTGTGGATGTGTTGGCTTGAAGACATGGCGCGAGCATTCTAGCCCATCACAGAGCTCGTGAATGGGGGGACTGGGTGGAAGTGGGAGAGGAGTTCGAGGCAGTACTGGTCGGTGTGGTGCGAGGGGGGATCGCAAAGGACACACGGGGAGTGCTGGACATTACGGTGCGACGGACGCACAGTCGCGGGAGAGAGCCGTAGAGAGTGTGGAGTGGTTTGCGCGTGGTCGTGAGAGCTAGAAATACTTCGGAGTGCCGACTTGTGAACTTGTGATATTTCCGAGGTTTCTACAGTGGAGACGTAGTATGTGTTTAGAAGTGAATATCTTGCGAGCTATGTTGTCGTTCATAACTAATTACGTGGAGTAGCAATCTACTGTATCCCTGTTATTCAACTTATATTTTATTTAATTGCCTGACCACCGACACCAATAAGTGTTTTGCAGAAATACACCACAGTCTCAAGAGTACTTCTACTATTGTACTGATCACTTGAAGTCATTAAAATAGTACCTGCAGATTTTATTTAATTGCAATCTTTCATTTATAACTTTCTAGTTACATTCGCAATTGCCGAATGATAGGAACCTTCGACCATTCGATTCATGTGTCTGTTCTACATCTACATCCATACTCCGCAAGCCACCTGACGGTGTGTGGCGGAGGGTACCTTGAGTATCTCTATCGGTTCTCCCCTCTATTCCAGTCTCGTATTGTTCGTGGAAAGAAGGATTGTCGATATGCTTCTGTGTGGGCTCTAATCTCTCTGATTTTATCCTCATGGTCTCTTCGCGAGATATACGTAGGAGGGAGCAATATACTGCTTGACTCTTCGGTGAAGGTATGTTCTCGAAACTTCAACAAAAACCCGTACCGAGCTACTGAGCGTCTCTCCTGCAGAGTCTTCCACTGGAGTTTATCTATCATCTCCGTAACGCTTTCACTATTACTAAATGATCCTGTAACGAAGCGCGCTGCTCTCTATCTGTTGTATCAACCCTATCTGGCACGGATCCCACACTGCTGCACTCTATTCAAGCAGTGGGCGAACAAGCGTACTGTAACCTACTTCCTTTGTTTTCGGATTGCATTTCCTTAGGATTCTTCCAATGAATCTCAGTCTGGCATCTGCTTTACTAACGAACAACTTAACATGATCATTTCATTTTAAATCACTCCTAATGCGTACTCCCAGATAATTTGTGGAATTAACTGCTTCCAGTTGCTGACCTGCTATATTGTAGCTGATTGATAAGGGATCTATCTTTCTATGTATTCGCAGAACATTGCACTTGTCTACATTGAGATTCAATTGCCATTCCCTGCACCATGCGTCAATTCGCTGCAGATCCTCCTGCATTTCAGTACAATTTTCCAATGTTACAAACTCTCGATATACCACAGCATCATCCGCAAAAAGCCTCAGTGAACTTCCGATGCCATCCACATGGTCATTTACGTATATTGTGAATAGCAACGGTCCTACGACACTCCCCTGCGGCACACCTGAAATCACTCTTACTTCGGAAGACTTCTCTCCATTGAGAATGACATGCTACTTTCTGTTATGTAGGAACTCTTCAATCCAATCACACAATTGGTCTGATAGTCCATATGCTCTTACTTTGTTCATTAAACGACTGTGGGGAACTGTATCAAACGCCTTGCGGAAGTCAAGATACACGGCATCTACCTGTGAACCCGTGCCTATGGCCCTCTGAGTCTCGTGGACGAATAGCGCGAGCTGGGTTCCACAAGACCGTCTTTTTCGAAACCCATGCTGATTCCTACAGAGTAGATTTCTAGACTCCAGAAAAGTCATTATACTCGGACATAATACCTGTTCCAAAATTCTACAACTGATCGACGTCAGAGATATAAGTCTATAGTTCTGCACATCTGTTCGACGTCCCTTCCTGAAAATGTGGATGACCTGTACCCTTTTCCAATCCTTAGGAACGCTACGCTCTTCTAGAAGCTGCAAGAAGGGGGGCAAGCTCCTTCGCGTACTCTACTCATATTGTATACTGTAGACTCAGCAGTATTTGGCTTGTAATGAGCCGGCCGCTGTGGCCGAGCGGTTCTAGGCTCTTCAGTCCGCAACCGTGCTGCTGCTACGGTCGCATGTTCGAATTATGCCTCAAGCATAGATGTGTGTGATTTCCTTAGTTTTAAGTAGTTGTATGTTCAGGGGACTGATGACCTCAGATGTTAAGTCCCATAGTGCTTAGAGCCATTTGACACATTTGAGCTTGTAATGCGGTAACTACGTATCCCAGCCCCTAGACAATGAAAGCAGCTCTGAGTCGGAGAGTACGTAGTTGAATGCCACCATCACCTCACCACATCATTTAATTTTATTATTTGAAAGCCCGCAAACTACAACTACTAATCGATAGTAAGCAATGTGCACTCAGAAACTTTATTTGTGTTGTGTTCGGTACATATCATCTGTGAGTACGTGTCTGACGTAGTGGCTATACTCACATTACCTTAGAACAGATGTCCTGAATGTTCAGCTAAAAACACGAGTACGGTGATGAATTTTTAAGAGAGAAAAAAGTTTTATACATAAGTACTCAGAAGACAGGAATATGGTTTGGAATGTGCTTCTCTTCCGTTTATTACATTTAAATTAGTATTTTTTTCATTGTACTAAGAATATCTTTTTGTACAGAACTGAAACCGTTGTATGGAAACTATCTTGTAAATAAAGTGATAAGTTAATGAAGTGTCACGTGACGTAAAAGTATGGTAATTGCACAGCTGCTGTCTTGAGTCTCGCTAATAGTAATGGCTTTTAATGAAATTCCATATTCATTAATAAATAAAACCAATGATTAACAAATATTGAATCAAGATTTTACTACAAAATTCTCCGTATCTAACATCGATTAAAATAACGCATCCTAAAAGGAGAACGCAAAATTCAGGGAAATGTACTAGGTTCTAAATGAACAGAGATTTGATAGGGATTACAGTCCCGAGAAACAACCGAAAAGCTGTGGAATCTCGTGACAGACGTAAGAAAAAGAAGTCTGAACTCTTGTGGCCATATCCACATATCTCCACAACAAGTCTTACTATTGTGTTGGCAGAAGAGCCAACACCGTGTTGCTAGAGGAGGCCGAAATGCGCGCGTTAAAGCTCACGCAGGCTGGCGTGAGGTCTGGAACTGTTAAGGGAATGTATAGTAGCAAATAAAGTACGTAGTTGATGTAATACTTAACTTTAATCCATAATTGGAGAACATCGCTCTTGTTGATACATTATATAATCTCAATATAAACTGGTAATGGCGCCTTGCTAGGTCGTAGCAAATGACGTAGCTGAAGGCTATGCTAACTATCGTCTCGGCAAATGAGAGCGTATTGGTCAGTGTAGCTTCGCTAGCAAAGTCGGCTGTACAACTGGGGCGAGTGCTAGGACGTCTCTCTAGACCTGCCGTGTGGCGGCGCTCGGTCTGCAATCACTGACAGTGGCGACACGCGGGTCCGTCGTATACTAGCGGACCGCGGCCGATTTAAGGGCTACCACCTAGCAAGTGTGGTGTCTGGCGGTGACACCACACTTACTCAGATATACAATTGCGCAGAACAACTCAAAATCGTGCCCTGTGTCCAAGAACAGGCTCATATGTTGACATGCTGAAAACTAGTGCCTTTGATTTTTTTAAATTCTGAGGTATTACATGTCATCCGTATCGCTTGGTCGTCTTTGCCGCTTCGGTGACGCTAGTTGCAACCCTCTGCCGCAAAAGGTCTCCGAACTATAGAGAGTAACATGGCGGCGTGTAACGCAGTTACGTCGGTGTGTGAGAAACAGCGTGCTGTAATCAAGTTTCGAATCGCAGAAAATATCCGCACATGGAGCACCATCTCGTTCAGCATGAAAAAGCAAGACAACATACGAGGACTGTGACAATCTGCAACAATCCGACGCCATGGTTTCACCGTCATCGTTCATCCTCCATACAGTCCCGACTTGGCCCCATCCGATTTTCATGTTTCCAGATCACCTTCATGGAGGGAGAAATGTAGAATGAAAAGTAATAAATTGGCGTCATTCATTGGATCCAATCGTGCCTAATAATAAAAGCACATAGGTTTAGTTACTGGCCACACGAAAATAAATAATTTTTTAGAAACATCTGAAATCCGTTATTCTTGAATGGAAAAGTTACGAACGTCAATAATACTGCTCATACTCTATAAATAATGAATGAATTAATTTTTTATATGACGTTTCGCAGTTTTGCGTTTAATTTTAATTTACTGGAGTTCTAGTGTTTACGAAAAATTATGACACGATATTTGCTACGTAACGTTTCTGATTGTTTGT
The DNA here is from genome assembly GCF_023864275.1 of Schistocerca cancellata. NCBI lineage: Eukaryota > Metazoa > Arthropoda > Insecta > Orthoptera > Acrididae > Schistocerca > Schistocerca cancellata. The sequence continues at coordinate 95,241,816 of NC_064632.1, read as the reverse complement.
AAATATGGAAATAAAGTAAAGCAAAAATGTTACTAATAGTGAGATTCGTACCAGGGTCTTCGACTTCTACGATGCGCACAACTTTTTTCAGGGCTTCCGTATCACCTCTACCAGGTTCTCGTCGCCAATTATGCCTTCACCGGCGAACTTGTTCACTGTTTTCTGTTATAGGACGTTTTAATGCTCATATTTTTTAAACTTTATTAAAAACAAATGAAATACCACTTCGTGTCACTGTTTAAAAGTCGTATATCCTGATTTGAACTGAAATCCTTCTTCTTTTGAGAGCGATAGTTTCATTATAAAGAGAAAGGAATTTTTTTTTCATAGATAATAAATGATAGTGTTCTCTTTCATTAGAGCAACAGAATCCACTTGCAACAGTTTCAAAGTAAGTTGTTTTCGTGACGAATGAGTCAAATACCTACTCTACTTAGAAAGGGAGAACGTGCAGATGATTAAAATATTAAAATAAAAAAGAAATAACTGTTCTACAGCAACTGCGTCTTTTTGGTCTAACTTATGTACTTCGGCAGAGCAGTTTTTTTCTTTTGAATTTTTTACCTCATTGTTATTTCTAGAAAATTTGTGTATTTCTATTTGTACTTTTTGCTCCTAGCCAAGATATGATGTGTAGTGAGACACATCCAAAAATCTTATTTGATTTTGTTTCCATTTTTCATAATAAAATATGTTGTGTGTCCTTTAATCCCGTTAGCTGCATTGCTTTTCGCGTTTAGCAATGGTATTTCTTCAAGAATTTGTGAATTCGCGGGTTTATGGCGTTTGGGGATGTTCTACAGATTCAGGGGACTTATTTTGTTTGACGCAGTTCCATATTCCTTGAACGTTTTTGCACGAAAGTTTGTGTCTTCAGTGTCTATTGAATTACGTGTTCAACACATTGATGAATCCGCTAATTTTGAGTAGTTGGTTATTTTCCCATCAAATGAGATACTGAGAAATACCAGGTAGATTCCACATTAGCTGGTATTTTCAAATAGTTTTCTATTACTCGTTCGTCTGATCTGCGTACATCCCTGAGGCATTTAAAGTGGGAACCCCACAAACTCCACACTAGCCGAGTGGTCTGGGGCGCCTTGTCACGGTTCGCGCGGCTCCCCCCGTCGGAGGTTCGAGTCCTCCCTCGGGCATGGGTGTGTGTTGTCCTTAGCGTAAGTTACCTTAAATTAGTTTAAGTAGTATGTAAGCTTATGGACCGATGACCTCTGCAGATTGGTCCCATAAGATCGTACCAGAAATTTCGAAATTTTCGAAATACTGATGTGCCTGGGATTGCTGAAAGTACCGACTCTGCCTCTACTCTCTAGGAGCTGTTCTATTTTTTTCAGCGATACTCCTTCTCTTGTGAGGATGACTGTTCCCATGTTCAGACCTTTTCCCAGATTAATTATGGCATTGTTGCCTCTTTTTCTATTTGATATTTTCTGCAGCGAGGTTATATCAACTTCTGCGGAGTTGAAAAAGAAAGAAAGAAAGAAAGAAAGAAACCTGCAGATTATTTAACTATAGTGCTGAACGTACTTTATTGGTGATTAGTTTACTTCCGTAATTCTACACACTTTTCGCGAATTTATCTCCTGTTCCTCTTGGTGGTGTTAATATTCGTTATTGTAGAGACGGTTTCGTGCTCTTCTTCCTGTTTTCTGTTCAAGTAAACTGTTTTTGCCCCTCCTCATCTTAGTAATATGTTGGTCAAGTAACGCTTCCTCTAGTGTTCAACGATATCTATCGGTCCTGTGTCCTCGTCGATTTCTTCCATTTCGTCTGCCCAGTTTCTATAAGACATGCGTGGTTAACTGCTTTCGATCTTTGCGTAATTGGGAAACTAAGTTCTTCCTTTTCACTCGTAACTGCATTTGGTGCACACGTTTTCATGTTTTCAGAAGCAGACTTTTGCTCGATCTGATTGTTTCCGGATCTTTTATCTTTCCTGAGTAGGAGATCCGATTAATGCCTTGATCGTCTATACATCGCTTCTCCTTCATCTTCAGATTCGGGTGTTGAAGGCACTGTGCACAGCCGTGCCCAGTTGAACCGCTATTGCTCAGATTCGCGGTTGACCATCACACGGTAACCACATATACTTACAAATGATAGGTATATGATCCTGCAAGTCTACTTTGAGACGGGTGACCACTTTTCGGCAAACCTGTTTATTAGTTTGCCATATGGGAAACGTATTGTGTTTATTGATTCAGCGGTTATTTCCAATGTAAGTTCGAAATTTCTGACTCTACGAAGACAAAGTCCTACAAGGGGCACGGTAGTTTCACGTATGATCGCATCGCTTTGTTTAAATAACCCCCCCCCTCCACCACACTGGACTCAACTATTTGTTCACAGAGTTTAGTATTGTTCAGCTACACGTGCACAACACAGTTCACAAACGAAATATGAATGCCTAGTACGTTTTGAAAGGTGCTTTTCACCTATTTCTCGAGCCAATTCAACATCGAAATAATTCTGTCACGTGAAGCTACAGTCGAACGTGAATTTAAGATATGTTATATATAACTCCTTCCGTTAAGTACATGCGAAAGCGTTGTAGACGTCAGACAGTAACGAAACGCGGCCGGTCCATACACCAACGCTGCCATAGGCAGCCTGATCGGCTACCGACGGCTGTGTTAAGAAATTAAGAAGTTTTGTACCGAATGGCGTTCGGAAAGTTTTGATTTTCAAAACTGATTCTTTCCTCTGTTTTTGTGAATTACGTCGTACTGCTTTAAGAAACTGGTGTCCAGACACTGAGCTTCAAACAATGAAGAAAGAAAAAATACTGAAGAAGGCAAACTCATGAAGCTCCCAAGTAAATATATTTTTCTAGGATTTTACATCTCAAACAGAACGATCTACACAATCAACTCACATTAATGTGACCACCACCTATGTTTGACGTCAACGTGCAATAGACATTCTAACAACCCTACCACAACAAAGGTCAAAAATTAATTATGATTTGTAGTGTTGCTCACGCTGCTAAATTGTGCATTTTTGGGCCACAACTAAGTCATATTATGTGGCAGGTGTCATTAGAGCACAATTGATAAAGTCATTTCATGAAGTAATGAACAAACTAGGCACTCATCTTTTCGTGTTTCCCACGCTGGTCTCGTTGTGTACTCATGGCTCAATCTTGTTATGATTACGTAGGCTTTCCAGGCGTAATAAGTCTTGAAAGTCTCTTCGGGTTTGCTGCCGGATCCTAAAATCAACTTATTTCGCTAACCAATTGGTCGCCATCTTCAGGAAAATGCTGCTTCTGCTGATGAGTACCGCTGGCTCAATCGTCGAAAATCTAGGTTGTGATGATTCCAAGCTCGGATGCAAAGAGGCTTAGGTGTAATTCTGCGATATTCAAAACTTTTATAGATGTGTTTCATAAACCATTCTTGAAGATTAAACTTTTGCAAGTTAGCACAATGGTGAAGTAAAAAAGTAATCAGCACTCCGAATTTAAGTTACACTTTTTTTTTATTACTTTTGTTGCAATATCACGTAACTCACAAAACATCACTTCACCATATAAAACATACTTGAAAATATCTTCCTCACTGTTAAAGTTCACATTTTATAAACTGACTACAATTTGAGTCTTTACAACATGACGACCAAGTCTTGACTCTCCCATAACCGCTTACACGCCCAAAAATCAGAGTTACAAGTACGTCAAAGACCATAGTGACAAAGAAAGACTTCACATAAGAATAATATCATTGCGATATAAACATATCGATGTATCAAAGTACCTCTACATTAATGAAATCAAATCTGAATGTTGTCTCAGATATATGTTAACTACCTTATATAGACACGGTAGAATATTGCTGGTATCGAGAGGTTGAGGTGAGGTGCCGTAATGGTTACGTAATTCAAGTACCATTACTACACTCCCAGACTGCAGGTGGCAGCACTGGCAGTGGAACATGTATAAAGCATGTTGCGGGGAGTGGGGGGGGGGGGGGACGTGGAAAGCAGCGCAGTCGTCTTAATGCAGAAACGTCCAAAAAGGCATGATCATTGGCTTTTGGGCCAAGGGTGGACGCATTTCGGAAACAGCTAAGTTTGGAAACACTTCGTGTGCTACCATGGCTAAAGTATACCGTGTATGACAAAATGGTGCTATCCAGAACCGGCTGTGAGGCAATCCATGGACCATTAATGACAGGGGTGAACGAGTGCTGTGGAAATGTATACAGACGGAGAGATGTGCAACTGTTGATCAACTGACCGCCCAGATGAGCCACGGGGTACCAACTGTGTCTCCTCAACGACCGTTCAGCGAACGTTGGTGCATGTGGGGCTCCGCAGAAGGCGCCTGGATCATGCACACAAGATGACTGCTGTTCATAAGCGACGAAGGATGGAACTTGCACACCAATACCGCAACACATCGTCCACTGTGTGGCGAGAGGTGGCCTTTCCAGATGAATCACACGTTGTGCTGCCATGGAAAGATGGTGTTGGCGCGTATGGGATGAATCGTCTGAGTGCAAACACCTTGAATCTTCTGAGGGGTCCAGGCCAGAACGGGGAGCGTTATGGTCTGGGAATTGTTTCCGTGGCATTCTCATGGTGATCTTGCCATTCTGGAAACCGCAATAGATTCTCCACGCTGCAGGAGGCAGCATTGTGGTCTGGAGAAAGTTTCCGTGACATTCGCTGCGTGATCTTGTCGTTCTGGAGGGCACAATCGATCAATAAAAGTATGCTTACATCCTTGGGGATCATCCCCCCCCCCTCCCCCTTGTGCAGTTCGTTTCCACTCGTCACAATGGCAATGTGCCACATAACTCTCAGTGTACATGCGTGATTCGAAAAGCACCAGGATGAGTTTACTGTACTCTCCAGGCCACCAGATTCCCCGTACTTAAACCGAATCGAGAACCTGTGGGACCACTGTGATTAGGATGTTCTTTCCATGGACTACCGCAGCTGATCACTGCACTGGAGACAGCATGGCTCACGTCCATGGTTCAAATGGCTCTGAGCACTATGGGACTTAACATCTGAGGTCATCAGTCCCGTAGAACTTAGAACTACTTAAACCTAACTAACCTAAGGACATCACACACATCCATGCCCGAGGCAGGATTCGAACTTGTGACCGTAGCAGTGGCGCGGTTCCAGATTGTAGCGCTTAGAACCGCTCGGTCACCCAGGCCGGCTTCACGTCCATGTCAGTGTCTTCCAGAGCCACGCTAGCTCTCAGAGCGGTCCACACTGCAAAACATGGTTATTGAGGTCTTTGATAGATGATCACATTAATGTGACTGGGCAGTGCAGCTTATCGCTTCAATAAACAATCACGAAAAATGTATTTAAGTAATGCTATATCTGTTTTGAACATTCAGACTTCAAATGTATGGTTGCACAAAGTACTCCGACTTCAGGCTATAAGTCGCCCATCTGAACCATCCGACAGCCGTATCATCCTCAGCTGAGGATATGGATAGGAGGGGCGTGTGGTCAGCACACCGTTCTCCCGGTCGTTATGATGGTTTTCTGTGACCAGAGCCGCTACTATTCGGTCGAGTAGCCCCTCAATTGGCATCACAGGGCTGAGTGCACCTCGAAAGATGGCAACAGCTCAAGAAGGCCCAGATGGTCATCCATCCAAGTGCTGGCCACGCCTGACAGCGCATAACTTCGGTGACCGGACGGGAACTGGTATATCCACTGCAGCAAGGCCGTTGCGAAATGTATGGTTGGAAAGTTCGAGGAAATCGGATACCTGAGATCAGGAAACTGTACCATATGAAGTGGACTTCACCTTGTACGGTGCTTGGCCCCCAGCTGCCCCAAACTGATTTAGCAGCTGTTTCGTTAGTGGTGGAAAGTAGTTGTTGTTGTGGTCTTCAGTCCTGAGACTGGTTTGATGCAGCTCTCCATGCTACTCTATCCTGTGCAAGCTTCTTCATCTCCCTGTGCCTACTGCAACCTACATCCTTCTGAATCTGCTTAGCGTATTCATCTCTTGGCCTCCATCTACGATTTGTACCCTCCACGTTGCTCTCCAAACTAAACTGGTGATCCCTTGATGCCTCAGAACATGTCCTACCAACTGATCCCTCCTTCTAGTCAAGTTGTGCTACAAACTCCTCTTCTCACCAATCCTATTCAATACCTCCTCATTAGTTATATGGTTTACCCATCTAATCTTCAGCATTCTTCTGTAGCACCACATGTCGAAAGCTTCTATTCTCTTCTTGTCCAAACTAGTTATCGACCATGTTTCACACTCATACATGGCTACGCTCCATACAAACACTTTCAGAAACGACTTCCTGACACCTAAATCAATACTCGATGTTAACAAATTTCTCTTCTTCAGAAACGCTTTCCTTGCCATTGCCAGTCTACATTTGATATCCTCTCTACTTCGACCATCATCAGTTATTTTGCTCCCCAAATAGCAAAACTCCTTTACAACTTTAAGTGAATCATTTCCTAATCTAATTTCCTCAGCATCACCCGACTTAGTTCGAGTACATTCCATTATCCTCGTTTTGCTTTTCTTGATGTTCATCTTATACCCTCCTTTCATGACACTGTCCACTCCGTTTAACTGCTCTTCCAAGTCTTTTGCTGTCTCTGACAGAATTACAATGTCATCGGCGAACCTCAAAGTTTTTATTTCTCCTCCATGGATTTTAATACCTACTCTGAATTTTTTCTTTTGTTTCCTTCACTGCTTGCTCAACATGCAGATTGAATAACATCGGGGATAGGCTACAAACCTGTCTGACTTCCTTCCCAACCACTGCTTCCTTTTCATACCCTTCGACTCTTATAACTGCCATCTGGTTTCTGTACAAATTGTAAATAGCCTTTCGCTCACTGTATTTTACCCCTGCCACTTTCAGAATTTGAAAGAGAGTATTCCATTCAACATTGTGAAAAGCTTTCTCTAAGTCTACAAATGCTAGAAAAGTAGGTTTGCCTTTCCTTAATCTAGCTTCTAAGATAAGTCGTAGGGTCAGTATTGCCTCACGTGTTCCACCATTTCTACAGAATCCAAACTGATCTTCCCCGATGTCAGCTTCTACCAGTTTTTCCATTCGTTTGTAGAGAATACGCGTTAGTATTTTGCATCCGTGACTTATTAGACTGATTGTTCGGTAATTTTCACATCTGTCAGCACCTGCTTTCCTTGGGATCGTAATTGTTATATTGATCTTGAAGTCTGAGGGTAATTCGCCTGTCTCATACATCTTGCCACCAGATGGTAGAGTTTTGTCAGGACTGGCTCTCCCAAGGCCGTCAGTAGTTCTAATGGAATGTTGTCTACTCCCGAGGCCTTGTTTCGACTCAAGTAGTGGACCTAAATATCACATACTCTAAGAAATCAATGCGTCGAATCATTTGGGTCACCGAATAATTCATTTTCACTTTTCCTCTTGGCGTTCTACACGAGCGGACCCCATCTCGTACAATGCTTTATCATAATTTTTCTTCCACCCTGGTGACATGGCTATGACGCCAGCTGTATCACACACTTCAAATCGTCTTTTTTGTGCACATCTTCGATGATTTTGTGCACGTCTTCGATGATTTCATTTGTGGTTGCAAGGGACGCATTCCCTAATTAGAATACAATGATGCATATCTTTTAATGAGTTAATGTATACGATACATGGTGCAAAACGAGGTATTTTATGATGTCACAGCATTCCAAATCCATCTATTGAAAACTCAATACAGGCAACACGATTGTTTTGAAAGATAGCGTAAACCAATTGTTTGAGACATCGAAATGACACTTTATGAGCGTTATTATGCAATATGTTACGATGAAACAAAATGAATATACGTGTACATCCACCCTCGGTAGTAGAGTGTTCATTGCATCTGACTGCTACGCAAAGAAACCAGGTCCGATGGGAATTTTCCTTGTTGGAGGACTGGAGTGGGATATTGTCAGAATCATAATGCCAGTTGAGGAGCTACTTGACCGAGCAGCGGCGGCTCCGGGTCACTAAAACTGACAAAGGTAGGGAGAAAAGTGTGCTGACCCTGGGCCCCACGATACCTCATCCACTGATGGCTTTGACAGAGGACGACACGGCGGTCGGACGATACCGATGCGCCTCTCAACGTTGTGAATGACGTGTAGTATGTATTTCTACAACAAAAACACAATTTCATGACCACTTCTGTAGCTGAATAGTTATCGTAGCGGTCTTTGGTGCTAAATGACTTGGGTTGATTCCCGCTACTTCATCGGTTTATTTGGGGTAGGTAGGTCTCGAACGGTTCAAATTCTACCTCGTGAAGCGGAAAGAGGAACTGCTTGAAGACAGAAGCAGTTACACCACTAGGATTCATCTGCTGCTGGAGGGATTGTTGACATGTTCATCACATGTTCCACGATCATACATCGCTTCTCTTATTGTCTTGTAGGAAGCAGTCAACCAGTCGGAACACATTTAAGCCCTAAGCCCTTACGTAAATTTTAATTTGATGTCGAATCTATCTCTTTTGCAGGACGAAAACTAAGTCTGGTTGTTACTCTTTTTGTACAACGTATAGTGTAACTGTCTTGGAAGCTATTTTGGTATATTACTTATAGCACATTTCCATCAGTTTAATCTGCTTAATTTAAGTCATTATTTCCACCTAGAATCCTTCGATGAAATGTGATGTGTATCAATAAGCCTGATGAATTAAAACTTTGTGTGAAATTGGAGCCTTGGCTAGTGTGGGAAATCTTCACGCCTTTAGAGCCCTCCAAATAAGTTTCATGGCTTGTTTTAATCATCCCATGTTCCAGTAAACGTCTCTCACTTCTGGCATATGCTATTTCAACTTCTTACACACACACACACTAGCTGTGTAGGAGTCTTAGCGACAGCAGATCTGTACAGTTAGGGGAAGCAGTAATGCATCTCACTAGACACGATAGCTCAAAAGCAGAATTCCTTAAGAAAAACAAGGGTCTTGGTCCCTGTAGAGCTCCGGTGCACGGTAATAACTTCTGAGTAATTTTCGTCCCTACAATTACAATTACAATCGGTATTGTAATTGTAAGTTGCTGAAGCTGCATTGGTAAAGTACCGGAACTTCAAGCGCTGATAGAAAGCACCGAAGCTGAAATCGTTATAGGTACAGAAAGCTGGCTGAAGCTAGAGATAAATTCTGCCGAAATTTTTACAAAGGCACAGGCGGTGTTTAGTAAGGATAGATTGCATGCGACCGGTGGTGGCGTGTTTGTCGCTGTTAGTAGTAGTTTATCCTGTAGTGAAGTAGAAATGCATAGTTCCTGTGAATTATTATGGGTGGAGGTTACACTCAACAACCGAGCTAGGTTAATAATTGGCTCCTTTTACCGACCTCCCGACTCAGCAGCATTAGTGGCAGAACAACTGAGAGAAAATTTGGAATACATTTCACATAAATTTCCTCAGCATGTTATAGTCTTAGGTGGAGATTTCAATTTACCAGGTATAGACTGGGACACTCAGATGTTTAGGACGGGTGGTAGGGACAGAGCATCGAGTGACATTATACTGAGTGCACTATCCGAAAATTACCTCGAGCAATTAAACAGAGAACCGACTCGTGGAGATAACATCTTGGACCTACTGATAACAAACAGACCCGAACTTTTCGCCTCTGAAAGTGCAGAACAGGGATTCAGTGATCTTATGGCCGTTGCCGCATCTCTGAATATGGAAGTTAATAGGAATATAAAAAAGGAAGGAAGGTTTATCTGTTTAGCAAGAGTAATAGAAGGCAGATTTCAGACTACCTAACAGAATAAAACGAAAATTTCTGTTCCAACACTGACAATGTTGAGTGTTTATGGAAAAAGTTCAAGGCAATCGTAAAATGCGTTTTAGACAGGTACGTGCCGAGTAAAACTGTGAGGGACGGGAAAAACCCACCGTGGTTCAACAACAAAGTTAGGAAACTACTGCGAAAGCAAAGAGAGCTTCACTGCAAGTTTAAACGCAGCCAAAACCTCTCAGACAAACAGAAGCTAAACGATGTCAAAGTTAGCGTAAGGAGGGCTATGCGTGAAGCGTTCAGTGAATTCGAAAGTAAAATTCTATGTACCGACTAGACAGAAAATCCTAGGAAGTTCTGGTCTTACGTTAAATCAGTAAGTGGCTCGAAACAGCATATCCTGACATTCCGGGATGATGATGGCATTGAAACAGAGGATGACACGCGTAAAGCTGAAATACTAAACACCTTTTTCCAAAGCTGTTTCACAGAGGAAGACCGCACTGCAGTTCCTTCTCTAAATCCTCGCACAAACGAAAAAATGGCTGACATCGAAATAAGTGTCCAAGGAATAGAAAAGCAACTGGAAACACTCAACAGCGGAAAGTCCACTTGACCTGACGGATTACCAATTCGATTTTACACAGAGTACGCGAAAGAACTTTCCCCCCCTTCTAACAGCCGTGTACCGCAAGTCTCTAGAGGAGCGGAAGGTTCCAAAAGATTGTAAAAGAGCACAGGTAGTCCCAGTCTTCAGGAAGGGTTGTCGAGCAGATGCGCAAAACTATAGACCTATATCTCTGACATCGATCTGTTGTAGAATTTTAGAATATGTTTTTTGCTCGAGTATCATGTCGTTTTTGGAAACCCAGAATCTACTCTGTAGGAATCAACATGGATTCCGGAAACAGCTATCGTGTGAGACCCAACTCGCTTTATTTGTTCATGAGACCCAGAAAATATTAGATACAGGCTCCCAGGTTGATGCTATTTTCCTTGACTTCCGGAAGGCGTTCGATACAGTTCCGCACTGTCACCTGATAAACAAAGTAAGAGCCTACGGAATATCAGACCAGCTGTGTGGCTGGATTGAACAGTTTTTAGCAAACAGAACACAGCATGGTTTTATCAACGGAGAGACGTCTACAGACGTTAAAGTAACCTCTGGCGTGCCACAGGGGAGTGTTATGGGACCATTGCTTTTCACAATATATATAAATGACTTTGTAGATAGTGTCGGAAGTTCCATACGGCTTTTCGCGGATGATGCTGTTGTATACAGAGAAGTTGCAGCATTTGAAAATTGTAGCGAAATGCAGGAATATCTGCAGCGGATAGGCACTTGGTGCAGGGAGTGGCAACTGACCCTTAACATAGACAAATGTAATGTATTGCGAATACATAGAAAGAAGGATCCTTTATTGTATGATTACATGATAGCGGAACAAATACTGGTAGCAGTTACTTCTCTGAAATATCTGGGAGTATGCGTGCGGAACGATTTGAAGTGGAATGATCATATAAAATTAATTGTTGGTAAGGCGGGTACCAGGTTGAGATTAATTGGGAGAGTCCTTAGAAAACGTAGTCCATCAACAAAGGAGGTGGCTTACAAAACACTCGTTCGACCTATACTTGAGTATTGCTCATCAGTGTGGGATCCGTAGCAGATCAGGTTGACGGAAGAGATAGAGGGGATCCAAAGAAGAGCGGCGCGTTTCGTCGCAGGGTTATTTGGTAACCGTGATAGCGTTACGGAGATGTTTAACAAACTCAAGTGGCAGACTGCAAGAGAGGCGCTCTGCATCGCGGTGTAGCTTGCTCGCCAGGTTTCGAGAGGGTGCGTTTCTGGATGAGGTATCGAATATATTGCTTCCCCGTACTTATACCTCCCGAGGGTATCACGAATGTAAAATTAGAGAGATTCGAGCGCGCACGGAGGCTCTCAGACAGTCGTTCTTACCGCGAACCATACGCGACTGGAACAGGAAAGGGAGGTAATGACAGTGGCACGTAAAGTGCCCTCCGCCACACACCGTTGGGTGGCTTGCGGAGTATAAATGTAGATGTAGATGTACTTTTTGTATGATCATCCCAGTACGATAAAATGTTTAGGCTTTTCGTCAGTTGGCTCAGATCAAAGTAAAGTAGTTTAGCGCAATGTAACTGACAATTCACTCCAGTACTCAGATAGTCAACTTTCTTAAAAATAAATGTGACATAGTGGATCGACGATATTGCAGTATCTTTTTAATGTCTTATCAGTTTTCCAAAACAGTATTTCTTCCAGCGCTGCAAAAGATGTGGGATGGTTCATGGGCTGTCCCGAAGGTGAAAAGAATATGGTATTCTTTGTAATATAGATACTTTTAATGTACTCGTAATGCTACCTTGACTCTAAAAAAAAAAAAAAAAAAAAATGAAACTTACTGGTACTATATTTCAGTGCACCATAGGTAGATGTTAATACAATTGTTACTGTCATATTATTCATTTTATCTCACCTCTATGTTGTTCCTTGTACATAGCACAGTATTTACATAATACCATATAAGTAGCATTCACACAAGCTGGTTACTACAGCTGTCAACTTCATTTGTAACATTATACGCTCATAATGTAAGGTTTATCTTTGTGTTTTAATTTTCATTAAGTTATGTCATTCTTTAAAATCAGTCATTCTCTGAAATCAAAGCAACCTGTATATTGTGATGTCTCCGAGAGAGAATGTGTCTGACACTGTTGAGTTTGTAAATCTGTAATCTCTGTGATAACTTTACTTGTGACAAATTTTTTTTGGTGTGTGTGTGTGTGTGTGTGCGTGCGTGTGTGTGTGTGTGTGTGTGTGTGTGTGTGTGGTGCTTTGCACAATATGGTGCTGTACAAGTTACGTAAGTGCTGGATATATTTAGGAATTTGCGAAAAATACAATCCTGCAACTTCGCAACAAAATCGCGCGGAATTTTCGACGTAAGTACCATAACCACTTAACCTTACATATTTATTTACGCTGTATTTCATCGTTTGGAGGTTAGTTATTTTCACATAGGGCACTTCTAACACTGTTTTTCTACAGTAGGGCAACAACACACCAAAAATACTTCGCCACAGTGGAATAATAAAAATCGAAAACGGACGATAATGTAAAGTGTATCTTGAAAATCATGTGAACAGCCGTCTCATGATTAACTTTCCAGTTCGAAACCGGTAACTGCTCTATTTACCTATATAAATAGCAGTATTAATAGTGGCTGGTTGCTGTTTTCTTCTCTGTAAGAATTAACCTACATGAAAAGAAAGAATTTTACAGTTCATTGTTATTACGAAATTTTTTAGTTTTTATTTGGTTTTATGTTACAAATGGGGTACATTGTAGTTGGTGCAGGCCCTAATGGACGAGGGCGTGGCCGTAGCCAAGAGCGGGGGCGGCGTAGCCATAGGCTCCGTAGCCGTAGCCCAGAGCGGGGGCAGCGGCGGCGTAGCGGGCGTAGCCGTAGGCGGGGGCGGTGTAGGCGACGGGAGCGTGAGCCACAGCGGGGGCGGCGTAGGCGACGGGAGCGTGAGCTACAGCGGGGGCGGCGTAGGCCACGGGGGCGTGAGCCACGGCAGGGGCTGCGTATGCGAGGCGGGCAGTCTGCGAAATCCTGTACGTGTTGGCCACAGAGGAGGCGACTGGGGCGTGTGCCACGGCCACAGCGGGGGCGGCGTGGGCCACAGCCACGGGGGCGTGCGCTACGGCGGCGACGGGGGCGGCGTAGGCGGCCACGGGGGCGGCGTAGGCGGGGGCGGCGTAGCCTCCCAGGTACCCGGCGGACGCGGCGGCCACCAACGCGGACAGGATCAGCTGCAAGGAGAGGCAGTTCTGTGAATGTAGAAGCTGGCATGGCACTCACTACTCATACCTTAGACAGTTCCGGTCTGCACTCTATACTCTCGTGCATTTAAGCAGTGACTTATGAGAAGCTGGGGGACAAATATGACGATAAAGCTACTTAGTACTATTATGAAAGCCTTCAAGAATGGTGTTTACTTCAGTTAAATTATCTTTGAAGATGTCTCTCACATATCAGGATAAAACTTCATTAAAGAGCGTACATTGACAACGGGTTCTCAGCCCAGAACTTTTCAAAAATGGTTCAAATGACTCTGAGCACTATGGGACTTAACATCTGAGTCATCAGTCCACTAGACTTAGAACTACTTAAACCTAATTAGCCTAAGGACATCACACACATCTATGTCCGAGGCAGGATTCGAACCTGTGACCGTAGCAGCAGCGCGGTTCTGGACTGAAGCGCCTAGAACTGCTCGGCCACAGAGGTCAACCCAGAAGTTTTATCCGATGTGAGAGATCTGTTTCTATATCTTGTATATGCGAATGGCGGCTACTGGTCGGGTGCAACTGAGTTTTTCGTAAAAATTTAAACAGATATTCTACAAATAATTTAATTTCATCTTCTATAGTGTACAAAGAAACACATTTGTATAAAAACGATACTAAAACCTAAGTTGCAATATGTGTCTAATAATTATTCTTATCCACAAGATAAACTGCATTGAAATGTAAATTCTGGAAGAATGGTTGGAAACACAAACAACATGAACGAAGAGTTTTCTGATAGAAAATATTCCACTGCAGTGTTCTTGGATGACTATATCTCAGACAAGTGAGATTCCAATTTTTAATTCTCTTTGGAGCTGTCACTTTTCCCAAATTCTGAAAAATACTCTATCGTCAAATAGTGGAGATTACTTTCCTCTCGGCCGGCTACGATGGCCGAGCGGTTCTAGGCGCTTCAGTCTGGAACCACTCGGCTGGGGCGGTCGCAGGTTCGAATCCTGACTCGGGCATGGATGTGTGTGTGATGTCCTTGGGTTAGTTAGGTTTACGTCGCTTTAAGTCTAGGGGACTGATGACGTCAGATGTGAAGTCCCGTAGTGCTTAGAGCCATTTGAACCATTTTTTTCCCTCTAGAATACTCTTAACAATGTTCATTCGCTATATTCATCTAAGCTTCGAAGGTCGCAGTAGGTGGCCTAGTCAGCCAAGTTTGTGAGTTCGACACTGTCTTTTCATTCATTTTTACTTCTAAACTTCTTTATCAACCCCACTCCTACCAGTGCTAGGCGTGTGTTACACCTAAACTATAGTAAGCAACATCTGTTCTAAGACGGATATTACTCGACGGGTTTGTGCCTCCATCCTTCTTCTTTCCAGTCCACAGACCCTCATCCATTGAAGAGCTAGAGATATCACCGTTCCACCGTACATTTTTCCACATAATTCATACATCGATCACGTCTGCTCGAAATTGCTCCAAACATTCTAATGATTTACGTGTCACCCGTTCCAACCACAGCCTTCATCCTCCAAGATTATATGTGTTTATTGTCTCTGGGGCTGTCACCATTCAACATAGGAACACCTAAAACTGTGGATTAAAGACGAATATAATCTTCTATAGTGCAGCGGTAGTTCCCCATTCACACCTTCACCCATCTCTGAAGGTAATAGCAGCCACTGCCTAACAACGTAATTTTTCCGCAAATACGTGTATGTACCAAGTAAAACTGAAATTTTTCCGCACCGTTACAACAACGTAGATTCTGCTCAACAGATTACGTTTATGTGTAATGCTTGGTGGCTGATATGCACAAAAGTGGGTAATAATTTTTATTGATCTGAAGATGGCTCGTCAGTGAGCTGAAACTAGCTGTCAATAAAGGAATGCCACCGGTCTTGACCTTGGATTTTTATCCACACGTTTTAACATAGATGGCCTAACCCCTATACGACAATGTCAAATAATAACATCAAAATTTTGTGTCATAGAGGTGGTCTGGAAGTGTCAATATATGTCTTACGAGGATTTGCTCTAATTATTTACGCGTATTTACGTGAGAATTTGGTGGTTGTTAATTTAACTTTATCTGTAGCTGTCTCGAGATTTGAAACTTACATAATGCCGCTCATATTACTTATGTTGTCAAGACTATTAAAAGCTTGTTCACTAACATGAATGTTTAAGTTTTCCCCTCTGAGCTCGGAATAACAGTTAAGGTATTGTGTATATTAAACGCCAGAAAGCGGGGTAAGGGTTAGCATTGTAAGCATGTATCTTGGTCAAGTTTTAACGTGAATTATTTCTCAGATGTACAGCGATTCCCTTGATGAAAGAACACATATAAATAATGAAGGCGAGGACGGCCAGTGATCTCTTCAGTGCGGATGCACACGAGGCTCGAACTCGTACGGGAATCGGCGAAATGCCACGAGTAACGAGGGTAATGGGCAAGACACACTACATCAGTAGTGTGAGCATAAGTTGACAATTTGGGTCTGACGGGAGGCGGGTTAAGATAGTTCGCGCCGGCCTGATGACCACCGCATGCTGGTGACTTAGGTAAGCAGCAGGAGAACTGGTTTCGATTCCCAGTCAATTCAAATTTTCAACTGTACTCACTGATTTAAATCAATGTCTCTTCGCAGCCAGTGTCTGTAATTCCTTTGTCTCTTAATTCATATGTATTTGGCTACTTGTAACCTGCGCGGTAACGTTCATCTCCAAAAACTGAAGGCGATTACTCAGTGTATTAGTTAACGAATACTTATTGTGGGACGAAGCTATTTAATCTTAATTCCCAGAGTTACGCAATACTTGACTGATGACTCCTGAATAGTCTTTCTTCGGCTGTTATCGGCCCCACTGCCAGGTCAGCGTTCAAAAAAATGGTTCAAATGGCTCTGAGCACTATGGGACTCAACTGCTGTGATCATAAGTCCCCTAGAACTTAGAACTACTTAAACCTAACTAACCTAATGACATCACACACATAAATGCCCGAGGCAGGATTCGAACCAGCGACCGTAGCGGTCGATGGTTCCAGACTCTAGCGCCTTTTAACAGCTCGGCCACTCCGGCCGGCGCCAGGTCAGCGTAAAATGGTTAGTGATCGCAGCGACGAAATCAAGAACTCGGAAAATTCTTCCAAGAAAACATCTACATCTACATGACTACTGTGCCAATCACACTTATGTGCCTGGCAGATGGTTGATCAAACCAACATCACAGTAGTTCTGTTACACTACTCTCGAACAGCGTACGGGAGAAACGAATACCTATATCTTTCCGTGTGAACTCCGATTGCCCTTATTTTACTACGATGACTTTTTCTCTCTATGTATGTCTACCTCAACAAAATATTTTCGCGTTCGAAAGAGAAAGATAGTGATTGAAACTTCGTGAGAAGATAACGCTGCAACGAGGAGCGCCTTTGTTTTAGTGATGTCTACCCCAAATCCTGTGTCATATCCGTGTCATTCTCTCTCCTATATCTCGATGATACAAAACGTGCGGTCCTTCTTTGAACTTTCTCGATATACTCCTTAATCCTATATGGTAAGGATCCCATACCGTGCAGCAGTACCTCAAAAGTGCAGACCCTTTAGTAGATCTGTTGCATCTTTTAAGTGCCCTACCAATTGAACTGTCTTTGGTTCGTCTTCTCCACAACATTTTTAGTGTGTTCTTTCCAATATAAGTTCTTCGTAACTTTAATAATTAGGGATTTAGAAGAATTTACGGCCTTTGGGTTTGATTAATTTATCGTGTGCCCGAAGTTTAACGGATTTCTTTTAGCACCCATGTTGATGACCTCACACTTTTCATTATTTAGGATCAACTGCCAAATTTCGCAGTATACAATATCTTATCTTAAGCGTTATGCAATTTTTTTTATCTTCTGATGACTTTATTAGATAAACGACAGCATCATCTGCAAACAACATAAGACAGGTCGGATTGTCTCCTAAATCGTTTATGTAAATAAGAAACTACAGAGGACCTATAACTCTACTCTGTGGCACGCCAGAAATCACTCCTATTTTATTCGACGACTTTGCGTCAATTATTATAAACTGTGATCAGTCTGACAGGAAATTACGAATCCAGTCGCATAACGCAGACTATATGTCATAAGCAGCACGCAATTTAATTGTAAAACGCTTGTGAGGTACGTTTTGGAAATCTAGAAGTACGGGATCATTTTGAAATCCGTTGTGGATAGCAGTAAGCACTTCGTGTCAATAAAGAGCTAGTTGTGTTTCACAAGAACGATGTTTTCTGAACACGTGTTGAGTATGTGTCATTAGACAGTGCTTTCCGAAGTAATTAATAATGTTGGAACACAATGTTGTTGTTATTGTGGTCTTCAGTCCGGAGACTGGTTTGATGCAGCTCTCCATGCTACTCTACCCTGTGCAAGCTTCTTCATCTCCCTGTGCCTACTGCAACCTACATCTTTCTGAATCTGCTTAGTGTATTCATCTCTTGGCCTCCATCTACGATTTTTACCCTCCACGTTGCCCTCCAAACTAAACTGGTGATCCCTTGATGCCTCAGAACATGTCCTACCAACCGATCCCTTCTTCTAGTCAAGTTGTGCCACAACCTCCTCTTCTCCCCAATTCTATTCAGTACTTCCTCATTAGTTATGTGATCTACCCATCTAATCTTCAGCATTCTTCTGTAGCACCACATTTCGAAAGCTTCTATTGTCTTCTTGTCCGAACTATTTATCGTCCATGTTTCACTTCCATACATGGCTACATCCCACACAAATACTTTCAGAAACGACTTCCTGGCATTTAAATCTATACTCGATGTTAACAAATTTCTATTCTTTAGAAACGCTGTCCTTGCCATTGCCAGTCTACATTTTATGTCCTCCCTACTTCGACTATCATCAGTTATTTTGCTCCCCAAATAAAAAAAACTCATTCACTACTTTAAGTGTCTCATTGCCTAATCTAATACCCTCAGCATCACCCAATTTAATTCGACTACATTCCATTATCCTCGTTTTGCTTTTGTTGATTTTCATCTTATATCCTCCTTTCAAGACACTGTCCATTCCGTTCAACTGCTCTTTTTCGTCCTTTGCTGTCTCTGACAGAATTACAATGTCATTGGCAAATCTCAAAGTTTTTATTTCCTCTCCATGGGTTTTAATACCGATTCCGAATTTTTCTTTTGTTTACTGCACTGCTTGCTCAATATGCAGATTGAATAACATCGGGGATAGGCTACAACCCTGTCTCACTCGCTTCCCAACCGCTGCTTCTCTTTCATGCCCCTCGACTTTTATAACTGCCATCTGGTTTCTGTACAAATTGTAAATAGCCTTTCGCTCCCTGCATTTTATCCCTGGCACCTTCAGAATTTGAAAGAGAGTATTCCAGTCAACATTGTCAAAAGCTTTCTCGAAGTCTACAAATGCTGGAAACGTAGGTTTGCCTTTCCTTAATCTATCTTCTAAGATTAGTCGTAGGGTCAGTATTGCCTCACGTGTTCCAGTATTTCTACGTAACACAATAGAAGTTCCAAAATCCTGCTGCATGTCGACCTTAATGATATGGGCCTGTAATGTAGTGGATAACTCCTATGAAATGAACACTGCCGTGAAGCAAGGAGCGCAGATTCAGCTATCTCGTGGCGTGGTACTTACAAGCTTGTACATGGTGGAGCGGTGTTGGGTGTGTGTCGGTCTGGCGATCGAGTACTGCCAGTGGAGCGGCGCGGGTTCCTTTTATACGCAGATTCCGACCGCGCCACACCTTTCGCTGCTCTCGCTGCCCGCTCATTAGCTGTCCGGTTTGGCACAGACCGCCGACCGCCCACTGGCTCTACAGCCACCCACCGGCCAGGTGTCACAACTCGACAGAACAACAGCCGTCACTGCGCGGCGTCCGGGCTCCAGTTCTCACTCAGAACGAAGAGGATGTGCGGCTGACAGCACCAGCGCATCACGCTGCGTCACAAACAACTGGAGGCAACAGAGCAATTAGAATAGTGAGCTGCCACAGTGACATTAATTATAGCTTACTAGGGAAGTAGAAGCCGTCTTCGCAGGGGTAGTTCTTGTCTACCAGACGCCGGGGTGTGAGCATCCCCAGGTGGCATTAAAATTTGGTTTCTAAGGATTCACGCACTGAGGGTTTCGTAAAAACTAAATTATGTTCATAGATAGTTTATCTATTGCGGAAATAGAGAGTCTCGATGACTTTTGCCTATAATCGATGTCGATAGTGGCAAGATGTCGGTCACGATAATTTCAAGACTGTATCAAAATCTCTAAGTACTTCCTGAGACTAGCCCAGACATATAAAAATCAGGGGAATCTCTCTTTTTCTCTCTCTCTGTCTCTCTCTCTTTTTTCTCCATGAGTCTTCTGACTTGTTGGTTGCCTCTTACGTGCCAATCTCTTCGTCTCAGAGTAGCACTTGCAACGTACGTCCTAAATTATTTGTTGGATGTACTCCAGTCTTAGCTTTCCTCTACAGTTTTTACCCTCTACAGACACATGATTCGCAGCCTGGGGGCAATGAAATTTTCTGAGGGGTAAACACTAAACGATTCGATTCTGTTTCAGTCACGAAACAAAATTATTTTCAAAAGATCATTACTATTATCGCAATTTTGTAACGCTTTAGTATTGATTATAAATGTCACCAATAACTATTATTTCTTATTTAGTAACGTTAGTGCGGTGGAGGAGGTTACAGGTTCCTCATACAGTCCACGAAATTGCGCACATGCGTTGTGCTTTGTCTCGTACATCACTGATGATGAAAGTGAGATATATACATAACAAATGCTAAATATCTCAAGAAAATGTCTTCTCCAAGTTGCAGATATTACCTGCAGTAGTATAGAAATTGCTTCATTACCCGCTTCGAAACAGATAAATGAATTGGCTGACAGCACGACACAGCGGTATCTACGTATGTACTGCGATAGCGCACTACACAGTGTTACTATCAATGCTATTGCTATTAGTGGTTGTGGTCAGACACAAGGCATTAACAGCCTGCAGTTTTCCAATTTCTGCCAGTTTAGAAATAAAGAATGCTGCAATCAAGTGATGTACGAACGGTGAGTATAGTGCACACAAGTTAACTTGGTTGATTTCAAATGGGGTTGCAATGTGCAGGTCAAGCAAGTGTCGCAGTGGAGGGGAGTAATGCAGGAGAAGTATGTTGTTAATGTTGGTAATAATGTGAGAGGGGGGGGCGAGGAGGGCAACACACGACAGGGGAGAGGGGGAAGGCGAATATATAGAAAGAAGGATCCTTTATTGTATGATCATATGATAGCGGAACAAACACTGGTAGCAGTTACTTCTGAAAAAGATCTGGGAGTATGCGTGCGGAACGATTTGAAGTGGGATGATGATATAAAATTAATTGTTGGTAAGGCGGGTACCAGGTTGAGATTCATTGGGAGAGTCCTTAGAAAATGAAGTCCACCAACAAAGGAGGTGGCTTACAAAACACTCGTTCGACCTATACTTGAGTATTGCTCATCAGTTGTAATGACACATTCCGACGCGGAGATACTCAATACCTTAAAGGATACGCCAAATATTAAATTGAGAGGGATGTAGAATATAATCTCTGTAGTGTTCATGTTGGATCCTCTTTTGTTTCATACTCCAAGGAGGAGCTAAGAGACACTTTCGACTGTTGCCTTGTGGAGGATGGACGTAATTTTTGGAGTGTGCGGAAAGGCAGCCATATGGTTAGTAATTATGGTTTGTGCGACGAGCACAGCAAGTCTTATTGTGTTGTGAATAAAAACTAGTGAGAAGTATCTAAGTTTCACGAGAATTACTTAAAGTGACGTAGCATTGTATTCCTTTGTTTCCACCGTCTTCGTGAAGTGAACCGATGCCGACTCAGGAAGATACACTGTAAGAGGTCCATGATTAAGGAATTTGTTGCTAGCACACTCGCGCAGATGTAATTTCGATGGATTGCTCACGCGCTGCCTGCGATATGTAAGCTATAAGAGAATCTGAGACCAAAGAGCGGTGTTGACTGCAGTAGGAACTGTGTGGCAGTAGCAGTAAGTTGTTGCTAGCGAGCAGTCTGGTGTATCGTCTTGGCTGGGCCGGTCGTGGTGGAGCGATGGCGGAGCCTGAGCGTTGTAGCATAAGTTAAAAGCAGCCTCGCGCATATGTAGTATTGTTATATCAAGTCCCATGTAAATGTTTTAAAAAAAATCTCTTAATACTAATTGTGGTGTCATCGCCAGACACCACACTTGCTAGGTGGTAGCTTTTAAATCGGCCGCGGTCCGCTAGTATACGACGGACCCACGTGTCGCCACTGTCAGTGATTGCAGACCGAGCGCCGCCACACGGCAGGTCTAGTGAGACGTACTAGCACTCGTCCCCAGTTGTACAGCCGACGTTGCTAGACATGGTTCACTGAGAATTACGCTCTCATTTGCCGAGACGATAGTTAGCATAGCCTTCAGCTACTTTTGCTACGACCTAGCAAGGCGCCATTACCAATTGATATTGTGATTATAAAGCCTGTACAGTAACGAGAGATGTTCTACAAATGTGGATTAAAGTTAAGTATTCCAGAAGCTACGTACTTTTCTTTATAGCATTCATTACGTATCCTGTTTCAGACCTCACGCCAGCCTGCGTGAGCTTTTAGCGTGCATTTCGGTCTCCTCAAACAAAACAGTGTTGGCACTTCTGCCGACACTTCACTAATCTTTCTCATAGACATCGCAACCAACTTCTCCCAAGCAAATTCTAGCGTCTTGTATATTCAACAAGTCGCATTTGAAAATTTCATTTCATCGCCATAACGAGACATAGCACAAGAGCAGAGCAAAGACAACGTGTGGAAAGAAATTAAACCCCTTTGGCAACATAAGAGTAATGTTACCATTAGAGACCATTATACTGTACGCAATAATATTCTGTTTCGCTGCTCTCACCCTGACAGCAACAACTGGTTATTATGTATTCCTGACGAGCTTGTTAACAAATTAATTTGGTATACTCATTTAAGTTGCGCACATTATGGAGCCAGAAAATGTTTTCTTATACTGAGACAGAACTGTTACTTTGTTAACATGGAGAAATGTATTCGACGAGTTTTAGCGTCATGTAAAATCTCCCAGAAAGCTAAATCAGACACGACTTCACATAATCCTCCGTTACATCGTAATGTACCGATTAAATTGAGACATATGGCCGCTGTAGACATTTTTGGTCCGTTTCCCAGATCTAGTAGATGTTTTTGTTACATCTTTGTCGCTGTTGAACTCACTTCGAAATTTGTTACCTTCACTCCGTTACGCAAAACTACTGCTAAATCTGTTTCGAATGCATTTGTAAAACATTTTCTATTTCATGTAGGGCATCTATTGAAAGTAATTTCCGACAATGTACCACAATTTCGATCTGCGATATGGACCCGTATGTTACGAGCTAGAAACATTTCTCCGATCTATATATCCAAGTATCACGCTTCTTCGAACCCTTGTGAACGACTAATGAAAGAAATTGGTAAACTATGTAGAATATACTGCCATAAAAACATATTGATTGGGATACACACATACTTTCATTCTAGGATGTAATTACCTCCATACCAAATGAATCTACTATGCTATCTCCGACTGTTATACTGAAAAATGTTGAACCATCCAAAAAAATTAAAGAATTAGTATTCTTTCCTACATCTCATCGACTACGCCACCATGAAATAATTGACATTGCGCTGAACAACATCAAACGTGCCGCAGAGCGCCGGAGGAGACAGCAAAAACAGGTTTGTACACGCCGTGACTTTCACATTGGACAGAAGATATTAGTACGCACGCATTATTTATCCAACAGAGGAAAGAGTAGATGCAGTAAATTTGAACTTCTATACGCAGGTCCATATAGAATACGAAGAATTCCTCACCCTAATGTAGTGCACGTCGAAACTTTGAGAACCAGAAAAAGCAAGGGCAATCACCATGTCTCCAATATTACACCCTTTATTGAATGAACATACTTTATGATTTATCACACTGTAATGCCATCTGCTGATATTTATGTGGCCACTTATGCAATTATATTTATGTGATTACTTACTGATAATGATCGTATTTTTTCTTGGAAAGTGCCCGGCAAGTTAAGGTCAGCAAGTCGCTTTTCTTGTCGTTATATATCAAACCGTGCACATCTTCCACTTTTTTGTCTATGTATGATTGTTTTCCTATCGAAAGTAGAATTTTTATCTGTATTCACTATGAAATCTTTAAGAAGTAACAAAAACCAGTTGACAATGACATTTTGCCATACGATATCTCAACATCTTGACTATTCTACATTTTTTGCTACTACATTATGATACTGTGTGTACATTTTTTGCACTTGAAAACTGTCTGTGTTTCTGACCTAATACGTTTTCTGTCATGCTATGCTGTATGCTTAGTTATATCACTAGAAACAAGTTTTTATTTAATGAGTATATGATTTAAATACAAGATATTAATCCATATTCATCGTTTTCAGAAAGCAATACCGTGTAAAAGAAATAAATTAAACAAACCACAGTGGTTTACTATGAAATGGAAATTTCACCATCGGAATGAACGAAAGAAAATGCAATACTGTACCATGAAGAGTAAATGGATCAGAATTAACAAGCATTAACCAGAATATACTATACACACCGTATAATAGCAGACTGAACTAATTATTTTTCTTTCAGAATACGAGGCGATTGATGCAGGCTGTCAGGCAGAACTACACATCTTAGTTTTAGTGATGAAATATGCTAGAAGTAAGAAACCCTACACTATGAATAGTTGTATGAAGTAAATGGTAATATGAATATGAATAATGAAGTGTCTATTTTTTGCAGATGATAATAAATGATGATGAATAGTTGTATGAAGAATATGGTAATATGAATAATGAAGTTTTTCTTTGCAGATGATGATAATGATGCAGTTTATATATTTACTATTAGTTAAGAGATGCTATGTAGTTATATAAGTATTTGTTGCAGTCCCTTTTGACAGTATGTCGTATGTCGCATAGTATAATGACTGAATCTTTTGGAAAAGACAGCTAGAGTACATACATATTGAGTACACGTTTCATTACCTGTTAATTCGAAGTTCACTACTTTTCAGCATAATATACATTTTTTCTTTCAGGTCAATAATCCATTTTCTATTTTTTCCAGGAGAAGCAAATCATGAAATTAATGTGCTATAAGCAGTTAGTTATTAAACCTGTTCTAGTACTTGCATTCTTTTACACAGTTGTTTCTATTATTTATGAATGTGGTCACATATACTCTACTTGTTTCATAATCTTGCTACAGCTGACTCATGACGAATGACGTCATTAATCCTTATTTCCAGCAATAAGTCAAAAGCAAATATTTTCATGCCCCAGAAATTAATTATCGATCCCGACGCAATGCATTGCTAGCACAAACAAATTTTTATTACCAGTCCCAACTATTACCAGTATACAACTAAATAATGCTACCAGTTTAAGAAATATTTCTAGTCCTGCAAATTTTTCTGATGTATTGATTCCTTTCTGTCTATGTTATTGGTCTACAGACCTTGAGTAATAGTTACAATGTCTTACATTTTAAATATGCCTTATGTCACCCACATGATATCATATATAAACACTAGCAGCTTGATGCTACACTCAATGACTCCTGTTTTGAATGATGACTTGTGAATAATACTGAATAATGTTTTGTAAAACTATATGAATCCTTTGTAATTGGCCAATGAGTGCCAATAATTACTGCGATTGGATGAGTTATGAATAGTGTTTTTAATACTCAATACTTGCTACATGTTTAGTAACTGGCCAGTGAATGCCACTGATTACTGTAATAAGATGTCTTATGATGCCAATGATTACTGTAATGAGATGACATGATGCCAATAATTACTGTAATGAGATGAGTTACGAATGATGTTTTGTAATACTGCATAAATGGTATGCCAATGATTATTATAATGAGATGACTTGTGCATAAATGCTATGCCAATAATTATTGCAATGACATGCCTTATGCAGAAATGCTATACCAATGATTACTGTAATGACATGACTTATGCATAAATGCTGTGCTAATGATTACTGTAATGAGATGACCTATGCGTAAATGCTATGCTAATAATTACTGTAATGAGATGTGTTATGAATGATGTATTGTTATACTCTATAAATGTTGTGCCAATGATTACTGTAACGAGATGACTTATGCATAAATGCTATGCCAATGATTACTGTAACGAGATGACTTATGCATAAATGTTATGCCAATAATTACTGTAATAAGATGACATATGAATAATGTTTTGTAATACTCCATACATAGCACATACATGTTTAGTAACTAGCAGATGAATACCAATAATTATTCAGATCAGTTGATACGCTAGTGTAATTCTGAATGATCACTAGCATAAGACTTAATGTATCCTTCACCTTCTGACCTAATTACCAGCGATTACTGCAATATCCATATGCCCTGTCCATCCTCATGATCATGGAGCACTATATTTGGTTTTTGCACTAATTCTACGTTAATGTAAGAGAATGGATTCTACAAGAATGTGGTGTTGACATATCAAGCTGTCCACCACCTTGAATGATGGAGATGCTATTGTGGACCTACTGTTTGGTGTACCTAATGTACTACCAAAATGATAACATACAATATGAATACAACATTTCAGTGTCTTGGCTACACTGATAAATACTTCAGGGAAGAGAACAGATTGTCTCACTTGGGTTTGTGCTTCTGTAGAAAGATATGGACTTTCAGTGCAGCTACGTGCAACCCACTGTGCTACAACCATGATGCTGTCCTTCCCATTCCCTTCCTAGTTCTTGTAAAATGTTAGAGACCTATACAGTTCGTATGCACTTTATTTCATTTCCTGATGTATTCATTTCTTATATAGAAAAAAGAAAAGGAAAAAAGAGATGCTAAAAACTTTTACAGTGCACGTGCATTTTATTTCTTTTCTTAATGTATTCAATTTTTGCAAAATGTTAAAGACTTTGACAGTGCGTGTGCACTTCATTTCATTTGTTAATATGATTAGTTGTCCCAAATATGCTAAAGACTTTTATAATGTGTGTGCACTTTATTTCATTTCTTAATGTATCTAGTTCTTGTAAAAATGCTAAAGAGTTTTACAGTGCGTGTGCACTTTATGTCATTTGTTAATATATTTTGTATTCATTGCGTATACATTTTGTCATTTCTTAATATGTTCTGAACTCAGTGCATGTACTCTGTAACTGTAGACTTAGTTAATTAAACAGATTATAGAAAAATTTGTTGCTCATGGCAAGTCCAATTGACTCACCATCGCTGCCAAATTTTTGCCACCCCAGTGGAGGGTTATGTAAGAGGTCCATGATTAAGGAATTTGTTGCTAGCGCACTCGAGTAGATGTAATTTCGATGGACTGCTCACGCGCTGCCTGCGATATGTAAGCTATAAGAGAATCTGAGGCCAAAGAGCAGTGTTGACTGCAGTAGGAACTGTGTGGCAGTAGGAGTAAGTTGTTGCTAGCGAGCAGTCTGGTGTATCGTCTTGGCTGGGCCGGTCGTGGTGGAGCGATGGCGGAGCCTGAGCGTTGTAGCACAAGGTAAAAGCAGCCTCGCGCATATGTAGTATTGTTATATCAAGTCCCATGTAAATGTTTTAAAAAATCTCTTAATAATAATCTTTCTCATAAAAAGTAACTTTTGACAATCAGTCATTTCACTTTAAAGAATTTACTAATTTCTCCAATCCATGGTTATCCCGATTATTGCAAAGAAAAACCAGTTGTTCTTTTTATACATGGCAAATCTATCGGCCAGCATTGCACTCGGACGCGCCAGAAAAATTTCTTATAGGAGCAGATATATATGCGTTATCCGGCGACTTTATTGAGGTAAGAATTTTCTATTTATTCAGAATGATCTTTCAGGGCCATGACGCAGCACTGCTGACGTCTAAAATGTACCAGTTTAAATTCACAGTCAATTATTGAAAGGTTACAAGTGAGTCACATTTTTATTATTGAGAGATTAGTCACATTTTATTATTGATAGGTTGCGCAATTTATTTTTAGGAAGGTTACACTAAATGTGAAAGATAATTCTAGATTTTTATTGTGGGGAGGTTACAACACACGGTCAACAAAGAGAAGAACACCGATGGCGACTAATGAATTAATATTGTGGCAGAGGCCGGCCGCGGTGGTCTAGCTGTTCTAGGCGCTCAGTCCGGAACCGCGCGACCGCTACGGTCGCAGGTTCGAATCCTGCCGTGGGCATGGATGTGTGTGATGTCCTTAGGTTAGTTAGGTTTACGTAGTTCTAAGTTCTAGGGGACTGATGACCAAAGATGTTAAGTCCCATAGTGTTCAGAGCCATTTGAACCATTTTATTGTGGCAGAAGGACTAATTCTATGTCTAAGGTGAGAACTCTGATCAAATCAACAATGACGTAGAATTCAAAATGTAATTAATCGGAATGGTAAATTATATTACAGGCATAGTTCACGTAGCACTGAATTTGTCCGCATTCAAGGCGGTCAATACATTCCGTAAAAATTCCTTTCAAAAATTCTAAAGTTACAGTTCCATGTCCATAATTTTTCCTCTTTTCAAAAAATCAATAAATTTAATTTCTTTTTATTTATTTCGCCACACAGTGTGGGACACGTACCAGATCGGGTTGACGGAGGAGATAGAGAAGATCCAAAGAAGACCGGCGCGATTCATCACAGGGTTATTTGGTAAGTGTGATAGTGTTACGGAGATGTTTAGCAAACTCAAGTGGCAGACTCTGCAAGAGAGGCGCTCTGCATCGCGGTCTAGCTTGCTGTCCAGGTTTCGGGAGGGTGCGTTTCTGGATGAGGTATCGAATATATTGTCACCCCCTACTTATACCTCCCGAGGAGATCACGTGTGTAAAATTAGAGAGCTTCGAGCGCGCACGAAGGCTTTCCGCCAGTCGTTCTTGCCGCGAACCATACGCGACTGGAACAGGAAAGGGAGGTAATGACAGTGGCGCGTAAAGTGCCCTCCGCCACACACCGTTGGGTGGCTTGCGGAATATAAATGTAGATGTAGATGTAAGGCCTGACTGCATTAGCTAGTAATGGTCTAAGAAAGGCTGCGAACCACTGTTCTAGTACTATGGAAGTTATTGCTTGATTACGTAACAGATGTCCCACCATCCTGTCCCTTTACGTTGTCAGAATTTTCCACATATTCCTTTCCTCTCCGATTCTCCGGAGTACCTCCTCATTCCTTACCTTATCAGTCCACCTAATTTTCAACATTCTTCTGTACCACAACATCACAAATTCTTCGATTCTCTTCTTTTCTGGTTTTCCGACAGTCCACGTTTTACCATCATACGGTGCTGCAATCCAAACGTATATTCTCAGAAATTTCTTCCTTAGATTAAGTCCTGTCTTTAATGTTGGTAGACTTCTCTTTTCGATGAATTTCCTTTTTGCCAGTGCTAGTCTTCTTTTTATGTCCTCCTTGCTCCGTCCGTCATTGGTTATTTTGCTGCCTAGGCAGTAGAATCCGTAACTTCATCTAATTCGTGACCATGAATCCTGATGTTAAGTTTCTTGTTGGTCTCATTTCTGCTACTTCTGATTAATTTCGTCTTTCTTCGATTTACTCTCAATCCATATTCTGTACTCACCAGATTGCTAATTCCATTCAAGAGATCATGTGATTCTTCTTCACTTCCACTCCGGATACCAATGTCATCAGCGATTCTTATTGATAGTCTTTCAACTTGAATTTTAATTCCTCTCTTGAAACTTCTTTCAATTTACAACATCGCTTCTTCGATTTACGACTGAACAGTAGTGCGAAAGCCAACAAGCCTGTCTTATACCTTTTTTAACCCGAGCACTTCGTTCTTGGCCTTCCTCTGTCGCTTCGGCACACAGTTTTAATCTGCCAGGAAGTTTCCTCTGTTATTGTTCCCTCTTGGTTCCGATGTATAATGTATATTACCCGTCTTTCCCTATAACTTACGTTTTTTTCTCAGAATTTCGAACATCTTGCACTATTTTACATTCTGGAATGATTTTTCCAGGTCGACAAATACTATAAACGTGTCTAAAATTTCTCTAGTCTGGCTTCCATATCAATCGCGACGTCAGAATTGCCTCTCTGGTGCTATTTCCTTTCCTAAAGCCAAACTCATCTTCATCTAACAGATACTCAGTTTTCTTTTCTTCTGTGTGTTATTATTTAATATCAGTAACTGGGATGCTGTTCAGCTGATTGTGTGACAATTCTAGCACTTGTCGGCTCTTGCAATCTTTGGAATTGTGTGAATGATGTTTTTCCGAAAGTCTGATGGTATATCGCCTGTCTCATAAATTAGACACATTGACGTCAATAATCGATTTGTTGCCACTTCCCACAGTGACTTTAGATATTCTAATGGATTGTTATCCATCACATCTGACTTATGCGATATTAAGTCTTCCAAAGCTCTTTCTAATTCTGATTCTAGTAGCGGATTTCCTATCTCTTCTCCTGTTTCTTCTATCAGAATCCCCTCATAGAGGCCTTCAATACTCTTTCCAAGCATCCGCCATCTTCGCTGCATTTAACTGTGCAATTCAAGTGCACTCGTTAAGTTATCACCCTTGATTTAATTTCATCGGAGACTGTATTGACTTTTCTATATGCTGAGTCAGTCCTTGGGACAATCATTTCTTTGTCCATGTGTGCAAACATTTTGAGTGCAGCTATTTCGGCTTAGCTTCCCTGCAGTTCCTATTTATTCCATTCCTTGTATTTCTGTATTCCTGAATTTTCCTGACCACTTTTGTATCTCCTTCTTTTATTGATCAACTCAGGTATTTAGATTATATATATGTAAAAATAGATTACTTAATGAAAAATTTTCTATTTACTTGCAAAAACATAACTTCAGCTTATATTTCATGTTTACGTGGAGTCGTATTTTTCTTTAATATCTTGTCCGCCTCCGTAGCGTAGCGGTAGCGTTACCGCCTACCACGGAGGGGCCACGGGTTCGGTTCCCGGCAAGGGACTGGGTGATGTGTGTCGATCATCATCATTTTCATCATCACAGACTCGCAAGTCACCGATGTGGCGTCACCTAAAAAGGACTTGCAACACGCTGGCCGAACTCCCCCGAATGGGGCCTCCCGGCCAACAATGCCACACAATTTCATTTTTTTTAATGATTTTGACGGACGATGAGTGCAATGGTGATTCTTATGGCAAAAACATAATTCTTATGTGATATAATTACAATTTAACAATTCTCGGATTTTTTCTTGTAGTGTGAAACGTTTTTTCGTCAAATTTCGTGAATTCTAGGTCAACGGGACGTAACCTTATGGTTTTAATGACAGAGTTTCCGAGCATGAAAATATGTGACTTTGACGGTCGAATCTTTTGATTATGTTGACGTAGAAGCTTAAATATTTCACACCTCCAAGGGACAGTAGAACTTATTATGTAGCATGAGCTTCAACTTGTTATGCTTCTTGTTTCCTGGAAATTTGATAATTTGTGGTAAGTTCTATGGGAGCAAACTGCGAAGGTCATCGGTCCCTAGGCTTACACACTATTTAATCCAACTTAAACTAACTTACACTAAGGACAACACACACACCCATGCCCACAGGAGGACTCGAACCTCCGACTGGGAGAGCCGCGGGAACCGTGGCAAGGCTCCCTAGATCGTACAACTACCCCGCGCGGCATTGTTTTCTGATAAAAAAAGGTATTTTGACAGAGGAACAAAGAGACAGATTGATGAAAAATATTAGTTTCGGTATGATATAACCACAAACTAACAATTACTGTTTTTTTCCTGTACTTGTACTGTGAAACACTGATGCCTGCCGAATTCCATGATTGTAGGTCAACGGGAAGAACAGTACGGGTTTTGATGAGTGAGGTGACATAAATGGCCGTATAATTAGATTGTCCTGACCTAGAAGCTTAAATCTTTTACACCATAAAGGGACCGTAGGCATTAGTTCAAAATGGCTATGAGCATTATGGGACTTAACTGCTGAGGTCATCAGACCCCTAGAACTTAGAACTACTTAAACCTAACTAACCTAAGGACGTCACAAACATCCATGCACGAGGCAGGATCGAACCTGCGACCGTAGCGGTCGCGCGGTTCCAGACTGTAGCTCCTAGAAAAGCTCAGCCACCTCGGCCGGCACCGTAGGCATTAGTAGGTGACATAAATTTCACCTTGAAACGTCTAGTTATAGCGTCTGTGACTAGTAATCAAAATGTCCCCGGTCCCGGGTTAGAACCATGCCACTGCTTAAATTTTGAATAAAAATCATCAGAAATGGCGGAAGAAAATTTCCTGCATGAGAAGTCACCCGTATACTGCCAACGTCCATGTCAGAGATGACAAAGGAGCGGACAGAGGTTCATCTGCATCTACATCTACGTGATGACTCTGCTATTCACAATAAAGTGCCTGGCAGAGGGTTCAATGAACCACCTTCCAGCTGTCTCTCTACTGTTCCACTCTCGAACGGCATGCGGGAAAAACGAGCACTTCATATTTTTTTTTTTGAGAGCCCTGATTTCTCTTACTGCATCGTGATGATAATTTCTTCTTATGTAGGTGGGTGCCAACAGAATGTTTTCGCAATTGGAGGAGAAAACTGGTGATTGAAATTTCATGAGAAGTTCCCGATGCAACGAAAAACGCCTTTGTTTTAATGATTGCCACTCCAATTCACGTATCATGCCTGTGACACTATCTCGCCTATTTCGCTATAATACAAAACTAATTGCCCTTCTTTGTACTTTTTCGATGTTATCCATCAGACCCACCTGATGCGGATCCCACACCGCACAGCAATAATCCATAGTGGGGCGGGCACGCGTGGTGTAAGCAGTCTCTTTAGTAGACCTGTTGCACCTTCTAAGTGTTCTACCAATGATTCGCAGTCTTTGGTTTGCTCTACCCACAATATTATCTATGTGATCGTTCCAATTTAGGTTATTTGTAATTGTAAGCGCTAAGTATTTAGCTGAATTTACAGCCTTCAGATTTGTGTGACTTATCGCGTAATCAAAATTTAGTGGATTTATTTTAGAGCTCATGTGATTAACGTCACACTTTTCTTTATTCTGGGTCAAATGCAACCTTACAGATATATTTTTTTAATAATTTTGCAAGTCGTTCAGGGCACTTTCTTGCTGTTGGGATGGGAAACTGTCCGTAAAAGGCACAAGAATAAGCAATTATCAACGGCAATAGGATGCAGAAAGCATTGAAAAGAGCTGAGTTAAAGATACATCATGTATATGCACAGGACATATGACCTGTATTTGAAAATATGTCTTCTCGATCTCTCTAGTGGCAAAAGATTCCGGACCAGTCAACGACTCGGATCTCCGAGAGAGGACTGCCAAGGTGGAGGTGGCCTTGAGGAAAAGATTGAATAACAAATGAAAACGTAAAGTTCTACAAGATAGGGCGTGAAATGTCAGAAGTTTGAAGCCAGAAAATGTGAAAAAGGAAATGCTAAGGCTCAATCGAAATTAGTGAGAGCCAATGAAATGAAATGGAAAGAAAATGGTTTCTGATAACACGAGTACAGGATGATATCTACAGCAACAGAAAATGCTGTTACGGGATAAGGATTCGTTATGAATAGGAAGATAGGGCAAAGAATGGGTTACTGCGAGCAGTTCAGTGATAAGTTTGTTCTCATCGGAATGGACAGAAGACGTACACCGACAACAATAGTTACGGTATACATGCTGACGTCATAAGCAGAAGATGAAGGGATAGAAAAAGTATATAAGGATATTGAACGGGGAGGTCAGTAGGTAAATGGAGGTGAAAATCTAAAATAGTCATGGGAGACTGGATTGCTGTTGTGGGGGAAGGAGTAGAAGAAAGGGTTATGAGGCAATATGGACTTGGTACTAGGAATGAGAGAGGAGAAAGTTCTGCAGTAAATTTCTGTTAGTAATAGTGAGTACTCCGTTCAAGAGTCACAAGAGGAGGAAATATACCTGGAAAAGGCCGGGAGGGAAGATACCAGTTAGATTATGTCACGATCAGGAAGATATTCCGAAATCAGATACTGTACTGTAAGGCTTACCTAGGGGAGGTATATACTAAGATCACAATTTAGTGAAGACTAGGATGAAGTTTAAGAAACTAGTCGTGGAGAATTAGTGAGCAAAGAAGTGTGATACGGAACCACTAAGGATTAAAAAGACACGATTGAAGTTCTCTGACTACCATAATGGATAGTTCAATAGACGGTTGGGTTGAAGAGGAATGGGCATCTCTAACAAGGGTGATTATAGAATTTTATTTTATTTTTTTGCTATTGTTTCGGCCTTCTATGTAGCATGAAGATTTTTATCTCTTCCCTGATTGTGTTTTCCTCTTTTGCCAGTAGATTTTCATTTTGGCTGACTGTGCTTCTTTTCTCTGTTTTGACCATTTGCAGGCAGGACGTGGAACTGGCGTAGTAAGCGAAATAAATGTTTAAATGTGTGTGAAATCTTATGGGACTTGATTGCTAAGGTCATCAGTCCCTAAACTTACACACTACTTAACCTAAATTATCCTAACGACAAACACAGACAACCATGCCCGAGGGAGGACTCGAACCTCCGCCGGGACCAGTCGCACAGTCCATGACTGCAACGCCCTGGACCGCTCGGCTTATCCCGCGCGGCAAGCGAAATAAGGTTTTTAGTAATTTTTACTTTTTCTCTGAAAGCTTCTCAACCCTGAATGTCATGAAATGAAATTTCAGCTTCTTATAAATCCTTTTTAACTTAGCTTGCCCATTTTGAATACAATTTAGTTTTTGAAATTGATGAATGTATGCGATGAGTAAGTCTTCCGGGTTCATTCTTTGCAGATGACCAAAAACCATCATTCGCCGCTTCCTCATGCTGGTAACAATGTCTTCTGTATGTTCGGATAATTCACAGTTGTGTCTTTGGCGGAATTCTCCGTTTTCTTTGATAGGGCCAATGATTTTCCTCAAAATTTTCCGGTCTTTTATTTCAGGTTTTCGTAGTGGTCCTTTCTTCGTCTTGTTTAAACATTCTGATGCATACAAAGCTGACGGCCTAATTACGGTGTTATAATGACAAAGTTTCAGGTTTAAAGACAGGCTTTTGCTTTTGCATAAGTCTTTGCACAGATGAAAAGCACCTTCTACTTTAGAACACCTACTTTATACAGCTGCATTTTCTGAACCGTTAGATGTAATTATTTCTCCAAGATATTTAAATTTCTTCGACTGCTTGATTTTCTCTTGTTGTATTTCAATATGAGGAGGAGCGTGTTTGATGTTTGCGATGAATTCGGTGTTGTTAAATGCTATTTTTAGGCCAGTCTTTGATTATAGGCGGAACACTTGAACCATAGCTTCGTCAATATTATTTGCAATGAGTGCCAGATCATCAGCAAAAGCCAAACAGTTTCAACTGACACCATTTATTTTGTGTCCAAATTGAATCCCATTACCTGGCGGTACGGTTGTTTTCCACTCTATGACTATCGTTTCCAGGACACAGTTGAAAAGCAATGGAGAGAGCAGGTCACCTTGTCTCACCCCTGTACAGATTTCAAATGGTTCTGATAGTTCGTCTCTGAACTTGACCTTTGACACTGTGTTATTTAAAGTGGCGCTTATAAGATTGATTGTTTTCCTATCTATACCAAATTCGGCAAGGGTGTTCTTTATTGTTTCTCGATCAATTGAGTCATACGCTTTTTGAAAGTCGACAAAGGTCACAACAAAGGTTTTTGGTCTTGATTTGGCGTATGATACAATAGATTTCAGGTTAAGGATCTACTCTGCACAGGATCTTGATGTCCTTAAACCAGCTTGATATTCGCCCAATTGTTGATCTAAGACTGATTCAGCTCTGTTTAACAACAGTCTGGAAAAGATCGTGTACGTCGTTGGTAACAAAGAGATTCCTTGGTAATTATTCAGATCACTCTTATCGCCTTTTTTTATGAAGTGGGTGAGTAATTGCTACGGTCCAATCTGGAGGTAGAATTTCAGTTTCCCATATCTTCACTATGATATCACGGAGATGTTTTATTGTATCATGATCTGCGTATTTCCACATTTCAGCCAAGATGCTATCCTCACCTCCAGATTTGTTAATTTTCAGGCCTTCTATAGTTTTCATGATTTCATCTAATGTGGGAGGGGGCTATCTGCAGGAGGAACAGTAGGATGGAAATCAAGCTTTTCATTTGGATTTTCAGCATTCAGTAGGGATGAAAAGTAATTTCCAAAAGCTGCAGCACATGATTTGTTATTTACATTTAGTTTTCCATCGAGTCCTACTACACTCCTGGAAATTGAAATAATAACACCGTGAATTCATTGTCCCAGGAAGGGGAAACTTTATTGACACATTCCTGGGGTCAGATACATCACATGATCACACTGACAGAACCACAGGCACATAGACACAGGCAACAGAGCATGCACAATGTCGGCACTAGTACAGCAATGCAGGCTGCTATTCTCCCATGGAGACGATCGTAGAGGTGCTGGATGTAGTCCTGTGGAACGGCTTGCCATGCCATTTCCACCTGGCGCCTCAGTTGGACCATCGTTCGTGCTGGACGTGCAGACCGCGTGAGACGACGCTTCATCCAGTCCCAAACATGCTCAATGGGGGACAGATCCGGAGATCTTGCTGGCCAGGGTCGTTGACTTACACCTTCTAGAGAACGTTGGGTGACACGGGATACATGCGGACGTGCATTGTCCTGTTGGAACAGCAAGTTCCCTTGCCGGTCTAGGAATGGTAGAACGATGGGTTCGATGACGGTTTGGATGTAACGTGCACTATTCAGTGTCCCCTCGACGATCACCAGTGGTGTACGGCCAGTGTAGGAGATCGCTCCCCACACCATGATGCCGGGTGTTGGCCCTGTGTGCCTCGGTCGTATGCAGTCCTGATTGTGGCGCTCACCTGCACGGCGCCAAACACGCATACGACCATCATTGGCACCAAGGCAGAAGCGACTCTCATCGCTGAAGACGACACGTCTCCATTCGTCCCTCCATTCACGTCTGTCGCGACACCACTGGAGGCGGGCTGCACGATGTTGGGGCGTGAGCGGAAGACGGCCTAACGGTGTGCGGGACCGTAGCCCAGCTTCATGGAGACGGTTGCGAATGGTCCTCGCCGATACCCCAGGAGCAACAGTGTCCCTAATTTGCTGGGAAGTGGCGGTGCGGTCCCGTACGGCACTGCGTAGGATCCTACGGTCTTGGCGTGCATCCGTGCGTCGCTGCGGTCCGGTCCCAGGTCGACGGGCACGTGCACCTTCCGCCGACCACTGGCGACAACATCGATGTACTGTGGAGACCTCACGCCCCACGTGTTGAGCAATTCGGCGGTACGTCCACCCGGCCTCCCGCATGCCCACTATACGCCCTCGCTCAAAGTCCGTCAACTGCACATACGGTTCACGTCCACGCTGTCGCGGCATGCTACCAGTGTTAAAGACTGCGATGGAGCTCCGTATGCCACGGCAAACTGGCTGACACTGACAGCGGCGGTGCACAAATGCTGCGCAGCTAGCGCCATTCGACGGCCAACACCGCGGTTCCTGGTGTGTCCGCTGTGCCGTGCGTGTGATCATTGCTTGTACAGCCCTCTCGCAGTGTCCGGAGCAAGTATGGTGGATCTGACACACCGGTGTCAATGTGTTCTTTTTTCCATTTCCAGGAGTGTATATGTAACGTAGGAGGTTTAAACTTCGATAGTTGTGATTTAATGGCTTTATAAAATTCCCGAGTGCGATGTCTTCTAAAATTCGCTTCTATTTCATCGATTTGGTTTTGTTGAAGAGTCTCTTAGTTGTGCTCATTACTTTTGATGTATGTTTCCTAACCTTCATGAAGTTATCGTGATTTTCGGAGGTTTTCTTGCTATTCCATTTTATCCAAGCCTGCCTTCGCTTTTCAGTTGCTTCATTACAATCTTCGTTCCACCACAGGTGTTTATATTTTTTACTGGTCAGTATAGTTTCAGTGGCTGATTGTACCATGGCTTCTTTAATTCTATTCCAGTCTGTTTTATTTGGTTTGCTGTGTAGAGTTTTTGTGAATTTGTTATTGAGTTTTTGTAAATTTGTTATTGGTATCTTTCAGTTTACTTATATCAAATTTTGGAGGTTTGTTTTTTCTGGAAATATTGGAAAGGTTGTTTCGGCTTTCTGGGATGATATTCATTTTGACCAGAGACAAGTAATGATCAGAATTAGTGTTGGCATTCCTCAAAACTTTAACACTGAAAATTTCCCTGGTGGATTTTTTAGAAATATCTATGTGGTCCAGCTGGAATTCTCCAAACATTGCGTTAGGGTGTTTTCAAGTTTTGGCTTTTCGAGGTAGACGCTTGAAGGCTGTGGATTTTAAAAGAAGATCACAGTTCTTACAAATATCAATTAGTCGCTCACCATTTTTATTTGTTCTTTTATGTGCAGGGTAGTCACCAACAATTTGTTTATACTTTCTTTTCTCTACGAGTTTGTGCATTTAAAATCGCCAATCAAAATTAAATTATGGAATGGTGTTTTGGAACTATGTCAATTGTTTTTTCAAGTTTTTCCCAAATTTTGTCGACTGATTCTGATTCTTTTTTGTTTCATACATTTGTGGGAGCATGGAAATCTACTGTCGTATAAGCTTTATTCATAGATTTAAAAGGCAGTATTGACATTCTTCCACAACATGAAGATAAATCCAAGACTGATTCGATCATTTTCTTGTCGACGATAAAGCAAGTGCCTAGATGTGGTATATTTTTTTGTGACTCTTTTGCCAGGTTTGCCT
Source organism: Schistocerca cancellata (assembly GCF_023864275.1). NCBI lineage: Eukaryota > Metazoa > Arthropoda > Insecta > Orthoptera > Acrididae > Schistocerca > Schistocerca cancellata. Next base: position 95,203,315 of record NC_064632.1, on the reverse strand, counting down.
TTGAATATTCTAAAGCCTTCTGATTCAAAATAACATTCATCTGTGAATCTGGTCTCCTGTACAGCTGATATCATTACATTTTTTTCTCTTAGTATGTCTAGCGTTTGTTTCAATTTTCCAACTTGAAGAAGAGAGTTTATGTTTATGGTTGGCAAGAAAACCTTAGGGTTCTTATGACATGTTGTTGGAGACTCCCCAGAATCCGCAGGTCTACTTGTCCCATGAACGGGAGTGGATTTGTTACCACCTAGGGTATGTAATCCAATAGGTTGTGTTTCCATCATGAAAAGAGAATAAAAATAAGGAAATTTGGGGTTATCACGAAGGATAACGGGGTTTTGACTAATGAGGTAATGAGCCCCACAGTGTGTGAAATTCAGTCGCCCATTCTGGGTCCGACGCTGTTTGCAGCCGCTCATTCTGGGACAGACAATACAGATTACCAGTTTCGGTCCACCCTTGCTATTTCATTTCACCAGTATCACCCATATGTCAGATACATTCCCCTACCCGCCATCCGGGGAGGCGCCCGATGGGGGACTAGTAAACCCCACACATCATGTGTTTAGTGATGGTGGTTCCTCCGCCCTTTCTGCCGTTGAGGTGTCACTAATCACCCTCTTCCGTCTTCCAGGCCGTTGACCATCCCAGATGAGAAGTATAGAATTGGAAATGAAAGACCCGTAGCCCTCGAAACCTAATAGCGTCAGGGTCTGAAAGAAATAAGAGGTGGCCGAGGATGGCCAGATAGGAAAGATAAAAGTGAGGAGCCTGGCATAAGTAAGTGGAAGCAATGCCAGGACTCAGCTCGGGGCCCCGTGGTCGCCAACCACGTACTCACTAGGGGGGACTGTAATGAAAAACACTGGAACAAGGAAGGTAACTGCGAAGAAACCATGGGTAACGGAAGAAATGCTTTAGTTGATCGACGAAAGAAGGAAGTACAAAAATGAGCAGAAAAATTGAGGAATACAGATATATATACCACTTAAGAATGAAATAAATAGGGTGTACAAGGAAGCTAAGGCGCAATTTCTGCATGAAAAATGTCAAGAAATCAAAAAGAAATAGTCGTCGGATGGGTTGACTCAACATATAAAAAAAGGAAAACAATTATCGATGAAATTAAGAGCAAGGGCGGTAATATTAAGGCAGCAATGGAAATTCCACTGTTAAATGCAGAGGAGAAGTTGAATGAGTACATTGAAGACGTCTATGAGGGCGAGAAGTTGTCTGACGACGTGATGGAAAAAAGGGGAGTCGGCAGTGAAGAGATAGGGGATCTAGTATTAGAATTAATGTTTATAAGAAATACTGTTCAATCCATACCTCGAAGAAAATAAAGACAAAAATAAAAGAATGGTTGAAGAGCGCAGAAAAATAATCCATGATGGACTGAGAGAGGAGGACATAAAAAGCAGACTACCTTTGGAAAAAAAGGCGTTCCTGGCCAAAAGAAGTCTCATTATTATGACACAAATTCATTACGGTAATGATTATATGTAAGGATATGTATAAAAGATTGCGCTTTTTTACACCATGCCCTTAAAATAAACGAAACTGTGTCGCATAATACACACGACGGACAGTCCAATATAAAACAAAATTCAACAGGATTCTCGATTTGTGGCAGGTGATCCTTGAAATATTCTGATTTGTACCAGGCATAATGCAGGACACTGGAAAACATTGTCTAAGGAACTGATTATCTGCTAGTAACAGGCAACGCCAGGCAAAGTTGGATACTTAGCTCGTAAGGAATAAAAGTAATTAAAATATGCAAGCTTTATTACTTTTTCGATACCCAAGTCTGGCAAAATGGAGCATCGCTCTGAATTGGCGGCCATTTTCCATTCTACCCCATTCCATTTTTATACTTGTGGAGTAACAATTTAATTAGTAAATTCTAATTTCGAAGTCCTTAGAATGATGGCGCATCGGTATTTTCGTGAAAGTCATTAGTGTATTTGCGAGGACACACATTTGATACAAGAATGAGACCGTCCAGTTCTGAACTGGATGAAGGATCGAAATAGCACATTAGTTTTTAACAATTTTTGAGACCGGTAATGAGACACAGAAACTCAAGGAGTGCCTTCGTTGTTTTATGAACTCTCTTAAGTATCAAGTTTAATTTGTGGAGTAAATGAAATTCGCAGTAGCGTCGGATGATAAACTAAAGGAAGTAATAAACAGATACGGCATCCACGTTTTGGGGCAGAAGGCATTGTGGCGGGGTAAGCTTTCTGTCTAATAGACCTGAGTTTTCGTAGCTTCAGCTAAGCTCCATAACTAGAGAGATCATCTGACACCGTGTTTTAAGACGAGACCAGCCTATGGACCGTCGTCGACGCTATGCATAGGTGTAATAAATATCTGTGCAATGCGTAAGTACAGAAGTCTGCTCGATCTCTGTAAGCAAGTCTCTAACGCATTAAAACATCGTACATCTATCTTCTTGACAACAGCCTTATGATCGGCTGAAGTGCGTATGGTCGCGATTAGCATCGCCACCACATAACTGCTGGAAATCTTAATCTCTTTTTTTGTTTTCATTCGTGGTTTATATTGTTTTTTTCTGCCATATCTGGAAAACTGTTTCGTGTGTAATTAATATGTAAGTCCCGAGTGGCAGACGTACTGCTTAATGTGCGTAGAACCTCTCATCTGCATACACACTCCGCAAGCCACAAGACGATGCGCTGTGGACGGTACCTTGTACAACTGCTAGCCACTCACTTTATCTTTCCAGTCGCAGACTGAGCGATGGTAAAACGACTGTCTTTGCGGACCAGTAAAGGCCATGATTTCTTTATCTTTTCTTCACAATCATTATGCGAGATCTATGTTGGTGGCAGTACGATTCTTCTGAAGTTTATCGCAAGTGCCAGTGTTCCGCGGGAAGACCGTCATCTTCCCTCCAGGGATTTCCATTTGAATCCACGGAGGATTTCCGTGGTATTCGCCAACTGACCGAACCCACCGGTAACATATCTAGCAGCACATCTTTGAATTGTTTCGGTGTCCTCCTATAATTTGACCTACTGGAGATCCCAAGCACTCGAGCAGGACTCGAGAATGGGTCGCACTAGTGTAGTATACGTTGTCTCTCTTCTACGAACGGCGTTCAGTAAATAATGCAACACACTCTTTCTGAAAGAAGATTCGTTCGGTTCAGGATTGCAGTACACCATATTATGCCGCACTCTTTTGGCTACAAAACACTCTTTCTCAACATAATCTCCATTCAATGCGACGGCCTTACTTCACCTTACTGGGACGGCCTGTATGCCCGCATGGTACCACTCTACTGGTCGACGTCGGAGCCAGAGTCTTGTTGCATAAGTAACCTCCCAATAAACCACATACTGCCTCCCGTGTAGTGTATCCTTCATTGGGCGAAACACATGGAAGTCGGGAGGTGGGAGATCCGGGCTGTAGGATGGATTAGGGCCGCGCGGGATTAGCCGAGCGGTCAAGGGCGCTGCAGTCATGGACCGTGCGACTGGTCCCGGCGGAGGTACGAGTCCTCCCTCGGGCATGTGTGTGTGTGTGTGTGTGTGTGTGTGTTTGTCGATAGGATAATTTAGGTTAAGTGGTGTGTAAGCTTAGGGACTGATGACCTTAGCAGTTAAGTCCCATAAGATTTCACACACATTTGAACATTTTTTTAATGGATTTTATGGATTTTCTGTGCGCCTTTCGCGTGTGGAGACTTCAGTGAGGCCTTGCGTCATCACGGGGAAGGTGGAGTTCGTTTGCATATTTGTGGTTTACGGAGTGGTTTCTTCAAGTTATTGAGGGTACCACAATGTACTTCAGAGTGGATGGTTGCATCGCGAGGGAGGACATCAAACCCCTTCAGAGTCAGAAGACCGTCGCCATTACTATACCAGCTGAGGGTGCTGCTTTGAACTTTCTCTTCGGAGGAGAGATGTTTTGGCGCCACTCCAGGGATTGCCTTTGGTTTTCGGTTCGAAGTCATGGAATGTTTCATCGCCTCTGACGGTGTTGGACAAAAAAGTTTTTACGATCAGCTTCATATTGCGCGAGCAGTTCTGACCATATGGTCCTTAGTTGTTCTGTATGGTCTTCTGTTAAGCGGCGAGAAAACCAGCGGGAGCACTCCTCTGAGTATCCAAACTGGTGGGCGATTGTGTCAGCACTGCCAACAGAGACGCCCAACTATGCGGGGAGGTGTTCGATTGTGATCCGCCATCACCTAGAATAAGATTGTCCGCACGTTCCAACACTGCAGGAGTCACAATTATGTGTGGACACACGGCATGAGGCAGATCGGGTTGGTTTTCGAGATCTTGTTGCGATGATGACAGACGAGTCCACGGGCTTTTGTTCGCTGTCAGGTCTGAGTAGACATTCCGCAAGTGTCTATGAATATCTGCGATGCTGTGGTCTCCAGCCAAAAAAAAAATATTGACAGCTCTCTGCTTGGAATGGACCACCGCTGCAGACGCTATTTTGAAGGCTACTGTTAGCGCCTGTCTTATCGGGACTCCCTGCAACTATAGAGGCTAAAGCGGGAGTATTTCACGACGTCCCAGAACAGATTCCGCATTTCTTCAACGGAAACTGGCCGTGGAAAGAACGTGTAGAATTATTTATTGGATGCAACTCTCAAATGAACAACAGTGACTAGAATTTTAGCAGTTAACGGAAGCCGACCATTCGCCTGTCCTAACGCTGACCCTACGTTTTCGTTCCATTTCATATTGTCTTGCAACGTTACGCCTTGATGTTTAGTCGACGTGACGCTGACAAGCAGCACAACGCTGATACTGAACTCGAACTTGAGACAAATGTTTTTCTACTCATCTTAATTAAGTTAATTTTTCCCACATTTAGAGCAAGCTGCCATTCATCACATAAAATGGGAAGTCTATCCAAACCATCTAGTATCCTACTACAGTCACTCAAAGATGACTGAAACCTGGTGGTAGTCAATGGAAGGCAGGATTCGGCTACGACTTTGGACTGGGCCGTAATCAGTTACTATTGGTTGCCTTTTACAATTACACGCAATTTATTTGAAACCAGTAATTCCAGACTGAACAATAAATAAAAAATACCACACGTTATTAATGAAGGAATAAACAACTGCGTAAATAATAGTGTTTTCAGTGAGTTATAATTTAGCAAATCACCATTAAATACAGGTACAACAGATAATGTTTTAAAAGCAAGCCACTGTGATCCGGGCAGAAGGCCTTACAATCCAGGAATGACAATGAATTAAGAATTGCTTAAAACTTGCTGCAACTTACTAGTTACAGGTATTGAAATATTAAAGGCAAGTCACCACAAACACAGCAGAAGGCATCCGACGCTAGGAATGGCAGTAAATAAGATTCTAAAGGCTTACTGCGTAAATGCAAATACCAAATTAGAGTTTTAAGGCAAGTGACCACAATCACAGCGAAGGCCTTACATGCCAAAAATGACAATAAATGAAGAATTGTTTAAGAACTCGCTGCAATTTACAACTTACAGGTATTTAAATATTAAGGTAAGTCGGAACAAACACAGCAGAAGGCATCCGACGCCAGGAATAGCAGTAAATAAGGTCTTAAGGCTTACTGCTAAAATACAAATACCAAATTAGAATTTTAAGGCAAACGACCACAATCACGGCTGAAGGCCATAAACGCCAGGAACGGCAATAATATAAGTAATTTTGAAACCTGCTGTAAAACAGCAAATACAGTAGCAAAAGTTAATTAAAAAAAACAACTAACTCGTCCAGACGGTGCTTCAGGAATTGACCTCTGAGAAGATCCGGCAACATACACTTCGCGAGCGATGAAATAGGCTGGCAAGAGTTGCATTCACTTAACAAGATGGTAACTCACACTAGTGGCAGTCTAACGAATGACTAATGATAATCTTGCTGAAGCTACCTGACGTCCTATTGACCAAATGCAACGATGGACCAATACGCTAAAGCCGGAACTGGCGGTCTGAGCTACGTCCAGAATACAGTGTTTAGAGCCCCTCGAACGAGAAAGGAATCATTACCACCAGAGTAGAGGAATCACCAACCGGTCTACAATCAAGAAAGGTGTCGAAACTACACGGCTTACCGGACAGCAGCGGCAAGGTGAGGAATTGTACACTGCTGTTACATGCACTAACCCCCAGGACAGATAACTGGGGCGTTAGCGGCCAGCTGGGAAGAAAAATTATCGCTGGTTGAACATAACAAATTGCAACAAGTTGAACGCAGTAAATAGTAACAAGAAGTCGAGGAAAGCTAATTGGATCCGCCTTCCCCAAGCACTCCATTCGCTGCTCTTCGCCTCGGCGACACTACTAGCAGCAACACGAACCCAAGTCACTGGAGAATCGCGGGATATCACAATGGTGGAGGTTTCTCTACTTGGATTGAAATTCACTCAGCTTAAAGCTTGCTGGATCCGGTTTATGACGAAGTCGTGCACCCTCGTGACCACAGCCCCTCCATCTGGCAGTCCATGAGTGCCGCCAGCGGTCCCGCCGTGTTATCGCACTGTGCGGATCTGGCTTTTTCTCTGTCCGCAATCGAGCTCGCCACTCATACCACCCAGCAAAACAACGACGTCGCCCCAAAGATAGGGCAACATTTACTGCATATCGATAACTGCAGCTGCTGCCACTAGCGGACAGGCAACGCTTGCGAAACCTAGTGGCTCCAGTCAACACGAGAAGAAGACAAACAACCGCAACCATGCCAACTAAACGATAACGTCTGGCCTGCAACAGAGGGCGGAAACCTACAAACAGCACCAACGTGAGCCGCAGCACGGCTCAGTGACACTCTCCCGTACACCACAGCCTCATCGACATGCAGTCGCAAACTGCTGCCCACTCTACCATTCAGGTTATTTACATTCTATCACAGTTCTCTGGAGCAGTGCTGACCCTACTTTTCTTTTCTTTGTTCTGTCGTTTGCTAAAACAAGATACAGATAGTTTCACTGTGTCTGCAGCACTAAAAAAAAAAAATGATGTCACGTAGAAGAAGGTGTAACAAGATGAATGACGAACACAAACTTCACTTAACGAAGTTTTAGCCGGCCGGAGTGGCCGTGCGGTTCTAGGCGCTACAGTCTGGAGCCGAGCGACCGCTACTGTCGCAGGTTCGAATCCTGCCTCGGGCATGGATGTGTGTGATGTCCTTGGGTTAGTTAGGTTTAATTAGTTCTAAGTTCTAGGCGACTGATGACCTCAGAAGTTAAGTCGCATAGTGCTCAGAGCCATTTGAACCATTTTGAAGTTTTATTCAGCACTTGCACATACAAGAGCGCGGAGCAAACTGTCTCCGGCCAGAACACATACAGTATATATACAGCTAGAGAACATTGCAGTACAATGATTCTTGACATTTGTGGATACTTCTAGAATGTACTCCAACCGAATATACACTCCTGGAAATTGAAATAAGAACACCGTGAATTCATTGTCTCAGGAAGGGGAAACTTTATTGACACATTCCTGGGGTCAGATACATCACATGATCACACTGACAGAACCACAGGCACATAGACACAGGCAACAGAGCATGCACAATGTCGGCACTAGTACAGTTTATATCCACCTTTCGCAGCAATGCAGGCTGCTATTCTCCCATGGAGACGATCGTAGAGATGCTGGATGTAGTCCTGTGGAACGGCTTGCCATGCCATTTCCACCTGGCGCCTCAGCTGGACCAGCGTTCGTGCTGGACGTGCAGACCGCGTGAGACGACGCTTCATCCAGTCCCAAACATGCTCAATGGGGGACAGATCCGGAGATCTTGCTGGCCAGGGTCGTTGACTTACACCTTCTAGAGCACGTTGGGTGGCACGGGATACATGCGGACGTGCATTGTCCTGTTGGAACAGCAAGTTCCCTTGCCGGTCTAGGAATGGTAGAACGATGGGTTCGATGACGGTTTGGATGTACCGTGCACTATTCAGTGTCCTCTCGACGATCACCAGTGGTGTACGGCCAGTGTAGGAGATCGCTCCCCACACCATGATGCCGGGTGTTGGCCCTGTGTGCCTCGGTCGTATGCAGTCCTGATTGTGGCGCTCACCTGCACGGCGCAAAACACGCGTACGACCATCATTGGCACCAAGGCAGAAGCGACTCTCATTGCTGAAGACGACACGTCTCCATTCGTCCCTCCATTCACGCCTGTCGCGACACCACTGGAGGCGGGCTGCACGATGTTGGGGCGTGAGCGGAAGACGGCCTAACGGTGTGCGGGACCGTAGCCCAGCTTCATGGAGACGGTTGCGAATGGTCCTCGCCGATACCCCAGGAGCAACAGTGTCCCTAATTTGCTGGGAAGTGGCGGTGCGGTCCCCTACGGCACTGCGTAGGATCCTACGGTCTTGGCGTGCATCCGTGCGTCGCTGCGGTCCGGTCCCAGGTCGACGGGCACGTGCACCTTCCGCCGACCACTGGCGACAACATCGATGTACTGTGGAGACCTCACGCCCCACGTGTTGAGCAATTCGGCGGTACGTCCACCCGGCCTCCCGCATGCCCACTATACGCCCTCGCTCAAAGTCCGTCAACTGCACATACGGTTCACGTCCACGCTGTCGCGGCATGCTACCAGTGTTAAAGACTGCGATGGAGCTCCGTATGCCACGGCAAACTGGCTGACACTGACGGTGGCGGTGCACAAATGCTGCGCAGCTAGCGCCATTCGACGGCCAACACCGCGGTTCCTGGTGTGTCCGCTGTGCCGTGCGTGTGATCATTGCTTGTACAGCCCTCTCGCAGTGTCCGGAGCAAGTATGGTGGGTCTGACACACCGGTGTCAATGTGTTCTTTTTTCCATTTCCAGGAGTGTAGAAATTAAAATCACACAGTGGAGCTGAGTTCTGAACACACGACCCGCTATGCTACAGTTCACTCTCATAACCACTACACCACGGTGCTACTCAGCTTCTATCGGCACATTGCTCCTCCCTTAAGTGAACAGCGTCTCGGTGTTACGTCGTCCTAGTCCTTGAACTAGTCATCCGTCCTGCATACTCCGACTCGCATGACTGATTCTCGCCCTGGCTGTAATCTTAGAACTTCTTCTGCCGCTACGCTCTTCGTTACCTTTCCGCTTGTTGCTTGCTGCTTTGCCCTGGGTTGCAGAATCCTTATAGGGCTTCATTCGAGGGACGTAGACCGTATCTCTGAACTTTCATCGTCTTGTGTCGGCGTCGAAATCTTCAACTTCATAAGGAACATAAGACAACTGTCTCACAACCTTAAAAAAAGTAGCGCCTGAGGAGCTTCTCAGAGAGACCAACCTTCCCATCAGGAGTGAAGATCCAGACGAGGTCACCAGGCTGGTAGACAACAGGGCGGTGGTTCGCGTCATACCTTCGGCGATGGTTTTCTTGAGCTTGCAGCGCGCAGAGTCGAGCTAACTGCCGAGAGCTAGCGGCCGAGCTTCCTCAACTCTGGTTAACACCTGACCGATGTAGTCGTCGCCTATGTCATCAGGATGTAACACAGTGTCCATCGTCGTAGTTGCCTCACGCCCATACACCAGGAAGAATGACGTAAATCCTGTGGTGTCTTGTTTGGCGGTGTTGCAGGCGAACTTTACGAAAGGTAGCACCCATCCCACTTGCTGTGCTCAACATTGACTAACACTGATATCATGTCGGCCAAGGTCTTATTAGGACGTACAGTAAGCCCGTTGGTTTGCACGATGGTAGACAGTCGTCATGTGATGAGTAATGTTGCACCAACAGTTTATCTCTGTCACAAAATTCGATTGAAAAATTTCCCTCGGTCCGTAATTAACGACCTTGGGGCATCGTGTTTTAATACAGTGTCTTCCACGATGAAATTGGCTACCTCAGATGCTTCGGATGTTTTCACGGTTTTTGTAATGGCATAGCGCGTCAGATAATTAGTGCAAACAGTAATCCATCTATTGCCGCTAGCAGATGTTGGAAATCGTCCGAGTCGGTGAATCCCAACACGTTGGAAAGGCGTTTCGGCTGGTGGAATTGGTATGAGTCGGCCAGGTGATTTCTGAGGACCTGCCTTTCTCCTCTGGCACTCTCGACAGTGTGACACATAGTGACGGACACTCCTAAATAAACCTGGCCAGAAAAATCTCTTTCGGATTCTATCGTATGTTTTAATAATTCCTAAATGTCCGACCTCAGGTGTGTCATGGAATTTCTATAGAATATCTAAGCGCATGTGTTTAGGAATCACTGGTAGTCACCTCTTTCAAAACGGGTCACACTTTTTCTTGCAAAGTAATCCATTAACTACCTTAAACTGTCTTTTCGCATACTCCGACCGATTTAAGGCAAGCATAATTTGAGATATCTTGGCGTCCTACTTCTGCTCAGCAGAGAGATACTGGAGTGCAACGAGACAGTCACTATCTTCATCGAAGTCTTGATGATGTTGCACAGGGTTTCTTGAGAGACAGTCAGCATATTGATATTTTCTTCTACTTTTGTACACTATGGTAATGTCAAACTGTCGAAGACGTAGTGCCCACCTGGCGAGTCGTCCTGTGGGATCCTTGTCAACCACCAAAGTGATTGATGGTCTGTAACAACTGTGAATGGCCTTCCATAGAGATACTGTCGAAATTTGCACAGGGCCCTGATCACACCAAGACATTCTCTTTCTGTAGTTGAGTAGTTTCTCTCGGCTTTTGTTGGTGTCCTAGAAGTATAGACAATAACCTTCTCTTTTCCATCCCAAATTTGCACCAGAACAGGACCGATCCCATACCCGCTGGCTTCTGTGTGTAGTTGTGTAGGTGCTCTCTCATCATACAGACCAAGTACAGGGTCAGTCGTCAGAGCTTTTCGCAGCACATTGAAAGAATCTTGTTGAGCACCACCCCAGATAAATTTAGCATCATCTTTTAACAACTCTTGGAGTGTCCTGGCTTTGATACAGAAGTCTCTGATAAAACGACGGTAATAAGAACATAATCGGAGCCAGCTTCTCACATCACGAATATTTTTAGGAATAGGAAATTGCGTTATAGATCTCACCTTTTCTGGGTCTGGCCGCACACCTTTGTTTGACACAAGGTGTCCAAGTATTTTGATTTCTTTTGCTCCAAAGAGACATTTTCTTGGATTATGTTTCGGTACACCTTGTTGGAGATAAGAACGGCCCTCAGTCTTTTTATATGTTCATCAAATGTCTCTGAGAATGCTATAACGTCATCTAAATAAGACACATCGTCCACTTCAGATGCCTTAGAAGATTATCCATCATCCGTTCAAAAGTTGTTGCTGCATTACACAAACTAAACGGCATTACCTTAAACTCATACTGGCCCTCAGGGGTGTTGAATGCAGCTTTCTCATGATCAGCCTCATCTACTTCGACTTGCCAGTATCCCGAGTACATGTCCATTGGTGAGAAAAACTTAGCCCCCTTCAGACAATCTAGTGTGTCGTCAATCGTGGAAGAGGGTAAACGTCCCTTTTAGTTATCTTATTAAGCTTCCTGTAATCAACACAAAAGCGCCAATTGCCACCTTCTTCCTGACGAGGACAACTGGTGATGATCATGGGCTCTGCGAAGGCTGAATGATGTTATTCTTCATCATTTTCTCTACCTCGTCGCGAATTATTCGACGTTCCGTGCTGGCACTTGGAATGCTCTCTGGCTTATTGGTTGATGGCCTCCAGTGCTAATCCAGTGCTTCACTGTCGATTTGTCTAATTTTATCTTCATCTGTGGATTGAAGCATTCAGAGAACTCTTGAATAATTGCAAGTAGCTTCTTCTGTTGTTCTTTAGTGAGGTCTGGTGATAGCCGAGCTAGAAGATCTTGTCTCGTAGTGGTAGCGCTAATTTCGCCCACAGACTCGACATGGGAGGTTTCTATGACGCTCAGCTGTTCTTAAATTAACGGCTCAGCGTTTGCTACGCACATGCGTCTTGGAAGGATCTGTGGTTCTCAGCGACAGTTAACTATCCACAATTCACCGAATCCGTTCTTAAATGAGACAACAGAGGGTGGGATGACCAAGTTATTCTTCAGTGGTATGCTTCTCTTACATTCCACTATAGGATCCATGGGTTGATGCATGGCATGACACGTGACAGTGACCTTTCTAGTGCTGACTGGAGGAATGATCACTTCATCCAGCACACATAGTCTCCACACACTCGGATGCACATCTTCCTGTCCACAGTACCTCATCTTGTCTAGCTTAATTTTCGAGCGATCACAATCTATAATTGCCTGAGAAGCTTTCAAAAAGTCCCATCCGAGAATGACGTCATGACTACAGTCTTGTAAGACTATGTATTCTAAAGGCAGTGTATGACCACTTATACCCATACGAATGGTCCATCTTCCTGAATGGTTACATATTTGTCATTAGCCACCTTCAGCAGAGATGTTTTGTTGTTGACGAATACGGTTTTCTGCAACTGGCGACGGTACTTTTCCGAAATGACTGAATATGATGCTGCAGAGTCCACAAGAGCTTGGGCTGGTCGGCCATCCATAAGGATATCGACATAGTTTCCTTTCATTTTTATAATGATCGACGCCGGAGGATTTTTCTCTTCGGCGGCTTCACTTCCCAGGAAGGTGACACCCTTTGGTTTTCCAGGTTGCGGCGGCTGGGTGATCGAGTAGAGCTTCTTAACGGCGTTGGAGACCTTGATTGGCGTGTTGGGGAGCGTCCTCGCCAACGGCTAGCTTGCAGCAATGGTGACCTACGTCGTCCTGCACCCACATCTTCTTTTTCATCTTCCTCGTCCCGGAATTGGCGTCAGCTTTCTCGACAATAGCGCACCACATGTCCCGGTCGTCCGCAGTGGAAACATATTGGCTGATTATCGGCCGGAGTGGCCGTGCGGTTCTAGGCGCTACAGTCTGGAACCGAGCGACCTCTACGGTCGCAGGTTCGAATCCTGCCTCAGGCATGGATGTGTGTGATGTCATTAGGTTAGTTAGGTTTAATTAGTTCTAAGTTCTAGGCGACTGATGACCTCAGAAGTTAAGTCGCATAGTGCTCAGAGCCATTTGAACCATTTTGATTATCCTGGGTCCTCCAGACGCCAGTCTTTCTTGGTGTCCAAACAGGTTCCTCATGTGGCATTGTATGCCTGGGTCTCGACTTCTTCACCATCTTAAAAGGAAATGAAGGACGAGAGATTTTGTTCAAGTTCTGTACCGCTTCCTTTCTTATGACCTCTTGAAGCGTCTCGGTTTTTTTCCTCGCCGTGCAATTCAAGTGCCTTCAGAACGTCGTCTCTCACTATGTGACCAGGAACACTGTTGAAATCAGTTGCTTCCTCCATCACAGACATCAAGACGGGCGTTTGGAAGCCGTCCAAACTTCTTGCATGTAATTCTTTTCTGATGTATTATCTCGATATACTGGCATCATTTTATGAAGTCGTCTGCTGTCGAAACCTCCTTCAAGAGTACCTGTCCTCAGCAACACTCTTCATGAGATGTGCAACCTTATCTTCCTCCTTCATTCTAGGATCCATTTTTTTTCACAGCTCCAAGACGTCTTGAATGCGGGATGCTGGAGTTTATCCTGGACGCTGTGTCCTGCACTTTAATTTATCTTCAGGCTTGCACTTCTGTCGCCGTGTGTCGCCGAAATACTTGCGCAGCTCAGCCTTTATACTTCGCAGCTTGTGAAATTCTCCTCGTTTTTCTCATTCCATTGCTTGTCAGTGCCCTATAAGTAGAAAAATACGTTAGCCAAATACAAGGTGTCATCCCATTTGTTAAATTTGGTTATACGCTCAGATATCTTCACCCACTTGTTTGGATCTTGGCCATCGTCACCAGAGAACCCGGAAGGATGACTCATGTGGTGGCACACAGTTGTTGTCATCGTAACGTCCTCTTCTTCATCCGTCTCCAATAGATTGCAATCTGTTGAATATGGCTCGAACTCGGGTTTCTTGCATAATGTGCACTATCACAAGTTCCAATACCCAGCGTCTCGTCAGAATAATGTCACGTAGAAGAAGGTGTAATTAGTGTAATTGGATGAACACTAACTTCACTTAACGAAGGTTTATTCAGCTTTTGCACATACAAGAACGCGGAGCGAACTGCCTCCGGCCAGAAGTCGTACAGTATATATACTGCTACAGAACATTCCAGTACAATGATTTGTGACATTTTTATTGTAATGTCCATGTGAGTTTTGAACTCACGACTCTCCATGAAGGAGTATACTATCATAACCATAATACCACGGTGCTACTTAGCTTCTGCTGCGACAATATAGGCGATATTTTGGCCTATCTGTTTTGGTGACAGGCAAAGTACAGGTTGATTCAAAAAGAATGCCACAACTTTAAAAATGTGTATTTAATGAAAGAAAGATAATATAACCTTCTGTTATACATCATTACAAAGAGTATTTAAAAAGGTTTTTTTTCACTCAAAAACAAGTTCAGAGATGTTCAATATGGCCCCCTCCAGACACTCGAGCAATATCAACCCGATACTCCAACTCGTTCCACACTCTCTGTAGCATATCAGGCGTAACAGTTTGGATAACTGCTGTTATATCTCGTTTCAAATCATCAATGGTGGCCGAAACACCATATCCTTAACATACCCCCATAAGAAAAAATCGCAGGGGGTAAGATCAGGGCTTCTTGGAGGCCAGTGATGAAGTGCTCTGTCACGGGCTGCCTGGCAGCCGAGCCATCGCCTCGGGTAGTTGACATTCAGGTAGTTACGGACAGATAAGTGCCAATGTGGTGGCGCTCCACCCGGCTGAAATATGAGTTGTTGTGCTTCTTGTTCGAGCTGAGGGAACAGCCAATTCTCAAACATCTCCGGATACTGTAGTCCAGTTACAGTAGCACCTTCGAAGAAAAAGGGACCAAAAACTTTATTGGCTGAAATGGCACAGAAAACGTTCACTTTAGCGAACAAATGTACAACTAAATGAAACTTTATAGCTCCATTAATTCGCCGACAGATAGTGCTTAGCTCTGCCTTTTGTCGTTGCAGAGTTTTAAATTCCTAAAATTGTGGTATTCTTTTTGAATCACCCTGTATATTCTGGTAGGCGACTTTTCTGCAATAAATTTCTTTACGATGCCAGCACGCTGCCAGTTGAATTCATATTATCTTTAAAATGGCTACTACACAAATCCTTTCCTATTTAAAGTATTTGACGTCATTTATTCATTTGCGTAATTGAGAGATCGCATCGCGTGCGAGTTTTCCAGCCAGGCTGGTGCCGCAGAGATGCAGCCCTCGAATTCCAGCTGATGGCACACAGTAGAAAACTAAGTGCAATCCGGAGTGTTTGCTCTGACACAATAAAAGGAGCGTCAATGAATTTACCTATTCGTTTATTGTATGGACACTTCACTAAATTTACCATTTACAATTATCTCAAATTACAAACTAATCCATGCGATGAATGATGTCTACTGATCCCTCTGCAGTCACCAGGGACTCTCCAGAATCGTCAGGGAAAGTTTTCAGGGGACATTCTTGAACTACATGCCAAACAGTCTGCTTTTCGTCGCCACAGTCATACCTTGGAAAAGTTGTTTTTCTTCCATTTGTGCCGAGAATCGTCATATTTTCCACTGTTTCTTCTTATTCTGTTAAAAAATACCAGCTTTCTACGAGACAATTCAGAAGTGACCTGGTCGATATACACAGCATATCGACCAACATGCTCCAGCGTAACATAAATCTGCCGTGTGTGTCTCCAACAGTCCTTAGCATTGAATCCGTTACCAACTAAAATCCTTGTGGTTTCCAGTGGTGGGTGACGAGAGCGAAGCCTTCTATTGCTGATGGAATGTCTGCGTGAATAGGGAGGTGAGGAAGTTTCCGTAGTTTTATGCATTTCCTGGAACTGCACCCGTGTCCTAAGGGTCGTGTTCGGTCGAAGGGTTAGCTACCCTCTGTAACAACTGATTGAACAGATCAAAGGAGCACCTAAATGGGTCTCATAGGACGTCCGCCCAGAGCATATTCAACGAACAATATAGAATATAATGAGATAAAAGGGGGGTAGCGTCTTCGGTTCATAATCAAAACATCATCGATTACGGGTTCGAAACCGGCCACCGCTTAAATTTTGATTGATAATCAGCATTGGCGACCGAAGATTTCTGCCAACGGCCTTGTCAAAGAGGGCGGAGGAGCGGACAGAGGTTTAGGTAACAAACTTGTCTTTGGGGTGGAAACTGCTCCTAAAGGCGGAAAAATCAGCAGTGACCAAAGGCATGAGGATGCAGAAGGCAAGGGAAACCACTGCATTAAAGACACATGACGTGTATCCACAAGACATGGTGAGTGAAACTGAAAAAAATTGTGTCATGATGATCTCTCCATTGGCAAAAGATTCCGGACTAGTGCCCCATTTGGATTTCCGGGAGGGGCTGCAAATGGGGAGGTGACCATGAGAAAAAGCATGAATAATCAACGAAATGAACACGTTCTATGAATCGGGGCATGGAATGTAAGAAGCTTGAACGTGGTAGGGAAGCTAGAAAATTTGAAAAGGGAAATGGAAAGCTCAGCCAGTGAAGTGAAATGGAAAGAAGACAAGGATTTCTGGTGAGATGAGTATAGGGTAATACAAACAGCAGAGGAAAATGGTAGAACGGGAGTAGGGTCTGTTATGAATACGAAGGCAGGGCAGAGAGTGTGTTACTGTGAACAGTTCAGTGATAGAGTTATTCTTATCAGAATCGACAGCAAACAAACACCGACAAGGATAGTACAGGTATATATGCCGACGTCGCAAGCTGAAGATGAAGAGATGGAGAAAGTATATGAGGATATTGAAAGAGTGATACAGTAAATAAATGGGGATGATGATAATGTAATAGTCATAGGGGACTGGAATCATAGGGGACTGGAATGCAGTTGTAGGGGAAGGAGCAGAGAAAAAGGCTACAGGAGAATACGGACTTGGGACAAGGAATGGTAGACAAGAAAGAGTAATTGAGTTCTGTAATAATTTTAACTAGTAACAGCAAAAACTCTGTTAAAGAATCACAAGGGGAAGAGGTATATCTGGAAAAGGCCTGGTGATACGGAAAATTTCAGTTAGATTATGTGGTGTCAACGTCAGACACCACACTTGCTAGATGGTAGCCTTTAAATCGGCCGCGGTACGTTAGTATACGTCGGACGCGCGTGTCGCCACTATCAGTGATTGCAGACCGAGCGCCGCCACACTGCAGGTCTAGTCTAGAGAGACTCCATAGCACTCGCCCCAGTTGTACAGCCGACTTTGCTAGCGATAGCTCACTGCTTACATACGCTCTCATTTGCAGAGACGACATTTAGCATAGCCTTCAGCTACGTCATTTGCTACGACCTAGCAAGGCGCCATATTCAGTTATTAGAATGTATTCTGAACAGATAATATTGTGAATCATGTACCGTCAAGAGCGACGTTCATCATTAATGGATTAAAATTAAGTATCAAACTAATTACGTCCACTTTCTGAATTCTCATTCCTTGTCATGTTCCAGACCTCACGTCAGTATAGTTCTTCCCTCCTCACGCTAGTCTGCGTGAGCTAAAAGGGGTACATTTCGGCCTCCATTCGTAACACGGTGTTGGCTCTTCTGCCAACACAGCAGGTTATATCATGGTCAGAGAGAGATTCCGAAATCAGATCTGGATTGCAAGGCTTACCCAGGAGCAGATATAGACTCAGATCACAATGTAGTAGCGATGAAGAGTAAACTGAAGTTTAAGAGATTAGTCAGGAAGAATCAATAGTCAAAGAAGTGGGGTACGGAAGAACTGAAGAATGACGACGTATGCCTGAAGTTCTCTGAGGCTGGAAATACAGCAATAAAGAATAGCCCAGTAGGAAGTACAGTTGAAGAGGAATGGACATATTTCAAAACGGCAATCACAGAAGCTGGAAAGGAAAACATAGATAAAAAGAAGGCAAATGCAAAGATATCATGGCTAACAGAAGATATACTTCAGCTGATCGATGAATGGAGGAAGTGCAAAAATGTTCAGGGAAATTCAGGAATACAGAAATACAAGGCGCCTTGGAATGAAATAAATAGGAAGTGCAGGGAAGCTAAGAAGAAATGTCTGCATGAAAAATGTGAAGAAATCGAAAAAGAAATGGTAGTTTGAAGGACTGACTCAGCATAGAGAAAAGTCAAAACACCCTTCGGTGAAATTAAAAGCAAGAGTGGTAACATTAAGAGTGAACGGTAATTCCATTGTTAAATGCAGAACAGAGAACGGATAGGTGGAAAGAGTACATTGAAGGCCTCTACGAGGGGGGAATATTTGACTGATGCGATAGACGAAGAAACAGGAGTCGATTTAGCAGTATTAGAATCAGAATTAAAGAGAGTTTTGGAGGACTTAAGTTCAAATAAGGCAAAAAGATAGATAACATTCTATCAGAATGTCTAAAATCATTAGTGGAGGTGGCAACAGAACAGCTATTCACGTTGGTGTGTAGAATGTACGAGTCTGGCAATATACCGTCTGACTTTCGGGAAACATATCATCCACACAATTCCGAAGACTGCAAGAGCTGACAAGTGTGAGAATTTTAGCACAATCAGCTTAACAAGTCATGCATCCAAGTTGCTGACATAAATAATAGACAGAAGGATGGAAAAGAAAATTTAGAATGTGTTAGGTGACGATCATTTTGGCTTTAGGAAAGGCAAAGGCAATTCTGACATTGCGGTTGATAATGGAAGCAAGACTGAAAAAAAATGAAGACTCGTTCATAGGATTTGTCAACCTGGAAAAAGCGTTCGACAATGTAAAATGCAGCAAGATTTTCGAAATTCTGAGGAGAGTAGGGGTACGCTATAGGGAGAGACGAGTAATTGTAGAAGAACGAAGAGGGCATAATAAGAGTGGGCGACCAACAACGAAGTGGTCGGATTAAAAAGACGGTGATGTAGTCTTTCACCCTACTGTTCAATATGTACATTGGAGAAGCAATGCTGGAAATAAAAGAATGGTACAAGAGTGGAATTGAAATTCAATGTCAGAGGGTATCAATTATACGATTCGCTGATGACATTGCTATACTGAGCGAAAGTGAAGAATTACGTGATCTACTGAATGGAATGAACCGTCTAATGAGTACATAATATGGATTGAGAGTATATCGAAGAAAGACAAAAGAAATGAGAAGTAGTAGAAATGAGAAGAGCGAGAAACTTAATATCAGGATAGATGGTCACGAAGTAGATGAGGTTAAGGAATTCTGCTACCTAGACGGCAGAATAACCCATGACGGACGGAGCAAGGAGGACATCAAAAGAAGACTAGCACTGGCAAAAAGGGCATTCGTGGCCGAGAGAAGTCTACTAACATTAAAGACAGGACTTAATTTGAGAAAGAAATTTATGAGAATATACGTTTGGAGCGCAGCATTGAATGGCAGTGAAACATGGACTGTTGAAAACCGGAACAGAAAAGAATCGAAGCAGTTGAGATGTGGTGCTACAGGTGAATGTTGAAAATTAGGTGGACTGATAAGGTAAGAAGTGAGGGGTTCTGCGCAGAATCGGAGAAGAAAGGAATATATGGGAAAGATTGACGAGAAGAAGGTATAGGATGATAGGGCATCTGTTAAGTCATCAGGGACTGACTTCCAAAGTATTAGAGGGAGCTGTAGAGGGCAAAAGCTGTAGAGGAAGACAGAGATTGGATTACATCCAGCAGATAACTGAGGAGGTAGGTTGCAAGTGCTGCTCTGAGATGAAGAGGTTAGCACAGGAGAGGAATTCGTGGTGGGCTGCAACCCGGCACATAGCGGGAATTGGTATGTTGCTATGTGAGGGTAACTAGGTGTAGACGTGATTTTAAGAGTTACAAGACGTATAATGCGGTTGAGATGCGTATCAACAAGCCTTGTGTGAATGCTGTTGATCAAAGCTGAGGAGCAATACTCTGACCCAGGGTAAACCAATCCCAGAGCTGAAGTGTCTAGTCATACCCTCTCACATATAACTATTAAAATTCTCTGTCTCTGCACAAATTTTGAAAGCTTCGTGAGGCGTAAGATATACAAGAGAAAAACTTTTTACTTATTTTCGTTTTCTCTTGTTGTTGGCTCCAGTTCTTGAATCTAGGGATACATTCTTGCGGCTGAAATTTTTACTTACTGGCTTCCAGATGTCTATATAACTCATGTATAACTGATGAAGTACTGTCTGTTGCTACGATCTTCTTTTATTTTGTCCCATTCTTCTATATCACTCTGACTTCATAATTTCCATTTTCATACAACAACCACATTGTCTCCGCAGCTCGTGGTCTTACGGTAGCGTTCTCGCAAGTGCTCCCGGGTTCGATTCCCGGCGGGGTCAGGGATTTTTCCTGCATCGAGATGACTGGGTGTTGTCGTGTCGTCTTCATCATCATCGTTCATCCCCATTACGGTCGGAGGAAAGCAATTTCAAACAACCTCCGCTAGGACCTTGCCTAGTACGGCGGTGCGGGTCTCCTGCGTCGTTCCCTATTTTCCTCGGAGTATGGGACCTCATTATCAATTAAATTGTTGTAGACAAAATTACAAAAACACGTGCGTTTCTATCAGAGGCATGCCCACTACTCATAACATCCTGCCGAACTCACAATATTCCAAAGAGTTTACAATTCAAAAGAGTTTACAAACTTTATAGAGAAAAAAGAATCATCACTAAGCTATATCATTATTTTATAACTGAATCCAGAAACAAATTTAATAAATATCGTCGGATTCTGCAACTAATAATAGTTTTTAAGTATGGCAGGTATTTCGTAATTTC
This sequence comes from Schistocerca cancellata, assembly GCF_023864275.1. Classification (NCBI taxonomy): domain Eukaryota; kingdom Metazoa; phylum Arthropoda; class Insecta; order Orthoptera; family Acrididae; genus Schistocerca; species Schistocerca cancellata. The sequence goes on along the minus strand of NC_064632.1, from coordinate 95,182,549 downwards.
AAATATTTCTAAATGAATAGCAATTTTACCTGTACGTACAGAGTACTCCCAAATTAATTTCTTCTTATACATTTTAGTCTGAAATATAATACATTGTATACAAAATCAAACGAAAGTCTTTCACTGAAACAGCCGAGAATGTTCAGCAATACCAGCTTAGGGATTAATCCTGGTATCGGCTAATAAAATAGGCTATGTTAGAAAATGGTGTCCTATTAAAAGTGCCAGACCTGGAGCTAATCGACTTAGCTCCTTTTCTGGCATGATGTCTACACTTGCTTTTTGGCTTCTTTATACCATTTTTTTTTTTTTTTTTTTTTTTGTCATCAGTCTACAGACTGGTTTGATGCGGCCCGCCACAAATTCCTTTCCTGTGCTAACCTCTTCATCTCAGAGTAGCACTTGCAACCTACGTCCTCAATTATTTGCTTGACGTATTCCAATCTCTGTCTTCCTCTACAGTTTTTGCTCTCTACAGCTCCCTCTAGTACCATAGAAGTCATTCCCTCATGTCTTAGCAGATGTACTATCATCCTGTCCCTTCTCCTTACCAGTGTTTTCCACATATTCCTTTCCTCTCCGATTCTGCGTAGAACCTCCTCATTCCTTACCTTATCAGTCCACCTAATTTTCAATATTCGTCTATAGCACCATATCTCAAATGCTTCGATTCTCTTCTGTTCCGGTTATCCCACCATGTTTCACTACCATACAATGCTGTACTCCAGACGTACATCCTCAGAAATTTCTTCCTCAAATTAAGGCCGGTATTTGATATTAGTAGACTTCTCTTGGCCAGAAATGCCTTTTTTGCCATAGCCTTGTCTTTGCTACCGCCTTGTCTTACACCCTTCTTAATACGAGCACTTCGTTCTTGATCGTCCACTCTTATTAATCCCTCTTGGTTGTTGTACATATTGTATATGACCCGTCTCTCCCTATAGCTTATCCCTACTTTTTTGAGAATTTCGAACAGCTTGCACCATTTTATATTGTCGAACGCTTTTTCCAGGTCGACAAATCCTATGAAAGTGTCTTGATTTTTCCTTAGCCTTGCTTCCATCATTAGCCGTAACGTCAGAACTGCCTCTCTCGTTCCTTTACTTTTCCTAAAGCCAAACTGATCGTCACCTAGCGCATTCCCAATTTTCTTTTCCATTCTTCTGTATATTATTCTTGTATTCTTGCGTATTGATTCTTCCTGACTAATGTCTTGAACTTCAGCCTACTCTTCATCTTCATTGTGATCTGAGTCTATATCTGCTCCTGGGTACGCCTTACAATCCAGTATCTGATTTCGGAATCTCTGTCTGACCATGATGTAATCTAATTGAAATCTTCCCGTATCTCCAGGCCTTTTCCAAGTTTACCTCCTCCTCTTGTGATTCTCGAACAGGGTATTCGCTATTACTAGCTGAAACTTGTTACAGAACTCAATTAGTCTTTCTCCTCTTTTATTCCTTGTCCCAAACCCATATTCTCCTGTAACCTTTTCTTCTACTCCTTCCCCTACAACTGCATTCCAGTCGCCCATGACTATTAGATTTTCGTCCCCCTTTACATACTGCATTACCCTTTCAATATCCTCACACCCTTTCTCTATCTGTTCATCTTCAGCTTGCGACGTCGGCATGTATACCTGAACTATCGTTGTCGGTGTTGGTCTGCTGTCTATTCTGATTAGAACAACCCGGTCACTGAACTGTTCACCATTTTGGTATAGGCTTCAGAAATGGTTCAAATGGCTCTAAGCACTATGGGACTTAACATCTGAGGTCATCAGTCCCCTAGACTTAGAACTACTTATACCTAACTAACCTAAGGACATCATAGACATCCATGTCCGTGGCAGGATTCGAACCTGCGACCGTAGCAGCAGCGCGGTTCCGGGCTGAAGCGCCTAGAACCGCTCGGCCACTTTTGTATAGGCAATATGAACCGCATGACCCCGACATTTGGCTGTATGCATTTTATCGTCGACACTCGCAAATAATGCGATCGATATAACCACTTTAAGAAGGGCACTAGGTGCCCCAAACCAGAGGCGGTCGCCGAGTCTGCACGGCTCGCCCCGGTACCGCAGTCTTGATTGGCGATTGCCGGGCGAATCTGGACGCGCGCTGCCCGGTCAGCCGGCTGGTCGAGACTCCCGAGGCCCCTTCGGGCCGGTTGTCCCCCCCCCCCCCCCCCCTCGTGCGATCGGCTCGACTGCTCGTTCAGTCGTGCGCCCGCACGCCATTCCAAATCTCTATGGCCCGTTTGGAAGCAGTTTCTTACTTCGCAGAATATTTACCGACACAGTGCTTCATCTCCAGTGTCAAATTCAAATAACTGGCGGCTGTAACATTAGGAACGAGATGTTTACTTAAACCTCCACAGCTACTTGTAATAGTTAAATCTACTGATTGTCACGTGCAAGTGAGAAGACTCAGCGCCTGATGATTTAGTGAAAACACTTAATTTTATCAAAGACTGCCCTACTAAATATCGAATGTTTGTGATACTGTACGAGTATGATGAAATGGCAAGTACTTAAAACTTTATACTGACACACACGGAAGTCGGATGGTTATACCACGGCAGAACTGTCATCCCATTGCGTGAAGTTTATCTTCCTCTCAGCTGTTACGCCTTTTCCCGAGGCAAAGTCTGGCCTCAGACTGGCTTATTTGGCAGACATTTTGTTAAAAATCAGTATCTACAACCTGTGTAAAATTTTGGCGGTTCCATCCTCAAGCTTCTGGGAAATTTCTTTTTTACTCTTCATCACATTTTCTAATCGTTGGACGTTGGAAGGACCTTTGCTGTTCGATTTATCTTTATGACATAATAATAAACCCAAAACGGGCTGGTCACAGTGTTTTGCACTGAACTGTCTGCAAAGGGCTACATTAGATTGTCACACACGAGCGGAAGTTCGAGACGGGCCACCGAAATTTTCGGCGGATTCTGGAACACCTGCAGTATAGCCAATCCGGCCTCCTTAGCTAGGGGCACATGTGTGGATTTCTACAGCAACGAACCAGGCCACGTTAATAAAGTCCATGAGTTTTCCTGTGTCTTCACTTGACAGGAATTTCTAGTTACTTGCTGTATGGTGAAGGAGTGAACTACCACCCACATTGAAACACTTATAAACCCTCAAGAGACCTTCTTTGTGGAAAAAAACACAGGAACATTATATCAAGAAGAATATAGACTGCAGGATGTACGAAGAGTTTGTTGAAACATTTCTAGACAAGTTCTAACTGTGAACCAGAGTGCAAGAAAAACTTAACTATAAAATTGAGATCTCGTTTTATAAAATAGCCCGTAAAAGCATAGGGAAAAAGGAAAGAAAGAAGTTACTTGTACTGTGTTCATTTTAGCATTACGCATTGCTCTGACACATCCATTATCTTACATTATTTTACATTATGAACCAATATTATGAAAAGGGAAGTTGCTACTGACCATATAGCGGAGATGCTGAGTCGGAGATACGCACAACATGAAGGCTGTCACAAATATGCTTTCAGCCAGCAAGGCCTTCGTCAAAAGAAGACAACAGACACACACAAATGGCTCATATGGCTCTGAGGACTACGAGACTTAACTTCTGAGGTCATCAGTCCCCTAGAACTTAGAACTACTTAAACCTAACCAACCTAAGGACATCACACCTATCGATGCCCGAGGCAGGATTCGAACCTGCGACGGTAGCGATCGCGCGGTGCCAGACTGTAGCGCCTAGAACCGCTCGGCCACCCCGGCCAGCACACACACACACACACACACACACACACACACACACACACACACACACACTCACGCAAGCGCAAGCGCAACTCACACACACATGTCTGCAATCTCTGGCAACTGAAGCCACACTGCCATTAATTAATTAATTAATTAAATTCATTTGCCAGAGACTGCAATCATGCGTGTGGGAGTTGCGTTTGCGTTGCACGCGCGCGCGCTTGTGTTTGTGTTTGTGTATGTGTATGTGTGTGTGTGTGTGTCGTCTATTCTTGCTGGCGAAAAGCTTGTTTATGAATGTCTTCTTATCGTGCCTATCTGCGAATCAGCATCTCCGCTTTATGGTGAGTAGCAACTTTCCTTTCGATAATATCGTTACATTCCATCCTGTATGTTCCATTGTTTGATTTTACATTATGAGTTATTTTTATTTAGAAAGTATCAAGAACGCGCTCTTCATAGCGTATCAAATGTTCACGATACTCAAAAGAGAGCGGACAATTCAGAAAGCAAACCCGCTCCCGTGTGGCTAGTTATTCCACCTTCCCAACACTGTCCATTCTCCGCAGCACTGAGCCCTGTTAACGCCCGGGCTCGACCGCGTATCCGAACGACCCACGGGCCTCGACAGCGCATCGCAGATAGCGCACCCTGTTCTCTCCCCGGTACGGTAAGGCTCGACTACCCTTTGTGCCGGCAACAGGACGATGTGGTCGGCCGCAGCCGGGCTTAGGCGGATAAATGTGACGCGATGCCCGGTTCCACTCGAAACCGGCTAAGAAATTCAGTTCCTTTTATGCAACGGGTTGCTGATTACTTCGGTATATAAATAGGATTGGTGTGTTGCTCTTGTTAGCTATACCTGTAGAATACGTGGAGTCGTGATGTATTACAAGGCAGATAATCATATGTAGAACATATTCATGTAATAATGATGTTGTATATGTGTACAAGGCTATGAAAATCCTCTGACTGATCAACAAACGGTTCTATAAATTCAAGTGTTCATTTGACATCTGTGTTTTTAGAAGATTTTTTTAAAAACCAGGAGCCGTTAAATTTTACTGATTGTATTACACATGTAATTTATATTTGAGCATTTAAAAAAACCGGGCAAGTGCGAGTAGTACTCGCACTCTAAGGTTAATAATGTATCTAGATAATAATAATAATTTCGTGTGGTTCAATGGCCTGGTGGGTGTCTTTGTGTTGGACATAAATTCGACGACTTGTGTGTCCCTAGCCTGCCCCAGTTATCTAACGGGGGAAAGGGGTCTACTGTTTAATCAGAACCGCTGTTGGTTGTGGTGTGTTCAGAGGTGAAGGTTAAGTTGAAACGGCCGGCCGGAGTGGCCGAGCGGTTCTAGGCGCTACAGTCTGGAGTCGCGCGACCGCTAAGATCGCAGGTTCGAATGCTGCCTTGGGCATGGTTGTGTGTGATGTCCTTAGGTTAGTTAGGTTTAAGTAGTTCTAAGTTCCAGGGGACTGATGACCTCAGCAGTTAAGTCCCATAGTGCTCAGAGCAATTTTAAGTTGAAACGAAGACTGAAAAATCCGTAGTCCGACCTAGATTCGTTACCGTTACCTCTCTGTTTCTAACGTGCTGTTCGTGGTATACAACAAATGGTCTGACGAGCAAGATCACCAGATCTCTCGCGAATTGAACATGTATAGAACATGATGAAGCAACAACTTACTCGTTTTCTAGGGCCTGCAAGAACCACTGCTGAACTGCACCAAAAGGCGCAAGACGCTTTCGACAATCTACGACTGCGGTACCACTCGACAGCTTTATGATCGTTTGCATGTGAGGATACACGCCTGTGTTGCTACCAGATGGGGATACACGCCTGTGTTGCTACCAGATGGGAATACACTGCGGTTTGGCACACTTTACTATGACATGTGTGTCTCATTTAGTCTGAATTTGTTATCATGTACTACCACAATGATGAAGTCTCACCTCACTTGTCAATAAAATAATCTTGTCCTTGAGTGTGTTTCCTTTTTTCCTTGTACTGTATGGTATCTTACGTTTCTACCTAAGTCACTGCTCTAGAGTATTCTTGGCGCCCAACAGAAATCTTCCACTCCGACACTTTGAGATCTCATTGCTACTCCTGTCTTTCAACTACATCAAGACGTCATCTCTTGACACAGCTGTGAATGCTGTTCTTTACTACGAGGGTAATCCCAAAAGTAAGGTCTCATAGTTTTTTATAAGCACATAGACCTGTTTATTTCTACAGTGGTCTACATCAGTTTACAGCTTGAAAATTTAGCTATTTTTTGACATAGTCACCATTTCTTTCGTAGCATTTTTGTACACCCTGTGGCAGTTTTTGAATGCCCATGTCATACCAGCTCGCCGCCATGCTGTTCTGAAAGTTATGAACCTCTTCTTTCGCCTCGTCATCGGAGCTGAATCGCTGGGACCATGATTAACGCTGACAGGTACTGTGAGACTTTGAAAAAACTCAAACTGGCAATTTAGAACCGGAGAAGAGTAATGTTTAACAAGGGTGTACACATTCTCCGTGACAACGCTCGCCCACACATCGCTCGGCAAACCGTTGCTCTCCTGCAACAGTTCCAGCGGAACATAATCACCCGCCCACCCTGTTGTCCTGACTTGGCGCCCAGTGACTATCACCTGCGCTCTAGGTTAAAACAACATTTGACCGGAAAGCGATTCAGCTCCGACGACAAGGTGAAAGAAGAGGTACATAATTTCCTGAACAGCATGGCGGCGAGCTGGTACGACATGGGCATACAAAAACTGCCACAGCGTCTACAAAAATGCATCGTCAGAAATGGTAATTATGTCGAAAAATAGCTAAATGTTCAAGCTGTAAACTGATGTAAACCATTGTAGAAATAAACAGGTCTATGTACTTATAAGAAATAGGAGACGTTATTTTTGGGACTACCCTCGTAAGTCTTTTTAATTTGCCTATTTAATTTAATATTTTTATTCTGTGTATGTTCAAACTGAAATAGTAAAAAATCTACAGTCTCTCTTCGATTTCTACATTTATTACAGGAAATAATACGAATAAAAACCGATAATCGGTTACTTCAGAAACCGGTTATTTTGAGCGAATTTAACAGTCAGGTTGAATTGGTGTGGAAGAAAAACGATGTAACCCAAACGGTTGTTTCAGCGATCGCCGTCCCTAGGCTAGCCCATTATGGAAATTCGCCTCACAACCCATCCTCTCCATCTGAAGCAACGTTTCCAGAAATCAGTATATCTCTCTTACCTTTTAAAGAGGTAGTCCTACTGTTTACGCATGGGAGAAGTTTTTAGGGGTAGCAGATAAGACATACAGAAGTAACGGTGGAGGTCATAAGTCATGATAGCTCCGCAGCAAATGAGTTCCTTAAGAAAGGCGCAGCTGCTGTTTTGTGTCGTGTTCTAGTTCACAGTGTCAATCTTTCTGGAATTTTCGCAAGTGTTAGTGGATTATCAGTCTGAATGTTGGTTCTGACTCTTACGAATCGTCATCATAGTACAATCAAATTACGTAATCAATACCCAGTTGTTAGCCTTGTTAGAAAAATGACGTGATGAGTCGATCATAGTATAGTAGTAGTAGTATGGTATTCTGCCTTACGGCAGGTCTTGTCATGGTTTAAGCCTCTTCCAGTGTTGCCTGTCCATAGCCAGTCTTTTCATTTCTGAATATTTGTCTCCTTTGATATTGTCCAGCATTTGATATCTTCTTTTTCCTCTTCCCCTTTTTCCCTCCACCATTTCTTCTATTCCTTCCTCCAATGAACAGGCCCCCTCAAACAATGTCCAGTCCAGTTCCGTTTTCTCTCTCTGTTCACTTTCAGCATGTTCCTTTCTTCTCCAAGTCTTCTTAATACTTCTTCATTCCTTGCTCGGTCTTCCCATTTCACTTTTTCCATTCTTCTCCGTATCCACATCTCTAGTGCCTCCAATCTTCATTCATCTTCCTCCCTCAATGTCCTGGTCTCCGCACCATTATTGTAAAGCGTCCGGTTAATACGTTCTTATGTTTTCGAAACAGACGTTCTCTCCATCCCACCAAAGACTCTGGTCATATGGTGATCTATCATGGAAGGGAAATTAAAAAAAAATCTGCAGATATTTTGTATAACATAGTTTTTTATTTTTTATTTGGTTTTATATTACACTTGAAGTACACTGTAGTTGATGTGGGCCTTAATGGACGAGGGCGTGGCCATAGCCAAGAGCGGGGGCGGCGTAGCCGTAGGCTCCGTATCCGTAACCCAGAGCGGGGGCAGCGGCGGCGTAGCGAGCATAGCCGTAGGCGGGGGCGGCGTAGGCGACGGGGGCGTGAGCCACGGCGGGGGCGGCGTAGGCCACGGGGGCGTGAGCCACGGCGGGTGCGGCGTAGGCGAGGCGGGCAGTCTGCGAGATCCTGTACGTGTTGGCCACAGAGGAGGCGACTGGGGCATGCGCGACGGCCACAGCGGGGGCGGCGTGGGCCACAGCCACGGGGGCGTGCGCCACGGTGGCGACGGGGGCGGCGTAGGCGGCGACGGGGGCGGCGTAGGCGGGGGCGGCGTAGCCTCCCAGGTAGCCGGCGGAAGCGGCGGCCACCAGCGCGGACAGGACCAGCTACGAGGAGAGGCAGAAGATTTTTTAACGACTATGGTGGAAAGGCGGTTGCAACTCACATACAAATAAGTCTACGTTCTGTTCTCTTTTATTTTTAATTAGTGAATGAGATAAGATTTTTTAGCAACATACTGATGGCTCTCAGGGCCGGTGATTACTTCTGTTACACCATCTAGACCGACAGGCTGCGACTTTTTATAAAACTATTCACTGATGTTTCGTTTCCATTTGCGAGAGATCGCTGTGTTATCTCTCCTGTAGATGTGGAAGATTAATCAGCGAGTAGTTTAATATATCAAGATGGCCTGTCAGTCGAGAAGTTTTAACTGGGGAGAAGGAATTATCTGTCTATCTTGTATATAAGAATAAATGTTACAGACATTTTGCAAGTGGAGTTTCACTATCAGTCTTAATCAAACATGGCTCATCTAGTTCTATCACAGATTTTCAGTGTTTTAAAAAGAGACATTTTTTCTTAAAACGATGGGAATAGTACAGTTGCGAAAGGCGAATAATAATTTGTTGTTCTTATCTTCAAGATGAACAGAGTTGAAGTAGCGATTACTTACGAATGGCTGCAAATATTAACAATATAAAAGGATTGGTTTCTGAAAGAAAATGAATTTCCATGCAATGTTACTTAACGACTATGTGTCAGACAAGGGGGTTTCCACTTTTTACATCTCAATGGAGAAGTGGGTTTTACCAAATTCCAGAAAATACTAGGCTATGGTGACAACTACTTCATTACCCTATGAAAATTTCTGGTAATAATATCTTAATTTGATACAGAAGAAGATGTCACTGGGGGCTACACCATAAAAATGAGTTATATGAAGAAACACTTTTAATCCACTGTAATGTGAGCTGTAGATATTCTTCTGGTTTATTGTTATGTACCATCTGTAAAACCTATCATGTCTGATATTAAAAACTAGTATCTGATTCAGATCTGAACAACATTACATCAGTATTTACTTCATTTGCGGACTTTATAGCTACTAGGAGTAGTATGCTAGGTTGGTTAGTATCTCCAGGTACATGCGGCAAGAGCAAACCATTAATGCTTATTTTCCCATTAGTCGGGGTCGGGTATTGAAGTGCGGACGCCTGGATGCAACACGGTTGGTCTGTACTAACACGCAAAATCCGCATAGTTGCGCAGCTACGACGGTGCAAAAAAAATCAGGTGATACATCACGTGACGTGTTTGCGGGAAGACTATTGGACGCAGAAACAAAAACTCCTAGCACACTGAAGTGGGTAAGTAATAAAGTACCAATGATTACAATATCTGCACTTATACCCTTAACACCATGTATATGTGAAAAATAATATTTCACACTACTGGCCATTAAAATTGCTACACCACGAAGATAACGTGCTACATACGCGAAATTTTACCGACAGGAAGAAGATGTTGTGATATGCAAATGATTAGCTTTTCACAGCATTCACATAAGGTTGGCGCCGGTGGCGACACCTACAATGTGCTGATATGAGGAAAGTTTCCAACCGATTTCTCATACACAACCAGCAGTTGACCGGCGTTGCCTGGTGAAACGTTGTTGTGATGCTTCGTATAAGGAGGAGAAATGCGTACCATCACGTTTCAGACCTTGAATCACATCGGATTGTAGCCTATCGCGATTGCGGTTTATCGTGTCACGACAATTCTGCTCGCGTTGGTGAAGATCCCATGACTGTTAGCAAAATATGGAATCGGTGGGTTCAAGAGGGTAATATGGAACGCCTTGCTGGATCCCAACGGCCTAGTATCTCTAGCAGTCGAGATGACAGGCATCTTATACGCAAGGATGTAACGGATCGTGGAGCCACGTCTCGATCCCTGAGTCAACAGATGGGGACGTTTGCAAGACAACAACCAGTTCGACGATGTTTGCAGCAGCACGGACTATCAGCTCGGAGACCATGACTGCGGTTACCCTTGACGCTGCAACACAGACAGGAGTGCCTGCGATGGTGTACTCAGCGACGAACCTGGGTGCACGAATGGCAAATCGTCATTTTCTCGGATGAATCCAGGTTCTGTTTACAGCATCGTGATGGTCGCATCCGTGTTTGGCGACATCGCAGTGAGCGCACATTGGTAGCGTGTATTCGCCATCGCCATACTGGCGCATTACCCGGCGTGATGGTATGGGGTGCCATTGGTTACACGCCTCGGTCACCTCTTGTTCGCACTGACGGCACATTGAACAGTGGACGTTACATTTCAGATGTGTTACGACCCGTGGCTCTATCCTTCATTCGATCCTTGCGAAACCCTACATTTCATCAGGATAATGCTCGACGGCATGTTGCAAGTCCTGTACGGGTCTTTCTGGATACAGAAAATGTTCGACTGCTGCCCTGGTCGGCACATTCTCCAGATCTCTCACCAATTGAAAACATCTGGTCAATGGTGGCCGAGCAACTGGCTCGTCACAATACGCCAGTCACTACTCTTGATGAACTGTGGTATCGTATTGAAGCTGCACGGGCAGTTGTACCTGTACACGCCTTCCAAGCTGTGTTTGACTCAATGCCCAGGCGTATGAAGGCCGTTATTACGGCCAGAGGTAGTTGTTCTGGGTACTGAGTTCTCAGGATCTATGCACCCAAACAGCGTGAAAATGTAATCACACGTCAGTTCTAGTATAATATATTTGTCCAATGAATACCCGTTTATCATCTGCATTTCTTCTTGGTGTAGCAGTTTTAATGGCCAGTAGTGTATAATGTTAAACCACTATACTCTAGCTGTATTACACTTAAGGGGGATATCCGAGACTCTTTTCTGCATCGCAGAGATCAATCTCTGCAGAATCCATAGAAAACAACAGGTGTAATATTATCCTAAAAGACTGAGCATATCTTTGGGACACCAACCGCAGATTCAACTGTCCACCTGATTGGTACTTACGAGCTTGTACATGGTGGAGTAGTGGTGGCTGTGTGTCGGTCTGGCGATCGAGTACTGCCCGTGGAGCCGCGTGGGTCCCTTTTATACGCGGGCGGCTTTTAGACAGTGCCGGTCCTTTCGCTGCTCTCGCAACGACGGCAGCTGTCCCGCTCGCTCATTCGCAGTCCGGTTTGGCACCGACCGCCTGCGGGCTCCACGTTGGGTTGGCGGACTGCAGTCGCCGGATAGGTGGGTGTCACAACTCGGCAATACAGCGGCCTGCGCTGCGCTTTGTCCGGCCTTCATCTCGCGCTCATAATGAAGAGGCTTTGTGACTGGTACGACCAGGGCTTCCCGCTGTGCCTGTTGCTTATCAGCTAGAGTCGGGCAACCTATCAGAATATAGAACTGCAGCTGCGACTTTAATTACAAGGGAAGTAGAGGCGGTTTATCTTTTCAGTGCATGCAGCACAATCTACGGGCCTCCCGCTGTCAGGGCGCTGCACCTCTCTTCCTATTTTTTGTAATAAAATTAACTATTTGCAGTTTTGACTGAAAACAGTACTCTTCTTCTTCTTCTTCTTCTTCTTGCGTTACGGCCTCTGCAGGACCACGCGTAGCCCCTTCGTGGACTGCATTTTTCTCTTCTTCTCCCAGAACCTCTTCATTCTTTCTCTTCTTCTCTGCCGCTCTTCTTCTGAGATCTTCAGTGTCCGTTTCCCCTGTCGGCTCCACTGGTGACACTCTAATCTTTTCCTGTACTCTTCTCTGTCATTGATCTCCGGCATATTGGTCGGTGTATATTTGTTCCTCCAATTTTCCTTTCCTTCGACCTTCATTCCCAATTACAACCAGTCCTTCCGAAGTTCAACTTGGTTCCTGTCTTTCCCCTTGTCCTCCCTGTTTTTTCCCACACTCTCTTCGTCATTCTGTCCATACTCGTCCTAACTACATGTCCAGCAAACCTTGCCCTTTTAAGTCTGATTTCGCCAGATATTGTTCTCATGCTCCGGTACAATTCTTCCCTAGGTCTTTGCATCCACCTCTCTCCACCTCTTTCGGTACCTAGTATTTTTCTTAGTTTTTTTCCCTTCTTTCTCTAGTTGTTCTGCCCCTTTTCTTCCTAGTGTCATCGTCTCATCAGCATATAATACAGCATTCCTCACAGTTGCCTTGTAGTGGCTTATCTTTGTCTTTGTGGATATGTTCTTTTTATTGTATATCTCTCTCGTCACGCAGAAGGCTGACCTCATCTTCTTTATACTCTCTGTTATTCCCTCCTTGCCAGCCCGCATCTCGTGGTCGTGCGGTAGCGTTCTCGCTTCCCACGCCCGCTTTCCCGGGTTCGATTCCCGGCCGGGTCAGGGGTTTTCTCTGCCTCGTGATGGCTGGGTGTTGTGTGCTGTCCTTAGGTTAGTTAGGTTTAGGTAGTTCTAAGTTCTAGGGGGCTGATGACCATAGCTGTTAAGTCCCATAGTGCTCAGAGCCATTTTTATTCCCTCCTTGCCCCTGTTCCTTCCTGTTATAAATTCTCCCAGATATTGAAATTTGTCCACCATTTGCACAATACCTTCCGGTGTTTCCCAGTCTTCAGTGGTATTTAATGTATTTGTCTTGTTATAGGCGATCCTTGTTTAGACTTACGTATGCTTGATTATGCAGTATTTTTAAAGAAATTGCAATAATAGAGCAATACTTTAAATAGCTTAAGAATTTTAAAACATACTGGTCGAAAGTAGGAACAGTAGCTTGGGTTATTAAAATTTTAATTTTCCTTCAATATCAGGCACAGTTGCGATAAAAGTCATTCCTGTGTAGTGACTGGTTTCTGACAATGAAGTCCATTTTCTAGCTATGACTTAAAAAAGATTTTATGGTGTTAACAAAGGCAAAATTAAAATGTACCTTCTTGACTGTACATTCAAATTGAACGTTGCATAAAGCATTACAAAAATTTTTCATTTGTGTGATAGATGTTTTTAAATACCTTGGACTTAAGTGCAATCATAGAATTCCCTCCAATGTAAGAGCATATGGACTATCTGGCCAATTGTGTGATTGGATTGAAGAGTTCCTATATAACAGAACGCAGCATGTAATTCTCAATGGAGAGAAGTCTTCCGAAGTAAGAGTGATTCAGGTGTGTCGCAGAGGAGTGTCGAAGGACCGTTGCTATTCACAATATACGTAAATGACCTTTTGCATAATATCGGAAGTTTAGTGTGGCTTTTTGCGGATGATGCTGTAATATATCGAGAGGTTGTAACAACGGAAAATTGTACTGAAATGCAGGAGGATCTGCAACGAATTGATGCATGGTGCAGGGAATGGAAATTGAATCTCAATGTAGACAAGTGTAATGTGCTGCGAATTCATAGAAAGAAAGATCCTGTATCATTTAGCTACAGAATAGCAGGTCAGCAACTGGAAGCAGTTAATCCATAAATTATCTGGGAGTAGGCGTTAAGAGTTATTTGAAATGGAATGATCATATAAAGTTGATCTTCGGTAAAGCAGATGCCAGACTGAGATTCATTGGAAGAATCCTAAGGAAATGCAGTCCGAAAAACAAAGGGAGTAGGTTACAGTACACTTGTTCGACCACTGCTTGAATATTGCTCACCAGTGTGGGATCCGTACCAGATAGGGTTGACAGAAGAGATAGAGAGGATCCAACGGAGAGCAGCGCGCTTCGTTACAGGATCATTTAGTAATCGCGAAAGCGTTACGGAGATGATAGATAAACTCCAGTGGAAGACTCTGCAGGAGAGACGCTCAGTATCTCGGTAAGGGCTTTTGTTGAAGTTCCGAGAACATACCTTCACCGACGAGTCAAGCAGTATATTGCTCCCTCCTACGTATATCTCGCGAAGAGCCCATGAGGATAAAATCAGAGAGATCAGAGCGCACACAGAAGCATACCGACAATCCTTCTTTCCACGAACTATACGAGACTGGAATAGAAGGGAGAACCGATAGAGGTACTCAAAGTACCATCCGCCACACACCGTCAGATGACTTCCGAAGTATGGATGTAGATGTAGATGTACTGTCATGCACAAAAGTATGAGAACTACCCGAATTGCATTTCGTACGATTTGCATGCAACCCGCATAACCTTGTCTTGCGGATACTCTGCTCTCTTTCCGGTACAGTTCTTTGACTATTAAAAATGGTTACTTCAAAAGCCCTCCAGAGGTAATTGCTCTGTATGGCTATCAATCCAGATACAGGTCAATACCATGATAATGCAAATATCAGAAAACTGGTTGTTAAAGATGACACAGCCATTATACTTGTTAACTCAAATTTGTTAGAATAAATGACGTTTCAAAAAGCAACTTTCACCTTGAAATTAGACGACGAAAATATTTGTACTCGTCTTGGCACCGGGACACTAACCCACTAACGACTGTTCCTGTTAACTAACCATGAAAGATCTTAAATGTGGTTTCAATCACAAATAACAAAATACGTGCACATTGAAACTTGAAAGACATGGCACAGAGTTTTGTGGTGGACAGAGATCCGAACACAGCACCAAATTTTACAAATCGCAATGTTTCACTAGTAGCGACATGATTGAAACTGGAACGAACGGACGAGAAAATTTTGCCCTGCCGGGATCCGAACCCAGCACCTATCATTGTTGACTTCTAATCGCGAACAGACATTAAGATAGGTTAATTTCGCCAGTAACGAGCTATGCACATATCTGAACCGCAAATAGCATGACAAAAAGTTCTATTCTGACTGGGAGTCGAACCATACATATACATCGTTGATGACCACACATGAAGAAACGTTGACTACCGAATTCTTCTTTACCAGTAACTAGGAGTGACGATAAGTTCTGTGTCGATACCAGTACCCATTGTTATCGTCGAAAAAGCACAAAGAGGCCTTAAAAATCATAATAATTTGTCGCCTTTAGTTTTACATGTGCATGCTACAACTTGAAAGGACCGGGTGGAACCTTAGTGCCAGACCAGGATTCGATCGCAGGCACGCGCCTTTCTCGGAGAACCCAGTGAAAGGGGAGATGTGAGTTCGAGCCCTAGTCCAGCACCAATATTTGAAACATCTCAGTCTCCAGTACCATAGGAAATAAGTGCCCTGTGACCTTACAATAAGAAAATCTCTCATGAAAGAAAAATTACTGGTGACTGAATTTGTACCTGGCGTGAATTCCGCCTCTGTTATGTCCCAACTTACACACACTCACCTCCAATAGGTAGCGAAGGGACGTCGGTTTAATGTTGGTTTTGAACCATGGTGCAACACCGCAGTGTTCAACTGGCATTACAAAAGGTGAAGAGGGTCTGTTTGTACATGCTAAAAGTGGTTGTCTGATGCGAGACTCGAATCCAGACCTGAAGCGTATGTAGGTAGAATCATTCCAACAGACTACCAACCCACACAGACCATTGGTTCCTGTTCGTGTCGTAAATCGATTTCTCCACACTGAACAGAGTTCTGATTGTCTGGAGCTTCATTACAACCTGTTCGAAACATTCATTTCCTTTTTCAAAAATGGTTCAAATGGCTCTAAGCACTATGGGACTTAACATCTGAGGTCATAAGTCCCCTAGAACAACTTAAACCCTACTAACCTAAGGACATCACACACAGCCCTGAACGAGGAAGGATTTGAACTTGCGACCGTAGCAGCAGCGCGATTCCGGACTGTAGCGCCTGGAACCTCTCGGCTACAGCGGGCGGCGTTTCCTTCTTCGGTCACATCAATATTTACTAGCAGAATTAGATACTCAATGCGTGCTTTTGACTTCATTTTGCAATAAATTAAATAAAATCACACAATAGCCAACTGTACGATCTGGCAACACGGTAGGATGGGAAAACTTCTATTGAAAGTATTGTTTTCCATTTGTGATCCTTTTCTGTTGTATATACTGTTTTTACGGCAGGCTCATAAATATGACACAGTGTAAACGCAAATGCTAGTTATTGAGAAATCTCGTCTTTACGTTTTTAAACTACCTTTCGTCTTATGCAATTGCACTGACAAGGAGGTAGCGAACTTTTCTCATACAACATTATATTAATAGAATATTAATGTTTGTAGTCCACGAAGGCGAAATTTACCTGAATAATTTAGGTTAGTGCAGAAGTTCATGAATATTTTGCTTGCCACGCTGTTAATATATTAATCAGTTATCATTTTTTAAATAAATTCTTCTTTCGAGGGTTGAATGAAAAGTAATGCCTCCGCCTTCCTTAACTGGGTTTGGATGGGAATATTTTAAGAAATCAAACGCAGAAATAATCCTTAGAATGTGATACTTAATTACCAACATTCACTTTTCCACATAAGCACCAGCCAATTGGATACATTTCTACCAATTATGAACAAGTTTTCTGAAGCCGTCATGGAAGAAGTCGACATTCTGTTTCCGCAACTACAGTTTCACATTTCTCTCAACGTCTTCTTCAGAAGCATAATGATATCCCCACAGATCGTCTTTCATTATCGGGAACTGATGGAAGTCAGACGGTGCTAAATCTGGACTGTATGGAGGATGCCGTATGGTGGTGAGATTCAGTCTCTGAAGTTCTGCTGTGATGGCACGTGAAGTGTGTCGTTTGTCATTGTGGTCCCGCAGGAAAACATTTCAATTTTTCTTTTGGACCCTTGTTAGCCGTCGTTTCAGAGTTCGCAGCGTTGTGATGTAACGCTCTCAATTTATTATTGTTCTACGATCAAGGAAATCAAGATGTATAACACCATCTGCGGCCCAGAACAGTGTGGCCTTGGGCTGAGGGCTACGTCTTGAATTTCTTTTTCTAGGGCGAGTCTTTGTGTCGATAATCCATAGACTTACGTTTCGTCTCAGGGTCGTAATGGTGTACCCATGTTTCGTCTCCTGTGACAATTGAATGGAGAAAGACGCCATCTTCATTCTCGTAACGCGAGAATAAAGATGGCAAATTTCAAGTCTTTGCGCTTTCATTTCAGGAGTCAGCATCTGGGGTACTCATCGCGCACAGATCTTCCGACAGCCAAGCAAAGAAAAAATGTGACCCACACGTTCTTGTGAAATGCCGATTGTGCTGGCAATTTCTCTCTGAGTGATACGACGATCGTCCTGAATCAATCTGTCGAATTTTGCTTGTGAAACTCGGTGGTTGCTGTCACAGGCACATGCACACCAAACTTGAATTATCACCATCTTTTCTCCTAACAGTAAAGTGGCGCTGAATCCAAAAACTGCCTGACAATCGTCAAACTATTGTAGTTAATGGGAGGTGGAGGTTGTGGGGGGGATATATTCCTGGTGATCAAATTTATCTCTTACTATTTTCTGCTACATTCCATAAACCAACGAGAAACGCCATAAAAATATGCCCTATTGTAATACTAAAGAATTACAACTTACCCGATATCTTATGACTTAAGTTTAATTTAATAAAACGAACAGTATCTGTAACACGAGACTGCCCAAAACATCACGAATTAGCAAGATAGTACGCGGTATTGACTCCCATATGGTCTGCGACTACGTGAAGTCGTGTATATTACCCAACAAGCATTTAGCGATTACCACAAAAACATGTAACTCTTGCAGTGGGAGTAGACCCAAAAAGAACCCAGTTACCAAATTATTCAGATCCATACATAATGAAGTGCGATAAAAACAATTAAGGTGTCAATCGATATAAATAGGAAAATGTAAGTTTCAACAAGGGTGCAAGGCCGCAAGTTCTTAAATTTTTCACCCTTAGATTTACGGGCTACTAAATCAAAATTACTATGACACTTAAGATGGCGAAGTTAAGAGGTTTTTGATTTGGAATATAAGAGCTCGGTAAGAGGAGAAGTAAGAAACCCACAAAATTTTTCAGGCCTCCAGCAAGATAGGAATCTAGAAAAATGGCAGCATTTTCCGCACAAAGCAGTCACGTTACCGCTTAGCTAGCGAGGCAGAACTCGTAGCAGTCCCCTCTCAGTGTTGTATTCTTCATTAATAGAGAGATTAGTAATGTTAAATATGAGATTTATTATGGGTTCTGTGAGGAATAACCTTTAAGGAATCAAATAATCGATTTCACACCCCACTCTTACTTCTTAAGCGATAATCGATCAGATTATCTATAGAAAATGGGAAGGAAATATCAAATGAAATTATTGGAATAATGCTGAATCGCCAAAGGAAGTATATCGACGATCAGAAAGCAGTCAAACGTGCTCTGCAAAGTTGCTAACTTTCCATTAGACTAACGACAGGAAGAATAGGTTGGATCAGGTGACGTACTGTGCTGAGTAGCAATTGGGAATCGCTCCCTTCGAAGATGCGGTGTAGCTGCTACTGCCGCGTTGACTGGCATCCGAAATAAGTAATATATGGATAGCTCAGAGATTTTCTTTGTTGCAACTATGATTGAGATCTAAAGCATAGTTATGAATAATATCCAGACTCTTCGACTGAACGACTGAAAGAAATGGACTCGGCGTGTGTGTGCAAAGCAAATTTGATTCGTGCCTTTGCTAACACGAAGGAAGAAGCAGCTGTCAGTAGCAGATGGAAATAAGAACAGAAAACGCTTACAACATTGTCTGAGATACATCTTCGTTTTACCGAGCGAGGTGGCGCAGTGGCTAGCTCACTGGACTCGCATTCGGGAGGACGACGGTTCAGTCCCGTGACCGGCCATCCTGATTTAGGTTTTCCGTGATTTCCCTAAAATCGCTCCAGGCAAATGCCGGGATGGTTCCTTTGAAAGGGCACGGCCGACTTCCTTCCCTAATCCGATGAGACCGATGTCTTCAGTGTTTGGTCTCTTCCCCCCAAACAACCCAACCCAGTTGGACATCTTCATTAAGTGAAACTTTCAATCAGTCTACATTTATCAAAGTAACAAATAGTATCATTTACTTGCAGTGAATATAGTGTAATCGCTGATATCGCTTAGTCGGTGAAAGTGGAATGTTTCTGCTGAATGGCCGTGGCAACATGTAGAACAGATGGAGAGAAAACAAAATATCAATAAGTGGACCACAAGATAAGCGTGGAGTGAAGCTTCTATGGAGCGGTTCGAATTGGCGATATTTGCTCTACAATTTGTTCCTGATTGTTTCATGCTAGGGAAGCCTCAAGGATACCTGAAACTGCAAATGAGAATTAACATAGTGTAATTGTTAAAACAGACCACTACGTTAAACCTCACTCTACTTGTAGCTGATTATGACTCAGTGGGTGATCCTAACTTAAATTTCATTTCATCGCTGATGGCGTATTGTATGAGTCCGAACTTTTCTGAAAATAATGTAGCCCACCTTGTGAAAGCTCAAAGACTGTGTTGTATCAGGTGGCAATCAAAACTGATTGCAAACACGTGTGAAAACTCTTCAGTGTTGTGAGGTACTATCTCTTCCTAGCAACCTGTTGCTCACTAACGTAATTCGTTGCTT
The DNA here is from genome assembly GCF_023864275.1 of Schistocerca cancellata. Classification (NCBI taxonomy): domain Eukaryota; kingdom Metazoa; phylum Arthropoda; class Insecta; order Orthoptera; family Acrididae; genus Schistocerca; species Schistocerca cancellata. The sequence goes on along the minus strand of NC_064632.1, from coordinate 95,162,863 downwards.
GCTACAGGTATTATGTTCATTCCCAGAGCCGGTTAGAGAATATTTTTCGACAAAAGTAACTTATCATTTGTCGTCCACCCGTCCGCCCTTTTGCCTCCTACATTTTTGCTACTAAAGGCTAAATTATTATTAACGGGTGAATGGTTATCTGGAAAGTGATTTGCAGACAGAAACTGGGAGAAGTTAGTCAATGTGGAACTCTGCAATCTACTGCAAGTTTCGTATGTCATACAGTTTTGCTGGGTCGCCACTCAATTTAATTAAAATTGGGAGAACTTAATACAAGAACTGAATTAACGCTAAGCATAACGAACATGTTAATACTAATAAAAAGATCCAAGTGAATATACGGAATGAGTATATGGGAACAACTTAAGCAAAAACGATAAATCAAATAATTCAGAGCAAGCAGGAGCTTAAACCACAAAAAAGATCTTTAGCGCTTTAGAAACTCAAGGTGGGATGTATTAAAAATAAGCTTACAAAACGGGATGGGTTTGTCTGAGAAGCATCATCACAGTTTAACACAGTTTACTAAAATAAGATTTCATATTAAAAATTCACAAAGTAATTCCAAACTATGGTATGTCGTTGCCTTTTATTTAATTAATTAACTTACTTCTATGATTATTATATTTACTGCTGAGGTACATAGCCGCGATAAATGAAAACGAAATCTCAGGCGCTCATGCGTAAAGTTCACACAAACATATTAGATTCACACACGCAAGAATAGAGATAAAATGATTTCTGCTCGTCGCAGTAAGGCTCAGAGGTACATCCCTATCACTATGATTGAATTATTGTGAATGCGATACTATGAAACATTTTCCGACGAAGCAATTTATCTGCATCACCTTGCCCATGAAACTAAGCTACACCAACTGCGACATAATCACGTGTACAAACAGTGATCCAATATGTAAAATGATTTTTTATTCCAGTCTCTGATCACAAATGAATTCTTTATACGATGACCGGTTTCAGTCTGTAATGACCATATTCAGATCTTTTTTACACCATGTCCTGAAGTTATGCGGCCATAATGGCATCGTCAAACATATAAATATAATCAGCATAGCATCGTCACATAGTGAATAATCACTATGTGGACGATGGGGCCTGTTCTACACCATATTTTAAACTAAGCTACGCTGGAGTGAAACACCCGCAAATGTTGTTCAATATTCATGAACAAAGCAAAATTCCTAAGACTCGTAAAACTTCAAGAACACAAATGTAAACCTTATAAACATATACACCAATAAAATATCATCAATAAACCTTATAAACACATACATCAATAAAATATAATGAATAATTAAGAAAAAATATATATTCAAGAGGGTACTGAAATTTCACACTGTGAAATCACCAACATGTTGTATGGAAAAGATACACAATATTAAAAATTGAAACAAAATTAAAAGTAGAAGAAATAAAAAAACATACACACAAGAAAAGTTCGCACATACACTCCTGGAAATGGAAAAAAGAACACATTGACACCGGTGTGTCAGTCCCACCATACTCGCTCCGCACACTGCGAGAGGGCTGTACAAGCAATGATCACACGCACGGCACAGCGGACACACCAGGAACCGCGGTGTTGGCTGTCGAATGGCGCTAGCTGTGCAGCATTTGTGCACCGCCGCCGTCAGTGTCAGCCAGTTTGCCGTGGCATACGGAGCTCCATCGCAGTCTTTAACACTGGTAGCATGCCGCGACAGCGTGGAAGTGAACCGTATGTGCAGTTGACGGACTTTGAGCGAGGGCGTATAGTGGGCATGCGGGAGGCCGGGTGGACGTACCGCCGAATTGCTCAACACGTGGGGCGTGAGGTCTCCACAGTACATCGATGTTGTCGCCAGTGGTCGGCGGAAGGTGCACGTGCCCGTCGACCTGGAACCGGACCGCAGCGACGCACGAATGCACGCCAAGACCGTAGGATCCTACGCAGTGCCGTAGGGGACCGCACCGCCACTTTCCAGCAAATTAGGGACACTGTTGCTCCTGGGTTATCGGCGAGGACCATTCGCAACCGTCTCCATGAAGCTGGGCTACGGTCCCGCACACCGTCAGGCCGTCTTCCGCTCACGCCCCAACATCGTGCAGCCCGCCTCCAGTGGTGTCGCGACAGGCGTGAATGGAGGGACGAATGGAGACGTGTCGTCTTCAGCGATGAGAGTCGCTTCTGCCTTGGTGCCAATGATGGTCGTATGCGTGTTTGGCGCCGTGCAGGTGAGCGCCACAATCAGGACTGCATACGACCGAGGCACACAGGGCCAACACCCGGCATCATGGTGTGGGGAGCGATCTCCTACACTGGCCGTACACCACTGGTGATCGTCGAGGGGACACTGAATAGTGCACGGTACATCCAAACCGTCATCGAACCCATCGTTCTACCATTCCTAGACCGGCAAGGGAACTTGCTGTTCCAACAGGACAATGCACGTCCGCATGTATCCCGTGCCACCCAACGTGCTCTAGAAGGTGTAAGTCAACTACCCTGCCTAGCGAGATCTCCGGATCTGTCCCCCATTGAGCATGTTTGGGACTGGATGAAGCGTCGTCTCACGCGGTCTGCACGTCCAGCACGAACGCTGGTCCAACTGAGGCGCCAGGTGGAAATGGCATGGCAAGCCGTTTCACAGGACTACATCCAGCATCTCTACGATCGTCTCCATGGGAGAGTAGCAGCCTGCATTGCTGCGAAACGTGGATATACACTGTACTAGTGCCGACATTGTGCATGCTCTGTTGCCTGTGTCTATGTGCCTGTGGTTCTGTCAGTGCGATCATGTGATGTATCTGACCCCAGGAATGTGTCAATAAAGTTTCCCCTTCCTGGGACAATGAATTCACGGTGTTCTTATTTCAATTTCCAGGAGTGTACATCCTAGTTAAGGAAGAAAATCAAACAACTGAAATTTAAACCTGTCCTAGAGTAACGAACTTACTATACCACGTGGTCCATTTACACAAAGCGAGGACCGGAAAAATTTACTACATACGGAAAAATATACTCGTGTTCAAAGTATGAAAAATATAATAATTCGACTAGGGAACTTGAAAATGAACCCGCAGATGAAACGTGTAGAACAGTTGAATAGCTACACACGATCATACCTTAAATACACACATCTGCAACAAATCGCTCTTAAGAGCTCCGTTTTCACTCACTAAAGTCCAGAGCATGCTCTCCCTGCAACGAACTTCTCCCAGGGTGCTGGAAGAGACCAGAGTGGTCCTCTCCACCACCAACTTAACTTCCGTCGAATGACTATCGAAAGGGTACAAATCTCTTTGGCTTGACTGACAAAGTATCTGCACACCCACAAAAACATACGTTTTTCATATTAGATGGATTGTGCTGTCATATTAGATTCACACACACAAGAATAGAGATAAAAAGATTTCTGCTCGTCGCGGCGACCTCAGTAGTCATTAGATATCATGAAAGAGCAGCATGGGGCGCTCCGCGGAACTCACGGGCTTAGAATGGAGTCATGTGATTGGGTGTCACTTGTGTTATACGTCTGTACGCGAGATTTCCGTACTCCTAAACATCCCTAGGTCCACTGTTTCCGATGTGATAGTGAAGTAGAAACGTAAAGGGACACGTACGGCACAAAAATACACAGGCCGACATCGTCTGTTGACTGACAAAGACCGCCGACAGTTGAAGAGGGTCGTAATGTATAATAGGCAGACGTCTATCCAGACCATCACACAGGAATTCCAAACTGCATCAGGATCCACTGCAAGTGAAATGACAGTTAGGCGGGAGGTGAGAAAACTTCATGGTCGAGCGTCTGCTCATAAGCCACACATCACGCAGGTAAATGCCAAACGTAGCCTAGCTTGGTGTAAAGATCATAAACATTGGACGATTGAACAGTGGAAAACGTGGTGTTATGGTGTGGTCGTGTTTTTCAAGGAGGGGGCTTGCACCCCTTGATGTTTAGCGTGGCACTATCACAGCACAGGCTTACATCGATGTTTTAAGCAGCTTCTTGCTTTCCACTGTTGAAGAGGAATTCGGGGATGGCAATTGCATCTTTCAACACGATCAAGCACCTGTTTGTAATGCAAGGCCTGTGGTGGAGTGGTTACACGCCAATAACATCCATATAGTGGACTGGCCTGCACAGATCCTGACCTGAATCCTACAGAATACCTTTGGGATGTTTTGGAACGTCGACTTCGTGCCAGGCCTCATCGACATCGATACCTCTCCTCAGCGCAGAACTCCGTGAAGAATGGGCTGCCATTCCCCAAGAAACCTTGCAGCACCTGATTGAACGTATGCCAGCGAGAGAGGAAGCTGTCATCAAGGCTAAGGGTGGGCCACCACCATATTGAAATCCAGCATTATCGATGGAGGGCGCCACGAACTTGCAAGTAATTTTCAGACACGTGTCCGGATAGTTTTCATCACATAGTGTACGTCGCCTACACTGTTGCTGCCACAATAGACAGCCAGATACTGGACTGGTACCATACATAAGACATCTTCAACATACTCACTCACTCAGTCATTCATACAGATGATAAAGAGAGAAAGGATATTTGAGAGCACAAAATGTAGGTAATATACATAGGAAAAAATGAAATGAGCGTATGGTATCGTTGGCCTGGAGGCCCCATCAGGGGAAGTTCGGCCGCCAAGTGCAAGTCTTATTTCAGTCGACACCACATTGGACGACTTGGGCGCTTGTGATGAGGATGAAATGATGGTCAGAACAACACAACACCCAGTCCCCGTGCGGAGAGAATCTCCAACCCGACCGAGAATCGAACCCGGACCCGCTTGCATAGGAGGCGAGCACGTTACCAGCAGCTAAGCAGGCGGACATATACATAAGATTAGATGCTTACTAGAAAAATGGGTACTTTAATGTAACTGTGTACCACTGAATGAGACAAACACGAAGTACAAAACAAAATTACAATAATTGAGCGTGACTGCACGAAATAAAAATTAAACAGTATGAAACGAATCTAACAGAGATGGTTCAAGGCGACAGGCACAGTACAAAAATCTTGCATTTGGGCGTCAGGGACATTACACCCGGTATGTATGGATTGCGTCACATCCTGCACAGAAACCTTAGAGTCGTGGAGCTCCAGGCATCCCTCACAGCGTGGCACCTAAACGGTAGCTTGTGTCTCTTGAGTCTAAAACCGGCCCTGTTAATTCCATAGATAATTTGCATAACAAATCTTATCGTCTGCCAAACCAGCGAGATAATGGTCACGCACATGTTCTTTGTGTTAAAATTTGCTAAACAATAGGTTCATTGTCATCTGTTTGTCAGTGTCCACGTCCTGCATGAAAGTTCCCAAGAGTATAATAAATTTTCGTAGAATCATTCCTGTCTACACCTCCCATGTGATGCACTACCTCTACTTCACAAGTTAGTGCCTTTCCACAAAAGTTCAAAACAACTGCCGAAAGCCGAGGTACTGGTAGCTCCTCAGTGTTTTATCATATTAGTCAAATGTCTAATGCATTCCAACTACTGGAATGGCTCATTCTGATATGCATTATAACTGATTCTCACTGAAGGTGTGAGACTTATAATTTGATTCCATAAAGGTAACTCCACGCAGAACCTATAAGTAATCTCATGTTGAACATGACTAATTCTCCTTATTAAGGAAGAGTACCACATTGAGAGTGCACTGCTCGGAGCACTGATTTTTTTTCTTTTTTTTATAGGCGACGCTGCTATTGTTCTACGTTCTATATTTGTTGGAGTTCTGAACATTTTGTCGGCTTCTTACTTCTTCCCTTACCGAGATATAATCTTCCAGATCAAAACACCTGAAAGAAATCTTAATTTCGCAATCCTAATTCTCATGTCCATTTCGTTTTAGTACCCTGTAGATCTAAAGGACAAAAATTTAAGAAATTGTCACCTTGTACCATTGCTAACACTTATATTTTCTTGCTTATACCGATACGCATGTTAGTTTTTTTATCACACTGTTCAGTTTGTTATGTGCGGCACTGACAATTTGAAAAATTTGTTCTTTTTCGGTCTGCTCTCACTGCAAGCTTTACTCTCGTAATCCCTAGATGCTTCTTGAGTAGGACACAGAACGTCACGTAGACACAGACAACATGGAGGTCAAAATTGCGTAATATGTTGATAATGCGTGTTTCTATTGGGCAGTCTCGTGTTACAGATACTATTAGGTTTATTAAATTAGACATTAGTCTGGTGTATTAGAATAGAGCGTTTCTCCTTGGTTTGTGGAGTATAACAGGAAAACGTAAGAGGGAAATTGATCACAAACAATATATCCTGCCCCCTGCCCCTCAAACTAAAAATAGTCTGACGATGATCAGATAGTTGTTGGATTTCACTGCTGTTTACTGTCAGGAGACAAAGATGTCGATTATCCAAGATAAATGTGCATTTTCGTCCACAAAGAAACGTTATCGATGGTTATTCGACAAGGAGCGAGAAAGATAACTGTTTGACGGAGCTAAATCTGAAGAAGAAGTGCGCTTTCCAGCCCCACGTCTGGACAATTTGTCTTGTGAATCAGCAGAGTATGACGAGCATTCTCGTACAATAGCAACACACGTTGCTGTTTCCTTGGTCGCTTCTCATCAGCTGAGCGACCGCATGGCGTCTCAGTTACAAACAACAGATCACAGCTGGCATGTAGGCACTCCGCGGATACAGTTCTTAACGCCAAACATCTTCTTTGTACCATTACATGCATAACGCTACATTTTGAGGACTCAGACTGGCCTATGCTTTTGTTTTTCGTCAGGGCCAACTATTATTTTCTGTTTATGAAATTACTACACAGTGGTTTTCCGTTACTTCCTAAAGTCAGTTTACTTTATTTCGTCTGTCTGTCCATCTGCTTAGACCTCTTTTTCTCCGGAACGGGTAGATATATTAAGTTGAAATTTATGTCAAATGCTAATGTCTACAATCCTTGGTGGTGTGAAGAATTAAGCATTCTAAGTCAGTGCAATCAAAAGATACAACCATTTGTTTAACATATATCGATAAAAGAAATTATTCAGATAGTGAAGGGAGACGAAAATTTAATAATCATGGGTGACTGGAATTCGAGTGTAGGAAATGGGAGAGAAGGAAACATAGTAGGTGAGTATGGATTGGGGCTAAGAAATGAAAGAGGAAGCCGCCTGGTAGAATTTTGCACAGAGCACAACTTAATTATAGCTAACACTTGGTTTAAGAATCATGATAGAAGGTTGTATACATGGAAGAACCGTGGAGATACTAAAAGGTATCAGATAGATTATATAATGGTAAGACAGAGATTTAGGAACCAGGTTTTAAATTGTAACACATTTCCAGGGGCAGATGTGGACTCAGACCACAATCTATTGGTTATGACCTGTAGATTAAAACTGAAGAAACTGCAAAAAGGTGGGAATTTAAGGAGATGGGACCTGGATAAACTGAAAGAACCAGAGGTTGTACAGAGTTTCAGGGAGAGCATAAGGGAACAATTGACAGGAGTGGGGGAAAGAAATACAGTAGAAGAAGAATGGGTAGCTTTGAGGGATGAAGTAGTGAAGGCAGCAGAGGATCAAGTAGGTAAAAAGACGAGGGCTAGTAGAAATCCTTGGGTAACAGAAGAAATATTGAATTTAATTGATGAAAGGAGAAAATATAAAAATGCAGTAAATGAAGCAGGCAAAAAAGAATACAAACGTCTCAAAAATGAGATCGACAGGAAGTGCAAAATGGCTAAGCAGGGATGGCTAGAGGACAAATGTAAGGATGTAGAGGCTTATCTCACTAGGGGTAAGATAGATACTGCCTACAGGAAAATTAAAGAGACCTTTGGAGATAAGAGAACTACTTGTATAAACATCAAGAGCTCAGATGGAAACCCAGTTCTAAGCAAAGAAGGGAAAGCAGAAAGGTGGAAGGAGTATATAGAGGGTCTATACAAGGGCGATGCACTTGAGGACAATATTATGGAAATGGAAGAGGATGTAGATGAAGATGAAATGGGAGATACGATACTGCGTGAAGAGTTTGACAGAGCACTGAAAGACCTGAGTCGAAACAAGGCCCCCGGAGTAGACAACATTCCATTGGAACTACTGACGGCCTTGGGAGAGCCAGTCCTGACAAAACTCTACCATCTCGTGAGCAAGATGTATGAAACAGGCGAAATACCCTCCGACTTCAAGAAGAATATAATAATTCTAATCCCAAAGAAAGCAGGTGTTGACAGATGTGAAAATTACCGAACAATCAGCTTAATAAGCCACAGCTGCAAAGTACTAACACGAATTCTTTACAGACGAATGGAAAAACTAGTAGAAGCCGACCTCGGGGAAGATCAGTTTGGATTCCGTAGAAATACTGTAACACGTGAGGCAATACTGACCTTACGACTTATCTTAGAAGAAAGATTAAGGAAAGGCAAACCTACGTTTCTAGCATTTGTGGACTTAGAGAAAGCTTTTGACAATGTTGACTGGAATTCTCTATTTCAAATTCTAAAGGTGGCAGGGATAAAATACAGGGAGCGAAAGGCTATATACAATTTGTACAGAAACCAGATGGCAGTTATAAGAGTCGAGGGACATGAAAGGGAAGCAGCGGTTGGGAAGGGAGTAAGACAGGGTTGTAGCCTCTCCCCGATGTTATTCAATCTGTATATTGAGCAAGCAGTAAAGGAAACAAAAGAAAAATTTGGAGTAGGTATTAAAATCCATGGAGAAGAAATAAAAACTTTGAGGTTCGCCGATGACATTGTAATTCTGTCAGAGACAGCAAAGGACTTGGAAGAGCAGTTGAACGGAATGGATGGTGTCTTGAAAGGAGGATATAAGATGAACATCAACAAAAGCAAAACAAGGATAATGGAATGTAGTCGACTTAAGTCGGGTGATGCTGAGGCAATTACATTAGAAAATGAGACACTTAAAGAAGTAAAGAAGTTTTGCTATTTGGGGAGCAAAATAACTGATGATGCTCGAAGTAGAGAGGACATAAAATGTAGACTGGCAATGGCAAGGAAAGCGTTTCTGAAGAAGAGAAATTTGTTAACATCGAGTATAGATTTAAGTGTCAGGAAGTCATTTCTGAAAGTATTTGTATGGAGTGTAGCCATGTATGGAAGTGAAACATGGACGGTAAATAGTTTGGACAAGAAGAGAATAGAAGCTTTTGAAATGTGCTGCTACAGAAGAATGCTGAAGATTAGATGGGTAGATCACGTAACTAATGAGGAAGTATTGAATAGGATTGGGGAGAAGAGAAGTTTGTGGCACAACTTGACCAGAAGTAGGGATCGGTTGGTAGGACATGTTCTGAGGCACAAGGGATCACCAATTTAATATTGGAGGGCAGCGTGGAGGGTAAAAATCGTAGGGGGAGACCAAGAGATGAATACACTAAGCAGATTCAGAAGGATGTAGGTTGCAGTAAGTACTGGGAGATGAAGAAGCTTGCACAGGATAGAGTAGCATGGAGAGCTGCATCAAACCAGTCTCAGGACTGATGACCACAACAACAACATATCGATACTAGAAAATTCAGTCATGAAATACTATAGATGAACATTTAAATACATATCAGTCTTGGTGGTCTTCCGGTAAAGCGTGGATGCATCACTGCATGTCTCGGACGGATTATGGATTTTCCGTCTTCCTTTTAATCTTGTCTTGAGCTCTCGACGTTATGAGGAGTCGTCAGAAATAGCACGTGGTTCGGATTTCACGTTAAACCGTAGGTCCTTTTTTTCCAGTTGGATATCTGGGGTCGGCTACGGACACGAAAGTAACCGAAGCGGCGTTCAATACAAAGACTTGCAACAGGGCATTCAGGCACACGAATTATTATTATTATTATTATTATTATAACTATAATTATTGTTATTTTCTATTAACACAAACGACGTTTTGACGGAATACTAAGACCGCGAATCCTACTTGCTCTTTTCCGTTTTATTTTAGTGTACTTTACCCTTGTAGATTACATATATCAACAATCTTCACATAATATGCTGCCTGAGAAAAGGTCACTACTCCCTTCAAAATGGTTCAAATGGCTCTAACACAATGGGACTTAACATCTGAGGTCATCAGTCCCCTAGATTTAGAACTACTTGAACCTAACTAACCTACGGACGTCACACACATCCACGCCCGAGGTAGGATTCGAACCTCCGACCGTAGCAGCAGCGCGGTCCCGGACTGAAGCGCCTAGAACCGCTCGGCCACAGCGGCGGACCACTACTCCCGTACCTACGTAATTACCTAAGATTAAATGCTGTTTAAAAGCGTGAAGATGAGTGTGCTCGATATCTGGTTTTTGCGTTTACACTGCGTCGTACTTGTGAATAGACCATAACTATATAAATCAGCAAAAAAATCGCAAATGGAAAACTTCACCTTCTGAAGAAATTACCGCATCCTACCAATTCGTGCAGCTGGATGTTATGTGATTTTGTTTCAGTGATTATAAAATCAAGTCAAAAGCACGCACTGAATAGCCGATTCCGCTAGTGAGTATCGATGTGAACGAAGAAGAAAATTAATGTTTCGAATATGTTGTAATCAACCTACAGTGAGTCAGAATTCTGTTTCCGTGTGGAACATTCTTCTTTACGACACTTACATGAACGAATGCCCCTTGCAGGTTGGTGATTTGTGGGAATGATTGTAGCTACCTTTGCTTAAGGTTCAAATGGATCTGAGCACTACAGGACTTAGAACTACTTAAACCTAACTAACGTAAGGACATCAAACACGTCCATGCCCGAGGCTGGATCCGAGTCTGCGACCGTAGCGGTCGCGCGGTTCCAGACTGTAGCGCCTAGAACCGCTCGGCCACCACGGCCGGCTTATGCTTAAGGTCTGGGTTCTATTTGCACATCAGCTAACCATTTTAACAAGTACAAGTAGCTCCTCTCCGCCTCTAGCAGTACCAGGTGAACAGTATAGAATTACACCGTGATTTCCAATCTACGTTAAACACGATGTTCCTTCGAAACCTATTGGCGGTGAGTCGGTGTAAACCGAGCCAGGACAGAGGCGGAAGTGAAGCCAAGTTGAAATTCCGTCTCCGGTTAGCTTTCTTAAACGAGATATTTGTTATCACTCATCCTGCCGTTATGTAAGGTGACAGAGGGCTTAAGTCTTACTGTATGAGCGTGAGACGTACAAAATATTGGTGCTAAACTGGGATTCAGACTCAGATCTCCTCTATCACCTGGTCTGACCACTATGAGATGATATACTTCCACCTTTTCACTGCTTCTCCATGATTCCAATGTGCTCGAGGTCTCCACGAAAGGCGAAAAGGTTCCGTGGTATCATTTCAAGCTGTAACGCACGCACACCAAATAATTGAGGTTTTTAACTCCTCTCTTACGTTTTCAACATAATTGATTGGATGCCAGTTTCGACTCCCTTTCAGACACAGAACCTTACGTCACCTCTTTTCAGGTTCAAACATTTTACTGGTAGTTACTGGCGAAAATGAATTCGATATTCAATATCAATTTGTGGTCAGTAGTGATGATATGTGGAGGTTTCGATTGCCAGTCAGCACAGAAATTTACGCCATACTATTCCCAGTACAGACATGTGCACACATCGCTACTCGTGAAATAGACCTATTTTTAAAGTATATTCGTGACTAGACATCAACATCGGTATGTACCGAGTTCGAATCCAGATAAGGCAAAACTCTTTCGTCCCCTCGTTTCAGTTTCAATCATCTCGCTACTGGTTGAAAATTACGATTTCTGACATTTGATTGTGCTTAATTAACAATACGATTAGGTGCTGGGTTCGAATCTCTGTCCAACAGAAAACTTTATCCCAAGTCATTTGAAGTTTAAATGTGCGCATCCCTCTTTACTTGTGATTGAAGCCACATTTAAGATCTTTTGTGGTTAGTTAACAGGACCAATAGTGGCTGAGTTAGAGTCCCAGATCCCAGCCCGATAAAAAAATTTTCGTTGTATAATTTCAAATTAAAACTTGCTTTCTGAAATGTCATTTATTGTTATAAATTTGAGTTTATCAGTGCAATGGTTGTGCCATTTTTAGTAAACTGTTTTCTGATATTTGCATTCTCGTGGTGTTAATCTGCATCTGGACTGGCAGCCCTGCAGGGCAGTTCCCTTTCGTGTCCTCACTCAAATGACAGTACTGGAAAGAGATCAGAGGACGTGCAAGACAGTTGTGTTATGTGGGTTGCATAGAAATCAGATGAAACCCAGTTCGGGTAGGTCGGATATTCTTGAGCATGATAGTCACGTGAGTAACTAAATATGCATTATTCCTCACCGTTAACCGTCACATAGATACTATATGATGAATCTCATTTGAGCACACAATGTTATAGTAAATACTCTTTTGATGTATGCAAAATATCGTGGCATCACAGGATAATTTCAGCCTCTAGGTATAAATATAAACATAAATCACTGATCTTCGAAGCAATTAATATGTGGAAATATGCACCATAAGGCAAGATATAATGGAAGTTTGTCAATTTTAACAACTTGTGCTTAATGATTATTTTAATAAAATTTACAAAAGAAATTTTTATAAATTAGTCCTGTTATGTCGGTCATGGTAGGTGGTAAGTTCTTATCGGACCAAACTGCTGAGGTGATCGGTCCCTAGGCTTAGACACTAGTTAATCTACCTAAGACTAACTTACGCTAAGGACAACACACACTCCCATGCCCGAGGGAGGTCTCGAACCTCTGCCGGGGGGAGCCGTGCGAACCGCTGCAATGCTTCCTTAGACCGCGCGGGCTACCTCACGCGGATATGTCTGTCATGTTTGACGGATATTTACATTTGGGTGCGACATACTGTGGTGTTGCTTCAGTTTTATTGTAGTGTGTGACATGCGACAGTTATTTATGTAAAACAAATGTAAATGGTTGTAATTAATTGAAACATTTTTAATGAAAGTTCGTGTTGTTAAAGGTGCTTTGTTACAACTGATTAATACTGCATATGATGTTTCGATTGCTTGTGAGGCTGTCGCATATCACTGCTAGCGAGCTCTATGGAGATTACGAGGCGAATAGGGTAACGCTGCACTTCGGTTTGCTGTGTTCGATGGGAGGGAATTCACATTCTATGCTAACACGATGTTTATCATTTTGTGTCTATGTACTGGTTAAGGTGAGGAATACTGCATGTCTGGCTACTCACATGTACATTGATGGAAACTACACACCTACATCTAAAGTATAAAAAAAACATGTACTCTATAGATAGAACATTTTGTAAAGCTTTATTTAGCGTTCAGCTTTTATATACGATCTTGGAGGGACATTGTATTTTTTCCTTTCTTAACACCATAGAATCTTTTGTAGGACATGGTTTGAAACTGGAAGTGATTCTCCGAAACTAATCACCATAGAGAAATGCCTATTATATTAATGGTGACATGTAGTGAAAAAAAATTATTTGTACAAGGCCCTGCTGAAATGTAACGCCTCCGAATTTTTTTATTCTGTTTCAATATCGGTTGAGGTATTACATGCTATGCATATTACTCGGTCGACTTCCAGGCTGCTCTGACGCAAACTGGAGCTTTCTGCGTCTACAGGGCTCCAAGCTGTAGCGTGTAACGTGGCGGTGTGCAATGTGGCTATGTCGGTGCTTGAGAAACAGTGTGACGTAATCTAGTTTTTAACGGCCGAAAGAGTCTGTATGTGGAACAGGCGCTCCTTCAGCCCGACAGTGGCAGACCATACACAAGCATTGCTGCATTTGCAGCAGTCCGGCGCCTTGGGCTCACTGCCATCTTCTTTCTCCATACAGTCCCGATTGGGTCCCATCCGATATGCATCTGTTTCCAGAACTTAAAGAAAACCTACGAAGAACTTCACTCTGCTAGTGAAGAATCGGTACAAGCAGAGGCGAAGTTGTGGTTCCGCCAACAAAGTCAAACAGTCTCTCTGCAATGACGGTGTCAATGAACCGGTCTCTCGTTGGGAGAAATATTTCCGTCGGCGAGTTGACAATATCGAGAATTAATTATGTAGACATGAAATACACTCCTGGAAATGGAAAAAGGAAGACACTGCGAGAGGGTTGTACAAGCAATGATCACACGCACGGCACAGCGGACACACCAGGAACCGCGGTGTTGGCCGTCGAATGGCGCTAGCTGCGCAGCATTTGTGCACCGCCGCCGTCAGTGTCAGCCAGTTTGCAGTGGCATACGGAGCTCCATCGCAGTCTTTAACACTGGTAGCATGCCGCGACAGCGTGGACGTGAACCGTATGTGCAGTTGACGGACTTTGAGTGAGGGCGTATAGTGGGCATGCGGGAAGCCGGGTGGACGTACCGCCGAATTGCTCAACACGTGGGGCGTGAGGTCTCCACAGTACATCGATGTTGTCGCCAGTGGTCGGCGGAAGGTGCACGTGCCCGTCGACCTGGGACCGGACCGCAGCGACGCACGGATGCACGCCAAGACCGTAGGATCCTACGCAGTGCCGTAGGGGACCGCACCGCCACTTCCCAGCAAATTAGGGACACTGTTGCTCCTGGGGTATCGGCGAGGACCATTCGCAACCGTCTCCATGAAGCTGGGCTACGGTCCCGCACACCGTTAGGCCGTCTTCCGCTCACGCCCCAACATCGTGCAGCCCGCCTCCAGTGGTGTCGCGACAGGCGTGAATGGAGCGACGAATGGAGACGTGTCGTCTTCAGCGATGAGAGTCGCTTCTGCCTTGGTGCCAATGATGGTCGTATGCGTGTTTGGCGCCGTGCAGGTGAGCGCCACAATCAGGACTGCATACGACCGAGGCACACAGGGCCAACACCCGGCATCATGGTGTGGGGAGCGATCTCCTACACTGGCCGTACACCACTGGTGATCGTCGAGGGGACACTGAATAGTGCACGGTACATCCAAACCGTCATCGAACCCATCGTTCTACCATTCCTAGACCGGCAAGGGAACTTGCTGTTCCAACAGGACAATGCACGTCCGCATGTATCCCGTGCCACCCAACGTGCTCTAGAAGGTGTAAGTCAACTACCCTGGCCAGCAAGATCTCCGGATCTGTCCCCCATTGAGCATGTTTGGGACTGGATGAAGCGTCGTCTCACGCGGTCTGCACGTCCAGCACGAACGCTGGTCCAACTGAGGCGCCAGGTGGAAATGGCATGGCAAGCCGTTCCACAGGACTACATCCAGCATCTCTACGATCGTCTCCATGGGAGAATAGCAGCCTGCATTGCTGCGAAAGGTGGATATACACTGTACCAGTGGCGACATTGTGCATGCTCTGTTGCCTGTGTCTATGTGCCTGTGGTTCTGTCAGTGTGATCATGTGATGTATCTGACCCCAGGAATGTGTCAATAAAGTTTCCCCTTCCTGGGACAATGAATTCACGGTGTTCTTATTTCAATTTCCAGGAGTGTATAAAGATTCAAGATGTTAATGAAGTACATGCCACCATCCGACACAGTGGTCGAGAACCTTCCAAGCAGTTACTACACCGGGAAAAATCTCAAACAGAGCAACAGTGTAATCCAACGTGAAGTTTGGGATTTTATAACTGTGCAGAATAAAAGATTACATTCTCAGTGGACAGAGGCGACGGGAGAGTGCGAGATTCTCAGACGCGATATCCAGCTCCAACGATCATCAGATTGCCCACGTAGATGTGGCTTTGAGATACGGCAGCAGTAAAACACAAGGCGCGCGCAGAAAGTAGGCCGAAGTGAGCGCGGCGGGGCTGTCGACGACCACACAGCGTCGCAGGCCAACAATAGCCTCCATTCCCTCGCAGTTGTTCGATTGTCCTCGCTGGCGGCAGGTTCAGTTGTAAGCTTCCACTCTTATGACTGTGCAGACAAGAGGTCGATGGCGTGAACGTGCATCTCTCCACCAGCGTATGTTGTTTATATTTGATAGTTAGAGTGACCACGAATTAATTCAAAGCTGTTTCTCGAATACTGTCGTAAAACGGATGTGCACAGCACGCCGACCGATAGGTCCCAATAATCCATGGTCTTGTTAAAACGTAAGTCGACAGTTGACCGACAGGCTGACAATCTCTCGGTTGTTGTACCTCTCCATTTCAACAAAACTTCTGCTGCTCACATCATCAACGATTTTTCTTACATACTCATACCTAAACACGTCTCTGGGATTCCGACCATCCACCATTCAAACAGCCCCACTTACATAATTTGACAATTCAAAAAAATGGTTCAAATGGCTCTGAGCACTATGGGACTTAACATCTTAGGTCAGGGGCGGGCAGGAATCCTGCACATGTGCGGTGCACTTGCACGCGTGCAGTTAACAGGTGTTCCGCGTGCACACAGGGGCAAGCTGGCCACCCACTTATCTCCCATCCCCACCATACCTTCTGTCCGCTCCTTCCTCTGTAATGCGTTTTGTTTCCTAGCTTGCTGTATTGAGTGAATGAATAAGGTTAGTAGGAGTGCTTGAAAGAAATCATGGTTTGAAAGAGTACCTATTACCTACGATACGTTTTATTTAATTATCACAGGTGGAGTTTACAATACGTTTAATATCTGGAACAAAATTTCTACATACAGACAAACACAAACAGTTACGTAAATTTTCATCACTGATGTTTGCTCTTAACCGAGACTTATTAATTCAGCAAATGGTTTTCCAGCTCTCGCTATATTAAGCGCAGTCTTATAACTTGCACATACCGCTGGGCTATTATTGTTGTCGTCCTGGAAACTTGAAAGCAGTGCTCCATAAAATGTTAAATCAGTTAGATGAGAGACATGACGAGAGAAAGTCGCAGATATCTCGTGACAACAGCAACTACGACAAATTCAAATGGCTCTGAGCACTATGGGACTTAACTGCTGTGGTCATCAGTCCGCTAGAACTTAGAACTACTTAAACTAACTAACCTAAGGACATCACACACATCCACGCCCGAGGCAGGATTCGAACCTGCGACCATAGCGATCGCGCGGTTCCAGACTGTAGTGCCTAGAACCGCTCGGCCACTCCGGCCGGCCAACTACGACAGATTCATCTGATATCGTCAGATCGCTCTTCTTAAGCTCAGTCAATTCCCCATCTGCTCAGAATGCGACAGTAAATTGTACTCGTCCTTGTGAAATTTATTATAATGGCATTCAATATTAAACTTCCGTTGACCAGCGAGAATACTGCCACATATTAAACATTTCGAATTTTCACGTTTTTGCACAAAGAAAAAATGATTCTCCCATTACTTTTTAAAAGATAGCAAATCTCCACTTCTCCGTTTCTTGAAATACAACGTTCACTACATAGTGCTCGCTTCGCATCAACGTTAGCAGCTTAGCCTGGCACTACACTGCCGCAACCTGTCGGCTGTCGCCACAGCCCTGGTCGACGCCTGCACGTGCAGCGCTGTGTGCTCGTGAGCCGCGTGCAACGTTTGCCCGCCCCTGTCTTAGGTCATCAGTCCCCTAGAACTTAGAACTACTTAAACCTAACTAACCTAAGGACTTCAAACACATCCATGCCCGAGGCAGGACTCGAACCTGCGACCGTAGCGATCTCGCGGTTCCGGACTGTAGCGCCTAGAACCGCTCGGCCTCCCCGGCCGGCTTGACAATTCAGAGGCTACCTTTACCAGGATACAGATTAACTGGCTGTTTTTCAAGGATTTCCTTGCGGGATGGGGGAGTGGCTATGTACGTAAAAACAGTATTCCATTTGAGTCCATAGCCGTATTACGGCACTGCACTGAACAGATAAAATGTTGTGTGGGGGCAGTTGAATTTAGTGAAACTAAACTAATTGTTGTTCTTTATAGGTCCCCTAGCTCTGACGTCAGTGTATTTGTGCTCAAGCTGGAGTGGGTTCTTGATTCACTTGTAGGAAGTACCAGAAATTAGTTATGCATGGTGACTTCAATATAAGTTTTGTATATGATGGTGCAAGAAAAAGGATGTAGGTAGATCCCCTAAATTCGTAAGATCTGATGCAGATTTTTTTTTTTTTTTTTTGCAACTAGGTTGCAGAGGAAAACTACCACAACCATAGACAGTGTTTTTATTCATTCTTCATAACTAGATGGGCATTCTGTTAGTAAAAGGGTGAATGGCTTTCAGACCATGATGCACAAATTTTAACACTAAAAGGCTTTTGTACTAAAAAAAATGTCACATGTACTTACAAACTAAGTAGGGAAGTTAATCCAAAAGTAATAAACAGTTTTTAAACCTTGTCAAGGAACAATAGTGGCAGGATGTGTATAGTGCCGATAACATAGATGATAAATATAATGCTTTCTTTAACACATTTCTAATGCTCTTTAAGAGTTTCTTTCCATTAGAACGTTCTAAACGGGATACTAGCAGTAATAGGCAGTCCGGGTGGCTGACTAGTGGGATAAGGATATTATGTAAAACAAAACGGGAATTATATCACAATGTCAGAAGTAGTCACAACCAAGCAACAGTAGCCCATTGAAAACAGTATTGCAAGGTGCTTACAAATGTCATTAAGAAGGCAAAGAGTACATGGTATGCAAATAGAATAACTAATTCAGAGGGTAAAATTAAAACCATACGGTCAGTTGTGAAGGAAGTGTCTGGTCAGCAGCACAATGTCGACGATATAAAGTTAGTTAGTAGTAAAAATATTTCTGTTACTGGTAAATCAGATATATGTCCAGAATTTAACAGTCTTTTCTGAGTATTGCTGGTAAATTAAATAAAAATGTAGTTTCTACAGGGAAACATTAACTTTCTTGGCAAATGCCTTTCCGAGATTGATGTCTGAAATACTCCTCTGTGATACAGACAAGGGGGAGATTGAGTCAATAATTAAATCACTGAAGACTAAGGATTCTCCTGGATATGATTGAGTGCGTAGCAGAGTATTAAAGTTCATTGCTGCAAATGTTTGCCCTGTATTTAACCATGTTTGTAATTTTTCCTTTAGGAATGATTAGTTTCCTGAACGATTAAAGTACTCAGTGGAAGAGGATAATGTAGACAATTTTAGACTTATTTCTATGCCATCAGTGTTTGCTAAAGTTACTGAAAAGGCTGTGTATTTAAGGATATTTGATCATTTTATATCACGCGATTTGTTTTCAAATGCACAGTTCGGCTTTAGAAGTAGTTTAACAACTGAAAATGTTATACTATTTTTTCTCTGTGAGGTGTTGGATGGGTTAAACAAAAGGGTTCGAACGCTAGGCATATTTTCTGATTTAACTAAGTCGTGTGATTGTGTTGATCACAAAATATTGCTCCAGAAATTGGACCTTACAGAATACGGGGAGTAGCAAACAATTGGTACATCTCTTACTTGAGCAAAAGACAGCAAAGGGTCATTGCTCACAATGTTGAGAATGGCTGTGATGTGGGGTCTGAGTGGGGTACAGTCAAGCGGGGGTGCCCCAGGGATCAGTGTTGTGGCCACTCTTGTTCCTTATTTGTATAAATGATATGCCCTCTAGTATTATGGGTAACTCTAAAATATTTCTATTTGCTGACGGCACTAGCTTGGTAGTAAAGGATGTTGTGTGCAACATTGGCCCAGTTGCAAATACTGTAGTTCAGGAGCAGAGTCCATGACTTGTAGAATATAAACTAACACTAAGTCACAGTAAGACTCACTTTTAAAGTTTCTAACACACAATTCAACAAAACCTGATGTTTGAATGTCACAGATTGGGCATAGGATTAGTGAAACTGAGAAGTTCAAATTTCTAGGTGCTCAGATAGATAGTAAACTGTCGTGGGAAGCCCACGTTCAGGATCTTGTTGAAAGACTTGATGCTGCCATTTTTACTATTTGAACGGTATATGAAGTGAGTGATCATTCGACTCAAAAATTAGTCTACTTTGCTTATTTTCATTTGCGTATGTCGTATGGAATTGTATTTTGCGGTAACTCTTCCCATTCTAAAAGGATGATTTTGGCTCAGAAACGAGCGGTTCGGGCAGTAAGTTGTGTAAATTCACGAACCTCTTGTTGACCCCTGTTCCCGAGACTTGGAATTTTGACATTGGCCTCTCAATATACATACTCCTTATTCTCATTTCTTGTTAACAATATTAGCTTATTCCCAAGAATAAGCAGCTTTCACTCAGTTAATACTCCGCAGAAATCAAACCTGCATTTGGACCAGAGTTCCTCAACTCTTGTGCAGAAAGGTGTGCAGTATACGGCTGCATCCATTTTCAATAAGCTACCGCTCTAATTCAAAAATCTTAGCAGTAACCCACGCGCTTTCAAATCGAAACTGAAGAGTTTCCTCATGGGTCACTCCTTCTATTCTCTCGAGGAGTTCCTTGAAAAATTAAGCTGATTCTTGTTGTATTGTTGTTTGTGGTTACTTAAATTTATGGATTGACTTTTTCGGGTTTATAAAGATAATATTTTTATCTGTTATTACTTTTATGTTGTAATTTCATGTGCTGACATGTTCCATGACCTAGGAGATTTGTTCTTGAATTTGTTCCTACGGAACTTGATGTGTAAATAAAATAAAATAACAGCTATAGTTTTCCACCAAGTGAGGTGTCGCAGTGCTTAACACACTAGACATACAATTATTAGCATTGCTGTTCAAATCTCAGTCCCGTGCTCAATACTTCAGTTTTCCGTTGTGTCACGAAATCAGTTAAGGTAAATTTTGGAGTGGTTTCTTTAAAAAAGATAGGACCGAATTCCTTTCTCATTCTTCTGGCAACAATAATCGTTAAACTATAATAGTCACTATTCCGTTTCATTTCTGTCTCCCCATTGTACAGTTTTCACGCCCATACACAGTTACACTTGAAAAATAGCTTTTGATGGGTAATTTTCAGATATAAAGAGCTTATATTCTGGAATGTTAACACCACTTTCTGCATATAGCAATTCTTTTTTCCTTGTACATCCTTGTAAACGCACTGTCCATTCACATTAAAATGACCACATGTCGCCGGCCGCTGTGGTCGAGCGGTTCTATGTGCTTCAGTACGGAGCCACGCGGCTGCTACGGTTGCAGGTTCGAATCCTGCCTCGGGTTCAAATGGTTCAAATGGCTCGAAGCACTATGGGACTTAACATCTGAGGACATCAGTTCCTTAGAACCTAGAACTACTTAAACCTAAGTAACCTGAGGACATCTTACACATCCATGCCCCTAGGCAGGATTCGAACCTGCGACCGTAGCAACCGCGTGGTCCGGACTGAAGCTCCTAGAACCGCTCTGCCACAGCGGCTGGCCTTGCCTCGGGTGATGTCCTTAGGTTAGTTAGGTTTAAGTAGTTCTAAGTTCTAGGGGACTGATGACCTCAGATGTTAAGTCCCATAGTGATTAGAGCCGTTTTTTTGACCACATATCAAAAGCCTAAATACACTCCTGGAAATTGAAATAAGAACACCGTGAATTCATTGTCCCAGGAAGGGGAAACTTTATTGACACATTCCTGGGGTCAGATACATCACATGATCACAATGACAGAACCACAGGCACATAGACACAGGCAACAGAGCATGCACAATGTCGGCACTAGTACAGTGTATATCCACCTTTCGCAGCAATGCAGGCTGCTATTCTCCGATGGAGACGATCGTAGAGATGCTGGATGTAGTCCTGTGGAACGGCTTGCCATGCCATTTCCACCTGGCGCCTCAGTTGGACCAGCGTTCGTGCTGGACGTGCAGACCGCGTGAGACGACGCTTCATCCAGTCCCAAACATGCTCAATGGGGGACAGATCCGGAGATCTTGCTGGCCAGGGTAGTTGACTTACACCTTCTAGAGCACGTTGGGTGGCACGGGATACATGCGGACGTGCATTGTCCTGTTGGAACAGCAACTTCACTTGCCGGTCTAGGAATGGTAGAACGATGGGTTCGATGACGGTTTGGATGTACCGTGCACTATTCAGTGTCCCTTCGACGATCACCAGTGGTGTACGGCCAGTGTAGGAGATCGCTCCCCACACCATGATGCCGGGTGTTGGCCCTGTGTGCCTCGGTCGTATGCAGTCCTGATTGTGGCGCTCACCTGCACGGCGCCAAACACGCATACGACCATCATTGGCACCAAGGCAGAAGCGACTCTCATCGCTGAAGACGACACGTCTCCATTCGTCCCTCCATTCACGCCTGTCGCGACACCACTGGAGGCGGGCTGCACGATGTTGGGGCGTGAGCGGAAGACGGCCTAACGGTGTGCGGGACCGTAGCCCAGCTTCATGGAGACGGTTGCGAATGGTCCTCGCCGATACCCCAGGAGCAACAGTGTCCCTAATTTGCTGGGAAGTGGCGGTGCGGTCCCCTACGGCACTGCGTAGGATCCTATGGTCTTGGCGTGCATCCGTGCGTCGCTGCGGTCCGGTCCCAGGTCGACGGGCACGTGCACCTTCCGCCGACCACTGGCGACAACATCGATGTACTGTGGAGACCTGACGCCCCACGTGTTGAGCAATTCGGCGGTACGTCCACCCGGCCTCCCGCATGCCCACTATACGCCCTCGCTCAAAGTCCGTCAACTGCACATACGGTTCACGTCCACGCTGTCGCGGCATGCTACCAGTGTTAAAGACTGCGATGGAGCTCCGTATGCCACGGCAAACTGGCTGACACTGACGGCGGCAGTGCACAAATGCTGCGCAGCTAGCGCCATTCGACGGCCAACACCGCGGTTCCTGGTGTGTCCGCTGTGCCGTGCGTGTGATCATTGCTTGTACAGCCCTCTCGCAGTGTCCGGAGCAAGTATGGTGGGTCTGACACACCGGTGTCAATGTGTTCTTTTTTCCATTTCCAGGAGTGTAGAAACATTTGCAGTGCGGACGGCTGCGAGACGTGCAGGAACAGAGTCAATGCTGCTCTGGAGTGTACCGACGGGCATGTATAGCTACGTCGATTCTAGTGCCGCGGCCAGCTGGGTTAGGTTCATCCGTTGTGGCTCCATGGCCCGGTCGAAATGGTCCCAAGGATTGTCGACTGGGTTTATTTCTGGGGAGTTTGACAGTCAGGGGAGCACGATAAACTAAACCTGGTGCTCTTCGAAGGACGCATGTACATGTCGAGCTGTGATACGTTCCATTGTCGCGCTAGTAGCTGCCATCATGCTGAGAAAAAACAAGCTGCATCTAGGAGTAGACATGGTACCCATACTTGTGTTGATCCATTGTACCTTCCACAATGGCGAGGTCAGCCAGGGACTGCCCCCCTTCTAACAGCCGTGTACCGCAAGTCTCTAGAGGAACGGAAGGTTCCAAATGATTGGAAAAGAGCATAGGTAGTTCCAGTTTTCAAGAAGGGTCGTCGAGCAGATGCGCAAAACTATAGATCTATATCTCTGACATCGATCTGTTGTAGAATTTTAGAACATGTTTTTTGCTCGTGTATCATGTCATTTCTGGAAACCCAGAATCTAGAATATAGGATTCAACATGGATTCCGGAAACAGCGATTGTGTGAGACCCAACTCGCTTTATTTGTTCACGAGACCCAGAAAATATTAGATACAGGCTCCCAGGTAGATGCCATTGCCTTCCGGAAGGCGTTAGATTTAGTTCCGCACTATCGCCTGATAAACAAAGTAAGAGCCTACGGAATATCAAACCAGCTGTGTGGCTGGATTGAAGAGTTTGTAGCAAACAGAACACAGCAAATTGTTCTCAATGGAGAGACGTGTTCAGACGTTCAAGTAACCTCTAATGTGCCACAGGGGAGTGTTATGGGACCGTCACTTTTCACAACATGTATAAGTCATCTAGTAGATAGTGTCGGAAGTTCCATGCGGCTTTTCACGGATGATGCTGTAGTATACAGAGAAGTTGCAGCATTAGAAAATTGCAGCTAAATGCAGGAAGATCTGCATCGGATAGGCACTTGATGCAGGGAGTGGCAACTGAAACTTAACATAGACAAATGAAGTGTATTGCGAATACATAGAAAGAAGGATCTTTTATTGTATGATTATATGATAGCGGAACAAACAATGGTAGCAGTTACTTCTGCAAAATATCTGGTAGTATGCGTACGGATCGATTTGAAGTGGAATGATCATATAAAATTAATTGTTGGTAAGGCGGGTGCCAGGTTGAGACCCATTGGAAGAGTCCGTAGAAAATAAAGTCCATCAACAAAGGCGGTGGCTTACAAAACATTCGTTCGACTTATACTTGAGTATTGCTCATCAGTGTGGGATCCGTACCAGGTCGGGTTGACAGAGGAGATAGAGAAGATCCAAGAGCGGCGCGTTTCGTCACAGGGTTATTTGGTAAGCGTGGTAGAGTTACGGAGATGTTTAGCAAACTCTAGTGGCAGACTCTTCAAGAGAGGCGCTCTGCATCGCGGTGTAGCT
Source organism: Schistocerca cancellata (assembly GCF_023864275.1). Lineage (NCBI taxonomy): Eukaryota > Metazoa > Arthropoda > Insecta > Orthoptera > Acrididae > Schistocerca > Schistocerca cancellata. Next base: position 95,138,535 of record NC_064632.1, on the reverse strand, counting down.
TGCTGTCCATGTTTCGAGAGGGTGCGTTTCTGGACAAGGTATCGAATATATTGCTCCCCCCTACTTATGCTTCCCGAGGAGATCACGAATGTAAAATTAGAGAGATCTGAGCGCGCACGGAGGGCTTCCGGCAGTCGTTCTTCCCGCGAACCATACGCTACTGGAACAGGAAAGGGAGGTAATGACAGTGGCACGTAAAGTGCCCTCCGCCACACACCGTTGGGTGGCTTGCGGAGTATAAATGTAAATGTAGATGTAGAACATTACCCAGACCATAACGCTTCCTCCTCCGGCCTGAACACTTCCGACGATTGTGGCAGGATGTTTGCTTTTAGACGTTTCACGCCGTACACGGTTAGGACCATCTGTCCGACGAAGCATAAAATGTTAGTCGTCGGAAGAGGACATCTCTCGCCAGTCAGTGGATGTTCTGTTGCGGTACTAGTGTGAAAATTCCAGCCTTCGTCGCCGATGAACAGCAGTCAGCATGGGTACTGTGGTGTCACCGCCAGACACCACACTTGCTAGGTGGTAGCTTTTAAATCGGCCGCGGTCCGCTAGTTTACGACGGACCCGCGTGTCGCCACTGTCAGTGATTGCAGACCGAGCGCCGCCACACGGCAGGTCTAGACAGATCCTAGCACTCGCCCCAGTTGTACGGACGACTTTGCTAGCGAAGCTACACTGATAAATACGCTCTCATTTGCCGAGACGATAGTTAGCATAGCCTTCAGCTACGTCATTTGCTACGACCTAGCTAGGCGCCATTATCAACAGATATTTAACTAGTGATGCCTGTACCTTCAGACCGATGTTCTCCAATTATGGATTAAAGTTAAGTATTCCAAGAGCTCCGTACTTTATTTATTAGACTCAACTCCTTTATCTGTTCCAGACCTCACGCCAGTCTGCGTGAGCTTAAACGCGTGCATTTCGGCCTCCTCTAGCAACACGGTGTTGGCTCTTCTGCCAACACTACAGATACAGGGACCAGACACTTGCTACGGAGGCCCATACACTGCCACGTTCGTTGAGGAGACACTGTTGGTAACCTCTTGGTTCATCTAGGCCATCAGCTGCTCTACAGTTGCACATCTATTCGTCCGTACACATCTCTGAAGTCGTCTTTCACCCTTGTAATCGATGGACAATGGTGCTCCTCATCTGTATAGCGTCATTTTCCGATGCAATGTACACTTTAACCACAGCGTCATGCGAACGGTATACGCACTTAGTCGTTTGGGAAATACTACCACTATTGGCCCGAAAGCCAGTAATCTCCCCCTTCTGGACGTCAGATATACCGCTCCTTTTCTGCATTATGGCAACTACAGTATTTTCTTTTTTCTCGTCCTTCCTACACGCTTTACATATACCCTCCACTGCTCATGCTGCTATCTGCCGCCTCTTAGTCGCTATTTCACGCTGATGTCGAACATAGGCGGTGCTCACAGTAATATGTGTGTACTGTGTATTAGAAAAAAATTGTCATCTCTATCAAACGGAAAGCTGTAACCGTACCTGACCCTTCGTTAAATAAAAATAATTAATTCTTCCTGATCTATAAATAAGAACACATAATCGTTAGGATGTTAAATAGGTGTAGTATGCTCAGTAATGATTGCAACAACAGTTTATATAAAAAAATCTTTACGTGCTCAGAGGGCGCTCAGCATTGCAGAGAGCGACGTGACGCGAAGGACGAGCGTACTAGAGACTCTGACCAACACATCCGTCCAAAGCTACACCGGATTTGCGCAGTGGTTCTCATTTCGTGACCGATCGCAACTTACTTTCATGACACCCCTCCTACTAGAAGGTGTCTAGTCCGATTCCGCGCGCTTCTCTACATCTACATCTATACTCAGCAAAAAAACATTTTGTTGAATGGCGTAAGCGACATGTGGTAAAATTAATATTTGCCCAGTTTCAAACGGCGTATGGTGTGTGGGATGAGTGTTTTCAGTGCGTGTACGTATGAGCTCGAATTGCTTTGATTTTCCCGTAGCGGTCGTTTCCAGGGACGTTGATTGGAGAAAATTACGGGGACCAAGGACAAAAGATTAGTCACGACTAGGAGACGCAATGCTTGATAAGGGGCTCCTTTTGGCGGCGAAGAGAGTCCACAAGCTGGCCGTTGTAGCCTAGCGGTTCTAGGCGCTTCAGTCAGGAACCGCGCGACCGCTACGGTCGCAGGTTCGAATCCTGCCTCGGGCATGGATGTGTGTGATGTCCTTAGGTTAGTTAGGTTTAAGCAGTTCTACGTTATAGGGGACTGATGACCTCAGATGTTAAGTCCCATAGTGTTCAGAGCCATTTGAATCATTTTCAAGAGTTCATAAGTTTCTTCGCGTACGCCACAGACAGATGAAGTCCCTCATTCGAGAGTGTGTCCGGTGGTGCTACCAAACTGCGGTGGCATCGATGGCTACGTTTCACTCGCTATCCATGAAAAAGAAAAAAAAATCTTTGGGATTGAAATGGAATTTTTTAAGCGATAAGTCGATTTCTGACAGGGTGCCTTAATGTTCGGCTGACAAATAACGTACGCGCTGAGGCCGTGAGCAAGGTCATCCTTGAACTAGGAAATGTCCATCAAATACTCATCACGAAGATGGGGAAGAAACAGTGACGCTTGGTCGTCGCGATGTTTAAACAAACAGGTTCTCATTCACAGTTAGCTAAATAAATAGACCCTAATCACGTTAAGAGAAACGCCCAAACCTCACAGAACCGCCTCCAGCCAGAACTACACGCTCCACACGTTGTGGGCTGAACGCCTAACTGGACATTCGATGCCCCAGAAGCTTCGCACTACTCGAAAAGAGGGTAAACAGCGCCCTGTGATGCCACTCTACACGCCCTCAACCAGCCACTGTCGCCTTTCTTTGTTGTTTGGCCCATTGAAGCCATGCTGCTCTATATGAAACTGTGGGACATGCTAGTTTCAAATGGTTCAAATGGCTCTGAGCACTATGGGACTTAACTTCTGAGGTCATCAGTCCCCTAGAACTTAGAACTACTTAAACCTAACTAACCTAAAGACATCACACACATACATGCCCGAGGCGGGATTCAAACCTGCGACCGTAGCGGTCGCGCAGTTCCAGACTGTAGCGCCTAGAACCTCTCGGCCACCCCGGCCGGCAAACTCCAGTAGTTAACCTCTTCGTGATGCACAACGCCTCCCCTATGGTGTCTGCCACTGTAGTTTGTTGATCATCTCTCTCACTCTTTTACGCCATCAAACGATCCCGTGACGAAATGCGCCCCTCCATGTTGGATCTCCTCTGTCTCTTCTATCACTCCTATCTGGAAAGGCTGCAAGGTTGATGAACAATTCTGAAGAATGGATCACGCAAGTGCCACGTGAACCACTTTTTTCGTGAATGAGTTACATTTTCTTAAGATTCTTTCTATGAATCTCAGCCTACGACTGGAATTTGATAAATATATCACTGACGTAAATGAGATTTTTACTCTGCAGCGGAGTGTGTGCTGATATGAGACTTCCTGGCAGATTAAAACTGTGTGCCGGACCGATACTACAACTCGGGACCTTTGCCTCTCGCGGGCAAGTGCTCTACCATCTGAGCTACCCAAGCACGACTCACACCCCGTCCTCACAGCTTCACTTCGGCCACTATCTCGTCTCCTACCTTCCGAACTTAATAGAAGCCCTTCTGTGATCTTACAGAACTAGCACTCCTGAAAGGAAGGATATTGCGTAGACATGGCTTAGCCACAGTCTGGGGGAAGTTTCCAGAATGAGATTTTCACTCAGCAGCGGCGTGTGTGCTGATATGAAACTTTCAGGAGTGCTAGTTCTGCAAGCTTCGCAGGAGAGCTTGTGTAAAGTTTGGGAGGTATGAAACGAGATACTGGCACAGGTGAAGCTTTGAGGACGGGGCGTGAGTCGTGCTTGGGTAGCTCAGATGGTAGAGCACTTGACCGCGAAAGGTAAAGGTCCCGAGTTCGAGTCTCGGTCCGGCACACAGTTTTAATCTGACAGAAAGTTTCATATCACTGACGTTCTCGCGCATGCTAGACTAACCAGACACAAGTAGAGCCGTTCTTTTGTCGATTTTCTGTATTAGATATACACAACTGATGAGGTATGCTCAAGAGTCAGTCAGACGAGGATTTCGATATCCTCTTCTTTCGTAAATAAATTACTTTTCCTTCAGTTTCATCCAGCGGGTATTGATCTGACATTTCTTTCAATACCTGTATAAATGCGGTAGCTCCATTTTAGATCGCTCCTAACTATTTTACTGGTGTTGACCTTTCTACTGATTCATCCGCAATAGTGTTAATCAACAAAATTGAGTCTTCTACACTTATGCGCAACATACATCACAGTTACTTACGTTGATGATCAGCTGCCAGCTCTGTCGATCATATGCAAATATTTCGCAATTTTCATCAGCTTTCTGGAACTGTGAATTCCCTATACATATAAGGGGCAGTGAAATGAAAACGAGACACATGGAATACATGTCAATAAACCGCTTATTTTTTCAAAAATAATGGCCATAACTCGTAATACATTTATCCCACTGTGGGACAAGACAGTCAGCGCCTTCGTGGAAAAATGTTTACTAGCGCCTACGGAACCATTATTGTAGCAAGGGGCGTATCTCTTCCACCGAACCAAATCGATGTTCACGAATTTCTTTCTTCAGAGAGAGAAAAATATGGAAATCGCGTGGGGAGAGATCACTTCTGGTTGCATACAGTACAATCATTGTTCAGTAGGCAACAGCAAATAATTTTTCGTGAAGGCGTTGACCGTCAAGTATCACAGTATGATGTTTGTATTGACAGCTGTAGCGATTACTTTTGAAACAATAAACAGTTAATTTACTTTTAATCCATGTGTCACGTTACCATTTGTCTGTCGCTTATACTAGCATCATCTGCGTTTCATGTAGTTTCCACAGTTATCCACCAGTTCATTTAGGTAATCATTAACTGTAGCGGCACTGAACATTCCGCCGTCGTCAGCTTTGAAAAAGTGGTTCAAATCGCTTTAAGCACTATGGGATTTAACATCTGAGGTCATCAGTTCATTAGACTTAGAACTACGTAAACCTAACATAAGGAAAACACACATCCATGCCCGAGGCAGGATTCGAACCTGCAACCGTAGCAGCAGCGCAGTTCCGGATTGAAGGGCCTAGAACCGCTCGGCCACAGCGTAAGCTTTGAACTATGTTTACATCCGACGTGTAAAGTACTACTTGCTGGAAAGTCTTCAATCAATTTACATAGGTGATCTGTTATTCGACAAGCTCGTGTTTTATTCACTAATATTCTGTGTAGAACTGTACCCAACACCTCCTGGAAGTCAAGGAACACGGTATCAATCTCGGCAAAGTTATGTCGTCCGTTGACTCTTACGGACGAACAGGAGGAGTTGTGTCGCAAGATATCTGTTTGCGAAATCCATATGTTTTCCGACGGAGCAGGTCTTCGATTTCTAATAAGGTAAAACGTGTTTCATAATTGTATAACAGATTGATTGCAGCGATGTAGATCGATAATTACGTCCACCTGTCCGGCGAACCTTCTTGGAAATGGGAATGACCTACGCCTTCCGCGATTCGCTTGGGACATTTCGTTGCTTCAGCGACCTATGACAAGTTGCTACTGGAAGACAGTTATATAACTCGCGATGCAAGACTTTAGTTAGATAACACCTCCATTGCTTTCAGTGGGTTCTTTGTCAATTAACGAGTTTTAGGAAAAACAGATGTTAGGCTGAAATTTGTTGGTAGAACGACATTGAATGTAAATCATCCATGAAACACCTGCCTACAAAACACCTGTTCCATTGACTGTCGAGCATTGCTAGCCTAAATAAGACTCATACTGTATAAGCCTAATAGAACAGATAGTAAACATTTAAACCGTTCGGAAGAAAGCGCAGGACATTTTCGTTTCGAAGAAAGCAATCAGAACTCCAAGCACTATTAGAAAGAATTGAAGCTCAAAACATTGTAGGTACGGTAAGCTGGAAAATTTTTACAAAAGCAACAAACATAACGGTGGTCGGGACGGATAGATTAAATGCAGTTGGTGGTGGAGTGTTTGTTGCTGTCAGAAGTAGATTAGTTTGTAGTGAAACTGAAGTAGACAGTTCCTGTGAATTGGTAGGTATAGAGGTTATACTAGTCAAACTAATAATTAGTTCCTTTTAACCGACCCCTGCTCCCCTCCCCTCCCCCTGTCCCTCTTCCCCACCCCCCTAGTCCCATTATACAGTTGCTAAACAGTTCAAAGAAAACTTGAGTTTGATTTGAACATTTCAGTTTGGTACCCCACTCTTACGATTATAGTTGTTGGTGACTTCAATCTGTTCTCGTCATGTTGACTAAAATATATTTTTAAAGTCGGCGGTAGGCATAAAACGTCGTCAGACATCTTACTGAATGCCTTCTCAGAACATTATTGTGAACACCTAGGTCAGGAGCCCACTCGCAGCGAAATGGTTGCGGGTACATTATTGACATTCTTGACTTCTTAGCAAGGAATAATCACGACCAAATAGGGAGCACCATGACAGATGCAGGAATTAGTGACCACCAGGTCGTTGTAGATTGACCGAATTACGTGACATGCAAATCCACCAAAATAAACTCAAAATACATGTATTTAATAAATCAGACAAGACTTCGCTTGACACTCTTCTACCAAACAATCTCCACTCCTTCCAGTGTGACCAGATGTGGTATGGAGTCAGAGAAATAATATCGACGGCAACCGAGACATATACAGGGTGTTACAAAAAACTTACAGGAAACATTTCTCACACACAAAGAAAGAAAATATGTTATGTGGACATGTGTCCGGAAACGCTTACTTTCCATGTTGGAGCTCATTTTATTACTTCTCTTCAAATCACATTAATCATGGAATGGAAACACCCAGCAACAGAACGTACCAGCGTGACTTCAAACACTTTGTTACAGGAAATGTTCAAAATGTCCTTTAGCGAGGATACATGCATCCACCCTCCATCGCATGGAATCCCTGATACGCTGATGCAGCCCTGGAGAATGGCGTATTGTATCACAACCGTCCACAATACGAGCACGAAGAGTCTCTACATTTGGTACCGGGGCTGTGTAGACAAGAGCTTTCAAATGCCTCCATAAATGAAAGTCAAGAGGGTTGAGGTCATGAGAGCGTGGAGGCCATGGAATTGGTCCGCCTCTGCCAATCCATCGGTCACCGAATCTGTAGTTGAGAAGCGTACGAACACTTCGACTGAAATGTGCAGGAGCTCCATCGTGAATGAACCACATGTTGTGTCGTACTTGTAAAGGCACATGTTCTAGCAGCACAGGTAGAGTGCCCCGTATGAAATCATGGCGGTGAATCAAGGAAGTACAGTACATACTGACGAAACCAAAATGAGCTCTGACATGGAAATTAAGCGTTTCCGGACACATGTCCACATAACATCTTTTCTTTATTTGTGTGTGTACCTTTTTGTAACACCCTTTATACCAAATATATTGTCACGTAGAGAAAGGTGTAATTAGATGAATGACGAACACTAACTTCACTTAACGAAGGTTTATTCAGTACTTGCACATACAAGAGCGCGGAGCGAACTGCCTCCGGCCAGAACACATACCGTACATATAAAGCTACGGAACATACCAGTACAATGATTCTTGACATTTGTGGATACTTCTAGAATCGTACCCTAACTGAATATAGAAATTAAAATTTTACAGCCTAGACGACTCTCTATGCACCAGTTTAGTATCATAACAACTGCACCACGGAGCTACTCATCTTCTGCCACAATATTACTAAGAGATGGTACTGATCCCACATGGTACTCAAAATAGCTCAGAACAATGTTGTAGAAACAAAGTAAAAGGCATGCCAAATTTAAAAGAACACAAAATCTCCAATTTTGGCGGAGTGTTATAGGGGCTCGAAATTTAGAACGAACTTCAATGCGAGATGCTTTTAATAAATTACACAATGAACATCAATCTTGAAGTCTTGCAGGAAACCCAAAGAGATTCTGGTATCTTATGTGAAATACACCAGTGGCAAGACACATTCCGTACCTTCACTGCGCCATAACAACGGTGACGTTAATGATGATATTGCCACTAAAACAGAGTTACTAAAGACAATTTCCCAAATTACTTCAAAAAAGAAAGCGAAGTAAATATTCCAGTATTTGAATCAAGAACAACTGTATATATGAGTAATATAGTGGTAGATGTAGCAACTCAGCTTAAAATAAGTCCAGACTGAATGCCAGTTAGATTTCTTTCAGAGTATGGTGATACAATAGGTCAGTACTTAGCAATCATATAGAACCGCTCGCCCATAGAAAGTTGCACGAGTCATACCAGTACCCTAGAAAGGTAACAGGAGAAATCCGCTGACTTACAAAACCATATCAGTAGTATCTACCTGCAGCAGGGTTTTGGAACGTAAATTGAGCTCCAACATTATGAGCCATCAAAAGAAAATGATTTATTGACAAACAGCCAACATGCATTCAAAAAATATCGTTCTTGTGAAACGCAACTAGCTCTTTATTCTCACAAAGTAAAGTGCGCTATTGACAGGTGACGTTAAATTGATTCCATATTTTTAGGTTTCCACAAGGCTTTTGATACCGTTCCTTACAAGCGACGTACAGTTAAATTGCGTGTCTGTGGGGAATGCTGTCTCAATTGTGTGATTGGATCCGTGATTTCCCGTCAGAAAGGTCACAGTTCGTAATAACAGACAGAAAGCGTTAGTGTAAAACAGAAGTAACATCTGCGGTGTGTTTTATATGTCCTCTATTGTTCCTGATCTACGTAAACGATTTAGGAGGCAATCTAAGCAGCCCTCTTAGTTGGTTTGTAGATAATGCTTTCATTTACCGTCTTGTAAAGTAATCAGGTGACCAAAACGAATTGGAAAATTGATTTAGACAATATATCTCTATGGTGAAGAAAGTGACAGTTAAACCCAAATAATGGAAAGCGTGAAGTCATCCACATGAGTACTAAAAGGAACCCATTAAATTTCAGTTACACAATAAATCACACAGATCTAAAGGCTGCAAATTGAACTAAATACTTTGGGATTACAATTAATAATAAGTTGGGACGATCAGATAGATAATTTTGTGGGGAAAGGTAACCGAAGACTGCCGTTTAACATGACACATGAATTGTGGTGGCGTTAATAAAACAAAGGCGTTTTTCGCTACAGCGGGAACTTCACATGAAATTTCCATCAGCAACTTTTTCCTCAGAGCGTAAAATATTTTGTTGGCACCCGCCTGCATAGGGAGAAAAGATCATAGTAACAAAATAAGAGAAATCAGAGCTCGCACGGAAAGACCGGACGGTTTGTTTTTCCCTTACGCTGTTCGAGTGTGGGATGGAAGGGAGATAGCCTGAAGACGGCTCGATGAACCTTCTCCCAGGCACTTTATTGTCAACTGCGGAGTGGTCATGTATATGTAGATATAGATCGGACAGACAGACATAATTATAAGCCTATAACGCTGACGTTAATCTGACGTAGAATTAACATGTTTTATGTTCATTCTTCATGACCTTTTGGAGAACGTATATCTCCTCTGCAAGTATAAGCAGCACGGATGTCATGAACAGATACCTCGCGAGTCATAGCCCGTTCAGTTCGTTCATGAACTCGGTACCGTAAGCAAAGACGCTCAGGTTTATATCGTGCTCCTGAAAGGCATCCGACAGTTTCGCACTTTCGTTTTGCCAACAAAGTACGAGCTTACTGACTACAGCACTGGACGCAAGACTTCCTTGTGGAAAGAACACTGTCTTAACGGGGACAAGGAGTTGGTGAACTCGTTGTGTAGTCCGTTAACCTCTAACTAACCAACTACCTCCTCGGAACGAAATGGACAGGTTCATAGGCAATTTCGAGAGTACCCCAAGGGAGTGTTGCAGGGCCATTGCTGTTATATATGTAATGAAAGAAGTCCGAAGCTCCGTGAAGCTGTTCTCAACCAATGCTGGTGCTTACAATCAATTCCTTACACGGAATTTTTCTGAACTCACTGGAACAGATCGGCACTGGAGATTTGAAATAGTACAAGTGTATTAAATCGCAACGTAACAGTAACTTGCTGCGCCGGCACCAGTGGAAGTGACTATGGATTACCAATGGCATGTCAGTCGCTGGGTGAGAAGGAGATTGGGCGGGGGGGGGGGGGGAATATTTTTCTCTTTACCTTGCATTGCTACCAAATGAGGCACTATGCACCGTTCAGCTGCTACGGTACAAATGGCACACGGAATTAACGCTTCGTGGATGCGTGTTATAGAGACGTACGTGTTCAAATGTGTTGCCTAATTGTAGTAATGAATACCAACTTAAATCAGTCCAATTGTAATACAAATCACGAGAGAAAACAAATGACATTTGTTTTCTTCTATGTCTTCGGGAAGTCTGAACTGTACGTAACTCCGACGGGCCTGGAATAACTTCATCGTCATTCATCGCTAAACGCTTTATGAATTATTACTGAAGACACCGTTACCGAGCAGCTAAAATGCAACTGTTCCAATGTTGTGGCTGACAACAGTTGAAAACATGACGTCATACTCACGAAAACTACCGACTTCTGCATATATTGCATCCTTGCTACAAAAGTAATACGACTGAAAAATCTTAATTTTTGAGTTGTTTATCACGACCAAGTTGAAGAAAAGGTGCTTGCCCAGTCATCAAACGTGTGTTTCTACAATTTCATAATTTGGCCATCAGAGGGCAATTGCGTCAGGTTAATTGTTTCTAGTCGAATTATGCTCAAAACAGCAAGAGAGTTGCACTCGTAGTTGATCAGTGGATTCCACAGCGAATCGTTGGTTGTTAAGTAGTTTAAAACTGTGGTAGTTTGCGTTGTCATTCTTTTGGCTTGAAGCAGCATGGTATCTCTATATTTGCCACTTTAGTTGGCCAAGATAAGCGCAGAATGGTTAAATAAGTTGGATTATGACAGTTTTGAAAGTTGTGGCATTACATCAGTTTGAATGAATAACTGAAATGGTCTATGTCTGTGCTTTCGTTGTAAAAAGTTAATGATTTTCTAGTGTAACGATTGCTGTCTACCCAAAGTAAAAGCGATGCTGTTCACCACAGTGTGAATTGTATTATTTGCGATGATGTGTTGCTGTTATTTTGAGTTGCTCTATTTTACAACAGTTATTTTCTTACTCCTTCAGCTGTGTCTGTTTTGAAGAAATACTGTAGATCACAACGTTTGGAATTGCGTCACTTTCTAAGACTATACTGACATATGTGCTTTTCTGTTCCCTTCTCATGCAGTTTGATGATGGTGTCGTCAGGGCGTTCGTCTGTCATATTGCACGATAATGCCGAGGATGGGCATTCTGCTAATCTGGAATGACTTAGAGGAAAGAAGGGCATGAAATAAATGCATGTAGTGAGGTAGGGAAGGAAGACCATTATAAAATACTTCATGAGCTATATTGTAGAAGAAGTGCATCATCAGTACTGAAGTCCGCTAATGAAATAGGCTCGATTTATCACTGCTACCAGTTCTGGACGAGAGAGGTGATATTTATGGTGTTGCATGTAGATCGGAAAGTAGATGGGTGAAGCTAATTTCAGGTTTTTTCTTCTGCCAGAAATCAAGAACAAAGATATTAACATCTTATCGTTAAGAACATCATTACAGAGAATTATTATAGTTCTTATGATGAAGATATTCTCAGTATTTGTTGAGCATTTGAACTGTTGATTATCGCTTAGTCATTTTAGTGTATAATAACTGTAAGACTTTTACAATACTAAATGGTACTGTCATCTGACTTATACTGCTGAGCTTGTGGACGATTTTGTTAAATATGTCTAATTTCGAGAAATGTAATGAGTTAGCTGCAATGGATACCAAAAATCTGTTAGCCACTCTATCCTAGACAATTTGCGACTTCATTAGAAATAAAATATTATTAATAAGCATGAATTTCAGATAAAAAATGACAAACTTACGTGTTTTATTGAATAAAAGTGTCAGAACTAAACAATCAACAGCTATATATCAGATCAAGAGACTTAGAGTTACACAACTAAAACAAAGAGCAGTTCTTTGGGGTTAATACTATTAATGTTAGAAATGACTAAAACACCATTCGATCGTCGTGCTATGTCCATTCTTGTTAGTGCTGATCAGTTTTTTTTGTCTTAATGATTTTTCATTGTTGCCAAGGATGTTTCTCTAGTCATATGGAAAACCTGAGTTTTGCGCTGTCACTTTTGTAGCAAGTGTGTGACATGTATCCAGTGGAACTAGGGAGCAAAGTGACTTTGCTATCGGGAAAGACGGTAGCACCTGTTTGTGTTAAACCTTGTGGCTTTTATTGCTTTGGTTATAGAAAACTAGGTTAGCGCGTGTTTCTTTGCTCGCATACAGTGTATTGTCAGCAAAATTTTATTGTCTTTCTTTAGTCAGGTTTTAATGTTGTTCACGAACTGCAACATCATCTACATTTTTCACACTAATTGAGACCATCGAGATATGATCGGTTTAGAATGTACTTCTGTTAAGACAGCGAATCTGGAAGCTGGAGTCGGAGGTCTTTGTTAATCCTGCCTTTTGAGTTCTTCTCATGATATTTCCATGGAAAATTTCTTCTCCTAATACAAAAATTTCCATCCCTATTTCATCCCCTTAGGGGTTGAACTTCCAAGAAACACTGAAACACGAATTTTTCGTCTCTAACTGAGAAGTCAAATACCAGTTTTCATAGATGTAGCTTTGAAAATGCTTTGTTAGTATTTTAGTAATAATTTATTTGAAAAAGGCTTTCATCTACTATTTTCCCCCCCTAGAAGACGAGTACTAAAAAAATGCTGAAACACATTTTTTTAAATTTCTGTCTGATAAACGAAATACCAGTCTCCATTGTACTATCTTCAAAACTGCCTTAGTAGCCATATAGTTTCCAAACGCCTTTCATACTCTGTTTCACCCCCTTAGGAGTGGAATTCCGGATAATCTTTTCTTCAGCAGTGCCTAAGTATAAGACCCACACGCTTTGCAAATTTCAAGTTTCTATCCGTGGGAGTTTAGGCTGGGCGATGATGAGTCACTGAATCAGTGTGGCCCTATTTCACTCCCCTGGGGTCGAATTTCCAAAATCAGTACATCTACGTCTACATGGATACTCTGCAAATCACATTTAAGTGCCTGACAGAGGGTTCGTCGAACTACCTTAACAGTTCTCTATTATTCCAATCTCTTATAGCGCGCGGAAAGAATGAACACATATGTTTTCATTTCTGCCTGAGAATCAAAATACCTTTTTTCAAAGATGTAGCTTTAAAAATCCTTTCAAAATGAAGTATTTTCATGAAAAATTTCACCCCCTATTCCCTTCACTTAGGGGTTGACTATCCAAAAACTGTGAAATGACCAATTTTTTAATTTCTAAAAGAGAAGTCAAATATAAATTGTCATAGATTTAGCTCCAAAAATTAGTAAGTTTGTAGTAAAGATTTATTTAAAAAATTTCACCCACTATTTCAGTCCTAACGTGTATATTTCCATAAGTGCTGAAACACGCATTATATTTCAGACCGAGAAACCAAGTAGCAATTTTCGTTGTTCTACCTTCAAAACTGGCTTAACAGTGACATATTTTCACATAGCCTTTCATCCTCTATTTCACCCCTTTAGGTATGGAATATCGAAAAATCACTTCTCGCATTACGCCCACAGTATAAGATCAACAATTTCAATTTAGCGGTTTGCGCTGGGTGATGATGAATCAGTGAGTGAGTCACTCAGGCGGAACATTGCCCTTTCTATATAGAGAATGTTTAAAAACTTGAATTTCAGATCAGTATTTTATAAAAATTTATTTCGCATTGTACGTTTTATCCCATATTTTTTTAAAAATAGAACTTATGACTTATGGCCGAGGGAGGGGGTAGGGAGAGAAGGGGATGGTGTTGTATGGTGATGAGGAGGGTTCCAGCACTGGAAATTTTTAGAAAATTAACACCCCCTCCAATAAGGTTGCAAAGCCAGAAGATTGCAGCGAAATGCAACAGGACCGGCTCCTGACTATCCAACGTCTAACGCAGGGATTTGCTGTGTAACCTGAACGCAGACTAACGAAGCGTATTGCGTGTAATTAAACGAAGAAAGCCGTTATTATTCGATTCCGCTATGTTTGACAAATCACTAGAAACGGTTTCCAGCGCAAAGTTCCTACGTCAGCAGCGGCCAGTAGTGGGTTGACCATATACTGAGGTGATGGAAGTCGGGGGATACCTCCAAATAGCGTGTCGGACGTCGTTACGTCCGGAATAGTGCCACAACTCGACCTGGCATGGACTCAGTAAGTCTTTGGAAGTCCTCTGCAGAAACACTGAGCCACGCTGTCTCTATACCCGTCCATAATTACGATAGTGTTTCTGGTCTAGGATAGTGTGCAGGCAATGACTTCTCGATTATGTGCTGCAAATGTTCGATGGGATTCATGTCGAGCAATGTGGGTAAACAAATCATTCGCTCGAATTGTCCAGAATCAGGTTACCTTCCGTACAGAAGGCTGTTCCACTCAGCGACTGTTTTATTGACTTGTAAATAATACACTCCTGGAAATTGAAATAAGAACACCGTGAATACATTGTCCCAGGAAGGGGAAACTTTATTGACACATTCCTGGGGTCAGATACATCACATGATCACACTGACAGAACCACAGGCACATAGACACAGGCAACAGAGCATGCACAATGTCGGCACTAGTACAGTGTATATCCACCTTTCGCAGCAATGCAGGCTGCTATTCTCCCATGGAGACGATCGTAGAGATGCTGGATGTAGTCCTGTGGAACGGCTTGCCATGCCATTTCCACCTGGCGCCTCAGTTGGACCAGCGTTCGTGCTGGACGTGCAGACCGCGTGAGACGACGCTTCATCCAATCCCAAACATGCTCAATGGGGGACAGATCCGGAGATCTTGCTGGCCAGGGTAGTTGACTTACACCTTCAAGAGCAAGTTGGGTGGCACGGGATACATGCGGACGTGCATTGTCCTGTTGGAACAGCAAGTTCCCTTGGCGGTCTAGGAATGGTAGAACGATGGGTTCGATGACGGTTTGGATGTACCGTGCACTATTCAGTGTCCCCTCGACGATCACCAGTGGTGTACGGCCAGTGTAGGAGATCGCTCCCCACATCATGATGCCGGGTGTTGGCCCTGTGTGCCTCGGTCGTATGCAGTCCTGATCGTGGCGCTCACCTGCACGGCGCCGAACACGCATACGACCATCATTGGCACCAAGGCAGAAGCGACTCTCATCGCTGAAGACGACACGTCTCCATTCGTCCCTCCATTCACGCGTGTCGCGACACCACTGGAGGCGGGCTGCACGATGTTGGGGCGTGAGCGGAAGACGGCCTAACGGTGTGCGGGACTGTAGCCCAGCTTCATGGAGACGGTTGCGAATGGTCCTCGCCGATACCCCAGGAGCAACAGTGTCCCTAATTTGCTGGGAAGTGGCGGTGCGGTCCCCTACGGCACTGCGTAGGATCCTACGGTCTTGGCGTTCATCCGTGCGTCGCTGCGGTCCGGTCCCAGGTCGACGGGCACGTGCACCTTCCGCCGACCACTGGCGACAACATCGATGTACTGTGGAGATCTCACGCCCCACGTGTTGAGAAATTGGGCGGTACGTCCACCCGGCCTCCCGCATGCCCACTATACGCCCTCGCTCAAAGTCCGTCAACTGCACATACGGTTCACGTCCACGCTGTCGCGGCATGCTACCAGTGTTAAAGAGTGCGATGGAGCTCCGTATGCCACGGCAAACTGGCTGACACTGACGGCGGCGGTGCACAAATGCTGCGCAGCTAGCGCCATTCGACGGCCAACACCGCGGTTCCTGGTGTGTCCGCTGTGCCGTGCGTGTGATCATTGCTTGTACAGCCCTCTCGCAGTGTCCGGAGCAAGTATGGTGGGTCTGACACACCGGTGTCAATGTGTTCTTTTTTCCATTTCCAGGAGTGTAGATTACAGCTATTACTCATCCTTTTTAAATTTTATTGGCAGATCTAGATTTCAGATAGAAACTAGCCACTCGCAATGCACTATCATTTTTCATCAACGCATGTAATGCCTGTTGGTCGGGCTTCATCCATAGTTCATTGAATACTACGAGTATTGAATGAACTGGGGATGAAGCCCGATCAGCAGGCATTACGTGCATTGGTCAAAAATGATAGTGCATTGAGAATGGCTAGTTTCAATATGAAATCTAGATCTGCCAGTAAAATTTAAAAAGGATGACTGATAGCTGAAATCTATTATTTACATTGTCCAGAATGTTCTTCAAACAAATCACGAAGAATTGTGGCCCGGTGACATGGCACACTGTCATCATAAAAATTCTGTTATTTTTGGGACGTCGAAGTCCATGAATGGCTGCAAATGGTCTCCAAGTAGCCGAACACAGCAACTTCCACTCAATGATCGGTTCAAATGGACCAGAGGTTCCAGTCCTTTCCATGTAAACACAGTCCACACCATTTGGGAGTCCCCACCAGCTTCCGCACTGCCTTGTTGACAACCTGGGTCCAAAGCTTCGCGGGGTCTGCGCCACACACTGAAATCGGGACTCGTGTGATCAGGACGCGGTTTTTCAGTCTTCTAGCGTTCAACCAATAGGTTCGTGATCACAGGCGAGACGCTGCAGGCGATGTCCTGCAGTTAGCAAAGACACTCGCGTCGGTCATCTGTTGCCATAGCCCATTAACGCCAAATATCACTGCACTGTCCTATCGCATATGTTCGTCTTACGTGCCACATACATTCCCGCGGATACTTCGCGCAGTGCTGCTTGTCTGTTAGTACTGACAAAGTTACGAAACCGCCACAGATCTCGGGCGTCAAGTGAAGGCCACCATCCACTGCGTTGTCTGTGGTGAGAGGTGATGCTTGAAATTTAGCGTTCTCGGCACACTCTTGACTCTCTGATTATTGAATTCCCTAACGAACTCCGAAATGAAATGTTCCGCGCATTTAGCTCCAACTACCATTCTGCGTTCAAACTCTGTCAATTCCCTTTCGTAAAATTTTACGTGAATTGCCTGAGTACAAATGACATCTCCACCAATGCTCTGCCCTTTCATACCTTGTATACGCGATAGCATGGCCATCTGTACATGTGCATATCGTTGTCCCATGACTCTTGCCACATCAGTGTATAAAATTAACTACAAGGAACTCAAACGCCAGAGTGATTTATTGATCCAATCCTAATGAAATGTAGTTTGTCTACGCCAAAAGGGAGCATTAAAATCCCCTTTCGAATGATTCTTGAGCATGGCTCGTTGGCCACAGACCATCACCGAGTTGAATTCGAGGGAGGTGACAAGACCAACCAGAGGACGGCGGATTTCGTCAAAGGGTCCTTTGTTCGGCAATACAACGCTATAGAGATGATCAGCGAACTACAGTGTTGACGCAGCACGGTAGCTTTTGTGCTCCTCACACAGGTTTGTTATTGAAATATCGGGAGTCTGTGTTCCAACAAGAGTCGTGAGAATATTACTTCTTCCCACATTGATATCGTAAAATGACCGCGACGAGAAAATATGGTAAATTAAGAGGTAATGCGGTGGTTTATAGACAGTCGTTCATCCCACGAATCTTTCGATAATGGAGCAGAGAAGGGAGAATTGATAGTTCTACTAGATGTACCCAACGCCACGTAGTGGCTTGTGGAGTATTACTGAATTAGGAAGATGCATAAGTTCGTAGCGTTTTTGCTATGCGTGTCGGTATTCGGGTTGCTATGAGTTACTTTATCGATTGTCATTTTTTATTTGTACAGGGTTATTACAAATGATTGAAGCGATTTCACAGCTCTACAATAACTTTATTATTTGAGATATTTTCACAATGCTTTGCACACACATACAAAAACTCAAAAAGTTTTTTTAGGCATTCACAAATGTTCGATATGTGCCCCTTTAGTGATTCGGCAGACATCAAGCCGATAATCGAGCTCCTCCCAGACTCGGCGCAGCATGTCCCCATCAATGAGTTCGAAAGCATCGTTGATGCGAGCTCGCAGTTCTGGCACGTTTCTTGGTAGGGGAGGTTTAAACACTGAATCTTTCACATAACCCCACAGAAAGAAATCGCATGGGGTTAAGTCAGGAGAGCGTGGAGGCTGTGACATGAATTGCTGATCATGATCTCCACCACGACCGATCCATCGGTTTTCCAATCTCCTGTTTAAGAAATGCCGAACATCATGATGGAAGTGCGGTGGAGCATCATCCTGTTGACAGATGAAGTCGGCGCTGTCTGTCTCCAGTTGTGGCATGAGCCAACTTTCCAGCATGTCCAGATACACGTGTCCTGTAACGTTTTTTTTTTTTGCAGAAGAAAAAGGGGCCGTAAACTGTAAATCGTGAGATTACACAAAACACGTTAACTTTGGTGAATTGCGAATTTGCTGCACGAATGCGTGAGGATTCTCTACCGCCCAGATTCGCACATTGTGTCTGTTCACTTCACCATTAAGAAAAAATGTTGCTTCATCACTGAAAACAAGTTTCGCACTGAACGCATCCTCTTCCATGAGCTGTTGCAACCGCACCGAAAATTCAAAGCCTTTGACTTTGTCATCGGGTGTCACGGCTTGTAGCAATTGTAAACGGTAAGGCTTTAGCCTTTTCCGTAAGATTTTCCAAACCGTCGGCTGTGGTAAGTTTAGCTCCTTGCTTGCTTTATTCGTCGACTTCCGCGGGCTACGCGTGAAACTTGCCCGCACGCGTTCAACCGTTTCTTCGCTCACTGCAGGCCGACCCGTTGATTTCCCCTTACAGAGGCACCCAGAAGCTTTAAACTGCGCATACCATCGCCGAATGGAGTTAGCAGTTGGTGGATCTTTGTTGAACTTCGTCCTGAAGTGTCGTTGCACTGTTATGACTGACTGATGTGAGTGCATTTCAAGCACGACATACGCTTTCTCGGCTCCTGTCGCCATTTTGTCTCACTGCGCTCTCGAGCGCTCTGGCGGCAGAAACCTGAAGTGCGGCTTTAGCCGAACAAAACTTTACGAGTTTTTCTACGTATCTGTAGTGTGTCGTGACCATATGTCAATCAATGGAGCTACAGTGAATTTATGAAATCGCTTCAATCATTTGTAATAGCCCTGTAGGTTACTGTTGCTGCTTGAGTTTACGTATTGTCTTTTCGTAATTTGGAGATAGAGCAGCTATCAACGCTAGAAAATGAATTGCCAAGTGGAGAAATAGCAACATTTCCGACTTATTCTTCTGTCTGAGTTCAGTAGAGAAGTGACAGCAGAGAAGGCAACAGGAAACTTTTGCACCGTTTAGGAGGATAATGTTACTGAACGGGGAACGGCAAGAAAATGGTTATCTTGTTTTCAGGAGGATGGTTTCGACATTAGTGATTCTGCAGGTTCAGGAAGACCCCGGGGTTAGATGATGATCGTTTAAATGCATTAATCCCCAATGATCCACGTCACTGTACTCGAGAACTGGCAACTGTGATGAACTGTGTTCATTTGAACATCGTGCAACATTTTCATGCAGTGGAGAAGGTTCATAAATCGTGGTACTGCATGCTCTAAGCCAAAACCATAGAAATTAGCGAGTGTGCGTATGTGCATCTCTGCTTGCCCGTCATCAATTGGTTCGTAAACAACACCGACGGTTGCTATCATGTATCGTTACTTGTGAGGAGAAACGGTGTCTTTGTGCTAACGTAAGGAAAAGAAAGGAATGGCTGAGCCCTTACAAACCAGCAATTATCGAGGACCAAAGCCTGCACGCATTCACAAAGATAATGTTATGCAGCGACTGTGTGTATACTAGTAATTACTTAACACGAGGTGTAACCATCATTGCTGACATTTACTGTCGACAACTGAAAGGCCTTGAAGGCGCGGTTCAAGTACAACGACTAGGGTGCCTGCTTGAAGTAAAGCTACTTCACAACAATGACCCCCGGAATTCTGTTACACTGTGAAGAAACACTGTTCCAGAGATGGTTTGGGAAGTCATTCCGCACCTACTCTATTCACCTGATCTTTGGCCTTCAGATTTTCACCTTTCCCGCTCTCTATTGAACATTCTTCAACGAACTTCCTTTCCGAAAGAAAATACGCTTCGAACACGGCTGGTCGAGTTGTTCGCCCCCCCCCCCCTCAAAAAAAAAAAAACGTGATTTCAATCGTCGCGGAGTCTAAAAGTTATGGCAGCGTTAGCAGACTGTTGTAAACAGTGACGGAAAATGTATTACTGATAAGTAAAGTCTCTGTTATGTTATTCGTTGTGGATTGGCAAGAGAGCCAACCCACTATGAGAGGAAGCCGAAAGGCACGCGTTTTAGCTCACGCAGGCTGGCGTGAGGTCTGGAACAGGTCAAGGAATTTAGACTAGCAAAAAAAGGACGTAGCTGTGGAATACTTAACTTTAATCCATAAATGGTGAACATCGCTCTTGACAGTACATGTTTTACAGCACCAATAGTAACTGGTAATGGCGCCTTGCTAGGTCGTAGCTGAAGGCTATGCTAACTATCGTCTCGGCAAATGAGAGCGTATTTTGTCAGTGAACCATCGCTAGCAAAGTCGGCTGTACAACTGAGCGAGTGCTAGGAAGTCTCTCTAGACCTGCCGTGTGGCGGCGCTCGGTCTGCAATCACTGATAGTGGCGACACGCGGGTCCGACGTATACTAACGGATCGCGGCCGATTTAAAGGCTACAACCTAGCAAGTGTGGTGTCTGTCGGTGACACCACATTATCTGTAGTGTTTATTAAACTGGTGGAAAAAGGCTACGAACATATGCACTAACCCAATACAGGGTGGTCTATTTATCGTGACCGAGCCAAAAATGTGACGAAATAAGTGTCGAACGAAAATCCTACAAAGAACGAAACTTGTCTAGTTTGAAGGGGGAAACCAGATGGCGCTATGGTTGGCCCGCTAGACGGCGCTGCCACAGGTTAAACGGATATCAACTGCGTTTTTTAAAATAGGAACTTCCATTTTTAATACATATTCGTGTAGTACGTAGATAAATATCAATGTTTTAGTTGGACCACTTTTTTCACTTTATGATAGATGGCGCTGTAATAGTCACAAACATATGGCTCACAATTTCAGACGAACGGCTGGTAACAGGTAGGTTTTTTAAATGAAAATACAGAACGTAGCTACGTTTGAACGTTTTATTTCGGTTGTTGCAATGTGATGCATGTACCTTTGTGATCTTATCTTTTCTGAGAACGCATGCTGTTACAGCATGGTTACCTGTAAATACCACATTAATGCAATAAATGCTCAAAATGGTGTCCGTCAACCTCAATTCATTTGGCAATTTGTGTAACGACATTCCTCTCAACAACGAGTAGTTCGCCTTCCGTAATGTTCGGACATGCATTGACAATGCGTTGACGGATGTTGTCAGGCGTTGTCGGTGGATCACGATAGCAAATATCATAGCAAATATCCTTCAACTTTCCCCGCAGAGAGAAATCCGCGGACACGAAGTCAGATCGGGTGAACGTGCTACGACAGCCAATCCACCTGTCATAAAATATACCATTCAATATCGCTTTAACCGCACGCGAGCTATGTGCCTGACATCCATCATGTTGGAAGTACATCGCTATTCTGTGGCGCAGTAAAAGGTCTTGTAGTAACATCGGTAGAACATTACGTAGGAAATCAGCATACATTGCACCATTTAGATTGCCGTCGATAAAATGGGGGCCAATTATCCTTCCTCCCATAATGCCACACCATAAAATCACCCGCCACGGTCGCTGATGTTCCACTTGTTGCAGCCATCGTGGATTTTCCGTTGCCCAATAGTGCATGTTATGTCGGTTTATGTTACCGCTGTTGGTGAATGATGCTTCTTCGCTAAATAAAACACGCGCGTGTAAAAAATCTGTCATCGTCCTGTAATTTCTCTTGCGCCCAGTGGCAGAACTGTACACGACGTTCGAAGTCGTCGCCATGCAATTCCTGGTGCATAGAAATATGGTGCGGGTGCAAACGATGTTCATGTAGCATTCTCAACACAGACGTTTTTGAGGTTCCCGATTCTCGCCCAATTTATCTGCTACTGATGTGCGCATTAGCCGCGACAGCAGCTAAAACACCTACTTGGGCATCATCATTTGTTGCAGGTCTTGGTTGATGTTTCACATGTGGCTGAACACTTCCTGTTTTCTTAAATAACGTAACTATCCGGCGAACGGTCCGGACACTTGGATGATCTCGTCCAGGATACCGAGCAGCATACATAGCACACGCCCGTTGGGCATTTCGATCACAATAGCCATACATCAACACGATATCGATCTTTTCCGCAATTGGTAAACGGTCTATTTTAACACGGGCATTGTATCACGAAGCAAATACCGTCCGCACTGGTGGAATGTTACGTGATACCACGTAATTATACGTTTGTGACTATTACAGCGCCATCTATCAGAAAGCGCAAAAAGTGGTCCAACTAAAACATTCCTATTTACTTACGTGCTACACGAATATGTAATAAAAAATTGGGGTTCCTATTTAAGAAACGCAGTTAATATCCGTTTGATCTATGACAGCGCCATCTAGCGGGCCAACCATAGCGCCATCTGGTTCCTCCCTTCAAGCTAGACGAGTTTCGTTCTTTGTAATTTTATCGTTTGATGCTTATTTGGCGAGATATTTGCCCCGGTCACTAGCAATGAACCACCCTGTATACACTCCTGGAAATGGAAAAAAGAACACATTGACACTGGTGTTTCAGACCCACCATACTTGCTCCGGACACTGCGAGAGGGCTGTACAAGCAATGATCACACGCACAGCACAGCGGACACACCAGGAACCGCGGTGTTGGCCGTCGAATGGCGCTAGCTGCGCAGCATTTGTGCACCGCCGCCGTCAGTGTCAGCCAGTTTTCCGTGGCATACGGAGCTCCATCGCAGTCTTTAACACTGGTAGCATGCCGCGACAGCATGGACGTGAAGCGTATGTGCAGTTGACGGACTTTGAGCGAGGGCGTATAGTGGGCATGCGGGAGGCCGGGTGGACGTACCGCCGAATTGCTCAACACGTGGGGCGTGAGGTCTCCACAGTACATCGATGTTGTCGCCAGTGGTCGGCGGAAGGTGCACGTGCCCATCGACCTGGGACCGGACCGCAGCGACGCACGGATGCACGCCAAGACCGTAGGATCCTACGCAGTGCCGTAGGGGACCGCACCGCCACTTCCCAGCAAATTAGGGACACTGTTGCTCCTGGGGTATCGGCGAGGACCATTCGCAACCGTCTCCATGAAGCTGGGCTACGGTCCCGCACACCGTTAGGCCGTCTTCCGCTCACGCCCCAACATCGTGCAGCCCGCCTCCAGTGGTGTCGCGACAGGCGTGAATGGAGGGACGAATGGAGACGTGTCGTCTTCAACGATGAGAGTCGCTTCTGCCTTGGTGCCAATGATGGTCGTATGCGTGTTTGGCGCCGTGCAGGTGAGCGCCACAATCAGGACTGCATACGACCGAGGCACACAGGGCCAACACCCGTCATCATGGTGTGGGGAGCGATCTCCTACACTGGCCGTACACCACTGGTGATCGTCGAGGGGACACTGAATAGTGCACGGTACATCCAAACCGTCATCGAACCCATCGTTCTACCATTCCTAGACCGCCAAGGGAACTTGCTGTTCCAACAGGACAATGCACGTCCGCATGTATCCCGTGCCACCCAACGTGCTCTAGAAGGTGTAAGTCAACTACCCTGGCCAGCAAGATCTCCGGATCTGTCCCCCATTGAGCATGTTTGGGACTGGATGAAGCGTCGTCTCACGCGGTCTGCACGTCCAGCACGAACGCTGGTCCAACTGAGGCGCCAGGTGGAAATGGCATGGCAAGCCGTTCCACAGGACTACATCCAGCATCTCTACGATTGTCTCCATGGGAGAATAGCAGCCTGCATTGCTGCGAAAGGTGGATATACACTGTACTAGTGCCGACATTGTGCATGCTCTGTTGCCTGTGTCTATGTGCCTGTGGTTCTGTCAGTGTGATCATGTGATGTATCTGACCCCAGGAATGTGTCAATAAAGTTTCCCTTTCCTGGGACAATGAATTCACGGTGTTCTTATTTCAATTTCAAGGAGTGTATATGTCGGGGGTTCACTGCAGACAGTGTGAATTGTCGGTATTCTCCAATGACTAGGTTACTGGAACGTACTCACATTGTGTCACTCCTGCACGTGACGCGTGAATTGATTATCTGTACCAAGCGCACAGCTGTCGTACGGAGCGCAGCGCTCGCGAAAACCATTTTCGCCTTCTGGCGCGCGCGCCGCTCCGCAGCCAGCCACGCCCAGCCAGGCCGGCGTCCTTGGCAGTCAGCTGTTACGACGCGCGCACGCGACTGTCAGCTGTCCACCTCCGTCCCCCACCCACTGAGGCACGCCCCTTGCCACACCACTCTACGTCACACGGTCTGTCGTTACGGCAGCCGGTTCGCGTTAGTGGGCCACGGGGTCACTGGTGGCGGGCGTTGTCCGGAGAAAGAGAGAGCTAGAGCGTTCCAGCGTTCAGCGTTCCATAAGCGTATCGTATTTAGCAACACGCCCAGAATTCCGCTTGTACCCCGCCTCCCCCCCTTTTCTCCATACGGTTCTACCATTATTGTTAAATCCGAAAGCCTGTTGGTGTTCGTGTCCACACTATGGTATACCTCAAATGTCTGCTGTCATACATCATTGACCTCAAAGACTGGATTACTAAGCTAAAGTACTGTGGGACGTAACGGCAAGTACAGAACCAAATTTGTTTGGCACACAAAAATGGAGTAAACCAGTAGCTCTTAGCAACTTGTAATGTACCTTTGAGCGATTGGAGTATGCGCAATATAAATCTCATACTATGCTTAATAAAGAAGCACAAGAATAAAGAGAAAACCCTTCATGTAATATGGTTTAAGGGCTTTCACGTCTGGCAAAGGACGCTATCATGAGTGCTAGTTCTGCAAGGTTGGCAGGAGAGCTTCTGTAAAGTTTGGAAGGTAGGAGACGAGGTACTCGCAGAGGTAAAGCTGTGATGCCGGGGCGTGAGTCGTGCTTGGGTAGCTCAGTTGGAAGAGCACTTGCCCGCGAAAGGCAAAGGTCCCGAGTTCGAGTCTCGGTCCGGTACACAGTTTTAACCTGATAGGACGTTTCGTATCAGCGCACACTCCGCTGCAGAGTGGAAATGTCATTCTGGAGGCTATCATAGTTTGTGGTAAGTTCCTATGGGACCAAACTGCTGAGGTTATCAGTCCCTAGACTTACACCTTACTTAATCTAACTTAAACTAAGTTACGCTAAGGACAACACACACACCCATGCCAGAGGGAGGATTCGAACCTCCGACGGGGTGATCCGTGTTAACCGTGGCAAGGCAACCAAGACCGCGCTGCTACCCCGCGCACCTCGCTATCATAAAAAGGAAACCGATATGTATGCAGCTTCCGTACTCTGATATCCTCCGCATTTCAAGAAAGCAGGCTTGTCAGCAGTGGTAACAGTAGCGGAAAACATTGTTCCGGGAAATTTTTTTCAAATCAGTGTGTAACACCATAGCTCTAATACTCTGATTTATTTAGCCTTTTGTTTTATTTAGTGTTACATCGCTGAGGTTCTGTAAATGTGTTTGATTGAATAGATAAAACAAAATTGTATATTCCTATCTTTGTTAAAACTTTGATGTCATGATTTGATTCTATGCAATGTAGTGTATCTGTCATTTAAACTGTTTGTCCCAATTGGACGGAGACAAAACTTACTGTACATATTTGTAATTTGATTAAATAATTTTTATAGAAATATTAATATGTGCAAATGTTCTGTTTTATTTAAAATGTTTGTTTGCTGTTATGTAAACTGCTAACCTTCATTTAGGGTTCTTAGTTAGTTTGTATGTAAAAGGTGTATTGGTTCCCCTCGGGAACGGAACTGTGTAGTGCGCGCAAATTGTGGTTGGCATAGGTACAAAAGGTGGAACAAAGAGTCAGTCGGGGACGAGCTACGAAACTGTGCACTGCCCATGTTAAAGTTGTATATTGTGCTGGCTCTGAGAGAGGCTTTTCCTACCGCTTTCCAATGCCTCGGGTGGATGGATAAATAGCTGGAACTATTCTGGAATTGGTATCTACCATCGCCACCAAGTAATGTCAGAGTCCAGCAATTCTACCTGCAATTCCACCTACCAACTTGCAATCGCCACCACATTGCGCAATCACTATAATGGAGCATTATAGTAATGTACGGTGAAGGATCAGCTCATTGGATGTTTTAGTGTGCTCAATTATAAGGTAATTCATAACTGTATTTATGTACCCACCTGGATTTTTCCCTTATCATAACACCTCTCAGGTTCCTCTCCGTTTGAACTAAAGTGATTACCAAGTGTCCTTACTGAAAGAGCATTAAAGCCCAGTGTTTTAATAATTAATGTCTCTTGAAGATAGTAAAAAGAAAGTAAAAGTTAATTTCGCAAGAGAGTGAGTTAAAGTAAATTATGCTTGCAGAAAATAATTTTCTTATTAAAACTGTTTATTAATATGTTGTTGCCAACATCAAAAGTAAAAGTTCTTAAGACTGAGGCTTATAAAGTTTTGCTTAGTAAATGATCACATTGCTGCCTGTTGTAAATCGCAGAAGGTGAGTCAGTGTCTTACAAATATGTTAATTTTGTGTCTCACTGTAGTAAAAGTGGAAAACTGCAGTTGTGGAAAGTTATATACTCTTACTTGCTAATCACTTGTTTCTTTTGTGTATTGAAAGTGCATATTAATAGTGTAATGGGATCCTTTATGCTCAGGATAAATAACAATTAATAGAAAGATCACTACTTATGAAAACAATAATTTCTTTAATCAAAAGATACTGAGGAGTAACCTGTTAGTGAATTCCATTTAACATTCATTTTAAATAGTAAAGTATTTAACTGAGAGAGACTTAACCTGTGACTAGTTCATAATTTTTGCAGTGAACTACATTTACAATTTTATGTCAGCTAGGAAAATGCTTGAAAAGTAGTACAGAACCTATGACCAATTTGTGACTCTACAGTGTGTGTTAACAGTAATGTTATAAAGACCATTCAGTTTCAATAAGTCCTGAGAGTAATAGTGTGCATTGTTACCTGTTATATTTTTGCAAATAGTTTGCGCTGCTCTAGCTGTTAGTTCCAACCTTAACGTTAACTTATGTGAGTGTCAGAGTTCATTGCACTCGCGTGTGGCAAAATATAGGTTCTGTTTGTCCGTTAAAGTTACGCATACCTACTTTCTCAAACAAGAATGTTAATCATTCTCTTGCCTAATTAGGCTTGCGACCGTTTACTTTATTCTTTAAACAGTGTAGCTAGGTAAAATATTATTTGTTACTGTTTGAATATTTACGTTATTCGTACTTTCACTTCATATAAGCCACCTCCCTTAGGTACAACACGGTGAACATAACGAAATTCCTCTCACAGTGTAACACTGCTCTGTTGCTTTATACCATAATTGCTTTAAGTACATAGTTTTACTTCACGAGCTGTCTCCAACTTTAAGGTTATGGTATAGCAGTAGCGGACGGTAGTGTTATAAGTGCACCATACTTACTAAAAAGGGTATAGGTGGAAAAATCTTCCACGGAGAGATGCATTCCCTGATCAAAAATATCTAGACATCTGTTAGTGGACATTAATGTTGGTATTGTCCACCCTTCGCTTTTACGATGGGTTCGGCTATGCTGGGGACACATCTACTGACGTGTCTGGATGCCTGTGAAAGAGTGACAGCCCATTTTTCCTCAAAAGCCGAAACCAGATCATGTAGTGAAGTTGGACGCTGTGGTCTAGAACTTAGCTGATGTTCTAATGCACCTCAAAGCTCTTCCATTGCGCTTAGGTCGGGCCCCTGGGCAATCATTTCAGGAATGTTATTCTCCACGAACAGTCGCTACCTATTTCTCACATGGCTCATCTGCAAAGGGGGTCGGTAATGAACGGTTGCATTTGCACCCCTAATACTGAGCCATATAATGGTTAGCTTCTGAACAGCAGTGAATTGAATACACATTGTCTATATCACAACCTTGCGCAAAATGAGGTACATTATACAAGTTCAGATCGAAACTTATTTAAAAAAAACACTTGTAACTTTGTGGCCATGCACAATAAGGTTCACAAATAAATCCGATCTGGACAAATAATAGTCGGTGCAGTTCGTACACATGGTTTATAGTCTGACACCTACACACTTTCACGTTGTTCTTCACAGTTTATTCACATACAGTGGCGTCCATGCTTAAAAAAAAAAAAAGGCTCTGAGAACTATGGGACTTAACATCTGAGGTCATCAGTCCCCTGTAACTTAGGACTACTTAAACCTAACTAACCTAAGGACATCACACACATGCATTCCCGAGGCAGGATTCGAACCTGCGACCTTAGCGGTCGCACGTTTCCAGACTGAAGGGCCTAGAACCGCTCGGTCACTAAGGCCGGCGTCCATGCTTACATTCGTGGTACTTTGCCACTCCGAACTTACCACCACAACGAACAACGGAAAAAAGATCCTATTTTCCAGGTCATATCCCCAATCCTGAGTCGGGTCACGTGACACTACATTAATCAAAATCAGTCCTAAACATGGCCACCATTCGTTTACAATTTTATAAGATTAAAATATTTAAACCTAAATACATTAAATAATTTTACACACATTTATAACCACGCAATTTTATAATTCTTTGCAATTAAAAAAAAACACTATGCAACAGAACTACGAACGCTCATCAAAACTCAAAACAAGTATTTTCATGTCCTTTTAGGATTACACTATTTTCACTCTGCATTCAATACATAATTTTATTCTTAAGCACGGAAAATTAAAATCAGTACTAATTTATGACATGCTATCAGATTACATAATTAGGAATAACTCCGTGTTTTGGCACAGCTTCACCCATCTCCTTTCATTTTATGCCGTCTTTGCACGAAATATGAGACATTCAAATATTTGTCTGACACTAAAACTGAATGGTGTCTTCATAATAAAATAATGAGTTACTTTGCAGTTGTTCTAAACATCTTTATAACTTAATTCTACTATGGAACGTTTTGATTGAAGTACACCAGCCCAACATATTATTTCTGCTGCTGCGCTTTAAATTTAAATTACGAACTACTTGGAAGAGCTCCATATTATCCCCGTTGCCTTACAAGGAGACCGCACACTACCCACGAGAAACACCTCTGTACTGTAACATCACTTCCTGTGTACTTCATAGTTGGCAATACACATGATGGAAGATAACGCTTTCGAGGAGTTCTCTAAACCCCAGCCCTTCCATCGTACAGCGTGCTTCATCACTAGAAATCACTGGCTTCCAGCGAACCCCTGCCCAGTGTCGCTGCTCTCTACAGCAACTCAAGCGTCACGTAGCACTGAGTACAGAAAAGTGTGGCTTATGAGGCACTGGTCGACACTGCATCCCACTCACTTTCACCCCCTGCGCACACACGTTGTGGTAGCTGGACTGCTGGTGAGATTTTGAAACGCAAGTGGTTCCCCCGTTGATTTCATGCGATCCCTTACAACCACCCTCTTCGATGCTCGACGACCGTAGTCCGTCAGGGGTTTAGCTGTGATTTCCGCTTCAGGTATATCATAAAGCATGTAAAACACCATCAAACGTTCGACTTGGGCAGCTTTACAATGGTACAAATATCCGTCATGGATTTGTTACTCAGGTGACATCCAATGACGAGTCCGCGTTCGAAGTCACTGAACTGTACTAACCGAGCCCATCTACTGTTAGTCCTTCTATACTGATAAACTGTACTCACCTTGTAACACCATAGCTCAGACACTACATACCTTTTGCTGATTCATTTTGCTTTCTGTTTTGTTCAACATTCCATCGTTGAGATTCGGTAATTATTGTATAATTAATTCAGTAATGTATAAAAGTATATACTCTTTTCTTTGTTAAAAACTTTGATGTCTTTTAGATTGCACGAAATTTTTTCTCCTCATTGGTCAAATACTTTGCCTTACTTGGAGGGAAACAAAAATTATTATATATAACTGAAAATTTGTTGAACAACATTTTGATAACTTACTAATATATGAAAATAATATTTTTATTTAAAATAGTTGTTTGCTACTCTGTATTTGCTTAGGGTTCTTAGTTCTTCATATGTGAAAAAGGTGTTTTGGTTCCCCTCTGGAACGGAAACTTGTAGCGCACGCAAAATGTGGTTGGTGTGAATGAAAAGGGGCACCAAGAAGTTAGTCTGAAACCAGCTACCGAACCGCTAACAGGTTATGATAGAGCAGAGTGTTGTGCTGGTGCCGAGAGAGGCTTTTCTGTGCCTGGTTCCACTGTACCAAAGCCTCGTGTGGATGGATGGATTAATTATCTAGCTCTGTTTCTGGAAATTGTATTCTAAATTCTGAGGAACGTCGCCAACAAGAGAATGACAGAGCTTACCATTACCAACAGCAAATCCACCTGCCAAGATGTACTCGCCACCACATTGCGCAATCACTGCAACGAAGTGGAAGAACTATAGATTTGTAAAGTGATAGATCAGCACTTTTAGTGTGCTCAAATATAAGGTAACTCATACCTGAATTTATGTACCTACCTTGATTTTTTTCCTTATCACAACAACTCTCAGGTTCCTCTCTGTTTGAACTATGATTACCGAGTGTCCTTGTTGTGGAAAAATGAAAACCTCAAAGCCAAACAGTTAATTAAGTAATGTTGTTTGATATTTGGTAGGAAGGGAGTATTTCTATTTACTGTGGATTTGGTAAATTTGTGGGAGGTAGTAAAAGTAGCTTTGTGAAAGCCTCCCAGCAACCGAAATAGTTCAATTTAAAGTTTTGTGGACTTTCAAAGATACCTATTTAATCATTTACTTTAAAGTAAAAGACTGTGGTAATAAAGACAGGCAATAAACAATCTTGAGGTTAGTTCCAAAAGTAAATATTTCTAAAGTTTGGCATTAAATGTCCTTCTTATGAAACAATTATTGTGCAGTCTATTGAAATAGTGCAAGAGGTGAGTCAGTCTTTCCTAAAACGTGACAATTTGATTTCTCACTGTGGTAAAGTTTAGAAGCCCCCACTGTTGAAAGTTAATATACTCACGGTTGCTATATAAAAGAAAAAACTAACTAATCTTGAGATTTATGCTGAAATTTACGCTTCTTATGTATGGTAACTGGAATACTCTCTTCCAAATTCTGAAGGTGTCAGGGGTAAAATACAAGGAGCGAAAGGCTATTTACAATTTGTACAGAAACCAGATCGCAGTTATAAGAGTCGAGGGACGTGAAAGAGAAGCAGTGGTTGGGAAGGGAGTGAGACAGGGTTGTAGCCGGTCCCCGATGTTATTCAATCTGTATATTGAGCAAGCAGTAAAGGGAACAAAAGAAAAGTTCGGAGTAGGTATTAAAATCCATAGAGAAGAAATAAAAACTTTGAGGTTCGCCGATGACATTTTAATTCTGTCAGAGACAGCAAAGGACTTGGAAGAGCAGTTGAACGGAATGGACAGTGTCTTGAAAGGAGGATATAAGATGAACATCAACAAAAGCAAAACGAGGATAATGGAATGTAGTCGAATTAAGTCGGGTGATGCTGAGGGAATTAGATTAGGAAATGAGACACTTAAAGTACTAAAGGAGTTTTGCTATTTGGGGAGCAAAATAATTGATGATGGTCGAAGTAGAGAGGATATAAAATTTAGACTGGTAATGGCAAGGAAAGCGTTTCTGAAGAAGAGAAATTTGTTAGCATCGAGTATAGATTTAAGTGTCAGGAAGTCGTGTCTGAAAGTATTTGTATGGAGTGTAGCCATGTATGGAAGTGAAACATGGACGATAAATAGGTTGCACAAGAAGAGAATAGAAGCTTTCGAAATGAGGTGCTACAGAAGAATGCTGAAGATTAGATGGGTAGATCATGTAACTAATGAGGAGGTATTGAATAGAATAGGGGAGAAGAGGAGCTTGTGGCACAACTTGACTAGAAGAATGGATCGGTCGGTAGGACATGATCTGAGGTATCAAGGGATCACCAATTTAGTACTGGAGCGCAGCGTGGGGGGTAAAAATCGTAGAAAGAGACAAAGAGATGAATACACTAAGCAGAATCAGAAGGATGTAGGCTGCAGTAAGTAATGGGAGATGAAGAAGCTTGTACAGGATAGAGTAGCATGGAGGGCTGCATCAAACCAGTCTCAGGACCGAATACCACAACAACAACAACATGTATGTTAAGAGATATAATACCAGTTTATGAGCACTCACTTATTGTTTTGTTCCTACTGAAGGTAAAGTTACAAGAAATACTATTATTTGTGAAATCAGTTACTTCATTGCTTTTAAAGAATTGTGTGACTATCTGTACAAGTGAGCCTTATTTAAATTTGTGCTGTTTATTGTGTATCTAGTAGTATAAGACTAGGTCCATGCACAAAGTTCAGTCTAGTATCGACTTGCATTTATAGTGTTAATGAAGTTGCTCAGATTGACAAAGTATTTAGTATTGAAGGGTGTAATAGCGTCTGTTGTGTTTGTGAGGACAGGTTTGTTTCGTTATGAATGTTAGCACCCACTTTACCATTTCTATATGCTTGTGACTGGGTTCATTGCACTTTCGTATGAGAGAAGTATGGGCTGTGTGTTTCCACTAAAACTATTTACTTTTGCTTTTAAAAAGAAATGTTACACATTTCTACGCCTAATTAGGTTGGCGACCGTATTCTGTTTCCTTTGAGTCAGTTTGAGTGGTTAAAACAGTTCCTAAATTAGATCTGTTAATTTCTGTGTATTTTCGTAAATTCAATTTCATGTCCGATTGGCTACACCCTTTAGGCATTTCACGGTCAAGTCTACAAAATTCCTTACACGCGGTAACTTTGTACTGCTTCTAAATGCCATAATTGGTACCAATATGGTTTCAAAACATAAACGAGAAGCAGTACGAGTGTTATAATCTCCTCCACTTATTCTGGCGGCTCCACTTCTCGTGGTCAATTCTACATGATATAGTGGTTGTGAGTTAACGATCATTTCGTTCTCATTTAAGTATATGGCTGAAAGAGGACCGGATGCCACAAAAGGGTGCAGATTCACCCCGAGTTGGAGAAACTCACAGCGTCTGTTGTCTACTGAGGGCTAAGCGCTGTAGTGTGCGAGTGAAACAGACGAGAACCTACGTCATAGGGAAACCCAGTAGAAGGCTTTTGTGGCCATGGATACATAGCAGTGTTAAATATGGCGGACCTAAGATCGGCCATAAAAGGAAACATTTATGAGAACTATTTAATTCTGTAGTAATTCAGGGAATGAAGCGACAGTTATTTTAATCTACTATCCTTCATAAATTTTCATGATGATCCCAATAAAACTTGAATATTGATCATATCTATATTAGCTTAGGATTTACTGTTAAAGTGAAATAAACAAGTTTTGTAACAAAGACCTGAAAACTAAAATCTGAACGCTGTAGTCGATCTTGGCCATCGACATTTCATATAGAAGCGCATCATTAAAATGACAAATACTGTAAATATCAACTGTGTAGCTTCATTTGTTAAAAAAGTATAGTAAATTTAAATTATCAGTATTTTCAGTTAAGCATCAGATCATCATTTCCTCCACACAAAACACATTGAACGATGACAGCATGATACCTTATTGAATCGATAGGTAATAGAATACTTGTTGTGAAGTTTAGTGCATAATAGTTACTTTTGTTCTTCATTTATCAGAAAGCACATTGGTGCCAGGCTACTGGCCGTGACATTCAAAGTTAAGAAGGAAATTGTATCGGTTTTATGTAAAAGAATTTAACGTTTATTATGTAATGGATATTATTGCTACTTTGTTTATAACGTGAAAGTGGTCAAGCTTTGATTATTTAAATATGTTAAAATGTAAAGTAATGTAGAATAAGCTGTAGCCAATCAGATGGACGGCTTCAGGGAAGGTAACTGCGCTAGTCAGTTGAGCGAGCATATGTGGCGAGAGGGAAACGCCGACCCATCCGACGCAAACCTCCAGTTTAAACATTGCGAAAGTATTCAGGAGAAAGATTACGAAAATTTCAGTGATAGCCGGACACGATTGGTAGAAAAGCACGTAGATTACAGCGTGTATGAGGTTAGAGCTGACGTTATACGGTCAGACGGTAGCAGTGTGGGTTGCGCAGATCTAGAGGAAGTAATTGCAGATACTACTGGGCACATTTCTCCAGGTAGATTGGCAGATGAGATCAATCTGACCAAAGAGGAATCAACGAAGCTGATGTGAAAGAATTCTGTTGTCAATATTTATGGTTTTTAACGATCTGCTGAATATTATTTTCTTGTTTAGCGTTAATTGTACATGACGAGAAAATTAATTATGAAAAGGTTACATAAAAATGTGTATTCCATGTAATTAATCATTAATTTGCGTGTTTTGATATACCTGTTTTTTATGACCATGTACTCTGATTAATTTTGCAAATAGTATTCCATTTCTTATAGTGTTACGAATTTTGACGATTTTGGAATAGCTAAACCATTTTCTAAGGTTTCTACGAATTTTAATATGTTGTCAACCTGTTTTATTTTGTGCAAGATGACAGAGTGGAATAAGATTAGGGGTATCTCCACTCAATTATTATGGTCTAAAAATTGATTTATGGTTAATTAGACGAATGCTAAATTTTGTTGATGTTTTGAGCATATGCATTTCCGCTGTTTCTTTTTTGGGACATTTCTGAGTCTGTTTAGGTTACACGAACATCCTCAGACAATGTGGGGCACGTGTCTCAGCAGGTTTTTTTTGTGATATGTTACAATACAGCATCACAGGTCTTTTGCGGTCTAACTGTGTTGGTGAGGCAGTAAATCTATCCACAGGGCAGTGACACTGCGTCACTACAATACATTTTGGAGGTGTGGCGGGGGGACTTGTAGTCCCGTACCACTCTCTGACGGTGACAGTACTACATCAGTCAGGCAGAAAAATTTAGCCTAACGTGGGCAGGTAGGGTGGGAAAGTATTGGACATAGAATGGCGGCTAGTCCCGCCAAAGCATGCATCCGTGGTAAATTATGACACGTCAAAAATGTGAATACTGTGAACTTACGCATTTAAGTAATTGGTGTATACTAGATTCGACTGTGCTCTCTAAGTATAAAAAGCAGTGCTGGAGACCACGAATGACCATGTTGAAAGTTGACGCTTATTTGAGCATTTTTGATGCCCGCATTCAAGTGATTTGATTCATTACTCTGTAATGTCAAACATTTTATATTAAATGTTTTTATTAAAGTTGTTCAGTGCGAGTAAGATGAACATGTTTATTTTGAATCATAAATCAGCATATAATGTAGTAATGTTCATGTTAGTTTCGATTTCTAAATGGCTTTGTTGTTTCCAGCAGAAGGCCTAGTTTGTAAAACATTAATCCAAATGTTTGTAGGTGTTCATAAGCTGCACTAAATCGCGAACCAGTTAAGATCCAACCTATTTCGTTAGACGCCACGTTGAAGACCTCAAGCACCGGAACAGCATAATTCCTAACTCAAATGTTGTGTGCGCGTTCCGTAACAGATGAATCTATGTCCTCTGAACCTTTCCCACACAGTTGTGTCTTACAATTACTTCCCATTTTACTGTGGACAAAAGCATCGGCAGTGGACAATCTGATATTGCTGTTACCCAACTTCATACATAAGCACGCAGTACCGAAAACCAATCACACCAGGAAGCATCAGTTAACACTGTGTGAAACCTCTTCTAGACTGTTACTGAGTCATCAGTCTTCTGACTGGTTCGTAGCGGCCCGCCACGAATTCCTCTCCTGAGCCAACCTCTTCATCTCAGAATAGCACTTCCACTCTACATCCTCAATTATTTGCTGGATATGTTCCAATCTCTGTTTTCCTCTACTGATTTTATCCTCTACAGCTTCCTCTAGTACCATGGAAGTCATTCCCTGATGTCTTAACAAATGTCCTATCATCCTGTACCTTCTCCTTGTCAGTGTTTTCCACATACTCTTTTCCTCTCCGATTCTGAGCACGACATCTTCGTTTCTTACCGTATCAATCCACCAAATTTTCAACATTCTTCTGTAGAACCATCTTAGATGCTTCGACTCACTTCTGTTCTGTTTCTCCACAGTCCACGTTTCACTACTTTACAACACTGGACCCAAAATGTATATTCTCAGAAATTTCTTCCTCAAATTAAGGCCTGTATTTGATACCAGTAGACTTCTCTTGGCCATGAATTCACTTTCTGCCAATGATAGTCTGCTTTTTGTATCCTCCTTGCTCCGTTCCTCATGGATTATTTTTTGCTGTCTAGGTTGCAGAATTCCTTAACTTCATCTACTTCGTGATCACCAAATCTGATGTCAAGTTTTTTGGTGTCCTCATTTCTGCTACTTTCCATTACTTTCGTTTTTATTCGGTTTACTCTCAATACATATTCTATACTCTTCAGATTGTTCATTCCATTCATCAGATCATGTAATTCTTCTTGACTTTTACTAAGGATAGCAGTGTCATTAGGAAATCGTATCAGTAACATCCGTTCACCTGGAATTTTAATCCCGCTCTTGAACTTTTTTTTTTCCGTCGTCTCTTCTTCGACACATAGATTGAACAGTAGGCGGTGACGGACTACATGCTTGTCTTATACCCTTTTTAATCCAAGCACTTCTTTCTTGGTTTTCTACTCTTATTTTTCCTTGTTGGTTCTTGTACATATCTTGAATTACCCTTGTGTCGCTATACTTTACACCTATTTTTTTCAGAATTTCGAACATCTTGCACTATTTGACTTTGTCGAACGCTTTTTCCAGCTCAACAAGTCCTACGAACGGGTCTTGATTCTTGTGTAGTCTTGCATACATTATCAACCACAACGTCAGAATTGCTTCTCTGGTGCCTGCACCTTTCCTATAGCCAAACTGATCGTCGTCTAACACAACCTCAATTTTCTCTTCCATTCTTCTGTTTACTATTCATAGCCAAACTGATCGTCGTCTAACACAACCTCAATTTTCTCTTCCATTCTTATGTTTACTATCCTTGTCAGCAACTTCGATCAATGAGCTGTTACGCTGATTATGCGATAATTCTCGCACTAGTTGTTTTCTTCAGTCTTCAGTATTTTGCGGATGATGGGTTTCCGAAGAATCTGATGGTATATCTCCAGTCTCATACAGTCTACACACTAACGTGAGTTGTCGTTTTGTTGCCGCTTCCCCCAATGATTCTAGAAATTCTGATGGGATGCTATTGTGACGGACCATCTATGGTAATGTTTGTCTACTTGTTGTTTGGGCGTGGATATGAGGTCCATATGCTGCTCTGTAAGCTATTTTTTAATCTTTGCTTCTTTTTACTTTTTAAATTTTAATTTTTTAAATGTTTTTATTGTTTAAAGGAGTGGATTACAGCTATTGTTTTTCTTTACATTTCAGATACACCTGACGATGGACCTACTACCCCGAGACCGTGGTACGGTATCTACATCTACATCTACATCCGCACTCCGCAAACCACTTGACGGTGTGTGGCGGAGGGTACATTGAGTACCTCTATCGGTTCTCCCTTCTATTCCAGACTCGTATTGTTCGTGGAAACAAAGATTGTCGGCATGCCTATGTGTGGGCTCTAATCTCTCTGATTTTATCCTCATGGTCTCTTCGCGAGATATACGTAGGGGGGAGCAATATACTGCTTGACTCCTCGGTGTGGGTATGTTCTCGAAACTTCAACAAAAGCCCGTACCGAGCTACTGAGCGTCTCTCTTGCAGAGTCTTCCACTGGAGTTTGTCTATCATCTCCGTAACGCTTTGGCGACTACTAAATGATCCTGTAACGAAGCACGCTGCTCTCCGTTGCAACTTCTCTCTCTC
The DNA here is from genome assembly GCF_023864275.1 of Schistocerca cancellata. NCBI lineage: Eukaryota > Metazoa > Arthropoda > Insecta > Orthoptera > Acrididae > Schistocerca > Schistocerca cancellata. The sequence goes on along the minus strand of NC_064632.1, from coordinate 95,100,507 downwards.
TTCTATCAACCCTATCTGGTACGGATTTCACACCGGTAAGCAGTATTCAAGCAGTGGACGAACAAGTGTACTGTAACCTACTTCCTTTGTTTTCGGATTGTATTTCCTTAGGATTCTTCCAATGAATCTCAGTCTGGCATCTGCTTTACCGACGATTAATTTTATATGGTCATTCCATTTCAAACCACTCCTACTCCCCACTCCCAGATAATTTATGGAATTAACTGCTTCGAGTGGCTGACCTGTTATATTGTAGCTAAATAGTAACGGATCTTTCTTTCTATGTATTCGCAGCACATTACACTTGTCTACATTGAGATTCAATTGCCATTCCCTGCACAAAGCGTCAATTCGCTACATATCCTCCTGCACTTCAGTACAATTTTCCATTGTTACAACTTCTCGATATACCACAGCATCATCCGCAAAAAGCCTCAGTGAACTTCCGACGTCATCCACAAGGTCATTTATGTTTATTGTGAATAGCAACGGTCCTACGACACTCCCCTGCGGCACACCTGAAATCACTCTTACTTCGGAAGACTTATCTCCATTTAGAGTGACATGCTGCGTTCTGTTACCTAGGAACTCTTCAATCCTATCACACGATTTGATAGTCCATATGCTCTTACTTTGATCATTAAACGACTCTGGGGAACTGTATCGAACTTCAGAAGTGTTGCTCTTTCTTCTATTTCTTCATAATGAGTGTGCTACGGACATTCGCATCTTCTAAGACAACAGTCGTATTCACGGTGTTTCAAGCGACTTCTGCAGCGTACGACTTCCATCAATAAAAGCGTTTTACGACTGTGGTGGATTTGTTTACCGTGGGTATGTTTCAGAACAGTTGTGGATGTCCCACAAATAAAAATCGATAAACTGTTATCCTGATTTGATCTCAAGTCTTCCGACGCTCTTTTAAATTCCGATTCTAATACTGGATGCCCTATATCTTTCCTACCGACTCCTGCTTCTTTTACTTGCACGTCAACGGACAAATTCGCCCACTCATAGAGGCCTGCAAAATACTCCTTCCGCCTAGCACCCTCTCCTCTGCGTTTAGCAGTGAAATTCCCATTGCTCTCTTAATGTTACCGACCTTGCCATACTGGATGGTATCCGCAGTGAGGTGTAGAGGAGGGTCGAAAGTTTCTTTAAGTATGGTATATCGAACTGAAGCAACTCATTAGTTATTATACCCCGTTGGACAGCTACGTCGTGGGGATATTTATTGCAAGTTGTTACCAGCAATTCAAATTTCCAGTCGGATCAAAATATGATGATTTAGCACGCGATTTGAGGTGCGATAGGATCCCTGGCCAGGAACCTGTGCTTGAAGCCCCGTGAATACGTCTGTTGTCTTAGAAGATGCGAATGTCCAAAGCAAACTCATTATGAAGATATAGAAGAAAGAGCAACATTTCTAAAATTTTGAAATGAAAATCCTGGTTCAGTTTTACAGTAGTCTGAAAGCGACGGTCGAAGTTGTGGTACTAAATGCATCTCGAAAACGTCACAGAACTATCTTCAGCCTGAACATCGCCCTCACGCACTCCATCATTTTGAAAATAGCCAAAATATAGAATCTTCCTCTCATAAATTTAAACAAGACATTCTATGGAGAACAGCGATCTGATGCTACACTATGTGATCAAAAGTATTCGAACACCTGGCTGAAAATTACTTACAAATGGTTCAAATGGCTCTGAGCACTATGGGACATCGGCAATATGATTCTCCATGCCCGTAATGTGTTTGACAGTAAATCGGAAAGCCGATATATGGACTACCCAACGAGTGGTCCTCCCCGCCTTCCTATGGCGCCCTAACACCCAACTTACGACTTGGTTATCAGTATCGAGTTGGAATCCCCTACGCTGGACATAAAACTTTAATTATTCTAAGACAAAGAGGACCGCGAGAGTTTCCCACTCATAAACCGAGTATTTAAACTCCACAGGAGATATTCTCTTCGAGGCATAGACTGTCGGACGGGGTTTGGCCTCACACTCTTGTAAAAGAACGGCAACAACGCCATAATCTAAGGCTCCGGCCTGTACAATAAAGGGCAGCTCAAAATGAAGGCTCGCCAAAACTGGTGGATTACTGAGAACTTCTTTGGTGGCTTCAAACGAGGCCTGTTGATTTTCGCCCCACTCGAAAACCTCTCCCTTCCTACGCAAGTTACTAAATTGCGCAACATTAGACACAAATTTGAGAAAAGAAATCCATGCCAATAAAGCTGTCCAACTCTTTCTCGATCCCTGGGAGGAGGAAATTAACGCTCGCATATACGTTCTTGATCAGTTCTGGCGCTCTTGGCTGTCACCAAATTTCCCAACAAAGAGATCTTAGAGGGTTTAGCAGTGAGCCCAGCAACCCTAAGCCGAAACAAGACTTGCACAAGATGTTACAGGTGTTCAGCAAAGTAGCACTATAAATAACATCATCCAGATAGTTATGAACGGATTTAAATATAAGATCCCTCTAACACATTATTTAGTAGCTGAGATAACAAGGTAGCTTCGGCTGAGAGGCCAAAGGGAAGCCGGTTAAATTCATATAGGTTCCAGTCAGTGCAGAAGCCAGTGACATGTTTGGAATCTTCGGTTAAGGGAAACTGACAGTATACTCGATTCAAATCCAACATAGTAAAGAAACCACATAAAACAAATGTGAAGATACGGCAAGGGAACTGACCCCAGATAACATTCTCATTTAATGTCCTGTAGCCAACAATAGGTCGATAATCTCCCCCTTTGCCTCTCAGGGTTCAGAAAAACCGGAGAGGTATAGGCGGACGTGGGCGGCATAATTACTCCATCTTGGATCATGCCATCAATCAATCCCATCAAGATCATCTTGGGGATGGGGGTGATCTTCTATAATGTGTTTGTCTCACAGGACCGTCATCATCCAAGGGAATCCTGTTGTTAATTCTCTTGGTGACACCCAGTTTATTTGTTAGAACGTCAGGAGAACGGGCAAGCAGTTGCCTTAGTTTTTCAGCCTCGAGTGAACCAAGATGACTGACATCAAAATCGGAATCCTGGGCATGAACCGCATGGACCCTGGCAAGCACTTGGCAAAAACACAACGCTCTCTGGAAAACAGGACAAAAGTAAAAAGTCTTACTGGCTTCATCTAATACAAGCCTGTGTGCTGCATGAAATCGCAGCCGAACAACAGGTTAATCTAAAAATCTTTTACAACCAGTAAATTAATCGGCCATAAAAGACCGGTAATACACAATTGCCCGCGTTCTTCACTTACTAGAGGCAACATGTGTCCATTAACAGCCCCGACATCTCTGGGATAAAGCAGGAAGGGGAGGTATTCTACAGATTACCGTAAACTCAAGGTACCACTGGTAATATAGCAACGAAATGTTGCTACCCGAATCGAGCAAGGCACATACAGGCTCCTGGTTAACTTGCGCACAAGCATAGGGTAGCCTCTGACCTGCAACCGGTGTAATATGTGAACAATGCCTGGGTGGCATACGACAGCTAACTGCTCTCTGCATCCCCTTGGATCAGCCGTTCGAATGGGGCGCCCACTTCACTGGACAGTCACGCACTAAATGCCCACCATCACTGTGTCGGTAACAAAATCTGCCTCTACACTGAACCGGCAATGGACTTCGAGACCTCCTCAGGTCGCCGTAAGGACGAGAGTCAAACTCACAGTGGTTCTCACGGCTTTTATCAGCACATCACACCCATTCCGTGGCAGCAACCAGACTGTGCAGTTCCACTGGAGAGATGGGTTTGCTAGAAAAAATTGCCCGCGAACAGTCATCTGCTTTGATACCGTCACATTATGAACAATTTCAACTTCGGTGACCTGAAGTTCTGGCGCAGAAACTGCCTCGCGGATCCTTTCACTGTAGTCAGACAATCTGTCCTGAGATGATTTCACAAGCAAAACAATGTATATATTCAAGCTTGCTTTTAATACGACGAGGAATTTTAAGCTGAATAATTCGCTTTCTCATATCGGGCCGTAAACTCTGGGTTTATAGTACGTCAGGCAAAGCCCTACTCAACAACCCCCGAATTAACGGATACAGCAGTTGGATGATAACCCGCAGCGAAATACAGAAGGCGTTGGCATGGTCTCAGAAACGAACCGTTAACCACAAGGAAAACTCGATTTGCGCAAGATCCTCAATAGAAAGTTCAATAATTCCTTGCAATAAATGAACGATGGGGTTAGATAATATAGCAAAATCTTTCAGAACCAGCCTATTTATCATCGTCTCTCCTACTGACTCGGAGGTCTGTGATAAGTGGATAACTGGGTGATCTTCGCTCGCTCCCGCCCACTCATTTGAGCCGAGAATACTCAAGGCCACCTATAATTTTTAACCTGATTAAGCAACTGCTCAACTAAATTAATCTGTTCAGCATTTTACTGCTATTGTTTCAAACCTGTGGCACGATTGCCCCAATGTGTAAACTGGGCTGCACTCTGTGCAGTTATTTACAGGCGGGTTGACTATCCTCAAGAAATGCTACATTCTGACAGAGCTCGACTAAGGATGAACAGCAAACATCAGTTGCTAAACCTGCCTCACCAGTGCTGTCACACGTGAGGTGCCAGGATCCATTGACGACGAGGCGCAAACGAGCTGTCAGCTCAGCCACGCTTTTTGGCTGGCGTATCGTCAACTCATACTGCAGTTGGTAGCGCTGAAGAAAAGATATGCCCAGACACGTCGTGGCCTCCATAGTGCAAGGTATGTACCTGGAACAGTAAAATAAATAAGAGAGTCGTCTAGTATATAATGAGTACAATTCAGAAAGCAATACATGGTGAAAGAAGACATATACTAGAAAAAGAACCCCCCCCCCCCCCCGGAATTACCTTACCAGAGCAACCACTCTCTGAGACAACGATCTCTAATGTCGAAACATCGGCGACCCAAAATAGCCAATACGGATTTTAGTGGAAGGACTGAACCCTACGATTTGAATCGTATTTCACCGTTTATTTTACTGGCAAAAAGAATTACAGTCCGTATGTATTTTCAAAATAGTTTCACTATCACAAGAGAGAGCACTTAGAGCTGGCGATGCTAAAAGCAACTGACATTAAGGCCCATGCCAGCAACAAGCAGCATTGCGCTTGTGCTTTGTTTAAGGTCATGGCATAATATAAGTCACCGAAGGTTGTATACGTTTAAAGCGAAACGGAAAATAATTAGGAATAAGCAGAATACAGCGTAGAAAAACTCGTTCACTAGTGCTACTTGCTGGCAAAATTACCACTTCTATGAAGTTAGGATGGAGAGAAGTTAATTGTAAACCTTGTACCATTACACAATTTCGACACTCTTAAATATCGCAACAGGGACGCAGTTTCTCAAATTAATTTTGTGTGATGGTGGGCCATATACGCTAAAAGAGTTGAAAAATTCGATTGGCTGATTGGTAGAGTCATCTAGTCGTGTTAGTATAGATGTACTCGAGGTTTCCTCCTCAACATGAGTAAGTATGTCTGAGTTAATTCTTGCAGCTTGATCGTTTTGTGGCTTCATTATAGCCTTTTCATGAAGCTAAGAATTTTCGTTATCTGTTGTTTGCATTTGATCACCAAAAAAAGACGAAATGAGGGCTTTAAGTCGAAATATCGTACGGCACAAATTACCAGGGAAAAATATATCTGTAAAAAACTGGGCTCATTTTTCTGGGAGCAAAGCACCGATAAGGTGGTAAAGTCGGCCCTGAACCTTAAAGGTGGGCATGAGTGGTCCTTCTGTTATTGGTCTCGCTCCAAAATACGTCATCTGAAACGCATTATTGTATGCACGGTCGTTATCCAAAAAGAGTTTCGGTTATCGATGGTCACCATTCAGCAGAATATTAAGATCTCAAGCACGTTTCTGAAAAATTTCATCATGCACTTTTCCACTCAAGCAACAGATTCCATCCATATCTTTTTGGTATTTCAGAACCTCGCGAAATGTACAAATTACGAATATTCCACCAGATAATTGGATCAAATGTACAAGTAAATGAGTTCTTCTTTACCAGCCCAGGCAAGTTTAACATACCCTGCAACTACTTCTAGAGATTTTACTGAATCTTCAGAGGACACTGACATTCTATTTAGCAAGTGTCGAAATCGACCAGCGAGATAGGGGCTGTTCTGTCTCCACCTGCCGTAATTCATCTATTCTCCCCCTTTCACTGATTGTAAAATTCTCACGATCTTGGCGCATGCGTTCATAATTTTCCATAGCTAATTCTAAACGCCACTTGTCCAAGTCATCACTTTCGACAACTATATCAAAACTGTGCTGCTCATGCTGCTGAGGCGCAACTAATGAACGCCGTTCACTATCAGAGTTCAGTTGCACTACTCGTTGGTCACTACGTTTGAGAGACCATGAAGCAGCTGCGCAAACATGCTGAGAATTTAGGCGGAGTTCTCTTTCGATGAAAGTTTCCGAGAGGCGAGACAATGTATGGTGCTCACGATCAGCGCTGAGTGGAGACCATCTTTCGGTAAAGGTCTCCGATGCTCGAATCAATTTATGGCGCTGACAGCAATGTTCAGCCGTGCATTTTGTTTCTCGTCGCAGCCAAGAGATCGAGAGGAATTTGTTCGAATACGCTGAGAATTTCGGCTACTTTTCCTATGAGTGAAGACTTCTAAGAAGTGATGTAATGCATAACACTCTCGATCGGAGTTACATCGCATCTCGCTTTCGAAAGGAGTATCCTAAGAATTGCTAAAGCCTTATGTTCTTGAGCCGCAGAAAATCCCACCTCAGCATCTTCAGTGGACTGTTTTTGAGACCGCATAGTCCACAGTCATACAGCCTTTCAAGTGAGTTGAGAACGATTCGATAGTTTTCTAGGCACTTTTATTCGTAAACAAATCGAAATTAAAATGTAGTAAGTAGGCGCCCAAATCACAAAGAAAATTCAACAAATTCGTTTTTCCTAGCAATAATTAGAATATAAATAAAACTCATCCAAAGAAGAAAAGCAATTTTGTTAAGTTTTTAATACGCAAAGCAAAATCAGTAAATCCGTATATACTAGCCAAGCAGATATATTATTTTGTATTACTAAAGATAAGGTTGTGGCACTTAATTATGTCACTGACCTAAAATTTCGAAAATATTTCATTCACTGAGATAAAAAGCTAACAGCTCCATCGATTGGTTCTTTGGTGTACTAAAGCGTCATCTGCTGGTTCTTTGGTGTACTATGCCGTAATTATCGTGTATCTGAGGTAAACATGCCAACTACTAAGTTGAACAGACTCCTAAAGTCTTACATTAAGATGTCTTTTTGTCGTGATCCGATTTTGATAAAATACAGCCTAATTCTCGCCCCAAGTTTCGCTGAAGTAACATGTGAAAACCCCATGAAAGTTAGTATAGTTGTTTAGAGGTAAGCATGTTCAAACTGACTGACACTCAGATAGACAAAGTTTCTAAAAATAACTTTATTACTAGCATATTCTGTCACAGTCCCTACATCACTTGCAATCAGTTTCCGGCAGGTGTTTGCATTGCACAAACACGACTGTTGTATAGTTTTATCATTAGTGGAGATATGGATATTACAGTTGAAGTTTTGTGTTACAGATTTGAAATACGACGTAATTCTTATTTTAATAGAACATTTTAGCGTAATGAAAATACGAATATTACAACAACATCAAAAATGGCTCAGATGCGAGAGAACGACATATATCTATAATTCCTATAATACTGACTTCTAGAAGGTATAAAGTAACGAATTCAAAGCACATGATTCGAAAATAACAAAACAGTTATATCGACATCGCGTCCTTACAACAAGGGAACTGAACGATACGCCACGAAACGGAATCCCATACTCCTGCAAAAATGACGCAGGACACTCAGCGACTATATTTCTATGGAATGTAAATAAAGGTAATGATGAGGCGTTCAGAAGCCAGGCTGACTAACTCCGTCAAATGATAATGTTCAGTACAGACAGTTAAAGTAATTGATCCATATAAAAAAGCCTCTATGGTTTTTCAGCATATTTAGAATAAACTCATTTTTGTTTCTTACAATTAAGGTTAAGTTATAAGCGCTTTATAAATACATAAAAATTTTCAATGTCTCTCTCCCCCATAATGAAAGCCACTTTGTAAGGAGTTAGTCACATTCCCATTTGAAAGGTGTTCATAAATTTTTCTGAGTGATTTGTACACAAGTAATTTTGTGAAACAAACGCTGACAAACAAAACCCTTTTACGCGAAAAAGTCACAAGTAATTAAGTAGTACTTAAAATACAAATACTACATGCCTACAACACAAACGAAAAATTGCCTAATTACAAATTAATACGTTGCCTCGACTCTGCGTAAGTGATGCAGCCGTCATAACTGACAGGTTCGTCCTGCAAGAAAACCTTTTTCAGTTTTCAAGTGTTTATAACAGTTGCGATGAACAAGAGATATAAAAATTCAGGAGGTCCAACACACCCTTGTTTTCTTCCATGGAGATCGGTCTTGATGTGCTATAAAGAACATCATGTGAAACATTAGCAAGGGTTTCTAAAGGATATCTGTTTCCATTTTCGTTGCTGATACCAATTTTTCCAAATAGGTCTTCTGGTTGTAGTGTCTTAATGGAAAATATTTTGTTTGTTAGTTAGTGTCTTTTGGAATGAGAAACTATTATTGTTGTGGACACAAAAAGTTTTTGAAAGTGGTGTACGCTATAAATGTTTAAAGGTTGTACACACCTTAAGATCAGAAAGTTTAATACTTTGTCTACAAACTTGAGAGGCGTGGTTTCTTGTTAGTACACATTAGCACTGCACGTATGCCACAGAGATAATATCTACTTTTACACTGAGTACTTTATATATTGAAGGTAATTGTAGATTAAGTGTTTAAAAGTATTCCGGTAAAAGTGAAAATAATTTAGTCTGTTTATGCAAGAAAAACAATCTTGCGACCTTATGCGTCTGTACCTACGTGCGCGTAAAGTAGGCCTATGAGTTAGACACCACAAAAACACAGTTTCATTACTGCCAAATATCCTCCAGAAGTCACATTTGCTCTGAAGGTTCTATGTCTTTCACTTTTACACTAGCATAAACTGAGAATTAATGAGTTTGCCTTAAGCCATGTGTCAAGCCGTTGACAAACTGCCTATTGGCTTCTGTCTCGGGTTCTTCGGCCGACGTTCATATAATGATTTGTCTGCGTTTCGCCAGCAGGAGTGGCTGGCATTGTCAAAGCTTCACCCTCCGCACCGGAAATGACCGCGGAGAAGCCCTCGGACGTTGGCGCGCCAGGTACATATAGTCTACGGCCGCGAGCTCGGCTCCACTTCACCACCGGCAATGGAGGGTAAAGCTCTGTCAATGCCAGCCACTCGTGCTGGCGAAACGTCAGAAAAATCATTAGATGAACGTCGGCCGAAGAACTCTAGACAGAAGCCAATAGGCAGTCTGTCAACAAGTGGCCACGAAAGCCTTAACAATTTTGTGTCAAGCCATTGTTGACTCTTGACGTTTTACTTACGTCAGTGTTATATCTGTTGTATAAAAATATCTATGATAGTTCTCAGAATTCCTGTGGGATGATAATATAACTCTCTGTGCGCTTTAGGTTCAGCTATTTCATAAATAATTACTGAAAACTGCTGAAATTTCCGCTTAATAGCGAACAACAAGGAGACCAGAGACGTTACGTTCCTCCCCGTAACAGAGTGTGCTAAAAGTGAACTCAAGTATGTGGCAAATGGTAATTACATTTCTATAAATGGAAACATGTAACCACATTTACTAGGCTCTATTACAGAAAAAATCAAATTTAACAGAATAACAGACCTGAGTACAACAATACGTTATTACTTACATCGAGTAAATCTCATAAATAGCAAGCGAACGTAGCAACCAGACAGTAGCAAGAGAGAGAAAAATGAACAGAACAGAGCGCGATGATCTTATCATAAGATTATATATATATATATATATATATATATATATATATATATATATATATATATATATATTACACGATAGTAGCCAGCTATTACATGTTGGCCTCTTGTATACATACCATTGTCATACTCTTTAGTAATAACAAACGAAATATTTACAGTTCCATCACTTTTTCTGCTATCAGAATAATATTTTCACTTTTAACAAAAATCCATTTAGCTTGTATATTTTATATTTATTTGTCAAAAGTATCGATGGGGACACCATACGGTGAGAAAGTAGTTCTATATTTGATAGCAAATGGTTAAACCTTCTCAATATCGACCCATCTCATTGTCAGCCCGTTAACAGTTTCACCTCAGCACTTTTTTTTTTCATGTTGGTGAAACATTTTTCTAAGATTTCCGTTGAACATAAGCTTTCATGATTTATTTCCGAGAGAAAATTCTTGTTTGTTTTCCTGCAGCTAAGAATATTATCACGCCAGTCCCTAGAAGAAAAAATGTGGCTACTTGTTTTGCTTAATTTTCAATAAAAGAAAAATCTTTATTGTTCGGAAAGTAGCTGTGTCCGGACAGAAGTAACTAAGTCAATAATTTCAGTGTTACCACTCGAATTTTGCAAGCATTTCGTAAGAGAGAGAACAACTTTGATATTGCGGCTTTGACCACCGCATGAGTCATAATACATGACAGTACGTTTAACATTATGGCTATGAATAGTCAGGTGCTTTAATAGACAAGAGATTACTTACTGCGACCTCTAGAACCCGGGCCATAAGAACAGGTGAGCTGCATTTTATTCAACACCTGAACACCAAAAGTTTCGTTTGTAACTGGCTACAGACGTTGACAGTTTTGCGAAATCCAAAGCCTTCTATAAATTGAAAGTTAGGACACCGTCAACCGCAGAGCATCTACTCTGCTCTTTTTTCAAACATTGCCTAGCCTTTTGTGCCTTTCTTATATGCAGCTTCTCCCCTGTTCCTATCACTCTCCTTTCATGTTCGTTTGCCAGGAGAAGTCTATTTTAGAACCTGTCGCACATTTGGCATGTCTCTCTAAACCGAGCTTTAAAAAGCTGATGGTAGCACATTTTCTCTTTTAATAGGCGTCTTTTGATTTTCATTTTTCGCCATCCCGCAACACATATAAATTCTTATAGTTAGGTCCGGATTAATATATTTTGTATTAGGACTGCGTGTCATCATGCAGTGGCTGAAGTAAGCACGAAATTATTTTATGCGATTTACAACATTAGAAATGTTTATTTTTTTTCCTCGGGTTGACTTTCTCCATCTGTTTATAATACAACTTACGTGATCCTTAATTCTGGACTTACGAATTCGGCCATCAGACTTTAAATATTTGCCTGTAGTTGTTTTACAAACAAGAATATCATTATTCTTGTTTCGGAGAAAAAATGCAAAACTATGGCTTCTTGGACGCTGAGATTAATCAGTAGGTCGACCTGTCATAACACTTCTTGATTTGATATATCTACATTTACATCCCTACTCCGCAAGCCACCGGACGGCGTGTGGCGGAGGGTACCTTGAGTACCTTTATCGTTTCTCCCTTCTATTCCAGTCTCGTATTGTTTGTGGAAAGAAAGATTGTCGGTATGCCTCTGTATGGGCTCTAATCTCTGATTTTATCCTCATGGTCTCTTCGCCAGATATACGTAGGAGGGAGCAATATACTGCCTGATTCCTCGGTGAAGGTATGTTCTCGAAACTTCAACAAAAGCCCGTACTGAGCTATAACCATTGAGAAATATGCTTTGCTCTGTTTGCTTAGAGACACTGTAAAATGATTTGAAAAGTATTTCCCTGTCATCTTCTGATATTGTGTCATTGTATTTCGTTGCACGCTTACACTTTTCATCACTGCAGATTTTTTCAACGAATGTATTGCTTGATCTAGTTTTTTACGCTTCACCAGGAAGTCTCTTTCTCTTCTGAAGCGCCCTCTTCTAGCTATCACGGTTTGTTTCACGTTTATGGTCTCTAATACGGTCCGGCGTACGCCTAACCTCAACGTCTGAAAGAGAAGAGTCACTGTTTTGCTTAACTAAAATATCATTATTATTCAATTGGTGAACCTCATTAACAGCCTACATTATTTAAAATGTTTAGTTTTTGATGGAATTCGAATGAAAAATTATCATAGTTTACATGTAAATCTCAATTGGTACGAAGTCTGGATCCGAATCCGATTTGTCACTAAACATGTCACTTTCACTACTGTGTTCACTCATCATACGATATTGTTCGATCGAAATAAAAACGAAACATAGGAAATATCACCCACACAAACACTGTAAATCTTGACAAACACAGAAACTCTGCAAAACTGTAACCTAAAGTCGGTTCTACATCTGCTGTCATGTAGCCATGAAGTTAATCACTTTGGCCACTGAAACCGCTGGTAAAATGTTCCGTTGCTTGAGCGGATAGCCCATTCTAGCGATAAAACAAGTAACTGTAGAGTTAGCCGTTTGGCCACTTATAAATATTCAGTGACGCAACTCAACCACGTTATTACTCACACTTTTTTTAAAAGAAAAATGTTGTTAGTCGACTTGGCTTCTGAATACCGTATACTTCCTGCTCACAGCAATATGTTTAATGCGAAACGCAGTTTTCACCACAAATGTTATAAGAATAACTAGGAAATATGATAACACAGAAGTGCAATATTAGGCATCACTCATGTGTAACGCAGAGGAACAACTGGAACGAGATCCAGCATTAAATGAGATTTTCTGAATTGAAATTGCTCCACCGGAATTATTTCGAAGGACAATTTTGTATTGGAAAGGGATTCAATGGAAAGTTTTTGCGATTACGGTGAACATAGATTTGCGATTCTTCATCATTACGACCTTTTGTGCTTCGAGAAAATTTGTCTCTTTGCGTTTGGTCCTACCAGTTTCCCGATGTATAACTTCAGATATAGGCAAGCCCTCATTAATACTAATGCAAAGTTAGACTAAATACGGTAAATACTGCAAATGCCGTGCGAGACTCGTCAGGTGAAACGGCCGCTTCCATACTTTTCGATGACGTTTATCCGGAATTACCTGATCGCATCCAAAGCGTCCACTAATGGAGAGGGCGCGTTCTGCATTCACTCCCTGCTTAACGCCTCGCTCCTCTTAGCAATGCGATTAACGACCGGCTGCTAAAAATTGGAGGCCTGCTACTGCACCACTTCCAGTGAATTTAATGAAGCGTTGGAAGAACTGTGATGGGGGTATATGAGCTTAAGTGTTATTTCAGGTTATGCGCATTGTCAACGGGCTACTTTTGTAGAAACGGCAGAGCTATGCAGCACCGACCAGCAACACTGAGGGAATTAGTCTAAGACTTCTTTTACAAGGCGCTCGTCTTCACGATTTTAGTAACAGCCATTCAGAACGACAAGTTCACCTGATTGATTTATAGACTTTCGTTCTCGACTATGTATGGCAGGGACGATCGAAACAAAAATGTTTAGTAAACAAGGGCTCTAAAATGCGTGGCTTAAGAGGTATGAGCACTTGTCCAGTAGAAAATATGCGTTTCACAGTAGCGAATATGAACGACTACTCATAGCTCTTAAGGTACGCACTTTCAGCCCATGTTTACTGGACTTTTTTTTCATATTTTCTTCCATATCACCACATCTCGAAACAGGGAAAGCAACGACCTTGGTGGTAAAGAGATTTGTTTCACAATAGCGAAGATGAAAAAGTGTACACTTTTGAGCACACGGTAACCACAATTTTGTGCTTCTAATGGTAGTTCTTGCGATATCTCTGAATAATGACTACTCCTCCTGGGACACTCAGTACGCACGAACCTATTTACATTGATAAATTTTCTTTTAAACGACATAAAATTCTCGTAAAATACACTCCTGGAAATGGAAAAAAGAACACATTGACACCGGTGTGTTTAACCCACCATACTTGCTCCGGACACTGCGAGAGGGCTGTACAAGCAATGATCACACGCACGGCACAGCGGACACACCAGGAACCGCGGTGTTGGCCGTCGAATGGCGCTAGCTGCGCAGCATTTGTGCACCGCCGCCGTCAGTGTCAGCCAGTTTGCCGTGGCATACGGAGCTCCATCGCAGTCTTTAACACTGATAGCATGCCGCGACAGCGTGGACGTGAACCGTATGTGCAGTTGACGGACTTTGAGCGAGGGCGTATAGTGGGCATGCGGGAGGCCGGGTGGACGTACCGCCGAATTGCTCAACACGTGGGGCGTGAGGTCTCCACAGTACATCGATGTTGTCGCCAGTGGTCGGCGGAAGGTGCACGTGCCCGTCGACCTGGGACCGAACCGCAGCGACGCACGGATGCACGCCAAGACCGTAGGATCCTACGCAGTGCCGTAGGGGACCGCACCGCCACTTCCCAGCAAATTAGGGACACTGTTGCTCCTGGGGTATCAGCGAGGACCATTCGCAACCGTCTCCATGAAGCTGGGCTACGGTCCCGCACACCGTTAGGCTGTCTTCCGCTCACGCCCCAACATCGTGCAGCCCGCCTCCAGTGGTGTCGCGACAGGCGTGAATGGAGGGACGAATGGAGACGTGTCGTCTTCAGCGATGAGAGTCGCTTCTGCTTTGGTGCCAATGATGGTCGTATGCGTGTTTGGCGCCGTGCAGGTGAGCGCCACAATCAGGACTGCATACGACCGAGGCACACAGGGCCAACACCCGGCATCATGGTATGGGGAGCGATCTCCTACACTGGCCGTACACCACTGGTGATCGTCGAGGGGACACTGAATAGAGCACGGTACATCCAAACCGTCATCGAACCCATCGTTCTACCATTCCTAGACCGGCAAGGGAACTTGCTGTTCCAACAGGACAATGCACGTCCGCATGTATCCCGTGCCACCCAACGTGCTCTAGAAGGTGTAAGTTAACTACCCTGGCCAGCAAGATCTCCGGATCTGTCCCCCATTGAGCATGTTTGGGACTGGATGAAGCGTCGTCTCACGCGGTCTGCACGTCCAGCACGAACGCTGGTCCAACTGAGGCGCCAGGTGGAAATGGCATGGCAAGCCGTTCCACAGGACTACATCCAGCATCTCTACGATCGTCTCCATGGGAGAATAGCAGCCTGCATTGCTGCTAAAGGTGGATATACACTGTACTAGTGCCGACATTGTGCATGCTCTGTTGCCTGTGTCTATGTGCCTGCGGTTCTGTCAGTGTGATCATGTGATGTATCTGACCCCAGGAATGTGTCAATAAAGTTTCCCCTTCCTGGGACAATGAATTCACGGTGTACTTATTTCAATTTTCAGGAGTGTATTTTCCACCACCTACATATGTATGAACGTGTGTGGGCTTATGTTTACAGGGAGCAGTAAGCCTTGGAACGATCCCTTTCACTTGCTTTTTATTGTCATTTCTTTTTGACGTTCACCTCAAGAGTGCCAAGTCGCATCTGTTAACTCTTGCCACTTTATCACAATCTTGAGTTACAACAGATGCGTAAACACATAAATGAAGTACAGCAGAATATAAATATATCGATTGTTACGTTTGATGAGACTGTCACTGATATGAGATTTATTTTAATGATATTAGCATGTGAAAATTTTAATAATTTTGTAACACTTATACAAACTGTTAAGGAATTTATCGTGATTTTCTGGAGCCCCCCCTCCCCCAGGTATGTTAGAGGCCATGGTCATACAATTTTTTTACTAACATTTCACTCTTAACTGCGTTATCGGTTAGATAGCTTTCTGTTATCCACTAAAGAACAGTGCCAGTGTAAACGTAGGCTTCCGCGGCCGTTGTCGCAGTCAATAAAATTCTTCTGGGTTTGAGGCCGCACTGTCATCTGTAAAATACCGACGTTTCGGCGACTGCTGCAAGACACCTTCCTCAGGGTGTGTTGCTAATTGTGCAGTTAGCAACACACCCTGAGGAACGCGCCTTACAACAGTCGCCGAAACGTCGGTATTTTACAGATGACAATGCGGCCTCAAACCCAGAAGAATTTTATTGACTGCGACAGTGCCAGTATTCATTACTGAGGGGGGGGGGGGGGAGCCAGTACATAGTTACATCACGAAAACACTTCTGTAAAAACGATATACAACGAGTATAAATGGTCGTCAGGCCTGAAAGAACAAATCTAATATATAAAAATGAATACTTGTTCGTTAGCCCCCTTTG
The DNA here is from genome assembly GCF_023864275.1 of Schistocerca cancellata. NCBI lineage: Eukaryota > Metazoa > Arthropoda > Insecta > Orthoptera > Acrididae > Schistocerca > Schistocerca cancellata. Next base: position 95,084,356 of record NC_064632.1, on the reverse strand, counting down.
CGTTTCTATACCATTCATCCGATGATAGTGAAATGTTGATCAGCTTTGTACTCATATCTGCACAGGTTTGTGTGGGGGTGACAACCAACTGACACCTATAGGGATGGCGATGAAAAGTAATGCCATAGAAGCTTAAGTCAGGAACGTCTGGAAGAAACTTCAAATAAATTTTGCGTGTACATGATTCATTATTTGTATAAACGTATCGTAGGAGTGGGGGAGAGAAAATGTGACATGTAAAAATGTTCGATGACGACCGATATTAGCATCGAAACTATGTATTATGGAGTCGCTAACCATATTGGATGCACTCACGATGAGGTTTCACACCTGTAGATTTATGGAAAGGGTATGAGCGCAAAGATTTTGACATATCAGTAAATCTCTATAACGCCTCAAGGAATTTCTGCCAAACTTGGTTCATGTATGACTTGTAGTCTGCAAAAATTTACTGTGATAGTAGGATACCGTCAGCACCCATATGATTGAGCGTTGGGGATACTAAGGCTTACGTTAAAGCATAGAAAAGGAATGCCTAGAGCAACAAATTTTTACGTACAGGATGATTATTGCCAACGCAACCGCTTTCGCTGCGTGTGGCTGGCCGAAGCTGTCTGCTGCGTCCAAAGCGCGAGTGACAGGAGGTCTGCAGTAAATAAGTATTCTATAGCTTGTCGCATCAGTTACGTCTAACATACACAAAACATTCATGACACAAACATTTGAAAAGTAAATTACTCACCTATATTAAGCAAGGGGATGCCAGAACTGCCTCCCATCGTTGTTCAAGCATTTCTGACACGTACTTAGGAAATGATTCATTACAGTCTGCTGTTCCCTCTGAGAAATTGCAGTAATTTCTTGGCGAACGTTAGTTTCAAGTTCATCTAAAACATGTCGATTTAATTCGTAAACTTCCTCTTTTAATGCGTCTCTGACATAAAAGTCGCAGCGGCTGAAATCGGGGGAGCAGTGGGTTATGTGTTGTTACTGACAGCTCTAGCTTGGAGACACGTCATGAATTTCCTGTAATGAGAACTTGGCTGTATGTGCCACCGCAGAGTCCTGCTGGAAAGTCGAGAAAGCACGTTCTATCGGTAAACTGGGGAAAAATTGGCCACAATTTGTTTTCAATATACTTCTCACTGTTAATTTTTTCCTAGAAAAAATTGGGCCTATTATCCTGTCACCACTTATACAACACCACACTACTGTTTTATGATCGTGAAAGGCTGTCTCTAGCATTACGTCAGACTTTTGAGAACTCTAATAATGGTTAATTTGTGAAATAATATTTCCACATAGGTGTAACTATTACTCGTCTGAAAAGAAAGTCAGGTGAGGGTCTATTTGCCCGTCATGCACCCTATTCAAAATCAATTCACAAAGCCACAACCTTTTTGCATGCTCACATCGTTTAAGTTTTTGCACTGTGTTTAATAACGTTGTAATTTCAGCATCTTTCCAGCCGTTGGAAGAGAACCACAGGAAATTCTTATTTGCTGAGAAACAAGTCGAACTTCATTTCTAGGAGAAATTCTCAGAGCGTGTCCACTATTATAAAGAATGCTGTACTTGATTGTCTTTTTTTCCTGTCAACAACACTTACCGTTTCACGAAATTTATTGACCAGTTGATGAATCGTACTCCGACTAGGGAACTGAACGTCAGGAAATTTCTCTTGAAATAAACTCCTTACTGCAAACGCTGATTCTGTATGCGTGTATGAATACTATTTATCGAATGAATACTAGTATCTCCCCAATTTCGTATGAAACGCTTTCACTCAGTACAGTGTGTTGCGTCGCCTAAGAAACATGGGCTAGCTGCGCAAGATTTCCACATAAACAAAACAGTGCCACGCATAAATTGCATGCCGTCTCTAAGGCCACATGGCACAAACAGTAGATAAACAGCAGATAATCAGACAGTTGGCTGCACAGTCCATTTGCCTGAAACGACAGTTACTGCCAGAATTACAAGTTTCCTCACATATCAGATGAAATTGCAGGGCAAAATCCGCTACGCATACGGATGAAATATGTGTAAAATTTATGTAAAATATGTTAAGTATATGTGAAATACATGTATGTGTATGGAATATAATATGAAATATATGCATCTGCATTGCATATATGTACCTACTTAGAAAGAAAAAAGAGGCTCTACAACACATGGTGAGTAAAACTAGTGAAAAATAATTTTGGACGTCGACTAAAAAGTAAGTTACTGACTGGGCATGATACTTCACCCCTTTACTTTAGTGAAAACCATGACGATTCAAGCAAATACAATGTCAACACTTTTTGCAGTCAGAACTGCTGAACCTTTCCATGTTGTTGTTGTTGTGGTCTTCAGTCCTGAGACTGGTTTGATGCAGCTCTCCATGCTACTCTATCCTGTGCAAGCTTCTTCATCTCCCAGTATCTACTGCAACCTACATCCTTCTGAATCTGCTTAGTGTATTCATCTCTTGGTCTCCCTCTACGATTTTTACCCTCCACACTGCCCTCCAATGCTAAATTTGTGATCCCTTGATGCCTCAAAACATGTCCTACCAACCGATCCCTTCTTCTAGTCAAGTTGTGCCACAAACTTCTCTTCTCCCCAATCCTATTCAACACCTCCTCATTAGTTACGTGATCTACCCACCTTATCTTCAGCATTCTTCTGTAGCACCACATTTCGAAAGCTTCTATTCTCTTCTTGTCCAAACTAGTTATCGTCCATGTTTCACTTCCATACATGCCTACACTCCATACAAATACTTTCAGAAACGACTTCCTGACACTTAAATCTATACTCGATGTTAACAAATTCCTCTTCTTGAGAAACGCTTTCCTTGCCATTGCCAGTCTACATTTTATATCCTCTCTACTTCTACCAACATCGGTTATTTTACTCCCTAAAGAGCAAAACTCCTTTACTACTTTAAGTGTCTCATTTCCTAATCTAATTCCCTCAGCATCACCCGACTTAATTTGACTACATTCCATTATCCTCGTTTTGCTTTTGTTGATGTTCATCTTATATCCTCCTTTCAAGACACTGTCCATTCCGTTCAACTGCTCTTCCAAGTCCTTTGCTGTCTCTGACAGAATTACAATGTCATCGGCGAACCTCAAAGTTTTTACTTCTTCTCCATGAATTTTAATACCTACTCCGAATTTTTGTTTTGTTTCCTTTACTGCTTGCTCAATATACAGATTGAATAACATCGGGGAGAGGCTACAACCCTGCCTTACTCCTTTCCCAACCACTGCTTCCCTTTCATGCCCCTCGACTCTTATAATTGCCATCTGGTTTCTGTACAAACTGTAAATAGCCTTTCGCTCCCTGTATTTTACCCCTGCCACCTTCAGAATTTGAAAGAGAGTATTCCAGTTAACATTGTCAAAAGCTTTCTCTAACCTTTCCATAATGAAATGTAAACATATATAATCTTTAACAAGATACGAGTAAGTTGCTGTTCCAAGACATTAAAATCCAGATAACCATTAAACATCGATATTATGACGTTCTTTAGTGTGTAAGAAACTCTAGTAACTGTCCTATTATTTTTGGCTTTTTCATTTAATTTACTGGATTAATAGAATAGTAATAAGCAACAGAAAACCAATAAATCACATTCACTCTAGGCAGAGAGAGCTCAGTTAAAATCTGTATTGCACAGTAGTTACTTTACTGTTCAAATATTAAGCAATACATACAACTGCTTTCCAGTCACCAAGTGACTGTGCTAAAACGAGAAAGACTGAAGGAAGTGATCGGTCCTCATCAATTTACTCTGTAAAAAGGACAATTTTCTTACAAAATATGATATTGATCTAAACAGTTAGAATCTACAATTATAACTGATCTACCCGTTGCATTTCTAAAGAAATAACAACAATTTTGGTTTTATAATGATACACGAGTGTAAGCCAACATATTTGCAGTATCTTCACTTCCCTTACAACGAATGCAGCTCCATCACACAATATCGCTCTTCACAACTATCATGTCTACTAAACAACATTACTCTTTATATCCTCAAAAATCTTGCATTGGAGGCAACAACGTAAAAGAGACGACGTACTACTGCACTTAAATTCATCTGAACCTTATTTCAACACAGCGCAGTTCACTGCATATCACCAGTGCCATTTGCCGACCTCCACCTGCAACTTTACTTCATTAACGTTTGGCCATGACTGACTAACAGAGGCGCTCCGAATATTTTGCACCAAGGCGAAAAAAGGCACCAAACTAAAAGACACTGTATTTCCAGTCCTGGAATGGAATAATACAGAAATAGCATTATGATCACTTAGGTACAGTCCGCAGCTCGTGGTCGTGCAGTAGCGTTCTGGCTTCCCACGCCCGGGTTCCCGGGTTCGATTCCCGGCGGGGTCAGGGATTTTCTCTGCCTCGTGATGACTGGGTGTTGTGTGATATCCTTAGGTTAGTTAGGTTTAAATAGTTCTAAGTTCTAGGGGACTGATGACCATAGATGTTAAGTCCCATAGTGCTCAGAGCCATTTGAACTTAGGTAAAGATTAGTCACTTACATTTACATTTTCAACTTTTGACAAATTTGTGAGATTTATTTTTTGAAACCCTCAGTCGCACATGGTAAAAGGCGACTGATGCTGAAGGGGAACAGAGAAATCAGTAGAGTCACACACCATCTAATGAAGTCAGCATCGCTACCAATTGTCTTCAGTCATAGACAGCTACATAATCTCTGGTGGCATAATGAAGTTCCGTGACTCCATGACGTCTCCATGACATATTTCTGCCAAGCAAAGTACTTGGCGGGCTATCGTAATTTAATCTCTTTACGATGAGGAAATAGCAATTCATGGAAAGCTCCAGACTGATAAATCTGACACAGAAAAATTCCGTGATGTTTAAATTCAAATCAGTTGTTTATACAGGGTAAGCCAAAACTCCACCGACAAACGTTCAGAGGTTCTTCACGGATACATCCCGACTATTTTATATGAGGACCCACGGTCTCTGACGGCCTATATGACTTTTTCATAATATGATCAAGTCAGAGATTAAATGTCACTTCCTACTGATTTTGTACGCTCTCTGTAGTCTGCTTCCGGCAACGTCAACATTGCTGGTATGGTTGAAGATCCATTCGGCTGCCTCTTAGCTGCTGTATCCATAATTAAACAAACAAATACGCACTTTTGTAGTTTCCAAAACAACATCATTCTTATAAACAGTCTCTGTTGTATAATACTCTCCTGGAAATGGAAAAAAGAACACATTGACACCGGCGTGTCAGACCCACCATACTTGCTCCGGACACTGCGAGAGGGCTGTACAAGCAATGATCACACGCACGGCACAGCGGACACACCAGGAACCGCGGTGTTGGCCGTCGAATGGAGCTAGCTGCGCAGCATTTGTGCACCGCCGCCGTCAGTGTCAGCCAGTTTGCCGTGGCATACGGAGCTCCATCGCAGTCTTTAACACTGGTAGCATGCCGCGACAGCGTGGACGTGAACCGTATGTGCAGTTGACGGACTTTGAGCGAGGGCGTATAGTGGGCATGCGGGAGGCCGGGTGGACGTACCGCCGAATTGCTCAACACGTGGGGCGTGAGGTCTCCACAGTACATTGATGTTGTCGCCAGTGGTCGGCGGAAGGTGCACGTGCCCGTCGACCTGGGACCGGACCGCAGCGACGCACGGATGCACGCCAAGACCGTAGGATCCTACGCAGTGCCGTAGGGAACCGCACCGCCACTTCCCAGCAAATTAGGGACACTGTTGCTCCTGGGGTATCGGCGAGGACCATTCGCAACCGTCTCCATGAAGCTGGGCTACGGTCCCGCACACCGTTAGGCCGTCTTCCGCTCACGCCCCAACATCGTGCAGCCCGCCTCCAGTGGTGTCGCGACAGGCGTGAATGGAGGGACGAATGGAGACGTGTCGTCTTCAGCGATGAGAGTCGCTTCTGCCTTGGTGCCAATGATGGTCGTATGCGTGTTTGGCGCCGTGCAGGTGAGCGCCACAATGAGGACTGCATACGACCGAGGCACACAGGGCCAACACCCGGCATCATGGTGTGGAGAGCGATCTCCTACACTGGCCGTACACCACTGGTGATCGTCGAGGGGACACTGAATAGAGCACGGTACATCCAAACCGTCATCGAACCCATCGTTCTACCATTCCTAGACCGGCAAGGGAACTTGCTGTTCCAACAGGACAATGCACGTCCGCATGTATCCAGTGCCACCCAACGTGCTCTAGAAGGTGTAAGTCAACTACCCTGGCCAGCAAGATCTCCGGATCTGTCCCCCATTGAGCATGTTTGGGACTAGATGAAGCGTCGTCTCACGCGGTCTGCACGTCCAGCACGAACGCTGGTCCAACTGAGGCGCCAGGTGGAAATGGCATGGCAAGCCGTTCCACAGGACTACATCCAGCATCTCTACGATCGTCTCCATGGGAGAATAGCAGCCTGCATTGCTGCGAAAGGTGGATATACACTGTACTAGTGCCGACATTGTGCATGCTCTGTTGCCTGTGTCTATGTGCCTGTGGTTCTGTCAGTGTGATCATGTGATGTATCTGACCCCAGGAATGTGTCAATAAAGTTTCCCCTTCCTGGGACAATGAATTCACGGTGTTCTTATTTCAATTTCCAGGAGTGTACTTACCATATGTCTTTGCTGTGATAACTGATACAGTAAAAAGCACTGTATCACCACACCAATAAGCCGTTTTTGTCTGGACCAGTTTTATTACGTCCCATGCAGCCAGGGTTACGTTGAATGGATGAAAACTCTCGTGTTTCAGCCAGTCGTACAGTTATTTGTAGCTTTCTTCGTATTGCAGAACGATCTGCGGGATCCTCGTTTGCTGTCACTTTCTGAAAAGATGTCAGAAAGTTGTGTTTCATGGTTTGCGCAGCACAGCACGAATTACTTCTCTCTACGAGTTGCTCGTACGACGTTTACTGCGTTGGCCTGTTTGTTCTTTGAACTGTGCCTTAGTGGCAGATGACTGCTAAACGTAGATCTTAGAAGTCGTATGAGTTTACTCCACTTGCTGTCTGCGCCTCTTCTTCTGTTTCATTGGGTGAATTCGTGTCGCTATCCAACTGGATATCCATGTCGCTGGAGCGGGCAGTAGGGTAGCCGGTGGGCAATTCTCGTCAGGCGGCGATCGGCCACCTGCGAAGCACGCGCGTGCCGCCGTTATTCTGCCTCGGCATCACTCTGCTACTGTTTACTAAAGTCGAAGACCAGTTGCATGGGGGCTTAATTAAAGAGAAACGACTAATATTAATGAATAAATGCAATAATTTTAGTAGCTGTGTGACCGGTTACGAAGTCTCGTAACCGGTTGGCCCTGACTAGTATTAGCACGCAATCTGACTGCATAAAATAAAAATAAAGAATGACAAGGAATTTCCATTAACACAATTGATTAATTAAGTCCCCTACAACTATAAAAGCTACGAAACAACAAAGCACAATGGTAACTGTTCTGTGTGTGGTAGTGTGACTCAACGTACATTTATGTGGCTCGGTTCTTTCTCAATACGACAAAATATTTTAAACACCATTTACAATGAACTAATTGAAAAACCAGAAATACTATAATTCACATAGAAACCAGAATTTTAAGTCTAATAAATGAACACGAGCCAGATGCTTTGAGGAAGAGGGATTGTCATTAAAGAAAACTGTAATACCTTTTTACCTCATTATATATTGACGAAAATATTCCATTACACCAGCGTCATATATCAAAAGCCCATCTCCTTTCTCAAATATATTCTGAAAATTGCAACTTCTTCCGTCTATACATTACTCCAACCGAACAGCGTCTACTCTCTCGCCCAACAGAGCAACAACTGCTCTCGACATCCTCTGAACTACTACTGCACCAGTGGAGGCGGCGGAATAATAATCTTTGGCGCAATCTCTGGCGTTGTGACTCGGTGTAGCCACCTTTCACAGTTTTTTTACTTTATTGTTATCTACCTGCCATATGGACAGGCAGTGGGCTGCTCTTCAGCCACAAGCTTTAAAATTCCAAACGAAGATTAAACAAATATGATTAATGAGGGGTGATGCAGTCACTGTGAAGGTGACAGCGATCCAATGTTATAAAATTTTCATAAATTCCACTACAGTCACTGCTCGCAGTTATTTACTTTTTCCAATTCATGGCGGCATGATGCCGCAAACAGCCTAGACTTTTTATCTTTTCATTGCAAATATTTATTTATTCAATTATCGGTGATATCCTCTGCTATACCTGCAGGGCAGGACAGATAGTTTAATTTGTGGAAATGGGCAAATATGAGTGGCTGTCAGTTGCACTCGAACGTACTACGTTATTAATTTGACAAACATTACAAGAGTAAAGGAAACATCAAAATCAGAGCGAACCAAACATTAATTTTAGAACTTAATTCCCGGCTAAATACGCCATTCAATCTCACGCCTCAAGGGGAAAAAACTTTAATTTAAAATTGGCTGAAGACTCAAAAACATGGATTTGAATTTAAAAGGCAGAAGGCCTTATCTTAAAACATTTCTCTAAGTTAGGCTGAAGGCTCAAACAATCTCACGCCTTAAAGGTAAAACAACTGTAAATTTAAAATCGGCTAAAGGGAATAACTTAAGATCAAAACAGGAATTTGAATTTTAAAAGGGAGAAGGCACTATCCTAAAATTTCTTTAAATCAGGCTGAAGTCCCTAATAATCTCAGGCCTTAAAAGCAAAACAACTTTAATTTAAAATCGACTAGAAGCCATATGTAAACAAACAACAAGGACAAATAAAAAAAAGGCAGCACATCTAACGGCGCTCAGAGGTTTCCAAGGGTCGGCCTGGAATTCAAACACTAACGCTCGCTTAGGTGAGACAGGCAGTCGGCCCAAAAATTCTCAATCCGACGGCAACCCAACCGACAGACAGTCAACAGATCAAGCGACAGTATAACTTCAGCTCCACCCAACCAGCACATAACAGGGAGTTCAATGGAACAACGGCAAAGGTATCAGGACCCACAACGAATTACACATTCAGCTGTCAAACTACACGCCATGCTGGACATCCACAACTTGACCAGGAAAATACACTGCGTGAATTTACGTCAACGGCGAGGGCAGGTAACCGGAACGATAACGGCCACAAGGCAGAAGATTGCGCAGGTGCAATTCAATTCAAAATAATCAAGTTAAGTTAAACTCCATGGGAGGGCGGCTAGAATTTCGCCAACTTGAAAACACACGTTGTTGCTCGTGGGAATGTCCCAACAGCCCACAACGAAATTCAAACGACACAATGTGAATAGTTGGGGCTGGATGGTAGATTAAATAAAGACTCAACTTATCGTGTCCGGGATCGGTAACCCACGGACCTCGTAGCAGTGGGAACAGCCCCTCACACTCCGACCGCGCGTGGACGTCGCTAGCGGCCCCGGCCAGAGACGCGCCATGAAGACTTCCTCGCTGCTCCACGCCAACCGACCAACTGCCCGCACGCAGCACAGCCGCAAACTATAAGCGCGAGGCCAAAGATAGTACGAGAGTGCGAATATCGATACACGCTGCTGCTGCAACTCGCGGAGAGAGAGGATAACAGCATAATGGCGATAACCGTGGGAGACTAATCACAGAATAGCAGCCGGGCGGTGTGGCCGAGCGGTTCTAGGCGCTTCAGTCTGGAGCCGCATGACCTCTACGGTCGCAGGTTCGAATCCTGCCTCGGGCATGGATGTGTGTGATGTCCTTAGGTTAGTTAGGTTTAAGTAGTTCTAAGTTCTAGGGGACTGATGTCCTCAGCAGTTAAGTCCCATAGTGCTCAGAGCCATTTGAAGGACATTTGAAGGACTCCAAATGTTCTCAGTTGGGAGAAATCGGGCGAAGTCTCGCCGTGTGCTGAAATATGAGACAAGGATGGATTGCCATGAAGGGCAACATATGGGTTTAAATGGTTCAAATGGCTCTGAGCACTATGTGACTTAACATCTGAGGTCATCAGTCCCCTAGAACTTAGAACTACTTAAACGTATCTAACCTAAGGACATCACACACATCCATGCCCGAGGCAGGATTCGAACCTGCGACCGTAGAGGTCGCGCGGCTCCAGACTGAAACGCCTAGAACCGCTCGGCCACACCGGCCGTCCAACACATGTGCTCAAGCACATCCTCGACGTACCAGTGAGCTGTAAGGGTACCGTAAATGACAACCAAAGAGGTCCTGCTATGAAAAGAAATGGCAACTCATACCGTCACTCCCGGATGTCGAGTCATATGGCGGGCAAGTCAGGATGGTAACCCACTGCCGTACGAGACGCCCCCAGACACGTGCTCGCTGCTCATCGGTGCTCAGCTGGAGGCGGGACTCTTCACTGCAGACAATTCTAATCCAGTCAATGAGATTCCAAGCCAGAAACGTGTCCGCAGGTGCCCCGTACAGCGGTGGGACAGAAACCTAATTGTCGTTCGCCATACGGCCCGACGTGGACTGGGAAGATAGCAAAACTATCTTCATGAAGTTAACAGAGATACAATTAAATATGTACCGGTAAGTGGCACTGTCACATGAATTAAAATAATGATAAAACTGTGACCCGTAATGTCGGGTCGTCGTTTGCGTAGTGTGCTTTGACATCGGAGCAGAGAGTTTAGGGGGCGTCGCAGCTAGATGTTGTTGGCCGAATACAGTTTCCAATGGCGTAACACAATGTTGGAAATGTAATCTTAGACTATGTCTGCATACAACTAAACTGAATACATAACATGCATTTAAAAGTAAGCTAGTGTTATAGTCTGAGTTGAAGGAGCAGTATTAGTTTATATTCTGGTAGCTACAAATAAATGCATGTGCCGTATACGAAACAGTAAAATTAACAGGCAGCAGCTGCATCTATACACAGCGAAACGAAACATTTAAATTCAGTTACAAGGGAGCTAGAGTTATAACATGAGTTAAGCGGAAAATATTACTTTAACTTTCGTAGGGTAGCTGTAAATAAATATATGTGCCATATGCAGTATGGTAAACTTGGACATCGGTTTGTTAAACGATAAAAAAGTGGCGGGCGGGCACAGCGGGGATACCGAGAGATCTGAGGAACCGCTGGCAGCTCGTGACCAAGAGATAAGGAAAATGGACAGACTGAGGAATAAAATTAATAAAAAGTACGAGGATAAACAAGAGTATGATAATGAACTATTGTTACAATTATAAAAAGGAGTGCCTGGAAGTAGTATGTAACATGTACGATACACAAATAAGCGTATTGAAAGCAGCATATCAAAACACGATATAAAGGCTGCTGGCACAACAGACTCTCCAAAACCGAAGCAAATAAAACGTGGGAGGTAGAGGAAGGAGCAGATCTCTGCCACGATAAAAGACCTGCAACAGCTTGCCATACAAGGGAAAATAGGCATTGGGTGCAAAATGACTCTGTTCATTGAAAAGTTTAAAGAAGTGGCTTTCCCTATCCCCAGCAATCTCTGTTTCTTCTTAAAGATTCAATAGAGGTCCCTTAGGGGCAGTGTCTACAACCAGCTTATTTGGATCTATGTTAGTTATAGTATATTTTGCGCAGTATGATTAAAAGGTGACAATCAAGGACCAGCGACGGGTTTTTTTATGTGAAGGAATTCTATCGCAATTGTTCTGAAGGAGAGGGATTACTGCGTGCCTTTCGTCAGTGGGTAGGTAGCGACAGCAGGCAGAGAAACAGAATGGAGGGAGAGGAAGATTTATCAAATACTATTGTCGTGTCGCAGAAATGGCTCCTGGTAGTTATTTGTATTGTTTGCATACCGTGCGTGTTTGTTGACTTCCTTGATGGCGTAAGGTTCAAATGGTTCAAATGGCTCTGAGCACTATGGGACTTAACATCTGTGGTCATCAGTCCGCTAGGACTTAGAACTACTTAAACCTAACTAACCTAAGGACATCACACACATCCATGCCCGAGGCAGGATTCGAACCTGCGGCCGTAGCGGTGACGCGTCTCCAGACTGTAGCGCCTAGAACCGCACTTCCACTCCAGCCGGCCGATGGCGCAAGGCCACGAAGCTTCACGACCACAGCCGTTATCATTATTGACGTTACTTTCGTTCTTGAATATTTCAGTCCTTACTAGGACATTTCTTTTATAAACGACTTTCTCCTGATAGACACGTAAGCTGTTGAAATTCCTGTTCTCGTCCCTGTTCTCATGAAGTTCCGCTATCACAGATTTTATACTTAGTTTTAAAACGTGTGGCGTGTCTGTTATTCAGTCAGATGTTTAATTATCCTCTCAGTTTCATCTGGTTACTCTACAACAAAGATAAAAGTCACTTAATAGACTCGTACAATGTAGAGGTGATTAGCTGTGCCCGTTTTGCGTCAAAAAACTCTTTGATTTTGTTCTGACTGAAAAATGTGGTCTTAATACCACTTTCCCGGAAAAATTTTAATCATGCAGTCTGTAACTAGAGAAACTAATGGTAACATTGCATGGGGGTTTAATTATAATACAATAATTTTAGTAGCTGTGTGTCCGGTTACGATGTCGTAACCGGTTGGCAGTACGCAATCTGACTGCATAAAATAACAATAAAGAATGAAAGGAAATTTCCGTTAACACAATTGATTAAGTCCCCTGCAAGTATAAAAGCTACGAAACAACAAAGCACAAGAGTAACTGTTCTGTGTGTGGAAGTGTGATTCAACGTACATGTATCTGGCACGGTTCTTCCTCAATACGACAAGATATTTTAAACACCATTTACAATGAACTAATTGAAAAACCAGAAATACTATAATTGCACATAGAAACCAGAATTACAACTCTAATACATGAACACGAGCCAGATGCTTTGTTGACTGAACCTGTGACCAAGAGGCATTGTCATTAAGGAAATGTGAAATAATTATTTCTTTTTACTTCCATATACATTGACGAAAAATACACTGTGATCATTGCAACATCTTCCATCTATACATTACACCAACCGAACAGCATCTACTGTCTCGCCCAACAGAACGACAACTGCACACGACATGCTCTCAACTAGTACTGCTCTCGACATCCTCTCAAAAAGCACTGCCCTCGACATTCTCTGAACTACTACTGCTCCAGTGCAGGCGGCAGAATAATAACCTTTGGCGCAATCTCTGGCGCTGTGACTCAGTGTAGCCACTTTTCAACATTACAGAATGAGAAGTCGGTTCCTCGTTCATCGTACCAACACAATTTAATACTACTTCCTTTGAAGGCCCTATCTATGGACAAACTATCATAGCCGTTAGCCTTCAGTGTTTCCTTCAAGATATTCATTTCCGATTCCTAACTATTAATGTCTCTGATAACCGAAAGCACGTGAAGATAGAGTATTGGCCAGTGCTTACTTGTAGGCTAGGAGGTGGGGTGGAGTGGCATCTGTTAGGTATTGTGTGGCATACAGTACTGTCAGTTCATCTACGAACAGGATACCTAACTCACTGTGTCCAAGATGAAGTTGATTTTGAGATCATCTACATGGTATCGTCTACATCGTGGAGCCAACAACCTGAATTTAGTGGCGAAGTACGTTTTGTTTGTTGTTCAAAATTCTTTATAAAAACTTCACTTGGCACTCCCGTCAGAGATGAAACCAATGCAACAAAATCAGATTGTTAATATGATTATCGTTTAGATTTAAAAGAGCCCTATCGCATACATAAATCGGTCAGATTAAATAAGGTTTTCCCAAACTGTGATTCGCTGGAACTGAGTAAGTGCTCCATGGAAATCTATTAAAAACATGGTTCTCTTTCTTTTTTCTTTAAATTATATTATGTTTCTGTGTCATTTTTGTCCCCCATTAACCATGGACCTTGCCATTCGTGGGAAGGCGTGTGTGCCTCAGTGATACAGATAGCCGTACCGTAGGTGTAGCTACAGCGGCGGGGCATCTACTGAGAGGTCAGACAAAAATGTGGTTCCTAAAGAGTAGCAGCAGCCTTTTCAGACGTTGCAGGGGCAACAGTCTGGGTGATTGGCTGATCTGGCCTTGTAACATTAACCAATACGGCCTTGCAGTGCTGGTACTGCGAATGGCGGAAAGCAAGGGGGACTACAGCCGTAATTTTTCCCGAGGGCATGTGTCATTTTTGTTCCCCATGGACCATGGACCTTGCCATTGGTGGAGCATGAGAAAGAGAACTGGCGTTCTATTGAACGGAGCGCGGAATGTCAGATCGCTTAATCGGGAAGACAGGTTAGAAAATCTGAAAAGGGAAATGGATAGGTTAAAGTTTGATTTAGAGGGAATTAGTGAAGTTCGGTGGCAGCAGGAACAAGACTCCTGGTAAGGTGAATACAGGGTTATAAATGCAAAACCAAGGTGAATACAGGGTTATAAATACAAAATCAATGAATAAAAAATAGCAGTGCGTGTAAGATACTACGAACACCATAGTTAACACATCGTTGTAGACAAGAGAGACACGAAGCTCACGCCTACCACAGTAGTACAAGTATATCTACCAACTAGTTCCGCGGATGACGGAGAGACTTCAGAAATGTATGATTACATAAAAGAAATTATTCAGATAGTGATGAGAGTGGAAAATTTAAGTCATGGGGGACTGGAATTCGATAGCAAGGAAAAGGAAGAGAAGGAAACGCAGTAGGTGAATATGGAATGGGGATAAGAAATGAAAAGGGAAGCTACCTGGTAGAATTTTGCACAGAGATTAACTTAATCATAGCTAATAATTGGTTTAAGAACCATGTAAGAAGGTTGTATATGTGGAAGAGGCCTGGAGACACTAAAAAGTTTCACATAGATTGTATAATGGTGAGACAGAGATTTAGGAACAAGGTTTTCAATTGTAAGACATTTCCAGGGGCAGATGTGCACTCAGACCACAATCTATTGATTATGAACTGCAGACTAAAACTGAAGAAACTGCAAAAAGGTGGGAATTTAAGGAGATGGGAGATGGATAAACTGAAAGATCCAGAGGTTGTAGGGAGTTTCAGAGCGAGCATGAAGGAAAGATTGATAAATACTGGGGAAACAAATACAGTAGAAGAAGAACGGGTAGCTTTGAGAGATGAAATAGTGAAGGCAGCAGAGGATCAAGCAGGTAAAAAGACGAGATCTAGTAGTAATCCCTGTGTAACAGAAGAGATATTGAATTTAATTGAAGAGAGGAGAAAATATAAAAATGCAGCAAATGAAGCAGGCAAAAAGGAATACAAACGTCTCAAACACGAGATCCACAGGAAGCGCTAAATGGCTAAGAAGAGATGGCTAGAGGACAAGCGTGAGGATGTTGAGGCATATATCACTTGGAGTTAGATAGATACTGCCTACAAGAAAATTAAAGAGACCTTAGGAGAAAAGAGAAAGGCTTGTGTCAATATTAAAAGCTCAGATGGAAAACTAGTTCTAAGCAAAGAACGGAAAGCAGAAAGGTGGGAGGAGTGTACAGAGGGTCTATACAAAGTCGATGTAGTTGAGGGTAATATTATAGAAATGGGAGACGACGTAGATAAAGATGAAATAGAAGATATGATACTGTGTGAAAAATGTGATAGAGCATGAAAGACTTGAGTCAAATCAAGGCCCCGGGAATAGACTACATTCCATTAGAACTACTGATAGCCTTGGGAGAGCCAGCCCTGACAAATGTCTACCATCTACGAGACAGGCGAAATACCCTCACTCTTCAAGAAGAATGTAATAATTCCAATCCCAAAGAAAGCAGGTGTTGACAGGTGTGAAAATTACCGAAGGATCAGTTTAAGAAGTCACGGCTGCAAAAATACTAACACGAATTCTTTACAGATGAATGGAAACACTGGTAGAAGCCGACCTCGGGGAAGATCAGTTTGGATTTCGTAGAAATGTTGGAATACGTGAGGCAATACTGACCCTACGACTTATCGTAGAAGATAGATTAAGGAAAGGCAAACCCCCGTTTCTAGGATTTAAAATCCATGGAGAAGAAACAAAAACTTTCTGGTTTACCGATGACATTGGAATTCTGTCAGAGACACCAAACGAACTGGAAGAGTAGTTGAACGGAATGGACAGTGCCTTGAAAGGAAGATATAAGATGAACATCAAAAAAAGCAAAACGAGGATAATTGAATGTAGTCGAATTAAATCAGGTAATGCTGAGGGAATTCGATTAGGAAATGAGACACTAATAGTAGTAGATGAGTTTTACTATTTGAGGAGAAAAATAACTGATGATGGTCGAAGTAGAGGGAATATAAAATGTAGACTAGCAATGGCAAGAAAAACGTTTCTGAAAAAGAGAAATTTTTAACATCGAGTTTAGATTAAAGTGTCAGGAAGTATTTTCTAAAAGTATTTGTATGGAGTGTAGCCATGTATGGATGCGAAACATGGATGATAAATAGTTTAGGCAAGAGGAGAATAGAAGCTTTCAATATGTGGTGATACAGAAGAATGCTGAAGATAAGATGGGTAGGTCACGTAACTGATGAGGAGGTACTGAAGGAATTGGGGAGAACAGGAATTTGTGCCACAACTTGACTAGAAGAAGGGATCGGTTGGTAGGACGTGTCTTGAGGCATCAAGGGATCACCAATTTAGTGTTGGAGGGCAGTGCGGAGGGTAAAAATCTTTGAGGGAGATTAAGAGCCGAATTCACTACGCACATTCAGAAGGATGTAGGGTGAAGTAGTACCTTTGAGATGAAGCAGCTTGCACAGGATAAAGTAGCATGGAGAGCTGCATCAAACCAGTCTGGACTGAAGACCACAACTACAACGTGCGTTCTTTCACCTTGATATTAGTTACTTAGAATAGAAGATCATGCTGTGATCGATAGTAAATTAGTTTTGATTTTTCACTGTATAGCATTTCCTCCACTGGCTTGTAATAAGTGAAGCCGCTTGAGAAATAAAGTTGCACGTGTAGAGCTAAAGGATAAGGTGACTTACTTGAAACTAAAGAAATGAAAGGCCCTAACTAACAGTGCCACGTATCCCGTGAAAACAAAAGTTAAGGTCCAACATCAGGTTTTATAAGTAAAGTCTTGAAATTAAAGAAATGAAGGGCTCCAATCAACAGTGCCACGTATCCAGGGAAAACAAAATTTAAGGTCCAACTTCAGGCTTTATAAGTGAAGTCCGAAGCGTTTCTGTGAATATAAAATCTTCATCATTCCTCAAACAACCCGAGCTGAAAGAAGTAAGATCTTGCTATTAGTAAAAGCACTCGCACTTTCTCTGCGATACCGATAGTGGAACATTCGCTCGCTGATCGCTGCTTCAGTTCGAGTTGTCATAGGATTAAACATGCAATTGTTAGCAGCATATATACAGGGTGGTCCATTGATCGTGACCTGGCCCAATATCTCACGAAATAAGCGTCAAACGAAAAAACTACAAAGAACTAAACTTGTCTAGCTTGAAGGGGGATACCAGATGGCGCTATGGTTGGTCCACTATATGGCGCTGCCAGAGGTGAAACGGATATCAACTACGTTTTTTTTAAATAGGAACCCCAATTTTTTATTACATATTCGCGTAGTACGTAAAGAAATATGAATGTTTTAAAACTTCCTGGCAGATTAAAACTGTGTGCCCGACCGAGACTCGAACTCGGGACCTTTGCCTTTCGCGGGCAAGCGCTCTACCATCTGAGCTACCGAAGCACGACTCACGCCCGGTACTCACAGCTTTACTTCTGCCAGTATCTCGTCTCCCACCTTCCAAACTTTACAGAAGCTCTCCTGCGAACCTTGCAGAACTAGCACTCCTGAAAGAAAGGATATAGCGGAGACATGGCTTAGCCACAGCCTGGGGGATGTTTCCAGAATGAGATTTTCACTCTGCAGCGGAGTGTGCGCTGATATGAAACTTCCTGGCAGATTAAAACTGTGTGCCCGACCGAGACTCGAACTCGGGACCTTTGCCTTTCGCGGGCAAGCGCTCTACCATCTGAGCTACCGAAGCACGACTCACGCCCGGTACTCACAGCTTTACTTCTGCCAGTATCTCGTCTCCCACCTTCCAAACTTTACAGAAGCTCTCCTGCGAACCTTGCAGAACTAGCACTCCTGAAAGAAAGGATATAGCGGAGACATGGCTTAGCCACAGCCTGGGGGATGTTTCCAGAATGAGATTTTCACTCTGCAGCAGAGTGTGCGCTGATTTCATATCCATGAATGTTTTAGTTGGACCACTTTTTTCGCTTTGTGATAGAAGGCGCTGTTGTAGTCACAAGCATATGGCTCACAATTTTAGACGAGCAGTTGGTAACAGGTAGGTTTTTAAAATTAAAATACAGAGCGTAGGTACGTTTGAACATTTTATTTCGGATGTTCCAGTGTGATACATGTACCTTTGTGAACTTATCATTTCTGAGAACGCATGCTGTTACAGCGTGATTACCTGTAAATACCGCATTGATGCAATAAATGCCCAAAATGATGTCCGTCAACCTCAATGCATTTGGCAATACGTGTAACGACATTCCTCTCAACAGCGTTGTTGGTGGATCACGATAGCAAATATCCTTCAACTTTCCCAACAGAATGGAATCCGGGGACGTCATAACTGGTGAACGTGCGGGCCATGGTATGGTCCTTCGACGACCAATCCACCTGTCATGAAATATGCTATTCAATACCGCTTCAACCGCACGCGAGCTAAGTGCCGGACATCCATTATGTTGGAAGTACATCGCCATTCTGTCATGCAGTGAAACATCTTGTAGTAGAACATTACGTAGGAAATCAGCATACATTGCACCATTTAGATTGCCATCGATAAAATGGGGGCCAATTATGGTTCAAATGGCTCTGAGCACTATAGGACATAACTTCTGAGGTTTTCAGTCACCTAGAACTTAGAACTACTTATACCTAACTAACCTAAGGACATCACACACATCCATGCCCGAGGCAGGATTCGAACCTGCGACCATAGCGGTCGCGCTGTTCCAGCCGGGGGGGAATTATCCTTTCTCCCATAATGCCACACCATACATTAAGCCGCCAAGGTCGCTGATGTTCCACTTGTCGCACCCACTGTGGATTATCGTTGCCCAGTTATGCATATTATGCCGGTTTACGTTACCGCTGTTGGTGAATGACGCTCCTTCGCTAAATAGAACGCGTGCAAAAAGCCTCTCATCGTCCTGTAATTTTTCTTGTGCCCAGTGGCGGAACTGTACACGACGTTCAAAGTCGTCGCCATGCAATTCCTGGTTCATAGAAATATGGTACGGGTGTAATCGATGTTAATGTAGCATTCTCATCATCGACGTTTTTGAGATTCCCGATTCTCGCGCAATTTGTCTACTACTGATGTGCGGATTAGCCGCGACAGCATCTAATACACCTACTTGGGCATCATCATTTGTTGCAGATCGTGGTTGACGTTTCACATGTTGCTGAACACTTCCTGTTTCCTTTAATAACGTAATTATCCGGCGAACAGTCCAGACACTTGGATGATGTCGTCTAGGATACCGAGCAGCATACATAGCACACGCCCGTTGGACATTTTGTTGACAATAGCCATACATCAAAACGATATCAGTCTTTTGCACAATTGGTAAACGGGCAATTTTAACACGGGTAATGTATCACGAAGCAAATACCGTCCTCACTGGCAGAATGTTACGTGCTACCATCTATCAGAAAGCGAAAAAAGTGGTCCAACTAAAACATTCATATCTTTACGTACTTCACGAATATGTAATAAAGAAAGGGGGTTCCGATTTAAAAAAAAACGCAGTTGGTAATCCGTTTGACCTATGGTAGCGCCATCTAGCGTGCCAACCATAGCGCCATCTGGTTTCCCCCTTCAAGCTAGACGAGTTTCGTTCATTGTAGTTTTTTCGTTTGATGCTTATTTCGTGAGATATTGGGCCCGGTCACTATCAATGGACCACCCTGTATATACACTCCTCGAAATGGAAAAAAGAACACATTGACACCGGTGTGTCAGACCCACCATACTTGCTCCGGACACTGCGAGAGGGCTGTACAAGCAATGATCACACGCACGGCACAGCGGACACACCAGGAACCGCGGTGTTGGCCGTCGAATGGCGCTAGCTGCGCAGCATTTGTGCACCGCCGCCGTCAGTGTCAGCCAGTTTGCCGTGGCATACGGAGCTCCATCGCAGTCTTTAACACTGGTAGCATGCCGCGACAGCGTGGACGTGAACCGTATGTGCAGTTGACGGACTTTGAGCGAGGGCGTATAGTGGGCATGCGGGAGGCCGAGTGGACGTACCGCCGAATTGCTCAACACGTGGGGCGTGAGGTCTCCACAGTACATCGATGTTGTCGCCAGTGGTCGGCGGAAGGTGCACGTGCCCGTCGACCTGGGACCGGACCGCAGCGACGCACGGATGCACGCCAAGACCGTAGGATCCTACGCAGTGCCGTAGGGGACCGCACCGCCACTTCCCAGCAAATTAGGGACACTGTTGCTCCTGGGGTATCGGCGAGGACCATTCGCAACCGTCTCCATGAAGCTGGGCTACGGTCCCGCACACCGTTAGGCCGTCTTCCGCTCACGCCCCAACATCGTGCAGCCCGCCTTCAGTGGTGTCGCGACAGGCGTGAATGGAGGGACGAATGGAGACGTGTCGTCTTCAGCGATGAGAGTCGCTTCTGCCTTGGTGCCAATGATGGTCGTATGCGTGTTTGGCGCCGTGCAGGTGAGCGCCACAATCAGGACTGCAGACGACCGAGGCACACAGGGCCAACACCCGGCATCATGGTGTGGGGAGCGATCTCCTACACTGGCCGTACACCACTGGTGGTCGTCGAGGGGACACTGAATAGTGCACGGTACATCCAAACCGTCATCGAACCCATCGTTCTACCATTCCTAGACCGGCAAGGAACTTGCTGTTCCAACAGGACAATGCACGTCCGCATGTATCCCGTGCCACCCAACGTGCTCTAGAAGGTGTAACTCAACTACCCTATCCAGCAAGATCTCCGGATCTGTCCCCCATTGAGCGTGTTTGGGACTGGATGAAGCGTCGTCTCACGCGGTCTGCACGTCCAGCACGAACGCTGGTCCAACTGAGGCGCCAGGTGGAAATGGCATGGCAAGCCGTTCCACAGGACTACATCCAGCATCTCTACGATCGTCTCCATGGGAGAATAGCAGCCTGCATTGCTGCGAATGGTGGATATACACTGTACTAGTGCCGACATTGTGCATACTCTGTTGCCTGTGTCTATGTGCCTGTGGTTCTGTCAGTGTGATCACGTGATGTATCTGACCACAGGAATGTGTCAATAAAGTTTCTCCTTCCTGGGACAATGAATTCACGGTGTTCTTATTTCAATTTCCAGGAGTGTAGACCTCTTAGACTGGTATATAGTGTTAATAAACAAATTTAAAATACCATGGTTTCCTGATTTCTCTTATTTGTAAAGCAAGTGGCAGAACAGGAATCGCCTACCAAATAATCCCAACTGAGACTCCCTGACCTAAAAAGAGTTTTCTTGAATCTGGTAGAAGAGATACGAGTTGTAGATTACGGTGAAGTCATAGTTTATCATCATTTTATTCTCACAAAATCCATACTTAAATGTCTGTCTGATTTGGTAGTTGAATGTCTGCTTCTGCCCGTGCTATCTACAAGAGGTCAGATTAAATATATTAAATATCCACAGACCCTTACTGATCAGATCATCATGGATGTAGGGTAGATAAGGAGAAGGTAGGGTAAGTGGTAAGATGCTGAGCCTATAAAAACATACAAAATTGTAATAACAATGTATTAACACCAAGAGTCAGCAAATAAACAAATAGTATATACTTAATTTGGAAGCTCTTACGATTCTCCAGAAAAAAGCATTATAAGGCAGGATAAATAAATATTACAATTCTGCACCGAGACTATAATTAAGGAAGACTGTTTTTTTAGTACCGCAGACATTTATAAGCTTAATAACAACTTGAAAGCCTCGCGGAAATATAAAAAAACTAAAAGAAAATTCCAAAATTCCAAAAACGATCAGGGCCTTTTGACAAATGAATGAATAATAATTGAAAATTGCATTTATGATCAATGGCCTGTTATAATATTTCAGTATGAGGGACGCCTCAAAATTGTACTTAATATGCACAGAATGACACATTGTGATATAGGAAACGTCCACTGAGGGTAAGAAAAATTATTTTAAATCAGAATTCGCCGACAACCGCCAGTAATAAGTTGGAGGCTCAAAACTGCCTCACATCGGTACTAGAAAAAATTGACTTTAGTTTCTTTAATCAAAAGGCAAAACGAGTTTTAGCAACAGGCAAATAAATATTTTTGAAATTAAAATGAATTTCTTGATAATCAATTTAAAAAAAAAACGCTTAATACCTGACGCTATTCAACGGCGAGAAGAGGTAAATACAAAATCATTAAACTGACATTCACACACTGAGACACCAAGGGAGGCAGAACAGTGAGCAACAATAGAAAAGTGACCAATATAACGAAGGGTTGAGCTCATCCAAAATGTTGACGTAGCTTTGAAACATTACAACAGAGGCACACAAGTTTAACTATCTGGCCAGCTGCTTTAATAAATGGAGATAACTTTGACACTGCATTCGGAAATTTAATTATAAATCAAGGTTGCTCTTTGTTTCGAGTTATTTGTGAATTGAAATTGAGATTCCTGACAGCAGGCGCATACATCGATGGACCCTTCAGAGTTTCATTACAAAGAACGTTGTTGTTGTTGTGGTCTTCAGTCCTGAGACTGGTTTGATGCAGCTCTCCATGCTACTCTATCCTGTGCAAGCTTCTTCATCTCCCAGTACCTACTGCATCCTTCTGTATCTGTTTAGTGCATTCATCTCTTGGTCTCCCTCTACGATTTTTACCCTCCACGCTGCCCTCCAATACTAAATTGGTGATCGCTTGATGCCTCAGAACATGTCCTACCAACCGATCCCTTCTTCTGGTCAAGTTGTGCCACAACCTTCTCTTCTCTCCAATCCTATTTAATACTTCCTCATTAGTTATGTGATCTACCCATCTAATCTTCAGCATTCTTCTATAGCACCACATTTCAAAAGCTTCTATTCTCTTCTTGTCCAAACTATTTATCGTCCATGTTTCACTTTCATACGTGGCTACACTACATACAAATACTCTCAGAAACGATTTCTTGACACTTAAATCAATACTCGATGTTAACAAATTTCTCTTCTTCAGAAACGCTTTCCTTGCCATTGCCAGTCTACATTTTATATCCTCTCTACTTCGACCATCATCAGTTATTTTGCTCCCCAAGTAGCAAAACTCCTTGAGTACTTTAAGCGTCTCATTTCCTAATCTAATACCCTCAGCATCACCCGACTTAATTCGACTACATTCCATTATCCTTGTTTTGCTTTTGTTGATGTTCATCTTATATCCTCCTTTCAAGACACTATCCATTCCATTCAACTGCTCTTCCAAGTCCTTTGCTGTCTCTGAGGGAATTACAATGTCATCGGCGGACCTCAAAGTTTTTATTTATTCTCCATGGATTTTAATACCTATTCCGAATTTTTCTTTTGTTTCCTTTACTGCTTGCTCAATATACAGATTGAACGTATAACAACAATAATGACTGTAATAATAATAATACCGTGCTCCCCTGCAGCACGAATCAGGTTTACACCATAGAAAAGAACATAAAATCCAAACTAGAAGGAAGTTTTAAGACCAACGTCTTCAGAGCACAGCTCACTAAAAGGATAACAACATAATATGCAGAGTTTCCGTACGCACCAACGAGCTACACTCCTTCAGAAAGTACGGCAACTGCTCGCCTGATGCAGTTAACAAGAAAATTCAGCAAATAACAAAAGCACGCAGCAGGTTTGCGATGCGTACTCAAAACGGCATCAAACTGCCTAACACAATTAAGTGACGGTCACACTCGCTAAGATCTATGCAAGGCACAGAAAACACACTTGCGAGGTGCGACATAATGAGAATTACAAGGGCTCAGGAAACCTGTTGAACAAGTTCAGATCGAAGCCCAATAATGAAGGCAGATGGTCACCATAAAGATTCTAACAATTTTTCAGATGAAACGAAATTCCATTCCAGGTTCACAGCCATCAAATGATTCAGCGGCTCGTCGCTCGAATTCAGATGAGTGTCTCAGCATTAACAGTGCTAAGAACAGGTTCCGGCTTCTGCCCCAGTGGTCAGTCCAGGGGGAAGGTAAACACGTCCGCAGCAACAGCATACCCTGATCAGCACACCGTGTCCCACCAGAGATGAACTCCCTAAACGAATGCCGTGCACGCTCTTACTCGTGTATCTTCGCTTGATGCCACACTGCCCCCCCCCCCCCCCCCCCCTTGTGGAAGCGCGTCAGCTGGTTACCCAGAAACCAGGCAAAGATATTCTCGCATATCAGCTGTTACCGATATCGCACGCGTGCAGCTTACGTTTGGCTCGCGCACGTCTCAGATGTCATCAAACGAGAATATATAACACGTATTTAAAAAATAATATATACTTATGTTACTTCCACAGATCCTAATTAAATGATCCTCATTGATAGGTAACATTTCAAGAAATCTGATACATATTCTCATTTAAGCTGTTATAACACTCTTGCCACGGTTGTGTGTTTGTATGCACAATGAGATGCATACAATATTTCGCAGACCATTGTAGCCACACGTTATGAAACAAACAACAATTCCTTACATTGATCATATTACCACACAAAAGATGTGCAAGCGACATATTGTTCGTAATACATTATTTGATATTATTAATAATGTCTTCATCAGCTCGTACTTCTAAGAAATAATTTAATGAAGTACAAGAAATTGGTTTGCAATCTTTTTTTGGTTTCTGGAAAATAACTGAAAATATTCCTCGGTAATGGACACCTTTGAGAAACAAAAGGGTAATTGATTCTTACGTATGTCTAGTCTTGTTTCCAGGAACTGAGCTGTTGACTTCTCGTGTCCCAGAGTCAACTATTCCACCTTAACCGATAGACAATGTAGTGTCCAGAACAAAAAAGCCTAGTCTTAGACTCGTAATTGGGATGAGTCCGTATGCTTAGGTGGGTGGTAACGTGCTTGCCTCCCACGTAGGCGGGGCCGCGTTCGATTCCCTGCCGGGTTGGAGATTTTCTCCGCTCATGGACTGGGTGTTGTGTTATCCTCATCACCATCCTTATCACCGGAGCGCAAGTCGTCCAGTTCGGCGTCGAATGAAATAAGATTTGCACTTGGTTGGGTTCAAATGGCTCTGAGCACTATACGACTTAACTTCTGAGGTCATCAGTCGCCTAGAAATTAGAACTAATTACACCTAACTAACCTAAGGACATCACACACATCCATGCCCGAGGCAGGATTCGAACCTGCGACCGTAGCGGTCGCTCGGCTCCAGAATGTAGCCCCTAGAACCGCACGGCCACTCCGGCCGGCTTTGCGCTTGATGGCAGAACTTTCCCGAATGGGGCCTTCTGGCCAACGATGCCATATGCTCATTTCCATTTAACGTGGGATGAGCAGCTAGACTTCTGACGTGACAAGAGCAGCCAAAGATCCTACAGAGCGGCGACGTAGCGCTATTCCGACGACCGGTTCGATCAAAAACAACGCGTAGAGGTAAATCAGGTGATAAGGGCCCCGAATAACACTCGCCATGTGCGGTATGTTACTGCTTATGTGCAAAATACACTCCTGGAAATTGAAATAAGAACACCGTGAATTCATTGCCCCAGGAAGGGGAAACTTTATTGACACATTCCTGGGGTCAGATACATCACATGATCACACTGACAGAACCACAGGCACATAGACACAGGCAACAGAGCATGCACAATGTCGGCACTAGTACAGTGTATATCCACCTTTCGCAGCAATGCAGGCTGCTATTCTCCCATGGAGACGATCGTAGAGATGCTGGATGTAGTCCTGTGGAACGGCTTGCCATGCCATTTCCACCTGGCGCCTCAGATGGACCAGCGTTCGTGCTGGACGTGCAGACCGCGTGAGACGACGCTTCATCCAGTCCCAAACATGCTCAATGGGGGACAGATCCCGAGATCTTGCTGGCTAGGGTAGTTGACTTACACCTTCTAGAGCACGTTGGGTGGCACGGGATACATGCGGACGTGCATTGTCCTGTTGGAACAGCAAGTTCCCTTGCCGGTCTAGGAATGGTAGAACGATGGGTTCGATGACGGTTTGGATGTACCGTGCACTATTCAGTGTCCCCTCGACGATCACCAGTGGTGTACGGCCAGTGTAGGAGATCGCTCCCCACACCATGATGCCGGGTGTTGGCCCTGTGTGCCTCGCTCGTATGCAGTCCTGATTGTGGCGCTCACCTGCACGGCGCCAAACACGCATACGACCATCATTGGCACCAAGGCAGAAGCGACTCTCATCGCTGAAGACGACACGTCTCCATTCGTCCCTCCATTCACGCCTGTCGCGACACCACTGGAGGCGGGCTGCACGATGTTGGGGCGTGAGCGGTAGACGGCCCAACGGTGTGCGGGACCGTAGCCCAGCTTCATGGAGACGGTTGCGAATGGTCCTCGCCGATACCCCAGGAGCAACAGTGTCCCTAATTTGCTGGGAAATGGCGGTGCGGTCCCCAAAGGCACTGCGTAGGATCCTACGGTCTTGGCGTGCATCCGTGCGTTGCTGCGGTCCGGTCCCAGGTCGACGGGCACGTGCACCTTCCGCCGACCACTGGCGACAACATCGATGTACTGTGGAGACCTCACGCCCCACGTGTTGAGCAATTCGGCGGTACGTCCACCCGGCCTCCCGCATGCCCACTATAGGCCCTCGCTCAAAGTCCGTCAACTGCACATACGGTTCACGTCCACGCTGTCGCGGCATGCTACCAGTGTTAAAGACTGCGATGGAGCTCCGTATGCCACGGCAAACTGGCTGACACTGACGGCGGCGGTGCACAAATGCTGCGCAGCTAGCGCCATTCGACGGCCAACACCGCGGTTCCTGGTGTGTCCGCTGTGCCGTGCGTGTGATCATTGCTTGTACAGCCCTCTCGCAGTGTCCGGAGCAAGTATGGTGGGTCTGACACACCGGTGTCAATGTGTTCTTTTTTCCATTTGCAGGAGTGTACACCAATAGACAGGAATTAGATTGGACCTTTGGAAGATTATAAACCGCGCAATTACGAAGATATAAAAGATAGACAAATTTAACAATCATTGCAATATCAAAAAAGGATGATTGATCATGCGTTAGATGATCAGTTTGGCTCAAAGAATGCTAAAGGCACGGAAGCATTTCTGACATTGCCCTTGATAGTGGATCAAGACGTAAGAAACAACAAGACACACTCCAGAAACTTAGCGATCTATAAATTGTGTCTGAGTACGTAAAGTGGTGCCAGGTGTTTGAAATTCCAGAAGAGTAGAGCAAGGAAAGGGCAAGACAAGTAATATACCATATTGTACTAGTACTCTACTGCACCAGAGCTCGGATTAAAGAAGAGCGTAAGGCAATGATTCAGCCTTTTCAGGCGCTGTTCAGCTGATATGTCGAAGTTCGTCAAATGGAGACTTGCCCTTTTTAGAAGACGAATACTGGTAATTCCTTGCTGCTGCGCGATGCTAAATTAGAGTTACTTGGTTGTATATGGTACAAATTTCCTGTTGCTAATGCCCACCGCAAACTAACTTCATACAGCTGTGCAGGGAGGTTATCCCAGCAGTACCCCATTCACTGCTAATCGGCGCCTCCGCCTGGGCGTATGCAGACTGAGTGAGATCCGCGCCCGACCCGACAAAGTGCTCCCATTGAACGCCCCCACAGCGACGGAATTTGCACGGTAGTCACGACCCTCTGAATACCACCCCGAGAGTCGGAGCTCCCGCTGACTAGACATGGACCGATAGATGCCTTTTCTCACGGATTGGGAGTTACCGAGAGTTGGATCCAGGAAACACAAAATCCTATCCAATGAAGCCTGATCTTGGTTATGACGCTATGTAGGGGTAAGGGAGAAATTTTTTGGACTGGCACAAGGCTTCGATATCAGTCATTTAATTTATTTCACATTGGTCTACCAATTTTATCCTCATCTAGGACGTTATGCACACACACACACCCACACCCACCCACACACACACACACACACACACACACACACACACACACACACACACACAATGTTAAAAACAGTATTAACGTTTCCTTCTCCCCTCCCTGCAAATTCTTGTAAGCTCCGACGTGAAATCTTTATTTATGAACATCCCGATAGCAGATATTATGGAGATCCCGCGGGGAAGAAGTCCCCCAGATGCGAATAACCCAAAAGTTCCCAAAATTTTTCTCTCATGGAACACCTTGTTTACTTCGAAGATTAATAAATTTAATAAAACTTTACAAAATGAGAAACTTTTTTTATTCAGTGACAGCTTAAATTTTAATTCATAACTGTTGTTGTTGTTGTCGCCTTCAGTCCAAAGACTGGTTTGATGCAGCTCTCAATGCTACTTCATCACGTGCAAGCTTCTTCATCTCCGAGTAACGACTGCAACCTACATCCTTCTGAATCTGCTTAGTGTATTCGTCTTTTCGTCTCCCTCTACGAATTTTACCCTCCACGCTCCGCTGAAATACTAAATTGGAGATCCCTTGATGGCTCAAAACATGTCCTACCACGAGCAATACGAGACTGGAATAGAAGGGAGAACCGACAGAGGTACTCCAGGTACCCTACGCCACACACCGTCAGGTTGCTTGCGGAGTGTGGATGTAGATGTAGATCCCTACTTTTAGTCAAGTTGTGCCATAAATTCCTTTTGTCCCCATTTCTATGCAGTATCTCCTACTGATCTACTCACCTATTCTTCAGCATTCTTCTGTAGCACCACATTTCGAAAGCTTCTATTCTCTTCTCGTCTAAACTATTTATCGTTTATGTTTCACTTGCTTGCATGGGTACACTCCATACAAACACTTTCAGCGAAGACTTCCAGACACGTGAATCTATACTCCCTTCATCAGAAACGCTTCCTTGCCATTGCCAATCTACATTTTGTATCCTCTGTCCTTCGACCATCACCAGTTATTTTGCTTCCCAAATAGCAACGCTCATTTGCTACTTAAAGTGCCTCATTTCCTAATTTCCTCAGCTTCATCTAATTTAATAAGACTACATTCCATTATTCTCGTTTTGCTTTTCTTGATGTTCATCTTATATCCTCCTATCAACGCACTGTAATCGGGAAACCTCAATGTTTTTATTTCTTCTCCTTGGATTTTAATTCCTACTCCAAATTATTCTTTTGTTTCCTTTACAGCTTGCTCAACATAAAGAATGAATAACATCTGGGATAGGCTATAACCCTGCCTCAATCCCTTCCGAACAACTGCTTCACTTTCTTGCCCCTCGACTCCTGTAATTGCCATCTGGTTTCTGTACAAATTGTAAATAGCCTTTCGCTCCCTGTATTTGACCACTGCCACCTTCAGAATTTGAAAGAGAGTATTTCGATCAACATTGTGAAAAGCTTTCCCTGAGTCTACATATGCTAGAAACGGGGATTTGCCTTCCCTTAATCTATCTTCTAAGATAGGTCGTAGGGTCAGTATTGCGTCACGTATTCCAACATTTCTACGGAATCCGAACTGATCGTCCCCAAGGTCGGCTTCCATAACTTTTTCCAGTCGTCAGTAAGCAATTCCTGTTAGTATTTTGTAGCCGTGACTTATAAAGCTGATAGTTCGGTAATATTCACTGCTGTCAACACCTGTTTTCCTTGGGATTGGAATTATTTTATTCTTCTTGAAGTCGAGGGTATTTCGCCTGTCTCATACATCTTGCTCAACTCATGGTAAAGTTTTGTCAGGGCTCGCTCTCCCAAGGCTATCAGTAATTCTGATGAAATGTTACCTACTTCCAGGGCCTTGTTTCGACTTAGGTATTTCAGTGCTTTGTCAAATTCTTCACACAGTATCATATCTTCCATTTCATCTTCATTTACGTTCTCTTCCATTTCCATAATATTGCCCTCAAGTACATCGGCCTGGTATAGACCTTCTATGTACTCATTGCACCTTTATGCTCTCCGTTCTTTGCTTAGAACTGATTTTCCATATGAGCTCTTGATATTCATACAAGTGGTTCTCTTTTCTCCAAAGGTCTCTTTAATTTTCCTGTAGGCAGTATCTATCTTACCTCTAGTGATATATGCCTCTACGTCCTTAAATTTGTCCTCTAGTCATCCCTGCTTAGCCATTTGGAACTTCCTGTTGATCCCATTTCTGAGACGTTTTTATTCCTTTTTGCCTGCTTCATTTACAGAATTTTTGTATTTTCTCCTCTCATCAATTAAACTCAGTATCTCTTCAGTTACCCACGGATTTCTACTTGCCCTTGTCGTTTTACCTACTTGATCCTCTGCTGCCTTCACTATTTCATCTCTCACAGCTACCCATTCTTCTTCTACTGTGATTGTTTCCCCAGTACTTATCAATCATTGCCTAATGCTCTCTCTGAAGCTTCTACAACATCTTGTTCTTTCAGTTTATCCAGCACCCATCTCCTTAAATTCCTACCCTCTTGCAGTTTCTTCACTTGTAATCTACAGTTCATAACCAATAGATTGCTGTCAGAGTCCACATCTGCCTCTGGAAATGTCTTGCAATTTAAAACCTGGTTCTAAATCTACAAAATGCATACAAACAATAATACTGACTTAATGCGATTCATACAAGCAGCGACCAAATATAGTGTGTTAAATTTTCATCTAATGCGTTTGTATTATTTATGTGTTAGAGGAGTATTTTTATCTGCTAAAAAATAATTTGTCTTTGTATTTGATTTCGATAATTAAAGGTAAGCCATTTGCCGGATGTAATTTAAAAATAGCAATTTCGTTATTTGTAGAAATGCTGCTCATTTACTTTATTAAATGAGAATCTGGAGTACTCTTTACTAATGCAACATTTATGCAGGAAACGTTGCTGAATTAAACATTTTTACTTCTGCATGAATCTATACAAAAAGAAAGTAACGACTAACATCTATTGTTCCTCACGACGTAAAATTATGTTGTCAATAACTGTTACGAATATGAGAATTCAGGCCGTGAATTCCGATCCATTACGCCAATAAATTGCATTGCTTTCTCGCAAAGTACAAAATAACACAGGCTGTCAGGAATCATTTATATCACACCTTTGATCGCATTTATTGCTTACTGGAAGTGACAGTATTTAATCACTTGCCAAACCTGCAGTCAATGCAGAAACTGCTAAACGTACTTTACAAGCAGAACTCCTTCAAAACGCTGGGGAACTCGATAGATGATAAAAAAGGAAGAATGAAATAAAATGCTGAGCTCCTTACGTAAATTATGTAAACAGTTTCTACGAGTGTTAAATTTGACAACAAGTTTTTACTGCAACTAAAAGTCGCCGTAGAATTCAATAAAACGAAAAACGAATAATCAGGAACGGCATTAAATTATTTAATACATACTTACCACTAAAACCATTACTGAAACTTCCTGGCAGATTAAAACTGTGTGCCTGACCGAGACTCGAACTCGGGACCTTTGCCTTTCGCGGGCATGTGCTCTACCACCTTTTCTTTTTTAAAATAATTTCGTTTTGTTCGTTGCATCTGATCGTGGCGGACGTCGTAATACACCGTTTTAAGTTCGTTGGTGATCTATTAACGCAGGTTTTTTTTTTTTTTATTACAGAGGGCAGCTAACCCTCTGACCGAACACGCTGAGCTACATTGCCGACGGTGTCAACTGGAACTGAGTAGCCGGCCGCACGGGAATGTGTCCCGGGCGTGACATCCGAAAAGTTCGTTTGTTGATCCTTCCACTCAGGCTTTCTTTTTTTTTATTTATTATTTTTTATTACAGAGGCCAACCGCAACCGGCTCTCTGACCGAACACGCTGATCTGAACTACCTAAGCATGACTCACGCCCCGTCATCACAGTTTTACTTTTGCCAGTACCTTGTCTCCTACCTATATCTTTTCTTTCAGGAGTGCTGGTTCTGCAAGGTTCGCAGGACAGCTTGTGTAAAGTTTGGAAGGCAGGAGACGAGATACTGGCAGAAGTAAAGCTGTGAGGAAAGGGCGTGTGTCGTGTTTGGGTAGCTCATTCGGTAGAGCACTTCCCCGCGAAAGGCAAAGGTCTCGAGTTCGAGTCTCGGTCCGGCACACAATTTTAATCTGCCAGGAAGTTTCATATCAGCGCACACTCCGCTGCAGAGTGAAAACGTCATTCTGAAAACCATTACTGATAATCGCCCGCATCACCATTCGGGTTCATACTTCGTTCTCTCACCCTCAGAAACAAGTTGTAAGCAATCAGTAACGTTCCTTGATGTTTAAAAGCCCTCTTTTCACCATTAAAATGGTTTTCTGAGACGCTAGCATTTCGATTGCAACATCTAAGGCGAAGATTACTTTTTCACCAGACGAAAGGAACGTAAGACTTCTGGACAATGTGGTGTCTATCGGTCTGGGCTTAACAAGTCGACATCATTCGGAAATTCTTCCGAATTGCCTAGAGAGACCTGCAGGTAATCTACACGTGGAACAAGCATTTGCAGCTGATCCTAAGTAGAAGAAAACATTTGATGCAGTTTTACTACGAGATCGGGGTTGTTTTACTGGAATCCGTCAGTGTTATTGGTTAACTCTCTGTAGTGGTTTAGAATGGAACGAACACATAAAGTCTAGGCGTGCTGTAGGTAAATGCCAGGCTCAGATTTATTGAAATAAACAATGCATGGTTCCGTGGCGATACGTAGTGATAAAATTCTCTCGAACTTCTAGCCCCGTCAAGTGGTTTAAAATCCTGGAGCTCTTGGCAGAATACTATTAGGTCATTGTCAGGTGGTGATTGTCTTTTGGTTGCTGCAACCGTCAGATATGGCCTTAAGAAGGCGTTACTTAATGAGAGAAAACAATCAACAGGTCTTAGTGGAAGGACTGTGTACCATTGTTTGTTTAAAACTATATATTCACAAATTTATTACTGTAATAGAGCGAACCATTATATTACAAAATTTTATAAATTACATAAATTCCTTTCTTTTGACAAATATTTGCTAGCTGAAAGAATTAATTTAATCCTATTTTTCTATTAAAACAGTGCAATAATAGAAAAGGTTAACCCATATGAGAACCCAAATTTTGCATTACGTTCCAGAAGCATTACCAGAACCTGTTTACTAATTTCAGGCATTATGTAATTTCTCATGAAGCGGTGCAGTATATGCTTCCAAAATTTTATTCTTCTAAAGTTTCAAACAAAGCAATTTACTCAGGAAGGTTTATTAGACCACAATAAATTTTGCGAAACCGGCCCGGTGTAAATGAGGGTGCAAGCCCGCAGACGCCCCATTACATTCCGAGATAGACGTCGGGCTCCAGATCTAGGATGCTGAGGCGTGAAGTTAACACTTGCTCAGCTACAGCATACATAAAACCTCCCTCAAACAAAGCAAGGAAAAAACTGTAGTTCATTGACTCATGTAAAAAAAAAAAAATACTCAAGGCTAGAGCAGAAGCCAGCACGAGAAACTTAACAGCATCCAAACACAAACATTAACCTCCAAAAAATTGTATTAAAGTTAATCAAGCATGCAAAACGATGCAAGGTCTCTTGCCCAGGGTGCAACGCACCTACAATCAGTTAGCAGGGCTAAGGAATTACAGTTCAACTCGCCAACAAGTCACAAGAACTTCGGTACGTTCGAAGGACTACTCAGGCAGCTATTAACTAAAACTTGACAGGAATTATAAATCACTACTGCTTCCGCACAACGGTTGTCACTACTACCAGGGAAAGCTCCCATCTTTATAAACAAAGCTGAACAGTTAAAATGAAACAACATATACAGGTTGCAACACCGTGTAAACGGATTAAACATGAACTGCACTGAGAGACTATAAAGGCACATCTGCATGCCGTGCGTGAGTTTCCTCGGAAACGCGATATCTTAATTAAATAATTAATCTCTGACAAAAAAATAAGCCTATGCACAGAACTGCAGCGCTATGTCGCTGATAAGACAAAATACACTCCTGGAAATGGAAAAAAGAACACATTGACACCGATGTGTCAAACCCACCATACTTGCTCCGGACACTGCGAGAGGGCTGTACAAGCAATGATCACACGCACGGCACAGCGGACACACCAGGAACCGCGGTGTTGGCCGTCGAATGGCGCTAGCTGCGCAGCACTTAAGCACCGCCGCCGTCAGTGTCAGCCAGTTTGCCGTGGCATACGGAGCTCCATCGCAGTCTTTAACACTGGTAGCATGCCGCGACAGCGTGGACGTGAACCGTATGTGCAGTTGACGGACTTTGAGCGAGGGCGTATAGTGGGCATGCGGGAGGCCGGGTGGACGTACCGCCGAATTGCTCAACACGTGGGGCGTGAGGTCTCCACAGTACATCGATGTCGCCAGTGGTCGGCGGAAGGTGCACGTGCCCGTCGACCTGGGACCGGACCGCAGCGACGCACGGATGCACGCCAAGACCGTAGGATCCTACGAAGTGCCGTAGGGGACCGCACCGCCACTTCCCAGCAAATTAGGGACACTGTTGCTCCTGGGGTATCGGCGAGGACCATTTACAACCGTCTCCATGAAGTTGGGCTACGGTCCCGCACACCGTTAGGCCGTCTTCCGCTCACGCCCCAACATCGTGCAGCCCGCCTCCAGTGGTGTCGCGACAGGCGTGAATGGAGGGACGAATGGAGACGTGTCGTCTTCAGCGATGAGAGTCGCTTCTGCCTTGGTGCCAATGATGGTCGTATGCGTGTTTGGCGCCGTGCAGGTGAGCGCCACAATCAGGACTGCATACGACCGAGGCACACAGGGCCAACACCCGGCATCATGGTGTGGGGAGCGATCTCCTACACTGGCCGTACACCACTGGTGATCGTCGAGGGGACACTGAATAGTGCACGGTACATCCAAACCGTCATCGAACCCATCGTTCTACCATTCCTAGACCGGCAAGGGAACTTGCTGTTCCAACAGGACAATGCACGTCCGCATGTATCCCGTGCCACCCAACGTGCTCTAGAAGGTGTAAGTCAACTACCCTGGCCAGCAAGATCTCCGGATCTGTATCCCATTGAGCATGTTTGGGACTGGATGAAGCGTCGTCTCACGCGGTCTGCACGTCCAGCACGAACGCTGGTCCAACTGAGGCGCCAGGTGGAAATGGCATGGCAAGCCGGTCCACAGGACTACATCCAGCATCTCTACGATCGTCTCCATGGGAGAATAGGAGCCTGCATTGCTGCGAAAGGTGGATATACACTGTACTAGTGCCGACATTGTGCATGCTCTGTTGCCTGTGTCTATGTGCCTGTGGTTCTGTCAGTGTGATCATGTGATGTATCTGACCCCAGGAATGTGTCAATAAAGTTTTCCCTTCCTGGGACAATGAATTCACGGTGTTCTTATTTCAATTTCCAGGAGTGTACAATTACGACACTCTTATGTTTCATTAAGAAGAAGTAGGTCTTGTGCAATAGATGGTGCGGGAAGCACGTATATTTTATTAACTGGCACACCGCCATATTTGATGTTATATAAGAACACTGCGCGTTTCAATCTCACTAGGCACTCGACTCTGTAAAGATTCTATATTTACGAAAGTAAGTTGAATTATTTAACTGTAGGTTTAATCGTTGAATATATATGATTTAACTGACTGTGTAAACTTTTTTATGTTTAGTAGACAGTCACCTCTGTACGACGTATTGACATGGCTGGCAAATTATTCTAATATTGAGATTCTGAGTCCGCACCTGCCGCAGCAGTCTTTGGAAACGATTTAAATACCAAGTCCGATTATTTGAGTTAGATTTCACGGTCAACTACGAATAACATTGCATTTACGAAAAAGCCATTGTCAAGCGTCTGATATCAAATAATTAAACGTCCACGTTCTAGATAAGCAAATATTAATTGCAACCGATCACTATCATACATATACAATAATTAATATTTTATTTTATTTTTTTATTTATTGATTTTATAAGACTTAACCTATATTGATCTCCCGGCGGTGTTTGGCCTTTTAGTTTAAGAGGAATTAGCCAGAATAGATCCAGTAGTTTGCCTACTTGAGAGAGGGTTGATTTCACGTAACGATAGTTCAGAAATAGACATTACCGAAACAGGGCCGCCCGTTGTGGCCGTGCGGTTCTAGGCGCTTCAGTCTGGAACCGCGTGACCGCTACGGTCGCAGGTTCGAATCCTGCCTCGGACATGGATGTGTGTGATGTCCTTAGGTTAGTTACGTTTAAATAGTTCTAAGTTCTAGGGGACTGATGACCTCAGATGTTAAGTCCCATAGTGCTCAGAGCCATTTTGAACCGAAACAGGACTGGAAAACGGGCAGCGGGGAGTGGAGCACCAAGCAGCCAATAATAAACACTAAACAGGTGTGGCACTCACAAGAGCGAGGGCCGTAATGTCACAGAAATGTTAAAGGATGCTGACCATTATAACAGGCAGCGCCAGATCCCAGGCTCCACCTCCGACCAAGCATGGCAAGTAAGCCGGGCAACTGTCTGCTCATACTACTCATCCAATGGCTGGCACGCAGCAGCAACTGCCGCAAAGCTCTGTACCAACAGCACAGCCCATGGGGCCCGCAGCTGGAACATGAGCACACCGGGAGAGACAGCCACGCTGACCCAAAAACAAGTAGCTTCGATTCATGCGCCGTCCTCTCCAAGACTATATCCAACCATTGGCCCGACTGTTACTTTAACCGTTCCTCCGCCAAAGAGCGCTGGCTCCCCAGATATCCAAAGATGGTGCTCAAGTTCACCGTATACTAGGTACAGACCTCACCACGTGTCTCATTGTCCATATGTAGCCGCACCGCCATCTGTGGCGTCACTGCTGCTCAGTCCAGAGCCATAAAGTAACGTTTTGAAACGTCCCCTTTTGACAATTTATACACGACTGTGCTTAAACCTACACACAATATTTTTAGCGCAACGCAATCTGACTATCAAAAATCCCTACAAAAGAATGGCCCTGACTAACATTAACCTATACGTTTCACATATCACTTACCCCACCAAAAATCTTCGTTACTCGAACTACTGCAATACAGCGAGCGCCACTACTGCCAGCTAAATAACAGATTCAAACTACGGAGGGCACTAACTACTAGTAGGCATAGTTAGCAAATGAAAGATTTTAATAGAGAACAAACATTGTATTTACCTTAATAGTCATAATATATATATCAGTTCATAACATCCATTCTTACAAATATCAAAACTCCGCCATTTCTCTCCCCACATCCACCATTGCTGGCGGCTCACCTCCAACTGCGCAACGCTACGCGCTGTTCACATCCAGCTGCCACTGCCCAACACTACAATGGCAGACAACAATGCAAACTAGCCACGGACTGCACACAGCACAGCCAGTGATTTTCATATAGAGCGCTACGTAACGTTGCCAATAAGAAAACATAAACAGCCTACTTACATTAAAAAAACATAAACAGCCTACTTACAGTTTTCTTTGCGCGCCCACCGCGCCCGCTTCAACTTTCCGATGGCCGCATTCCAAGGCGTCCTTAGCTGCTGCTCGCCGACTTTATTGAGGGTGCAGTCACAAATTTTTATCTACATTGCTTCTTTTATTAAGTTATCCCAGAAACTATTAGTCTGTGTAATAAAAGATCTCTTGAGAAAGTGCAATACGATGTCTGTTCCCTGGGACATGCTGTGCTCCACAACGACCCTTGCCTCGCAGTTCTGTCAACTGGCAAGGGCAATGTGTGGGGTCACCGCCAGACACCACACTTGCTAGGTGGTAGCCTTTAAATCGGCCGCGGTCCGTTAGTATACGTCGGACCCGCGTGTCGCCACTATAAGTGATTGCAGACCGAGCGCCGCCACACGGCAGGTCTAGAGAGACTTCCTACCACTCGCCCCAGTGGTACAACCGACTTTGCTGGCGATGGTTCACTGACAAAATACGCTCTCATTTGACGAGATGATAGTTAGCATAGCCTTCAGCTACGTCATTTGCTACGACCTAGCAAGGCGCCATTACCAGTTACTATTGATACTGTAAAAGATGTACCATCAAGAGCGACGTTCACCATTTGTGGTTTAAAGTTAAGTATTCCACCAGCTACGTCCATTTTTATAAAGTCTAATTTTCTTGTCCTGTTCCAGACCTCACGCCAGCCTGCGTGGGCTAAAACGCGTGCCTTTCGGCATCCTCTAATATTACGGTGTTGGTCTCCTGCCAACCCACAACACAATGCACCGTCCATCAACTTCCATCAACTTCGGTTTATGGTGGAGGGGGACACACATTAAAAATTATCAAGAGACCCAACATCCAGAATGATGAGAAAGACAACGCAGTTTTTCAAGAGGTCTTCACAGGAAGAGAATGTCATTAAAAATCTCCTTTCCCGTTCTACTCGACTACCTACTTTGCACGGCCTTCCAAAAGTTCACAAGAAGAGCACATCTCTACGTCCCAAATTGTAGTCCATCAACAAAGGAGGTGGATTACAAAGCACTCGTTCGAACTATACTTGAGTATTGCTCATCAGTGTGGGATCCGTACAAGGTCGGGATGACATACAAGATCCAAAGAAGAGCGGCGCGTTTCGTCATAGGATTATTTGGTAAGCGTGATAGCGTTACGGAGATGTTTAGCAAACTCAAATGGCAGACTCTGCAAGAGAGGCGCTCTGCATCGCGGTGTGGTTTGCTCTCCAGGTTTGGAGAGGGTGTGTTTCTGGATGAGGTATCGAATATAATGATTTCCCCTACTTATACCTCCCGAGGAGATCACGAATGTAAAATTATAGAGATTCGAGCGCGCACGGAGGCTTTCCGGTAGTCGTTATTCCCGCGAAACACATGTGACTGGAACAGGAAAGGGAGGTAATGACAGTGGCACGTAAAGTGCCTTCCGCCACACACCTTTGGGTGGCTTGCGGAGTATAAATGTAGATGCAGACTACAATAGGATCGCCGACTTATAGACTCTTAGCCGCGCGGAGTTGCCTCGCGGTGTATCCACGCGGTTTGGGGCGCCATGTCACGGACTGCGCGGCCCCTCCAACCTGAGGTTCGAGTCCTGCCTCGGGCATGGGTGTGTGTGTGTTGTTCTTAGCATAAGTTAGTTCAAGTTAGTTTAAGTAGTGTGTAAATCTAGGGACTGATGACCCTTAGGAATTCACACACATTTGAACTTATAGACTCGGAAAACACTTGACCAGGTTCCTTACTCCACAACAAGAATATGACCGACTTCATAAGTCGAAACGAATGGCTTCCTCTTAGCGAAGACGATATTATGTTCAGCTTTGAAGTGGTATCATTATTCACGCACATAACCATAAAAAATTCTAAGTATGTGCCTCCCAGTTATTTAAAGACGCTGCTGTCGATTCATTCAAAGACACTCGGTCTTCATC
The DNA here is from genome assembly GCF_023864275.1 of Schistocerca cancellata. Taxonomy (NCBI): domain Eukaryota; kingdom Metazoa; phylum Arthropoda; class Insecta; order Orthoptera; family Acrididae; genus Schistocerca; species Schistocerca cancellata. The sequence goes on along the minus strand of NC_064632.1, from coordinate 95,044,890 downwards.
ATATTTTTTGTACATTGTAGAATAATTTAACCAAATGGACGGCGTCGCTATAGGAGCCCATTAGCTTCAATTTAAACCGACCAGTTTATGGAGTAAAAATGGCTCTGAGCACTATGGGATTTAACATCTGAGGTCATCAGTCGCCTAGAACTTAGAGCTACTTAAACAAAATTTACCTACGAACAGCACACACATCCATACCCGAAGTAGGATTCGAATGTGCGGCCGAAGCGGTCGCGCGGTTCCAGAGTGATGCGGCTGGCAGTTTATGGAGTATTCGGAGGACATTTGACGCGGCTCCTGCAAAGCCTAATTGCTTTTATCGTTACGTCGATGACATGTTCGTTGTTTGGTCTCATGGACGTGAAAAACTGGGACGAATCTTCAGCAGTATCGACAACAACACCAAATTCGCGAATGAAGTAGTGATAGATGGTGCCTTGCCGTTCCTAGTCGTCCTCGTCCGGCGTTAAGCAAATGGATGTCTCAACACATACGGTCCGTTATCTGCACGCTAACAGCTATCGCAGTCCGTCGCAGAAATGTTATGTCCTGAGCGTCTTGGTGCATCGAGCGGCAGACGTCCCCGACTCTGAAAACCTGCTGAAGTAACTGAGTCACTTGCGGAAAACATTCAAGGAAGACGGCTACAACAGCCGCCAGATTTCGCAAGCCATCGTTCTGAAAATACGTGAGCAGAAGGACTTCGATGAGGATAGTAAGAAGCGTATTGGCTTCTGTCTCAGGTTCTCCGACCGACGTTCATCTAATGATTGTTCTGACGTTTCGCCAGCACGAGTGGCTGGCATTGTCAAAGCTTCACCCTCCATTGCCGGTGGTGAACTGGAGCCGAGCTCGCGGCCGCAGACTATATGTACCTGGCGCGCCAACGTCCGAGGGCTTCTCCGCGGTCATTTCCGGTGCGGTTCTCCTCTTGCTACCTGCGACGGTCGTTCGCTGCAGTACGGGAAGCCAGAATCCGTTTACCTTAAGGCTTTCCTCTTTCTTGTTCAAACTGTTCGCGTGTTTTTGTATTTCTACAGCTTCTCTGAACAAGCGCGTGTGATAGTGCTTCTCTACAGCCAGAACTTCCGTGTCGGCGAATTTTATTACGTGGTCGGTCTCATTCAGTGCGTGCTCTGCCACGGCCGATTTCTCCACCTGCCCCAACCAGCAATGTCGCTTATGCTCTTTGATCCTGGTGTTAATGGATCGTCCAGTCATTCCGACATAAACTTTTCCGCATGAGCATGGTATACGGTATATTCCCGACATTGCAAGTGGGTCTCTTTTCTTCTTCGCCGAAATAAGACACTCTTTGATCTTCCTTGTCGGTTTGAAAATCGTCTTTCCTCCATGTTTGCGCAATATACGGCCGATTCTGTCCGTCACTCTGGGAATGTATGGCAGAAAGACCGTACCCGACATTTCTTTTTCTGGTTCCTTACTTCGCCGAGTGTTTGGCTCTGTTACACTTCTAATATAATTTGTGGAGTACCCATTGCACCTCAGGACAGTTGTCAGGTGTTGCATTTCTCGTCTGAGGCGTTGCGGCTCACATATTCGTCCTGCTCTCGTTACGAGCGTACTAATCATGCCTCTTTTCTGGCTCGGGTGGTGGTTTGACAGTTTGTGATGGTATCGGTCCGTGTGTGTCGGTTTTCGATACACGCTGTGTCCCAGGTTTTCGCCATCCCTTGTGACCTGCACTTCTAGAAATGGCAGTTTCTTGTCCTTTTCTACTTCCATGGTAAATGTTATGTTGGCATGGAGGCTGTTCAAGTGTCTTAGGAAGTCACCGAGCTGTTCTTCACCATGGCTCCACACCACGAAAGTATCATCGACGTACCTGTACCACACCTTAGGTTTGCAAGCCGCCGAGTCCAGTGCCTGTGCTTCGAATTGTTCCATGAAGAAGTTGGCCACCACTGGACTGAGAGGACTACCCATGGCGACGCCTTCCAGCTGTACGTAGAAATCTCCATTCCACATGAAATAGCTCGTGGTGAGACATGCATGGAAGAGCTTTCTGATGTCCTGCGGGAACATGGAACGGATGTGCTCCAGAGTGTCACTGAGTGGCACTTTCGTAAATAACGAAACAACATCAAAGCTGACCAAGATGTCGTTTGGTGGCAGGTGGAGAAATAGGCCGTGGCAGAGCACGCACTGAAAGAGACCGACCACGTAATAACATTCGCCGACACGGAAGTTCTGGCTGTAGAGAAGCACTGTCACACACGCTTGTTCAGAGAAGCTGTAGAAATACAAAAACACGCGAACAGTTTCAACAAGAAAGAGGAAAGCCTTTAGGTAAACGGATCCTGGCTTCCCGTACTGCAGCGAACGACCGTCGCAGGTAGCAAGAGGAGAACCGCACCGGAAATGACCGCGGAGAAGCCCTCGGACGTTGGCGCGCCAGGTACATTTAGTCTGCGGCCGCGAGCTCGGCTCAAGTTCACCACCGGCAATGGAGGGTGAAGCTTCGACAATGCCAGCCACTCGTGCTGGCGAAACGTCAGAAAAATCATTAGATGAACATCGGCCGAAGAACCCGAGACGGAAGCCAATAGGCAGTTTGGGAACAAGTGGCCACGAAAGCCTTAACAATTTTGATAGTGAGAAGCTTGCGTTTTTTCCGTTCTGTGGTTCAGTAACACGATAGATAGTCAGTTCCTAAAGACGCATAAAATCGATTCGGTCTTTAGAGCAGCAGCAAAAATTCGACAGCTCATGAGGCCCATGAAGACGTAGGCCTCAGAACGCTAGGAGCATATAAAATACCGTGTGAATGTGGACAATTTTGTTTCGGACAGACTGTGATTGTTACTAAACAGCGACCTATGGCACCTGAGCCTTAGTGCACTTTTTCTGGCACACCAGCTCTTTGGCAGTACTATCTACACTCCTGGAAATTGAAATAAGAACACCGTGAATTCATTGTCCCAGGAAGGGGAAACTTTATTGACACATTCCCGGGGTCTGATACGTCACATGATCACACTGACAGAACCACAGGCACATAGACACAGGCAACAGAGCATGCACAATGTCGGCACTAGTACAGTGTATATCCACCCTTCGCAGCAATGCAGGCTGCTATTCTCCCTTGTGGAGCGGCTTGCCATGCCATTTCCATCTGGCGCCTCAGTTGGACCAGCGTTCGTGCTGGACGTGCAGACCGCGTGAGACGACGCTTCATCCAATCCCAAACATGCTCAATGGGGGACAGATCCGGAGATCTTGCTGGCCAGGGTAGTTGACGTACACCTTCTAGAGCACGTTGGGTGGCACGGGATACATGCGGACGTGCATTGTCCTGTTGGAACAGCAAGTTCCCTTGCCGATCTAGGAATGGTAGAACGATGGTTTCGATGACGGTTTGGATGTACCGTGCACTATTCAGTGTCCCCTCGACGATCACCAGTGGTGTACGGCCAGTGTAGGAGATCGCTCCCCACACCATGATGCCGGGTGTTGGCCCTGTGTGCCTCGGTCGTATGCAGTCCTGATTGTGGCGCTCACCTGCACGGCGCCAAACACGCATACGACCATCATTGGCACCAAGGCAGAAGCGACTCTCATCGCTGAAGACGACACGTCTCCATTCGTCCCTCCATTCACGCCTGTCGCGACACCACTGGAGGCGGGCTGCACGATGTTGGGGCGTGAGCGGAAGACGGCCTAACGGTGTGCGGGACCGTAGCCCAGCTTCATGGAGACGGTTGCGAATGGTCCTCGCCGATACCCCAGGAGCAACAGTGTCCCTAATTTGCTGGGAAGTGGCGGTGCGGTCCCCTACGGCACTGCGTAGGATCCTACGGTCTTGGCGTGCATCCGTGTGTCGCTGCGGTCCGGTCCCAGGTCGACGGGCACGTGCACCTTCCGCCGACCACTGGCGACAACATCGATGTACTGTGGAGACCTCACGCCCCACGTGTTGAGCAATTCGGCGGTACGTCCACCCGGCCTCCCGCATGCCCACTATACGCCCTCGCTCAAAGTCCGTCAACTGCACATACGGTTCACGTCCACGCTGTCGCGGCATGCTACCAGTGTTAAAGACTGCGATGGAGCTCCGTATGCCACGGCAAACTGGCTGACACTGACGGCGGCGGTGCACAAATGCTGCGCAGCTAGCGCCATTCGACGGCCAACACCGCGGTTCCTGGTGTGTCCGCTGTGCCGTGCGTGTGATCATTGCTTGTACAGCCTTCTCGCAGTGTCCGGAGCAAGTATGGTGGGTCTGACACACCGGTGTCAATGTGTTCTTTTTTCCATTTCCAGGAGTGTATTACCCGTCTGTACTACTGTCTTTGCCCCTGTTGTGATCAGGCGCAGGGTATTTGCGGAAGGGAAGTTGGACGTCGGACTCGCTACGAAGCGCTAGGACGTGCTTCGGGGGATGAAGGAGCAAAGCACGCGGTCTCCGCCAGCAGCGGCGTGCCCGGTCTACCTTGCAGGAGGGTCACGAGTTTGTGGTGCACCTGCCTGATCTCAGCTCCGGGCGCTGTTTGTCGCCTTGACTTGGTACCCGTTTTCTCGGACAGACCCATTCCTCGAGACCATCTCGAACAATGCTCTCCATCGGAGGTGTAACTGGTTTTGGTGCCTCCGTTTCGTGGAACCATTTTCGTTGTAGAGACTGTCGTTTGTGGGTTGGTTGGTTGGTCTAGTGTATGTGGTGATGAAATAAGAGGAGCCGGCAAGAGGTGTGACCGGAAGGAGACCTGCAGTCAATACTTTCTTCAGGAAATCAGCGTCTCGGAAAGATGTAGTGACTGTAAGCTATTGAAGATATCATGTCATAGTCTAGTTTCAATTTTCTGCATACCAAACGTAAAGAATTCAGTTAAATTGCAGACCTATGCAAGGAAATTAAAGTGCACAAAACCTGCTGCAGTTGTGCATTTGAATAACGTAATATTATCTTGAAATTATTTCCATTTCATTTGGTACAAGTTGTCGGCATTAATAATATGTGCAAATATTCTTTGCCTATGAGAGTGTAAAAATGTGATATTTTAGAAATTTGATGGAAATCACTTACTGGTTTGGGCTCAAATGGTTCAAATGGCTCTGAGCACTATGCGACTTAACTTCTGAGGCCATCAGTCGCCTGGAACTTAGAACTAATTAAACCTAACTAACCTAAGGACATCACACACATCCATGCCCGAGGTAGGATTCGAACCTGCGACCGTAGTGGTCGCTCGGCTCCAGACTGTAGCGCCTAGAACCGCACGGCCACTTCGGCCGGTTTACTGGTTTTATTACAATTATTATTTATTGGTTCTTAACTTACATTAATTGATGTTTGCTTGGTGTTTGCAGTGTTTTCTGCGGTCTGTTTGTGTTGCAGTTTTTCTGCGAGTTTGGATGCTCGGGTGCGGCGCCACGTCCCGCTTCGGTGCACAGAGGCTGTGTCGTGCCGTCTAATGAGAAGTGACTCCCGGTTGGGCACCGGCGTTTAGGTGTTGTTTCCTGCATCCGGTATTTCAAGTTAAGTGACCTTTTGCCCAGGTCAGCCTGCCGTCACTGCCTGTTCGATAAACTCGCATGTGTAATTAAAAAAAAATTAAATTTGCTTGCCAATGAATTATATTGACTGTAACGACTTACTTGTGTTATTGTTCAAAAATATATATGCATATTTGGTGCCACATTCCACATTTCTTTAAATCAATTCTGATGTAATTTACTGTTCGTTAAGTAATTGTAATTTCCTGCTTGCTTAAGAAAGAAGCTGTCATTTTTCGATATTGTCTCAATGATGGCCACATGTTGGTTGTATGTTAGCTATTTGATTAATGTGGTCTAAAATAAACTGTTAATTTATTTCTTGAATTGCTAGTTGTTGTTTAAAGGAGTGACATAGAGGCCTTGACCTTCCATCCTAAGTGTGCCCCTCATGCCCACTTCCTAACTAAAAGCACGCAAAATTTGTTTCCGATTTCGTTACCCGAGTAAATCAGCGGTAGCACAGCATGCTTTAGAGAATGGACAACTTTTATTATACGGACTAATATTTTCTGGGATTGAGTCATAAACAAGCGATCTAGATAAAAATTTGTGACAACACCCTCAATAAACACGGCGGCCTGCAACGAAACACTGCTTGGCACCCGGCAATGATAAAGTAGGCACGGCGGGCGCGATAAGAAAACGCCTCATATGGCGTTGGAGCGAGCACCGGTGACGTCACAGAAGGCAGCACTGCTATATAAGGACGGTAGGAGTAATAAAAACAGTCATCGCTCGACAGTGGCCGAGAAGTACACGGCTCACTTCCGGGATTTAAAAAAAAAATGGTTCAAATGGCTGTGAGCACTATGTGACTTAACATGTGAGGTCATCAGTCCCCTAGAACTTGGAATCACTTAAACGTATCTAACCTAAGGACATCACACACATCCATGCCCGAGGCAGGATTCGAACCTGCCGCCGTAACGGTCGCGCGGTTCCAGACTGAAGCGCCTAGAATCTCTCGGCCGAACTGGCCGGCTCCTGGATTTTAGACCACCTCACGCAACTGGTAGCTCGAATGAATTTTATCAATTTTAGGAATGATTCATACACGAAGGAGATCCCTTACAAAACTCTCAGTTCAGCAACTATTATATATTTTTCTGCATTGTCTTTAAGTTGGTCTCATGCGAGAATGGAGAACATTTAAATAAGAGCTGCACTCTCTACATAGTTTTGTTTAGTCAGCGTGAAAGTCTGGCAGAAATGTGTGGATGTGAATTTTTCCGGTTATACTGCTGATCGAAAGCTTTTTGCTTTCCAGCAGGGTAAAGGTGTTAAGACACGACAACGTTTCGACGAGTGTCATACTAATCAGCTACTGGCGAAATGTTAAGATGTTGCGGATGGTTCAAATGGTTCAAATGGCTCTAAGCGCAATCGGACTTAAGATCTGAGGTCATCAGTCCCCTAGACTTAGAACTACTTAAACGTAACTAATCTAAGGATATCAGCAGCTGAGTGGTTCCACACTGAAGCGCCTAGGACCGCTCAGCCACCGCGGCCGGCGATGTTGCAGACGTCCCAACTATTATACAAGTGGTCCGACAGTCCACGTAGCAGCGGGCGGCTCTGTCCCTTGCAGTCTATGGTGGGGCGACGGGGATAAACCGCCACTCTCGAATCCCAACGTGGGCAGTCCGATAGCGTCTTGCGTGTTGAACAGTGCCGGACGCGCTCTCGTCGTATGATCAATAACGCGTGGCTCCATGCGGAAGTAATATGTTAACCTTCATTCCTTTTTATACACTCCTGGAAATGGAGAAAAGAACACATTGGCACCGGTGTGTCAGACCCACCATACTTGCTCCGGACACTGCGAGAAGGCTGTACAAGCAATGATCACACACGGCACAGCGGACACACCAGAAACCGCGGTGTTGGCCGTCGAATGGCGCCAGCTGCGCAGCATTTGTGCACCGTCGCCGTCAGTGTCAGCCAGTTTGCCGTGGCATACGGAGCTCCATCGCAGTCTTTAACACTGGTAACATGCCGCGACAGCGTGGACGTGAACTGTATGTGCAGTTGACGGACTTTGAGCGAGGGCGTATAGTGGGCATGCGGGAGGCCGGGTGGACGTACCGCCGAATTGCTCAACACGTGGGGCGTGAGGTCTCCACAGTACATCGATGTTGTCGCCAGTGGTCGGCGGAAGGTGCACGTGCCCGTCGACCTGGGACGGGACCGCAGCGTTGCACGGATGCACGCCAATACCGTAGGATCCTACGCAGTGCCGTAGGGGACCGCACCGCCACTTCCCAGCAAATTAGGGACACTGTTGCTCCTGGGGTATTGGCGAGGACCATTCGCAACCGTCTCCATGAAGCTGGGCTACGGTCCCGCACACCGTTAGGCCATCTTCCGCTCACGCCCCAACATCGTGCAGCCCGCCTCCAGTGGTGTCGCGACAGGCGTGAATGGAGGGTTGAATGGAGACGTGTCGTCTTCAGCGATGAGAGTCGCTTCTGCCTTGGTGCCAATGATGGTCGTATGCGTGTTTGGCGCCGTGCAGGTGAGCGCCACAATCAGGACTGCATACGACCGAGGCACACAGGGCCAACACCCGGCATCATGGTGTGGGGAGCGATCTTCTACACTGGCCGTACACCACTGGTGATCGTCGAGGGGACACTGAATAGTGCACGGTACATCCAAACCGTCATCGAACCCATCGTTCTACCATTCCTAGACCGGCAAGGGAACTTGCTGTTCCAACAGGACAATGCACGTCCGCATGTATCCTGTACCACCCAACGTGCTCTAGAAGGTGTAAGTCAACTACCCTGGCCAGCAAGATCTCCGGATCTGTCCCCCATTGAGCATGTTTGGGACTGGATGAAGCGTCGTCTCACGCGGTCTGCACGTCCAGCACGAACGCTGGTCCAACTGAGGCGCCAGGTGGAAATGGCATGGCAAGCCGTTCCACAGGACTACATCCAGCATCTCTACGATCGTCTCCATGGGAGAATAGCAGCCTGCATTGCTGCGAAAGGTGGATATACACTGTACTAGTGCCGACATTGTGCATGCTCTGTTGCCTGTGTCTATGTGCCTGTGGTTCTGTCAGTGTGATCATGTGATGTATCTGACCCCAGGAATGTGTCAATAAAGTTTCCCCTTCCTGGGACAATGAATTCATGGTGTTCTTATTTCAATTTCCAGGAGTGTATGAAGAGTGGAAATGGGAAACGTTCTAAGTGCAGGTTTTCTCATAAAACCCGTTTTCAGTTCTGGAATTCTCTTTGTGGTCTCGGGGGAACTGCATGTCCATAGACATGATCACCAACATCGACTAGATTCAGTGTCGCAGCACAATATATGTTGTATGTCGCTACTTTTTCCAAGTGTCAAAGCGTGGAAAAAATGTTTCAAACACTCAGTACTACATGGCACTTGGTCTTCGTGCCAATTACTGCTTTCTAGTGGTTACCATCAGTGAAGGTCTTTTCCATTTGGACCTGCAATACTTTCAAGAAGTAAGCCACATGTTTTTGATGAGTGTGCACAGCTTCTTTTTGAGCCGCGACAGCGATTTTGCAATTATAGAGAGAAACAAAAATTAGAAAGAAGAAACCTTTGCTGTGCAAGATGTGCACAAGATTTTCTGGTCAGCGAAAGCTATGACCCCATTTCATTTAATACAGATGATTTCTCTGTTCTATTAAAGATACTGCTGGAACATTGTTGTTAATGCAGGTGTGCGCTAACACCAGATAAAAGATAATCAATGTGTCTCATATTCACCCATCTCTTGCTCTGAAATAGAAGAATGGAAAAAGGTCCATGAATTCAAAAAATAAAGAAAGTCCATGGTAGATGGTTCAAATGGCTCTGAGCACTATGGGACTCAACTGCTGTGGTCATTAGTCCTCTAGAACGTAGAATTAGGTAAACCTAACTAACCTAAGGACATCACAAACATCCATGCCCGAGGCAGGGTTCGAACCTGCGACCGTAGCGGTCTTGCGGTTCCAGACTGCAGCGTCTTTAACCGCACGGCCACTTCGGCCGGCCATGGTAGATGTATGTCATGCCGCACTTCATCTGAGAGACCAGCCATGTTTATCAGTTACAAAATAGAAAGACCTGTGAGATCTTCCTCATCCGCACAGGATGTCTTACGTAAATCTTGCAACACCTGATCCGAAGAACGGAGTTGCGTAGGAACAAAAAGTCAATTCAGAGAGATTTCCTTTTCTTGAATTTAACTTTGTTATTTTCTTGTAAAAATTTTACTACTTACAATATTTCTGTACCTTTATTATCACAAAAAAAACTAGTGCCACTCTGGTAAAGGAACGTGGGGCAAAAGCTTTCTTATTGTCACTTAGAAGCCGTTAGTTTCCTAATATCATTCTTAGAACGCTCTTAATTAATTACCTATTTTGTAATTTGTCTAATTTATTTCACAGTCATGAGTTGGAAAACATAATTACGTGGTTTAAGAATACTTTCCCAATCGTTTTGATACAAGTAAGTTATGAACAAAACGGGTTACATTGTGTTTTGATTCTCTTGACAAACGTGAAATTTAGCACGTTAGATACTTTTCTACTTCTAAACTTTAAAAGTGGATATGAATTGCTCTGTATGGACTGAGCACTTTTTTCTATTTCTACTCTTTAAAAGTTTAAATGACTTGAAACTGATTACTGCTCACTGCTCGGTGGCTTGCACACAGCTGGACGAGGAAGTTAGTTTGCTAATGATGAACTCTGCTATTACTTACAACTAATTACGTTAGTAGTTTACCTTCAGGTAAAGCTGGGTGGTGCTCCAATTATTGGGGGGCTGTCGACATCCAATAACAACGTTATTCTCAAGGCCTCTGTGACGCGACTGAATTCTGTGGAATTCGCGCCCTCCACTCAAGAAAGATACATTTTGTCTTCGTGTGTTATTTAGAATATACGGATTAATCAAGCTATGTTTGTGAGAGATCGTAACAGTTGTTATAAAAAGGACTGTCTGGCAAACGACACTTCTCTTCAAATATGAGCTGACTACTCAAATACTAGTATATCATAAACAATAGAGCTAACGTAAACACTCAAATTATCAGTATTATTCTGCTAGGAGTTATGAATAATTATTTCATTTTAGTTTTTACTGTTCGTGAAGATATTCTGCACAGACAGTGATAGCTCACTCTGTCACATCACAACTTTATGTGTCTACAGGCGTGTCAGAAATGATGTCTTTACAAGGTCTGATACTTCAGTTTCGCTACAAATAACGAATATGACATTCCACTGATGAATAAAGAAAGGGTTGTGTTAATGAAATGTGGATTGAATGGCGAGCCTATTATAGAATTTGTCGGTCTACGAGAATAAACGTGCGCTCTCAGGACCCATACCGTGCAGAGCGAAGGATATGTAATAGCCATCTTTTAATTACTTAACCATCACTGATTACAGGCTATGTTTGTTGGAATAGGAAGTAAGAACAACTGTGCAGTATGTTATTCAATTAAAGAAACATATTGTTAAGACTTATGTTATACAAACTGAATTTATTTGCCCAGGACTACACATATTTGATCCTTTGGGGTGACATAAATACACTGGCGTAAGGCAATTACCGTATGAGAAACAATTGTCACCAGTTTTATTCCAGCCCCTGAAATAACGTAAATCCTTCAAAAAATTTGAATTACTGAAAATTGTGTGTAAAAATTTAAATTATTGATTGTAATTGTAATTATAGATTGTAACTGATCTGAATTCACAAACTCCTATGGAAATCCATCTTTTCCATTAACCAGAATAAATTCTCATTTTCTAGAATTGATCTGATGTATGCTTTCTAATGGATATTTCTGTAATTTAGATTTTTGTGATTAAAACATTGAAATCATTGCACAGTGGCAACTCCTTATGTCTTCTTGCAGCCACAGTATATAGAACAGCAATGCCGAAATATAAAAACACTGACTGTAAAACCATTTTAGGAGGATGTAAAAACATTCGAAGTAAACAGTTTGTATTACAAGCACTGTATGAAAATGTAATAATACTGAATGTAGAAATTGTATGAAACTTTTTAATGATAAATTTTATACCTAGAGCTTTTCTTGTTTTCTTATCATTCCCTCTGTAATATATTGTCCTTCATGCAAGACGAGTAGGCACAAAATTAGCGAGTTGACATGCGTCATGTGTCTTAGCTGGCTGGGTGGGCCATCTTATCAGACACATACACGAATGAGACTGATGAGATCTGAAACGATATATCTTTGCCCTGCAGTGTCCTTCAAAAGGTAACTCTCGCAACAAGTGACCATGCTGACATCTATAACATTCTTTTTCATATGTGTATGCGCTTGCATGTGTGTTTGTGTGTTGATGAGTCTGTCACTAATGATGAATTTCATTTAGTTATACTTTTTTTATAAGTTCCAAAATATTCAGATCGATACTTTTTGAACAGGTTGAAAAATTCAGATCTATGGTTTTCTTTTTTTTTTTTTTTTGTTTTTCGTGACGAAAAATTCAGGTGTGTGTGTGTGTGTGTGTGTGTGTGTGTGTGTGTGAGAGAGAGAGAGAGAGAGAGAGAGAGAGAGAGAGAGTGAGTGACTGAGTGAGAGAGAGAGAGAGAGAGACCACGTGTGAGATGATGACTATCATTGCTCGACCCAGTATTACCTGAAGGATAATGGAAATCATTCCTGTAAACAGTCCGACTCAATGCTATCCAGCCACTAATGACCATCATTGACCTCTGGGACGAATAGTGGTCGTGCAGGGGAAATAGTATTCACCCATTGGGACTGGTTGTCACCCTGTGAAATGGCCATCATTGCCTCCCCCCTCAAATATGGTTCAAATGGCTCTGAGCACTATGGGACTTAACTGCTGAGGTCATTAGTCCCCTAGAATTTAGAACTACTTAAACCTAACTAACCTAAGGACATCACACACATCCATGCCCGAGGCAGGATTCGAACCTGGGACCATAGCGGTCGCGTGGTTCCAGACTGTAGCGCCTAGAACCGTTCGGCCACCCCGGCCGGCCCTCCCCCCTCCCCCCCCCCCCCAAACCCCCAATCCTGGGAGAATGAGGGTCAAGCAGGAGGAAAGGTTGTCAGGTTGTAAATTAACTATCATTTTACCCTTCACAAACAGGGGTGGCGTGTGCATGAGCGTGTGCATGCGTGTGTGTGTGTGGGGGGGGGGGGTGAATTGGTGGGGTGGGTACAATAGGAAATAAAGCGTTTGTAATAAAATCGAAGCTTGCATAATTGTGTAAGTGAGATGAGGAGTGCAGTATTTGATTAATGACATACAGAGGTGTGTGTTTGTGTGTGTGTGTGTGTGTGTGTGTGTGTGTGTACTTAGTTCAGGGGAACTCTGCTTTCAAAATGACGCCAACAGGCCTGTTCATAGAAAGCTTATGTATTTTTTTTAATAGTGCATGGATTCGAACTTGGTGTCAGTTCACATGAAGGCTTCGCTACTTGACGACTAGCCGAGCGGTCTCAGGCGCTGCAGTCATGGACAGTGCGGCTGATCCCGGCGGAGGTTCGAGTCCTCCCTCGGACATGGGTGTGTGTGTTTGTCATTAGGATAATTTAGGTTAAGTAATGTGTAAGCTTAGGGACTGATGACCTTTGCAGTTTAGTCCCGTAAGATTTCTCACACATTAAAACATTTTTAAACATCACTTTCTTCATACCTTTCCTGTACTTCTTCGAATATTTCCTCATCTTTTAAAGTTGGTTCATAAACAATTGCTCGTCCGACAGTACTGACAGTACCGACAGTACTGAACCATTGAGAAAGCTAAATTTGAAACATGTATAGCACTGTTTAACTTTGTAGTTAACTTACAACATAGTTGCACATGAGTATTCACTATTCTATGTGTCATTTCCGCTTGAGTGACTGGAGGCTGGATGTGGGCTAAGTTACTGAGAGGCCGAACTACTGAAGGCCGGATTGACGAGTGTTTACTGTATAACACAAAAATAAATTTGATTACCTGCTTTTTGGCTTTCACCTTGATATGAAGAACTAAAATTGCAGCTAAGTGCAGTTAAGATTGCTCGAAAAAGCGAGTAATATTTGGTAAATTCTTTAATTAAACCACCTATTTCGAAAGCTAAACCGAAGACCAAATTCCAACATTACTTTACAGTAGAAGCTCATTAGTGCTGCTACGTCACTGTCCGCTACAGTGCATCAATAAGCAAACAAAGATTCGCGACACGTTAACGTTCTCTATTTGTGAAAGTATACGTTACTGTTATTATAATTTATTCGAGTCAGAAGCAAATGCAATACATGGTAATTACCATTAAAAATTAAAGAGAGATGTAAATATTAAGCTACAGTGCTGCAGCCCAGAATCTTGCAACATCGATGGTACTAGCAGCCGGGAGCAGAAGATCTTCTACTGTGCAAGATGCGGGGCAGACCAGTGGGCGTTCGATGCTGTGTGCTTCTCTGCAGTCAAGCGTGGTGTAGCACAGGGAAGGGCTATTCCGGGAGGCTACTCTTGTATGTTGCAACTCCAGATCTAAGGCGGCTAAGTGACCTCAAAACGATTCATTTCTGAAAATTGTCCAGTGGGAAGAGATTTCGAGAGGGGTGGGCAGGCCGAATCATTCTCGAGTAATTCCCAGACGTTTCCTTGCTGTAGATGCTGCTGTTGGCAGCATTGAAGTCGTCTCGATCAAATTTCTCCCGGACCTGAATCATGGGGCTGCTGGAATGGGCCCATGTAATGGATAGTTTTCCCAACAATCCTGATTAGTTCTCTCTGAATCGTCAGATACTTCACGACAAATTTATGTGGCACTGTGCCAGCGAGCTGGTAGAATTGTACAAGCGGCGTACGTTTCAGACATCCTGCAATCGCGCTAAAAGATCAAATAAAAATAGTCTCGATCGCGTTTTCAGATTTTCAGTCGTTAGCAATCGGTTTCGGTCCCATCCTCGGACGATTTTCAAGCTTTTCCCGGTTGAAAAACGGTAATAACACATATTCAGTATATTCATCAGAGACCTCCTTACTCCTATGGGTCTCGCTCCGTCTGCCGCCACCAGCAGTCTTAATGGGTACAAAGTCGTACTTTTAAATTATTGTAACTTATATTTTACATATTGTTTTGATGTATTTTCATCCCTCTATACTGAATATGTGTGTTTGCTGTATTGCAGCGGGAAAACCCTGAAGATGATCTGAGGAAAGCGCCGAAACCGGCTGCTAACAAATAAAAGTCTGAAAACGCGATCGAGGCTTTATATATATATACAGGGTGAGTCACCTAACGTTACCGCTGGATATATTTCGTAAACCACATCAAATACTGACGAACCGATTATACAGACCGAACGTGAGGAGGGGGGCTAGTGTAATTGTTTAATACAAACCATACAAAAATGCACGGAAGTATGTTCTTTAACACAAACCTACGTTTTTTAAAGCGAACCCCGTTAGTTCTGTTAGCACATCTGAACATATAAACAAATACGTAATCAGTGCCGTTTGTTGCATTGTACAATGTTAATTACATCCGGAGATATTGTAACCTAAAGTTGATGCTTGAGTAGCACTCCTCCGCGGTTCGATCGTGTGTATCGGAGAGCACCGAATTACGTAGGGATCCAAAGGGAACGGTGATGGACCTTAGGTACAGAAGAGACTGGAACAGCACATTACGTCCACATGCTAACACCTTTTTATTGGTGTTTCTCACTGACGCATTACATGTACATTACCATGAGGGGTGAGGTACACGTACACACGTGGTTTCCTTTTTCAATTACGGAGTGGAACAGAGTGTGTCCCGACATGTCAGGCCAATAGATGTTGAATGTGGTGGCCATCATTTGCTGCACACAATTGCAATCTCTGCCGTAATGAATGTCGTACACGCCGCAGTGCATCTGGTGTAATGTCGCCGCAGGCTGCCACAATACGTTGTTTCATATCCTCTGGGGTTGTAGGCACATCACGGTACACATTCTCCTTTAACGTACCACACAGAAAGAAGTCCAGAGGTGTAAGATGAGGAGAACGGGCTGACCAATTTATGCGTCTTCCACGTCCTATGAAACGCCCGTCGAACATCCTGTCAAGGGCCAGCCTAGTGTTAATTGCGGAATCTGCAGGTGCACCATCATGCTGATACCACATACGTTGACGCGTTTCCAGTGGGACATTTGCAAGCAACGTTGGCAGCTCGTTCTGTAGAAACACGATGTATGTTGCAGTGCTCTCCGATACACACCATCGAACAGCGGAGGAGTGGTACTCAAGCGTCAAATTTAGGTTACAGTATCTCCGGATGTAATTAACATTTTACAATGCAACAAACGGCACTGATTACGTATTTGTTTATATGTTCAGATGTGCTAACAAAACTAACGTGGTTCGATTTAAAAAAACGTAGGTTTGTGTTAAAAATCATATTTCCGTGCATTTTTGTATGGTTTGTATTAAACAATTACACTAGCTCCTCTCCTCACGTTCGGTCTGTGGAATCAGTTAGTCAGTATTTGATGTGGTTTACGAAATATATCCAGCGGCAACATTAGGTGACTCACCCTGTATATATATATATATATATATATAATCGATTGCTACATTGTTCCAATTAAATAATTCTTCCCGAAGTTTTAAAATCCTATAATCAGCGTACACGTTTCGTTTAGTGCCTTGTCGACTTTGTTTGCTCCATATTAAGTTTTCGACATCGCTGCTTGTGCTTAAGATGAGATACACAGAGCTGGGTTTAAGCTTGGTTTTGACGAAGTTGATTGTTCGATTATTACACACTCAATTCCCTAAACGCATCTGTCTTGTGGGTTTCAACACGTACGAAATGTTTTCCTTGACTCACTAATGCCAGATCATCAGTATGAAGGAAAGTACTTTTGTTCGCCGTAAGTGGTTGAAAGTTGAATAAAAATGGTGAAAGAACACCTCCTTGTGTTAGCCGACCCTGAAAGGCCACATAGAATCTCTTAGTTTGAAGTACACATTGAATAAATTAGGTAAATAATAACCTTTTGTTAACCAGGAGATGTATTGTGACGATATACAGTGACTGACAGTATTATAAACAGCCGTCATGTCGATAAAAGGTACTCCTGCAATTTTTCGGGTTTCAAAGCCATCCCCAATAAACTTTTTGAAAGTAAGGA
Organism: Schistocerca cancellata; assembly: GCF_023864275.1. NCBI lineage: Eukaryota > Metazoa > Arthropoda > Insecta > Orthoptera > Acrididae > Schistocerca > Schistocerca cancellata. The sequence goes on along the minus strand of NC_064632.1, from coordinate 95,028,211 downwards.
CCTGAAATGCGCAGTTTTCCCCTGCTCTCAAACATGCTTGTTCTCTTTTCAGAATTACTCGTAGCTCCAGAACGTAAAACAAAAGATTCAGCAACATTCGCTCAAATATAGTTTTCTGGCTCGCATGACCATTTTCCATGTTTTAAGGTAGAAATTACGCGAGCTATTCTCCAGGTTTCGGTGAAATTTCAGATTTTGTACATTTGTTGAAAAGTGCCTAAATCCACACTCTCGCTTAACCACCGAATTGTTCCATCTGCTCCATTCTGACGTCACCAACCCCTGCTTGCTGCGTTGCCGGTCTTAAAACTGTTTATGACTGTTTATTCAGTTCTTCCACGTGAAAAGGCTGCAAAAGTCTGAATGTCCTCTGCCCGTATATTTTTGTAGTGTAACTTACATATAGGATGGTCCAGTTTACCATTATTTGCAAGCTGTCAGGCAATATGGTTAGCATTTGCATATTCCTTTCTAGTTGTTGGATCAAAACTCAGATGCCCAACAAGCCACCAGGCTTTGTTGCTACTCTTGGTCAGATCTACTTCCTCCATCAATTTACACCAAGCATCTTCCTTGTTCTTGGTTATCGCTGTTAACGTCTCTTCACTAAATGATCACTATCCAAGAGATCAAGGTAGTTTCACAAATCTTCCTGAGTTTTGTCCTGCAGTCTGCAACTGGATTGATGCTAAGGATGCCCTCATCCAGCGCAGAGGAGAATTTCTGAAAGTCTTCTTTCTTAAAATTATATCTTGTTCGAATAGGGGCTGTGAAATCGTCTGTCTCCATATTCTACTCAATCTATATCACTCGCAAAATTTAAAAGTGTTGAAACGGTGAATAACTTTTGCCACCTGCGAAAAGTGCCCTAACTCTTCAGCCACTCTTGCCGTGAACAGACGGACTGCCCATAACGGACTGAAGATGATAAAAATCACGAGCCACGGCTATTACAGCTGAATATGCTGAAATGCGCCCGCCCCCTCCCCCTCCAGAACTGCTCATATTCCGACCTTACAAAACGTTTTAAAATATAAGTGGCAGTGAAATGAAAACTAGACAGATGTAAAACAGTAGGTAAACTGTTTACTTATTATTTGAAAAGTAATCACCATAAATGTTGACATTTATCTCAATGTGAGACAGGATGGTGAATGCCTTCGGGGAAAAATATTTGCCGTTGTCTATGGAACCACGATTGTACCCAAACCTGCGCCTCTTCGTCCGAAACAAATCGATGGCCACGACCGTCTTTCTTCAGGCTTCCAAACACGTGGAAATCACATGGGAAGAGATCGAGACTGTATGACTGAAGTGTATGGGCTTTCCAGCGGAACTTCTGCAGAGTGGGCGGAACAATCATCGCAATATGTGGGCCCTGCCACAGCAGGATACATGTACTAACTGTTATGGCTATTAATTTTGAAATAATAAACAGTTTACTTACTTTTTTCCATCTGCATCGTATTCATTTGACTGCCCTTGTACATATTACAGTAAGTACGAATAGAAAAACAATATGGTGACAACATGTACAACTTCCACGACAAGAAAGTACAATTAATTGTTTATAAACACTCCAGTGTGAAACATTGAGAGTGAACATCATTATCTGCTTGACTTAGTAGTGCTCTTGGTTTTAATGTCATACGCAATAAATTTGAATTTTGGCTGATTTAATTGGTGGCCTGTCTCAAGCAAATTGTCTACTACTAAATTTGACACAAAAATGTCTTACATATCTAAACAGTACTACATTTAGAACAAGGGTAAAGGTTAGTGTAACATACACTGACGTCATATGTAATTTTTCTTCTTTATAACTGTATGTATCTGTGTGTGTGTGTTGTGATGTTACAAGATAAAAGTGATGTTGTTATTCAATGGAAAGTTGGAAATTGAGATTTAACTAACTGTTTTATCAATCACAATTGGCGTAAGAATCATGGATTGACCATTGTCATAAAATATTGCATTATGAGATGTGAATAGTTTTTACTTGCAGTTTCGCGTGGCTTGAGGCAGTCACAACTAGCGTGCTATTGATTGAGAAGTTGCGTTATCGTCTTTCTAATTACTTCAAGATCGTAGATACGATCATACCCGGTTGTGAAGTTATTGTTACGGCAAAACAATTTTCTAAGGGACCAGAAAGTTCTTAAGGGCGCAAAAACAACTGTAACATCACACAAAAGGGAAATTCAATATTGAAGCTGATGCAAGAAGACGATAAAACAGTTTTCTTTTTATCAATGCAACACGCACATTGGACTGCTGATCTTGGTGTCTGTAATATTAGCAAAATGCATAATTAAAATGAAAATAATACTGAGGAGATAATAGAAATGAGCACTGCTAAATGATTCAGTATTCCCAGAACAAATATTTATTATAACTAAAACATATATCGTACCTTAAGCTTAATACTACAATGACGGTAGATTTTTATGTCCATATCATATCCATTGAGCGCTCTTTTATATAGCCATTGTCCTTTTGAGTCACCCGTGCGTCGTCACGATAAGTTTTAACAGTTCTTCTTACACTTCACTCAAACTTAGACGGAACACGTTTTTATTTATTTAGTAAAAATAATTAGATCAGACCGCCACAAATCTGCGTCCGTCTTACTCCAGAAAAACAGTAAAAGTCTTTCTAGCGCTCAAGGCTTCATTTGTTCTCCAGCGAACAAAATAGTGAAGGATCGCATATCTATCCGTATTTTTCTGTTTATATTTCCGCCCAAAGACGACGAATTACATTATTTAGAAAATTCCACCGTCGCCATGCGACGACTTATTATATATTAATCATGCTTTATAAACAAGTATTTGCCTTCTGGCTGAATTTGCTGTTTTAATTAAGCCAAAAATAGCGAATATCACAGTGTGTGTGTGTGTAATGTAGAGAGTAAGTGCAGGAAATTAATTACTGAAAAATATGATTGCTGAAGCCCTGCATTGTGCAATCGAGTGAACAGTGGTGGGTTGCCTGACGCAGCAGTGGACAGTTTTCAAAATCTAAGAAATACCCCCAAGTAAAACCAATAAAAATTACACATCAAATGAACTACTAAAATTTTTGTATGAATAAACTATCAAAATCACTTTTATTAAAGTCGACTGCCGATTTACATAGTTAACTTGTAAAGCAAAACTCTGACTTCGAAAAATGTTTCACAGACGGATATATCACACTGTTACTGAAGTTGTAACCTCCCCCTCACTTGCCGACCTTAATGACAGTGAAAAATGAAACCGCGTGTACCTAATGGGAGTTTTGGAAAAGCAATCGTCACCGAAGTTAACCTGTCGGTAAAGAGGGAGGAAAGGGTTACATCTAAATGAAAGGAAATGTGCTAATGAAACTGGTGGAAATTAATTTTGAAAAGGGGTAAAGTTAATAAAGAAAGTAAATGTGCAGCCGTTACGTTAACAATTAACTAGCGGTAATTAGGTATTTGAGATTTGGGGGAAATCACGGTCGCCAGTCCTAAGGACAATTACTATAGTAACTGAAAAAGAAAGGTTATTACACATATAATTAGCACTAGAAGCGTGGCAACTGAAGGTTGACACGTGTAGTGTGAAAACTGAAAGTTTGTCAGAAGTAATAAATTTCGCTACACCCTGACTTAATTTAGCAAAAGAATTAATAAAACCGGAAAATCGAAAGTTAATTTAGTGACTGAAGTTAATAGTGAGCTTTCTTTCTGAAGCACATCGAAATTCAGTAAAATACGGTTAGTCTTGGACTACCTCAACAATCATTTCAAAAGCTACTTGAATCTACGCAATTTAGAAAGAAGAGATTTAACTTTGAGCCTGAATTAAATGATTCTGAACAATTAACAATAGTAAAATTTAGTACGTACCAAGCTGAGCTGCAGTCACAGGTAAGCTAAAATATGGTAACAAAACTCGCACTCTTAATTTGTGCTTGCGTAATCTGAATATTGTAGCCAGCTAACTGAACTTTGAAATTAAAGCAGTGAAATAGAATATTACTTTAATGCTGGCGTTTGAATTTCAATGACACTCGGGTTCATTCCGGAAAAGGAAGGGACTCTGCTTGGTAATGCAATTGGGACAATGAGCAACAAAAGTTCATGCTAAGTTGCTGTAATTATATTGACGAAAATGGTACAGAGGTCTGCCATACAGTTCTAAAACTTTACTTGCTTCCAGTCTTCCTTGATGGTTGATTGAAGGTTTGAAGCCGTCGATCGAGGAGGTGGCGACAGTCACTCATTGTCGGCCGTCGCTGTTGCAGAAGCTGGATGTTGGCGCGCCTTCTTCTCGACACGGTCACCAGACGAAACGGGCTCTTGATGTGCGCTAGTTAATGTTTCCCGTCCGCGTCACCATGTCAGAAACTATCATCGCAATGCGAGCACAATTACATGCTGCCAAACCCCGAAAGCGCGGCAACTCGCGGGAGCGTCACCCAACACACCTGCTCCACTCGCTACTCCCGCCAGACTCCTTCTGCTCAGCCCGCGCTCCACGCGGCAGAGTTAACACTACCAAAGATCCTACACACTTTGATTCTTCACACGACCTATCGACGTAATCGTTCGGTAGCAGTTTTCCCTAGGCAAGACCCAGCGTAAAAATACAAATAATATTTACGAAACAAACCAATTATACATCGACATAAATGCATAAATATACAAATAGTAAACAATTACAATATACAAAGAGACAGAAATGTCATATCTTGAGGTAACAAAGCAAGGAAAAAAAATAGTACAATAGATGGAAATGGGAGGATATGCATTCCCGGCGCCACGTGTAACCTCCCCCTCACTTACCGACCTTAATGACAGTGAAAAATGAAACCGCGTGTACCTAATGGGAGTTTTGGAAAAGCAATCGTCACCGAAGTTAACCTGTCGGTAAAGAGGGAGGAAAGGGTTACATCTAAATGAAAGGAAATGTGCTAATGAAACTGGTGGAAATTAATTTTGAAAAGGGGTAAAGTTAATAAAGAAAGTAAATGTGCAGCCGTTACGTTAACAATTAACTAGCGGTAATTAGGTATTTGAGATTTGGGGGAAATCACGGTCGCCAGTCCTAAGGACAATTACTATAGTAACTGAAAAAGAAAGGTTATTACACATATAATTAGCACTAGAAGCGTGGCAACTGAAGGTTGACACGTGTAGTGTGAAAACTGAAAGTTTGTCAGAAGTAATAAATTTCGCTACACCCTGACTTAATTTAGCAAAGAATTAATAAAACCGGAAAATCGAAAGTTAATTTAGTGACTGAAGTTAATAGTGAGCTTTCTTTCTGAAGCACATCGAAATTCAGTAAAATACGGTTAGTCTTGGGCTACCTCAACAATCATTTCAAAAAACTACTTGAATCTACGCAATTTGGAAATAAGAGATTTAACTTTGAACTTGAATTAAATGATTCTGAACAATTAACAATAGTAAAATTTAGTACGTACCAAGCTGAGCTGCAGTCACAGGTAAGCTAAAATACGATAACAAAACTCGCACTCTTAATTTGTGCTTGTGTAATCTGAATATTGTAGCCAGCTAACTGAACTTTGAAATTAAAGCAGTGAAATAGAATTAGCTATATTACTTTAGTGCTGGCGTTTAAATTTCAACGACACTCGGGTTCATTTCGGAAAAGGAAGGGACCCTGCTTGGTAATGCAATTGGGACAATGAGCAACAAAGGTTCATGCTAAGTTGCTGTAATTATATTGACGAAAATGGAACAGTTTGTAAAGCTGAGGTCTGCCATACAGTTCTAAAACTTTACTTGCTTCCAGTCTTCCTCGTCGGTTGATTGAAGGTTTGAAGCCGTCGGTCGAGGAGGTGGCGACAGTCACTCATTGTCGGCCGTCGCTGTTGCAGAAGCTGGATGTTGGCGCGCCTTCTTCTCGACACGGTCACCAGACGAAACGGGCTCTTGATGTGCGCTAGTTAATGTTTCCCGTCCGCGACACCATGTCAGAAACTATCATCGCAAGTCGATCGCAATTACATGCTGCCAAACCCCGAAAGCGCGGCAACACGCGGGAGCTTCACACAATGCACCTGCTCCACTCGCTACTCCAGCCAGACTCCTTCTCCCAGCCCGCGCTCCACGCGGCAGAGTTAACACTACCAAAGATCCTACACACTTTGATTCTTCACACGACCTATCGACGTAATCGTTCGATACCAGTTTTCCCTAGGCAAGACCCAGCGTAAAAATACAAATAATATTTACGAAACAAACCAATTATACATCGACATAAATGCATAAATATACAAATAGTAAACAATTACAATATACAAAGAGACAGAAATGTCATATCTTGAGGTAACAAAGCAAGGAAAAAAAATAGTACAATAGATGGAAATAGGAGGATATGCATTTCCGGCGTTACACGTGCCCCACATTGTCTGAGGATGTTCGTGTAACGTAAACAGACTCAGAAAATGTCCCAAAAAAGAAACAGCGGAAATGCATATGCTCAAAACATCAAAAAAATTTAGCATTCGTCTAATTAACCATAACCCAATTTTTTAGACAATAATAATTGAGTGGAGACACTCCTAATCTTATTCCACTCTGTCATCTTGCACAAAATAAAACAGGTTGACAACATATCAAAATTCATAGAAAACATAGAAAATGGTTTAGCTATTCCAAAATCATTAAAATTCGTAAAATGGAATACTATTTGCAAAATTGATCAGAGTACATGGTCATAAAAAACAGGTATACCAAAATACGCAAACTAATAATTAATTACATAGAATACACATTTTTATGTAACCTTTCCATAATAAATTTTCTCGTCATGTCCAATTAACGCTAAACAAGAAAATAATATACAGCAGATCGAAAAAAAAAAACATAAATATTGACAGTAGAATCCTTTCACATCAGCTGTCCGGGAAGAAAAGCAACTCCACATTCCGTACTCGCGAGTACAAAGAATGCCGACAGCGGAACAAGAGCCGACAGCGACACAAGAGCCGACAGCGGCTCGGTCTTTCCATTATTGTTGCGCCCGGCGGTGCGGCACGCTTGATCTCACTCCCCCTTGTAACGGCGTTTCCAGAACGTCCGTTTGACTGAATTCTATCGGAAAACCTCACTCCCGAGTAATCTCAAGGAGTCCATAAACACTATCACAGCGGATAACTCAACACTGTCCATCATGACACGCATGTACTAGCCTGAAACTTAAAACAGCGTCTAAGTACATCGGCAATGACTAATGAACACACATTCATGAAATATTACAGAAAGTTACAAAATCATATTTACATTGCTTAATCTACTGTGACTCAGCTGAAAACTTAAACTAGCAGCTTGGATTTTTCAGATGATTACTAATCAGTTACTCTTAAATCATTTAGTCAAAATTAATTACTTATTAATTACAACTTCTTTAATGACCTCTAGGTCAGGCAAAAGCATCGTAACATGGCACATCCTTAAATCTTACACTCTATATTTACATACTGTACAAGTTACCCATTGTGTGGTATTAATCGATCCTAGGTTGGTACAATTTCAAGTCTACAATATTCCGTATACCTAATCGTTTTCCAGAGCTTGGATACTCTAAGCAATAAGCATTTGTGTGAGGTATACCAATGACTTTATATGGTCCATTATAAACAAACTTAAATTTAGAGATTTCATTGTCTATCTCGCTCGATTTCTCATGAGCTTTTACAAGTACTAAGTCTCCGATTGCAAACTTAGCAAAACGCGTTTTAGCGTCATGACGACGTATGCGAGCATCGGCTTTTAGCTTCATTACTTCTCGCAAACGATCATTTTTCACAGCAATACTAATGTCAATCCGTGGAGGGAATTTGATTATCTCTTGCAACACACTTTCTACACTATTGTCAATACCGAGATTCCTCACATTACAGTAGTTCAAATTCATACCTACGTCAATAGCATCCGGCCAGTTAACAATGTGTATAGGCTGGTATTGCCTATGCACACCGTCTCCTGCCTCGTCAAAACTAACTACTATTGTTTTATCTTGTGACGTACATGTCAAAGTTTTGCTTTCGCAATTAATCACTGCACGGTACTTTAATAGCCAATCTAACCCGATAATTACTTCCGTAGTCAAGTCTGGCACGACGACAAACTCTTGTTGAAATCGTGCCCCACATATCTCGAAGTTGACAAAAATCTGTTTTGTGACCGGTTTACTGGCCTTCCCAGTAGCACCGATAATTTTCACTCCTGTTACTGGCATAACTACGATGCCAGGTCTGTCTTTCAGTAACTCAAATATTTTCCCAGATACAGCACTCAATTCTGCACCGGTGTCAGTCAACACGTTTAGTTGTAGGTCGTGCATATTAACAGACACTACTATCTGTCTACACTTGTCCTCGACTGTTTCTTTATTTTCCCACAGTAAATCCTCGTCTATATCCAGGTCATTCCAGAAAAAACCATCCGGCTTTGATCCTAAATCCGGCTTATCTGGCGGCTTTTTCAGCCTCTGTTCAAATACAGTTTTAATTTCAACACGTTTGTCCTGAGGCGTAGTCTGTAGCTGCGCCTCCAATACCGAAACCTTTTCCTGTAACTCGTCAACTAGTGAGTGTTGCTTTGCTATCAATTCATTAATCGTCACCTTCGTTGATTCCACTTTGGTCAGATTAATCTCATCCGCCAATCTACCTGGAGAAATGTGCCCAGTAGTATCTGCAATTACTTCCTCTGGATCTGCGCAACCCACACTGCTACCGTCTGACCGTATAACGTCAGCTCTAACCTCATACACGTTGTAATCTATGTGCTTTTCTACCAATCGTGTCCGGCTATCACTAAAATTTTCGCAATCTTTCTCCTTAATACTCTGGAGGTTTGCGTCGGATGGGTCGGTTACTTCTACCACTGAAACTTTCGGTAAGGTCTGCCGGTTAGGGCCAGAACTTTCCGTTACTACTTCAACATCTAACTCCTGCGGGACGAAACACGACGAATCTTGCTCGTGCTCCCCCTTAACATCAACTATTTCTAGTAAAGTCTGCCGATTAGGGCCAGAACTTTCTATCATTTCACAAACACTATCTTCCTGCGGGACGAGACGCGGAAAATCATGCACGCGCTCCCCATAAACGCTTCTCCCATACAGACCCCTATAATCTCTTAGTTCGTCGTATAAGCGACCGAACTGCCTTAACCAGACCTCATCCCTCTCTGCATCCCCTCGCTCGATGACGGACGTTTTATCCGACATCTGATCTTCTCTCAACACTTGTGAATCATTATTAATCTCAATCTCCAGTTCCGTTGTAGGTATTACAGCTGCCACTTTATGATCGATTTCCGGAACACTACTTAAATTGTTCTCACTGACAGCGAATGTATTTTCTACTGCCGTGTATACAGCTGATCTACTACTTGTGGGCGCACTCCTTTCTCCTAACACTGGCACACACTCCCGCCGTTGATTATTCCACACGGAATTTTCATAATGACGATACCTGGGTTTTCTCCTGTCATTGGGCCGCCAAAATTTCTCCACGCCCGCTCGGCCCCTCACCGGCGCGGCTAATGGTTTCCCTGTCTCGTCCCAGCAGATGCGCTCCCCGGATGCTGCTGAGGCGGCTGATCACACCCTCTGGCGTTATTACTATTCTGTGAAGCCCGTATCACGTTAGTATGATACTGGTTTCTGTCATTCCTGTTATTATTTGCATTGTACCGATTGTTATTACGGTCCGAACCATTATTGTTATTGCTGCGGTATGCATTATTCCCATGGTTATCGTTGTTATGGTTGGGGTGGTACCCGTTGTTGTTACCACGGCCTCTACCACTGTCGCGATTATTGCGCCAATTGTCCTCGTCCTCAACTCTTTCCAGGAAATCATTGATTGTCCTGTAATTGTTTCCTACGTAGCGTTTTGTATCATCTGGAAGCTTCCTGCAGAGTTCCCAGACTATTTCGGATTCCGTGCGGCGATCACGCAAATATTCCAACTTGCGGATCCAGCCCTCACAAAACTCCCTCATCGAACCGCGCGAATTCGCATCGAAAGGCCTCGATACGACAAATTCGCGCCAGACACTTTGCTGTTTTTGCTCTGACCAGTATTCAGCCAGAAACAAATTTTTAAACTCGTCAAAAGTCAGGTTCGTAATGTTGAGGTTTAAGCCCCAACGCTTGGCATCACCAGCCAGCACATCACTACTTCGGACACTAAAGCCTTTAAAGTTTCCACCTTCTGTTGATCCTCTTTTTTCACTAATTGAATTTGTTCCGTCACCTTATTCTCGGTGATCGGAGCAACTGCTTCTCCTACACTTTTCTCGATTCTGCTAATTTCGGAATCAAAACGAGTATTTATGCTCGCAATTTCCGCCTGAACGCCTATCATTTCCTGTTTAAGATTACCGATTTCGGTATTAATTACAACAATATCTTCTTTGATTTTATCAACTTTTGTATTAACAACTCCAACATTGTTGTTAACAACGTTAATAGCTTTGTTCTGATTGTCTAGCGTCCGTTCAATTTTTTCAGCCTGAGCTTCTTGCTTGGCAGCCCGAGCCTCTTGCTTGACAGCCTGAGCTTCTTGCTTGGCAGCCTGATCTTCTTGCTTGGCAGACAGAGCTTTAATTTCTGCCGATTGACTCTTGATTTCGTTAATCAAAACATTCAATAAATCAGTTAAATTCCCGGAAACTACCGGTTTTACTTCCGTAGCGGCTTCCTCTTTAATTGTCCCCCCGTATTCGTCATCAAGGGATTCACATTTGATTTTCACTTCCGATTCCGAAACATTTTCTAAAGTGTGGAATTCCATTTCTGCTCTTTGTTGCGTTTCGGCGGTCGCGTCTTTCATGCTAGCCGCCTGCCCCTGAACAATGGGTACCGCGGTGCGCGTTTCCCACTGTTCGACCGATTGTTCCGTATCCAAGTCTACCAAATTTTGGCAATTGTTGCCTTCACTCATTTTAATAATTTTCAATATAAATGCCAAACCTCAAATATAATTAGGATTACTCCCACTACTTATTCTCGCTGACGTAACGGCCTGTACGTAACCAGTACTTTGTTACGAGATTTGCACAATGCAAAATTCGTGTCCAGAACAATCTCAAATCCGAAGATTGTCCTGTCACCAGGTCGCCACGTGTAACCTCCCCCTCACTTGCCGACCTTAATGACAGTGAAAAATGAAACCGCGTGTACCTAATGGGAGTTTTGGAAAAGCAATCGTCACCGAAGTTAACCTGTCGGTAAAGAGGGAGGAAAGGGTTACATCTAAATGAAAGGAAATGTGCTAATGAAACTGGTGGAAATTAATTTTGAAAAGGGGTAAAGTTAATAAAGAAAGTAAATGTGCAGCCGTTACGTTAACAATTAACTAGCGGTAATTAGGTATTTGAGATTTGGGGGAAATCACGGTCGCCAGTCCTAAGGACAATTACTATAGTAACTGAAAAAGAAAGGTTATTACACATATAATTAGCACTAGAAGCGTGGCAACTGAAGGTTGACACGTGTAGTGTGAAAACTGAAAGTTTGTCAGAAGTAATAAATTTCGCTACACCCTGACTTAATTTAGCAAAAGAATTAATAAAACCGGAAAATCGAAAGTTAATTTAGTGACTGAAGTTAATAGTGAGCTTTCTTTCTGAAGCACATCGAAATTCAGTAAAATACGGTTAGTCTTGGACTACCTCAACAATCATTTCAAAAGCTACTTGAATCTACGCAATTTAGAAAGAAGAGATTTAACTTTGAGCCTGAATTAAATGATTCTGAACAATTAACAATAGTAAAATTTAGTACGTACCAAGCTGAGCTGCAGTCACAGGTAAGCTAAAATATGGTAACAAAACTCGCACTCTTAATTTGTGCTTGCGTAATCTGAATATTGTAGCCAGCTAACTGAACTTTGAAATTAAAGCAGTGAAATAGAATATTACTTTAATGCTGGCGTTTGAATTTCAATGACACTCGGGTTCATTCCGGAAAAGGAAGGGACTCTGCTTGGTAATGCAATTGGGACAATGAGCAACAAAAGTTCATGCTAAGTTGCTGTAATTATATTGACGAAAATGGAACAGTTTGTAAAGCTGAGGTCTGCCATACAGTTCTAAAACTTTACTTGCTTCCAGTCTTCCTCGTCGGTTGATTGAAGGTTTGAAGCCGTCGGTCGAGGAGGTGGCGACAGTCACTCATTGTCGGCCGTCGCTGTTGCAGAAGCTGGATGTTGGCGCGCCTTCTTCTCGACACGGTCACCAGACGAAACGGGCTCTTGATGTGCGCTAGTTAATGTTTCCCGTCCGCGACACCATGTCAGAAACTATCATCGCAAGTCGATCGCAATTACATGCTGCCAAACCCCGAAAGCGCGGCAACACGCGGGAGCTTCACACAATGCACCTGCTCCACTCGCTACTCCAGCCAGACTCCTTCTCCCAGCCCGCGCTCCACGCGGCAGAGTTAACACTACCAAAGATCCTACACACTTTGATTCTTCACACGATCTATCGACGTAATCGTTCGATAGCAGTTTTCCCTAGGCAAGACCCAGCGTAAAAATACAAATAATATTTACGAAACAAACCAATTATACATCGACATAAATGCATAAATATACAAATAGTAAACAATTACAATATACAAAGAGACAGAAATGTCATATCTTGAGGTAACAAAGCAAGGAAAAAAAATAGTACAATAGATGGAAATAGGAGGATATGCATTTCCGGCGTTACAAAGTGCACTTTCTACGACAAGAAAACAACTTTGAAACCGAATTTCAGCTATCAACCTAATACTGATTAACCGTGTAAAGTCATTGTTCAGTACGAATAGTATAACTGTATGACAGTGGCCCTGAACTACTCTTGAACTTACCTCGGTACAGTAAAAATTCTCTCTCGAAAGCGGAGCACAGCAACCAGCGCCGCAAAAAGCTAAATGAAAATGGTAAGCCAAATATGATATTCAGAAGCGTGTGTGCCGCCAAGTGCAATGCGGACACGAGCAACAAAGAATTTTTTGCATGGGAATAATTTTGGGTACTTGAATGGTCTACACACTATTGTTTTAAAACAATTTTGTAACAAAGAATGACTTCACTTTCAGGATCGTGGATAATATTGACTTTACGCAAAACGACTGCTTTTAGAAATTATTCTAACTGATGATTATTCAGAAATGTCCTTTGCACTAAAGACTAGCCTACACATAATAATCTCTCTTTGTGTCTCTATTTTTTTTATTATATAGCGGAGGAGAACTAACTTCTCTAGCTGTGAGCAATCCATGAGAAAAATGATTCAACGAAATATCGGTACGACACCTAGTTTTACAACAGAGTGGTAACTATGCGCAAGTGTGCAAAGTTGCGGATTTATCTTCTCTCACAATTCTTCACATACATCTTCTCAAAATCCATGAATACTTTCATCATGATCTTATTCGATCATTTCCAGCAAATCTGTATTATATATTTATCAGCTCAATTCTAGATAAAAGTTTCCTGACCATGCAGTTCCACGTCTGCTTCTCAACACACTTTTATTGATAATAATCTCTCTGTGAACGCCCTCAGGCGGAGACGGTGTGACAACACAACCAACGATCACGGATCAACATAGCTTGCTCTCAGATAAGTGCACACTGGTATATGAAAGAGAGAAGTTAACTATTCTATAATAGCCAAGATGAAATGCACTCGTCACATGTCATATCTGTGATTGTGAACAATTCTGGTGAATAGAGCTATATTAATCAAAATCGGATTCAGTTTGGTTCCAGATGAATTATGTCGGTAAGTGCTCACTGTTTAATTGAGCTCAAGTTCGACATATTGCTTATAAATGTGACAGTTTACCGGTAGTTCAGTATTAAAAGTTTTTTGCAATCATAATGTATAAAAATGAGTTGTGCAGAGCTACATTGGATCAGTGATATCGAGATGCATAATTCAATATCCTCGTTTATTACGTAGGTCCATGGCCTCAGGTTTAGTAGTTTTCTAAGTAATATTTGCTAGTAACAGACAGTAGCCGCCGAGTGACACTTTCGACTGTCGGCCGTACGTTTGGAACTGTGGCAAGCACGAGTTCGTTCGACAAATCCCATCCTTTACCTGCTGCTAACACGAATTCTTTATAGACGAATGGAAAAACTAGTAGAGGCCGACCTTGGGGAAGATCAGTTTGGATTCCGTAGAAATATTGGAACACGTGAGGCAATACTGACCCTACGGCTTATCTTAGAAGCTAGGTTAAGGAAAGACAAACCTACATTCTTAGCATTTGTAGACTTAGAGAAAGCTTTTGACAATGTTGACTGGAATACTCTCTTTCAAATTCTGAAGGTGGCAGGGGTAAAATACAGGGAGCGAAAAGCTATTTACAGTTTGTACAGAAACCAGATGGCAGTTATAAGGGTCGAGGGACATCAAAGGGAAGCAGTGGTTGGGAAGGGAGTGAGACAGGGTTGTAGCCTCTCCCCGATGTTGTTCAATCTGTATATTGAGCAAGCAGTAAAGGAAACAAAAGAAAAATTCGGAATAGGTATTAAAATCCATGGAAAAGAAATAAAAACTTTAGAGGTTCGCCGATGACATTGTAATTCTCTCAGAGACAGCAAAGGACTTGGAAGAGCAGTTGAATGGAATGGATACTGTCTTGAAAGGAGGATATAAGATGAACATCAACAAAAGCAAAACAGGGATAATGGAATGTAGTCGAAATAAGTCGAGTGATGCTGAGGGTATTACATTATGAAATTAGACGCTTAAAGTAGTCAAGGAGTTTTGCTACTTGGGAAGCAAAATATCTGATGATGGTCGAAGTAGGGAGGATATACAATGTAGACTGGCAATGGCAAGGAAAGCGTTTCTGAAGAAGAGAAATTTGTTAACATCGAGTATTGATTTAAGTGTCAGGAAGTCGTTTCTGAGAGTATTTGTATGGTGTGTAGCCATGTATGGAAGTGAAACATGGACGATAAATAGTTAGGACAAGAAGAGAATAGAAGCTTTCGAAATGTGGTGCTATAGAAGAATGCTGAAGGTTAGATGGGTAGATCACATAACTAATGAGGATGTATTGAATAGGAGTGGGGAGAAGAGAAGGTTGTAGTACAACTTGACCAGAAGAAGGGATCGGTTGGTAGGACATGTTCTGAGGCATCAAGGGGTCGCCAGTTTACTTTGGAGGGCAACGTGGAGGGTAAAAATCGTAGGTGGGGGCCTAGAGATGAATACACTAAACAGATTCAGAAGGATGTAGGTTGCAGTAGGCACAGGGCGATGAAGAAGCTTGCACAGGATAGAGTAGCATGGAGAGCTGCATCAAACCAGTCTCAGGGCTGAGGGCCACAACAACAACAACCTGCTGCTATGTGCCCTTGTCTCAAAGCCGGCTACACTTATCAAGATCCATCTCAGCGCTGCGCTACAGTCCGCTCTGTTCTCTGGCCAAGCAAAGAGACAGCTGGGCATGTATACTCCGAAAGCGTGACAAGTATGTATTAAAAAATGAATATAAAATTTTACAAATATTCAACGCAAATAAGACAAAAAGTGTTGGTATAGATAACTTTTTGAGTTTAATAACTATGTAGGAGAAATGATCTGGATATTCGTTGAATAGCGGGTACTGTAAATATTGCCGAAATATATCTCCTTTTCGCAGCTACCGTATATAGATATGAACGTGCAGATACTGCTCAGACCTCCATAAAATTAGCCTGAGAGGGGCCGTCATAACTAGTTGTGTGTTAAAACAAATTACCTTTGCAGGGATGTAACGCACCTTTACGGCAACTTCATTGCTAAGAAGTCCCAGGAATTTTCAGTGGCTGTACTCGTACTTATCGAGGCTACAAATAATTTTCTGTGTATAACAGAGGGCTTAACCTACCTAGACGTAATGATCAAAATAAGGCACATACAAAGTAATTTAGAAACTGTCCGAATATATCTGTGAAACAACATACCACACAGAACACACAGTAAATAATAGGTTATAAAGCGCAGTAGTTGTAATTTCAGTGATGATTATGCCGCTGTAACACAGCTGAATCACTTCATTTCAAATATGGTAAAAATAAATGCATTCAGTAACACAACGGCGTCAGCCCAATCACATGTCGCTGATTTGCTCGCACAAAAGCAAAACGCAGAACATGTCCACATTAATAGCTGCCGTGAAACAAATGCAGGTCAGCTACAATGGTGGAATGTACCTGTTTCATATTTCTTTTAAATAAGTTGTCAGGGTGACTCAAATAATTGCAAAGCCTTAGACTAACGACAGTTGTACATAAAATAGTTTTCCATAATCCAGAACTGTAAGTTCACATAACGTAAGTTACTGCTATTATAAAAGCAAATCATGATTAATTTGCGCATCATGTGCATCGCAGCGTAACTATAGGGTGTACAAAATCTTTGGAATAACTTTTATACAGAAGATAAAGGAACCTAAACTGCAATATAGATCTAATGGTAGGAATTTAATTCTTGGTTTTTATTTACGTAAAAGTCTTACACGTAGCTACCACTTATGACGCGAATGTTTCACAGACAGCTACAGCCTAACCTCGTGGGAAGGTTCTGATTGAATATCATCAGTCTCATGTATGTTTCACAACAGCAAAGTTACACACTCTTCTGTTTCAGATTTCTGAAAGATCTAAATTTAACAGATGTTTCAATTTTACTTGAATGTTTTCGTAAATGTTAAATAATAGATCTTTGATTTCACAGTTCCCAAAGAGCATAATGTCCCACAAAGACCTAACTGATTGAATGCATAATAACAGAATAGATGTACGAATATAATATGTAACTACAATGCCTGACAGAAAAAAGTGAAGCACTCAGTAGAAATAATTCGACATCAATATCAGTTCGTATACTTGCACAACGTCAGCAAGTTTGTAAAGTATTACAGTCGCAACTGTCTGACAGGTAAAACGGCCATCAGGCTTCATTAGTGCTACTCGTGTTTAATGTTGTTACCACGCCTGTTGGATGATATGAGACGCGTGGACAGCTTCTGATGTTGAGTGACCTCTGACATGGGGATGCCGCGTACTCGTGTGAGACGGCGTTATCGGCACCCGAGAGAGCTTGAAACGGGCCTCATTATGGGTCCCCATTTGACCAGCTGGAGGAATAATGCATATCCAGATTTCTGAGGTATGCGGAGGTGGCAGTCCACCATTGTGGGACTGCGTGGGAGCCTGAGGGCAGACATACTCTTCGTAATGGTTCTGGTCCACTACGTCTGACCACCACCAACAAGAAGGGAATGCCACATTGTGAACCAAGCTCATCGTAACGCCTTCGCATCTGCCCCTACTGTCTAAGGACTAGTACTGGACTCCGTACAACATTCGAATCATTGGCTGGAGACTAGAAACAGCCAGACTGTGGAATTATCGCCCCATGTGTGGGCTGCATATACCAGGAAGCCTTCTTACAGCGATGTACCGTAGGTCTCTAGAAGAGCGTAGCGTTCCAAAAGATTGGAAAAGGGCACAGGTCATCCCCGTTTTCAGGAAGGGACGTCGACCAGATGTGCAGAACTACAGACCTATATCTCTAACGTCGATGAGTTGTAGAATTTTGGAACACGTATTCTGTTCCAGTATACTGAGTTTTCTGGAGACTAGAAATCTACTCTATAAGAATCAGCATGGGTTTCGAAGAAGACAGAGGGCCATAGACACGGGTTCCCAGGCAGATGTCGTGTTTCTTGACTTTCGCAAGGCGTTCGATACAGTTACCCAAAGTCATTTAATGAACAAAGTAAGAGAATATGGACTATCAGACCAATTGTGTGATTGGATTGAAGAGTTCCTAGATAACAGAACGCAGCATGTCATTCTCAATGGAGAGAAGTCTTCCGAAGTAATAGTGATTTCAGGTGTGCCGCAGGGGAGCGTCGTAGGACCGTTGCTATTCACAATATATATAAATGACCTAGAGGTTAACATCGGAAGTTCTCTGAGGCTTTTTGCGGATTATGCTGTAGTATATCGAGAGGTTGTAACAATGGATAATTGTACTGAAATGCAGGAGGATCTGCAACGAACTGACGCATGTTGCAGGGAATGGCAACCGAATCTCAATGTAGACAAGTGTAATGTGCTGCGAGTATATAGAAAGAAAGATCCTTTATCATTCAGCTACAATATAGCAGGTCAACAACTAGAAGCAGTTAATTCCATAAATAATCTGGGAGTAGGCATTAGGAGCGATTTAAAATGAAATGACCATATAAAATTAATCGTCGGTAAAGCAGATGCCAGACTGAGATTCATTGGAAGAATCCTAAGGAAATAAAGTCCGAAAACAAAGGCAGTAGGTTACAGTACACTTGTTCGCCCACTGTTTCAATACTGCTCACCGATGTGGGATCCGTACCACATAAGGTTGATAGAAGAGATAAAGAAGATCCCACGTAGAACAGCGCGCTTCGTTACGGGATCATTTAGTAATCGCGAAAGCGTTACGGAGATGACAGATAAACTCCAGTGGAAGAGTCTGCAAGAGAGACGCTCAGTAGCTCGGTACGGGCTTTTGTTGAAGTTTCGAGAACATACTTTCACTGAGGAGTCAAGCAGTATATTGCTCCCTCCTCCGTATATTTCGCGAAGAGACCATGAGGATAAAATCAGAGAGATTAGGGCCCACATAGAGGCATACCGACAATCTTTCTTTCCACGAACAGTACGAGACTGGAATAGAAGGGCGAACCAAGAGAGGTACTCAAGGCACCCTTCGCCACACACCGTCAGGTGGCTTGCGGAGTATGGATGTAGATGTAGATGCAGATGTAGAAGGGTGGTCTGCTGATACATGGCATCGTATTGTGTTCAGTAATCAATCCCCTTTGTGCACTAACCCAGACCGTCATCCCAGAGCATGGTGACGACTTGAGGAAATTTTCCATTCTTCCGAACTTTTGCAGAGACCAGCAGTGTTACACAAGGCATCGTTGTGTGGGGAGACATCGAGTCCAGTTTCTGGTGACGATTCTCTGCGGTTGAGGAAACTCGGACGGTACAATAGTACCTCACGGACTTCCTGGTACTTATGTGTTATCTCTCATGTGACGGTATCACAGTTTCATTTTGCAACAGAACAACGCTCATATACATCAGAATATGCATATGTGATGTTGAGATACTCCCATAGCTAGAAAGAGCGGCAGATCCAATGCTTATTTTCGGCCGGAAGGCGCTGGAACGGGTTTCTGGTATCTTTCACTAAGTCAGCAATGTAACTATAATCTTCCGCTGCGCCGGCACCAGTAAACAGGAGAATGAGTGAAGTACTGTGTATGAGAGTGCCAAGTATACAGAACGTAAGTTCATTAAGCAGCTACAGTGTAACTGTTTGATTATTGCTGCTGGCAGCAGCTGAAAACATGACGTCACAAAAATTAGCGACATGTGCTGACAAGAATCGGGCAATACATGGGAGCAAAGCGACAGTGCTACGGGGACAGACGGTGGCACTTGCTGTTTATGTTAAGTCGTGTAGTATTTATTTTTGCGATTATAAGAAATTATGTTTTAAAAACCTTAATTTCAGAATACTATTTTGTAACCACAGATTTCTCATTTTCATTTTTATCACAAGTGGATGGGCGGGTGAAGGGGGAATGTCATTATATGTTAGATTTTTCACGGTGCTTCTAGTTCGTCTGTATTACTCCTAAACATCCATAGGTCCACTGTTACCGATGTGATAGTGAAGTGGAAAAGTGAAGGGATACGTACAACACAAAAGCGTACATGCCGACCTCGTCTGTTGACTGAGAGAGACAGCCGACAGATGGTCGCAATGTGTAAAAGGCAGCCACCCACCCAGACAATCACACAGGAATTCCAAACTGCATCAGGATCCACTGCAAGTACTTTGATAATTACGCGGGAGGTGAGAAAAATTGGATTTCATGGTCGAGCGGCTGCTCATAAGCCACACTTCACGCCGGTAAATGCCAAATGACGCCTCGCTTGATGTAAGGAGCGTAAACATTGGACGATTGAACAATGGGAAACCCTGTGTGGAGTGACATATCACGGTACAATATGTGGCAATCCGATGGCAGAGTATGGGTATGGCGAACGCCCAGTGAAAGTCATCTGCGAGCGTTTGTAGTGCAAATTTCGGAGGGGATGGTGTTATGGTGTGTTTGTGTTTTTCAAGGAGTGGTCTTGCACCCCTTGTTTTGCGTGGCACTAACACATCGAAGGTCTACACTGATGTTTTAAGCACCTTCTTGATTCTCATTATTGAAAAGCAATTCGGCGATGGCGATTGCATCTTTCAACACGATCGAGCACCCTTTCATAATGCACGGCCTGTGGCGGAGTGGTTACACGACAATAACATCCCTGTAATGGACTGTCCTGCACAGAGTCATGACCTGAATCCTGTAGAACACGACTGGGATGTTTTGGAACGCCGACTTCGTGACAAGCCTCACCGACCGACATCGATATCTCTCCTCAGTGCAACACTCCGTGGAGAAGGGGCTGCCATTCGTTTAGATACCTTCCAGCACCTGATTGAACGTATGCCTGCGAGAGTGGACGCTGTAATCAAGGCTAAGGGTGGGCGAACACCATACTGAATTCCAGCATTACCGATGAAGGGCGCCACGAACTTGTAAGTCATTTTAAACCAAGTGTCTTGATACTTTTGACCAGTTTGTGTATAATGGTAGGTTATCAAGATTTAAGTGAGTTTGAACGTGATGTTGTAGTCGGCACACGAGCGATGAGACACAACATCTCCGAGGTACCGATGAAGTGGGGATTTTCCCACACGACCATTTCACGAGTGTACCGTGAATATCAGGAATCCGGTAAAACATCAAATCTCCGACAAAGCTGCGGCCTGAAAAAGATCCTGCAAGAGCGAGACCAATGACGACTGAAGAGAATCGTTGAACGTCACGGAAGTGCAAACCTTTCTCAAATTGCTGCTCATTTCAATGCTGGGCCACAACAAGTTTCAGAAATTCAATGAAACATCATCGATATGGGCTTTCGGAGCCGAAGACCCTCTCCTGCATGAGCCCGACAGCACCGACAATGGACTCTTGTTGACTGGAAACGCGTTGCCTGGTCGGACAAATCTCGTTTCAGATTGTATCGAATGGATGGACGTTTACTGGTACGGAGGCAACCACATGAATCCATGAACCGTGCATCTCAGCAGGGGAGTGTTAAAGCTGGTGGAGGCTCTGTAATGGTGTGGTGTGTGTGCGGCTGGAGTGATATTGACCCCTGATAAGTTTGGAAACGTCTCTGACAGGTGAGACATACGTAAGCACCCTGTCTGATCACCTGCATCCATTCATGTTCATTGTGCATTCCGACGGACTTACGCAATTCCATCAGGACAATGCGACACCCCACACGTCCAAAATTGCTACAGAGTGGCCCCAGGAACACTCTTCTGACTTTAAACACTTCCGCTGCCAATCAAACTTCCCTGACATGAACAGTATTGAGCGTATCTGGGATTTCTTGCAACTTGCTGATCAGAAGAGATCTCCACCCCCTCGTACTTTTCGAATATATGGAAAGCCCTGCGGGATTCATGGTGTCAGTTACCTGCGCCACTACTTCAGACATTAGTCGAGTCCATGAAACGACGTCTTTAGGCACTTCTGCGTGTTCGCGGGGGCCCTACACAGTATTAGGCAGATTACCCGTTTTTTGGCTCTTCGTCGTAAAATAGCTAATTTCTTCCTAAAACTGAACATCTTCTTCCTTTCTTCTGTCCCAAAAAATTGTGTTGTGTGTGGTGGCGATACTTCTATTAGATGTTGGTTCAGTTGAGCCATACTTCTGAAATTTTATTTTGCAATACTTGACACCGACTGTTCTTTTCTAGTGATACGTTATTTCCGCTTCCCCTTCACATTTGTGATGAAAAAAAAACGTGAAGTGATGACAGTACCCATCATCAAAGTAAAGTTTTCGAAGGTATTCTTTAAGTTGTCGAAACAAATGAAAATCGTATTGGGCAAAGACGGAACTGTGTGGAGGATAATCGACGATAGTAAACCCAATGTGTCGGCTTGTTGTAGAGGTAACAGCATTCGTGTGTGATCTCACATTTTCATGCTCCAGGAGAGGGTGATCCGTGTCTGGACAAACTCTGCGAAATCGAAACTTGATTACAGCACACTGTTTCTCACGTACTGACAGTTACGTTACAAACTAAAATTTGATGACCTTTAGGAATAGAGGGCTGGAGATATGTAGACATGAAGAATACAGATTTTGAATATTAATAAAGACAGTTTTTGGAAGCAGTAGGGAGCTTGTGTTGAGTGCTAGGGTGCTGTACTGCAACAGATTTATTCAAATTTAAACACACCGTTTTATTTAATCAAGCAGAAAATTTCACAAGAGTAAAAATGTGCCAGATAAGAACAGCTTATACCACTAGCATTAATGATACTGGCTTTACAAAAGTATACTGGTGGCAGAAGTTACTAGAAAACCTCAACGCACCAATCTGGTGTTCACAAGACTAAAAATGTGCCAGATAAGAACAGCTTATACCACTAGCATTAATGATACTGACTTTACAAAAGAATACTGGTGGCAGAAGTTACTAGCAAACCTCAACGCACCAATCTGGTGTCATGAATATTATGTAACACTTCCAGAAAACCTGTTAAATGCTGAAATTTAAGGAAAGTAACTATTGACAGAATTTAAATATGATAAGCATTAAAACAGCATCTGTCAACGAAACTTAATAGTACAGTTTAAGAAAGCAGCTGCTGGCAGGATCTAGAAAATATCTCCAACCGATTAAATGGCAACTACGCTACAGATCTACTGTTACAAATTAAAGGAACAACTGATGGCAGAATTTAGTAGAATAATCAATGCCATGAACAAGGCAGGAAATGCCCACCAGATTTACTGTTACAACTTACAGAAAGCAAGTGGTGGCAGAATTTGATAAAATGATCCAGTGAATTAAGTAGCAACTGTCCACCACATTAACTGCTACAACTTGTGGAAATCAACTAGTGGCCAAATTAAATATAATAATCCGGTGTGCGAAGCAGGTGCTGCCCATCAAACTTGCTGTTACATGAAACAACTGGGGGCAGTATTTAATACACTACTCAATGCAATGAACAAAGCAGCAACCGCTCACCAGATTTACTATTACAAGTTACCGAAAGCACGTGGGCGCAGAACTGTTTAATATGATCCACTGGGTTAAACAACAACTATCTACCTTATTTACGGTTGCATCGTGGAGGAAGTAACTGGCGGCAGAGTTTAATTGAAAGACCCATTGAATTAAACAGCAGCTGCATGCCTGATTTAATGCTACCTATTACAGGAACGAAGTGGTGGCAGAATTCCATAAATAATCCATTTAATTAAACTGCAACTGTCGGCAAGATTCACTGTCTCCAACTTATAGAACGGAACTGGAGGAAGAATTTAGTAAAATGGTCCAATAAATTCGACAGCAACAGCCCATCAAAATTACTGTTACTAGTTACAGAAATCAATTGCTCACAACTGTTAACAAAACAATCCACAGAATTAAACATCAGTTGCCCACCTCATTTACTGTTACTTCTTATAGAAATCTACTGGTGAGAGAATTCAAGAAAATATTCAGTGCGTTATCAACTGCTCACCGGATTTACTGTTACAACCTACAGAAAGCAACTGGTGGCAAAACTTAATGCTTCTTGGATTTCTTGTTGTCATTAGGGTATTTACCCAAAGATTTGGAGCATTCTACTCTATTTATAGGCTGCTGCTCAAGTGGTGCTTCAATTGTTGGTATGACTATATTCAATGCACAGAACTGAATGCAGTGCATTTTTTCAAAATTTAGGGAGGGTCCATTTTCAGAGAACCACTTACTAACTCTTTAGAAAATATCATTTACTAATTCTTTCACTGATTTCTCTGTAATGGGATTATAATGACACTAATATCATCTGCAAAAAATACAAATTTTACTTGTTTAATGTTAATTGGGAGGTCGTTCACATATATAGGTTATGGGAGTGGACCCAAAATTGAGCCCTGTGGGGTTTTCTTTAAAAAAATTTTTCCCCGAGTCACTAAAATTTTCTACCTTTCCAGTACTGTCTAAATTTTTAAGCACAACTTTTTACCTTTTGTTTGTTAAAGGTAATTCAAACTAGCGTTGTGTAAAGCCATCAGTTCCATAGACCTTGAGTCTTTCTACGAGAGTATCATGATCTAATACTAGGATCTGAGTGGAGTAGAGGAGATAATGTGATATGAACTTTTATTTAATTAATAGTTCGAGTCATTGTGATACTTTTGTGCAGAACGCCAGATGGCGCTGCTTTGTAATTGACTCTTTCATTTTTGTACTAGGCTTTCAGAGAAGGAAGGACAGGGATGTGGAACAGTATGCAGTGTGTGTGCGCCATTTTAGGTAAATAATGGATATTTTTTACTTTCAAGTTGAAGTTCCATATTTTTTTCCTTTTATCTGGCGCCATTTCCTAATGCAGCACTCAATTGACTGGAAGAAAAGGGACTTGTGTACAAAGCACAACGGTCTGCTTCCATCATTTTGCATTTTTAATACTGCTCTTTAATTGGCTAGCGATAAGGAAGGAGGGAAGGGGGAGGGGGTGTAGATTGATGTATATATCATAAATAATGTTCCTGTACATAATTTTGACAAATCCTTTTAATACTACACTCCGACATTTTGTAAAGAGGACGGGGAGGTGTAGGGGTATAAAGCATAAAATTGATCTGTTTCCGACATCTTTGATTTTTAATACTGCACTATGACTGATAAGAGATAGGGCGAAGGAAGGAGGGAGAGGGACTTCGAATTTCCCATTAATACAACTGGGGTATTTCCACCATCATAGAAATATCCAGAGATGGTTTCGATTATAATACTGCACTATGATTAACTCTCCAGATAAGGAGTGGGGAAGAGGCGGGAGAAGGAGAGGTGAGAGGTTTTATCATTTGCTGTTACTGAGTGTTTGATTGAGTGGTTGATTTTATTCACTGATGATGTCATAACATCAGGTCAGATTTCTCGGTCGTATGTCAGAATAACATGAATGTACGACTGCTCATAGCCAAATATTAAATATTGTTAATGTCATTACACAGTGTTGGTATCAATTTTGAGTTGAATTAAAACCAGTTTTAGTGGGAGTAACCACTCTCTACAAGCAATAAACATTCTTGGCGTTCCAACAAACGTCTATAACACGAGTAACATTAATCTGGAAGGACACTGAGCCTAAATAAAACACTATTTTATCCCCCATAGATTACACAGAGCGTAAAATTAGATGCATTTTTACTTGTAAGAGCGTGATATGATAAAAAAGGAGTTATTGAAATTACTAGAATTAGCTTCCAGAATGCGATTTTCACTCTGCAGCTGAGTGTGCGCAGATGTGAAACTTCCTGGCACATTAAAACTATGTGCCGGACCGAGACTCGAACTCGGGACCTTTGCCTTTCACGGGCAAGTGCTCTACCATCTGAGCGACCCAAGCACGACTCACGCCCCCTACTCACATCTTTACTTCCGCCAGTACCTCGTCTCCTACCTTACAAACTTTACAGAAGCTCTCCTGCGGTTTTAATCTGCCAGGAAATTTTATATCAGCGCACACTCCGCTGCACAGTGAAAATCTCATTCTGGAGACATCCCCCAGGCTGTGGCTAAGCCATGTCTCCGCAATATCCTTTATTTCAGGAGTGCTAGTCCTGCGTGTCTCGCAGGAGAGCTTCTGTAAAGTTTGCATGGTAGGAGACGAGGTACTGGCAGAAATAAAGCTGTGAGGACGGGGCGTGAGTCGTGCTTGGGTAGCTCAGATCGTGCAGTCGGCTTTTGGCGGCCGTGGTGTGCGGACCTCCGGCGTGTGCTGTGCGCTGCGGTCTGCTGCTCTCCGCTCGGTAAGTCAAGCGCCTGTTGCCGTAGTTAGATGCGCTATTTCAGACTCTTGATGGATTAATATTAGAAGGAGAGATGGGACAGCCTAATAGAAGAGACACATTGAAATTTATTTTTGACCAGAAAGGGCAGAAATCGAACTCGTTCGAAATTGAGACATGGTTAGAGGAAGTTGTGAAAATTTCGTTTGAGGATATTATAGGTATTCACCTTTCAATTGTGAGTAGCATAGTGTATGTCAAGCTTAAAAACACGGAATTGTGTGACAATTGTTGAATCTAGTGGCGGAACATCCAAGTTCAAACATCACGATGGCAATGTTAGTGAAGTTCGTGTTACGCATGCTGGCTTTAGATTAAGGACTGTCTGTAACTTTGAGCTACCATTCGAAATCACCGCTGAGCAGATCAATACCGTGATAGCTCCTTATAGGAGAATAATTAGCAATTTTTGCAGAAAGGTGGTCTCCTGCCACGTCTTGAATGGCATCAGGCAACTGCGAGTTGATTTACACTACCACATACCCGCGTATATAAATGTTTGTGGTTATCGGCTATAGTAATATACACTCCTGGAAATGGAAAAAAGAACACATTGACACCAGTGTGTTAGACCCACCATACTTGCTCCGGACACTGCGAGAGGGCTGTACAAGCAATGATCACACGCACGGCACAGCGGACACACCAGGAACCGCGGTTTTGGCCGTCGAATGGCGCTAGCTGCGCAGCATTTGTGCACCGCCGCCGTCAGTGTCAGCCAGTTTGCCGTGGCATACGGAGCTCCATCGCAGTCTTTAACACTGGTAGCATGAGCATGCCGCGACAGCGTGGACGTGAACCGTATGTGCAGTTGACGGACTTTGAGCGAGGGCGTATAGTGGGCATGCGGGAGGCCGGGTGGACGTACCGCCGAATTGCTCAACACGTGAGGCGTGAGGTCTCCACAGTACATCGATGTTGTCGCCAGTGGTCGGCGGAAGGTGCACGTGCCCGTCGACCTGGGACCGGACCGCAGCGACGCACGGATGCACGCCAAGACCGTAGGATCCTACGCAGTGCCGTAGGGGACCGCACCGCCACTTCCCAGCAAATTAGGGACACTGTTGCTCCTGGGGTATCGGCGAGGACCATTCGCAACCGTCTCCATGAAGCTGGGCTACGGTCCCGCACTCCGTTAGGCCGTCTTCCGCTCACGCCCCAACATCGTGCAGCCCGCCTCCAGTGGTGTCGCGACAGGCGTGAATGGAGGGACGAATGGAGACGTGTCGTCTTCAGCGATGAGAGTCGCTTCTGCCTTGGTGCCAATGATGGTCGTATGCGTGTTTGGCGCCGTGCAGGTGAGCGCCACAATCAGGACTGCATACGACCGAGGCACACAGGGCCAACACCCGGCATCATGGTGTGGGGAGCGATCTCCTACACTGGCCGTACACCACTGGTGATCGTCGAGGGGACACTGAATAGTGCACGGTACATCCAAACCGTCATCGAACCAATCGTTCTACCATTCCTAGACCGGCAAGGGAACTTGCTGTTCCAACAGGACAATGCACGTCCGCATGTATCCCGTGCCACCCAACGTGCTCTAGAAGGTGTAAGTCAACTACCCTGGCCAGCAAGATCTCCGGATCTGTCCCCCATTGAGCATGTTTGGGACTGGATGAAGCGTCGTCTCACGCGGTCTGCACGTCCAGCACGAACGCTGGTCCAACTGAGGCGCCAGGTGGAAATGGCATGGCAAGCCGTTCCACAGGACTACATCCAGTATCTCTACGATCGTTTCCATGGGAGAATAGCAGCCTGCATTGCTGCGAAAGGTGGATATACACTGTACTAGTGCCGACATTGTGCATGCTCTGTTGCCTGTGTCTATGTGCCTGTGGTTCTGTCAGTGTGAACATGTGATGTATCTGACCCCAGGAATGTGTCAATAAAATTTCCCCTTCCTGGGACAATGAATTCACGGTGTTCTTGTTTCAATTTCCAGGAGTGTATGATGGGCAGCCAAGAACCTGCGCGTCTTGCGGCGGTACAGGCCATGTCCGCTCGCAGTGTATACAACGCCGAGTGGCCCAGCTACCTGCGGGCGAAGCAGTGAGACCCCCGGCCATGTCAACGTTGCCTTTAACTTATGTAGCGGCAGCCGCTGGACAGCTCCACACGCATGACGCTCCTGACGCTAATCGGGACGCTACTCAGGATGATGCAGCTCGCGACAATGAAGTCATAATGGAAGTTAGCGACTCGATGGTGACAACACAGCCAAAGAGTCAAGAAAAAGAACCAAGTATCTCTGTTCAAATAGAACAAACTCCTGTACCGGTAATAGTCCTTCAGAAAGAGCAGTCTCCTGAAAACCACAAGGGAACCAACCCATCACTATCCAGCGAACAGGACCGAGCGCAGGAAATCCAAGAGGTAATGGAAAACGATGAAACCTCCCCAAGAGTCAGTCCTCCAAGGAAACATAAAAAGAGGAGATAAGCTCATAAGGGCGCTGAACAACTGGCACCGCCTTTGCGAGAAAAAGCAAAACAGATTAGCAACAAACTGCATGAAGAACAACATAGTAATCCGGTTCTGCGTATGCAGGCACCTGACCCCTTGCATGCCAAATCAAATACACCATGCCCCATGTCAACGGACCGTTCGTCACACGAGAGGTTGAAGCTGCTAGCAAATTTCGATGCAGACAAAGTTTTCCCTGATACTAGAAATGCAGAAGAAGAGACATCGAAAGCTAATCAACACAAAACCTGGGCTAATGAATCGGATGAAATGAATCAAGATGAAGAATTGAATGAAACTGGAGGAACGGAACAGACTCCTGCCCCAAGAGATCAACTGAACACGATGGATACATCATTGCCGGAACATACATGTGAAAAAGGATTTTCCTCCGGCAGCACTTCTTATGACGAATATTGACTTCGGTAATGAATAGGACAATATGAACGCAGCACAAGCCTACACAATCGCTACGTTGAACATTAATAAGATACGCTCCTCCCTGTATTTACAACATCTGCAAGACTTTCTATACTCAGCTGACGTTGATATACTACTGTTACAGGAAGTAGCAGATATTAAATTTGAAAAGATACGTGAATACAACGCCATAATAAACCCCGGTATCGGTGCAGAGCTGGGAACCGCAATTCTCACGAAAGAAGGCATCCGTGTCACACAAATAGCAAAACTTGAAAACAGCAGAGGGGTTGCAGTGACTGTTAATAATGCCCGCATCATTAACGTTTATGCACCGTCAGACAACAATAACAGGTGTGCTAGAGCGGATTTTTTAAAAAGTGAAATCGTTCATCTCTTCGGTACACGTCAATATTATATAATCCTAGCCGGCGATTTTAATTCTGTACTTAGCCCGAAAGACCAGACACCGAATTTCAACAAGTCCTTAGAACTGGAAAGAATAGTCCACCAACTGCAGTTAACCGATACCTGGGAACATACCCATAGCGCACAGGCCGGTTTCACATATTTTACCAGTCACTCAGCAAGCAGGCTAGACAGAATTTACGTCTCGTCCAATCTTAAGAACCATGTACTCCAGTCTGAGGTCTGGCCCACTATGTTTTCTGACCACGCCGCGTACATCACCACAGTAAATGTGGAAAACCAAGAGACTTACCGAGAGAGGGGCATATGGAAACTCAACATTACACATCTACAAGATGAGGAATGTCGCGTAGCATATACTAATGTGTGGCAAGAATGCGAGAAACGATTCCCGCTATACAGTTCTGCCATAGCTTGGTGGTTACATTGTGCGAAGCCTAGAATAAGAAGAATGCTGATCGATTACTCACGACAGAAAAGTTTCTGGATTAAAAAGACGACTGAATTTTATTTTAGCTGCCTTAGAGACCTATACATCTTGGACACACGATTAATGGAGAACTTTAGCCGGATTCAGAAAGTTAAAGCAAAACTTTTAGCACTGAAGCGGCGACAGTCAGAAGGTTTTAAAGTCAGAGCGAGAATACACAACATTGTAGAAGGGGAAGAAACAGCTACGTACCATGTAATGCGTGAGAATAAGAGAGGAAACAGAAAAATACTGACAGAAGTTAAGTTACCTGATGGGACCAGGCACACAAAACAGCATGAAATTCGAAACGCTGTTCATAAATATATCTCAGATATGATGTCCACCAAACCTACCGTCGACGAGGGCGGGGGGGGGGGGGGGGGGTGATCTTGTTAGACACATATCAGGACGAATTAGTACAGAGCAAGTAGAAAATCTCACCGCTGAAATAGAAGAGGATGAATTGAAAGACGCAATAGCACAGAGTCCTAAAAATAAGTCTCCAGGACCTGATGGTATCCCCGTGGAATTCTACCAAGTGTTCTGGCCACAAATGAAAAGCAAGTTGCTATGTATGTACAACGAAATCATGAATGGCACTGTTGCCGCTCCCAAAGAATTTTCTGAAGGGATCATAGTTCTAATTCCTAAAAACTCACTTAGCAAAGCAATTGAAAACCTTCGCCCAGTAACATTACTTAACAGTGATTACAAAATTATGGCCCGCGTATTAGCAAGAAGAATAAAAATGGTTACTAACTCTGTAACTGGCACGTACCAAACATGTGTAGGCAAAGACAGAAACATCTATCAGACTATATGCGAATATAGGGATATAATATCAACCGCAAATGTACGCCGAATAAAATGAGCTTTAGTGTCATTAGACTTCGAGAAGGCGTTTGACAGAGTAGATCATAAGTATCTCCTTGGTATCATGGAAGTAATGGGATTCCCACCACGTTTCGTGAGGATTATTCAACAAATTCTGAAAAACAGTGTAGCACGGATAATGATAAACGGACAACTAAGTAGAGAGATTGAATTGACTGGATGCGTACGTCAAGGTTGTCCAATGTCAATGGCCCTTTTCGCAATAGCAATAGAACCTCTCCTCGCGACACTCACGCATCACCTGCAAGGATTGCGTATAAACGGTAAGAAAATAGTGTGCAATGCCTACGCAGATGATGTGGGCATCCTGGTTATAAATGAAGATGAAGTGGCGAAAGCTCTTCAGATTGTACACACATATGAACTTGCTTCTGGCGCCAAACTAAATAAAAGGAAGTCAGGCATCATGCACCTAGACAGAGGAATATGCATGCAAAATCGGGGAGAATTGACGGAAGTATCCCCACTGAAATGTTTGGGTATTGAATTTAGGAGCAACATCCAACACACTATTGCCGTCAATTATAAAAAACTACTTGCATGCATACGAGCATCTGTACAAGGAAACAGTATGAGGCAATTGGACGAGATACAGAAAACCAAACTAGTAAATGTGTATATAACATCCAAACTTAACTATGTTGTCCAAGCTTTTCCGATGCCATTAGAAACAGCCAGAAGAATTTTATCCGCGATAGGAAGCTTTGTATGCCAAGGCAACATTTTCAAAGTGAAGTTCAATACACTAACGCTCCCAACAAGGAAAGGAGGTTTAAACCTTGTTGATGTCAGTTACAGGTCACGAGCGTTATATGTGTGTCGAATGTGCAAGCAATGGAAACAGATGCCCGACAGCTTAACGGCCCACTTGCTGAATGAAATTGCTCCAGCAATCATGCAGCCGCCAATAGATGTGAAGCATATACCAGCCGGTCTTTCTCACCTAAAAACTTTTCTCGCTGAGTACAGTTATATCTCGTCGAGGCTCTCAGAACAGCAGTTGTGACATCTATACATATTTGATGGAAGCTAA
This sequence comes from Schistocerca cancellata, assembly GCF_023864275.1. Taxonomy (NCBI): domain Eukaryota; kingdom Metazoa; phylum Arthropoda; class Insecta; order Orthoptera; family Acrididae; genus Schistocerca; species Schistocerca cancellata. The sequence continues at coordinate 94,996,488 of NC_064632.1, read as the reverse complement.
GGAAGGAAATATTATTGAAAGAAAATACCCCAACAACGACCGGTCTGCAATTTGTAAAAATATCCACGATCGGAACTTACCCTCTAAGGTGAAATCAACTTGGTATAAAGCAGTCAACAGGAAAATATCAACTAATTCCAAATTGCATGCTATACATCTTACAAATTCGCCCTTGTGCACGTCATGCAACCTTCTTGACACTGAAGAACACCGATTCGTGTGTGAAAGAGTAAGAGACACATGGCATATAGTTAAGCAGAAATTAGCGACCGTTAACAGAACATCTCCAACCGTTTTCACCGCCGCAGACTTTTTGACTCCAGACGCAGTGCCATATCCTAATACGAAAAGAAATGCCGTTAACTGGCTAAAAGGGCACACGGTGCACTATATCTTGAAGGCAGAAAATAAAAGCAAAGAAAATTACTGGGTGTATCTAACGACTCAGCACCATCATCTCATGCGGACAAAAGACTACAAAAAATTACGCATGCTTCCTAAATAGAATCATGGAATAAAATTATACAGAGAACAGTAACAGATTAAGATTTGTACGGAATTCAGAGATGTCAGCCTCGCACGGTTACAGATAACTGGAACCGGAATGTCTTCGATCCTTTCACGAGACACTACAGAAAATAAATGAAGTCCGTGGCAAGACTCACCGGACTAGAGCCTCCTGAAGAAATTAGACATCAAGTTTTATGTATTTTACTTTTTTTAAGCATCTTATGCCATAAGCAGAGAAGTTTTAAGTTCTAAAAATCATTTTTCAAGGGGATGCAAGATTTTATGTTTTCCTTATGAAGATGAGAGTCTTCACGTTTCAGTTTATTTTAATGTACTTGTCTTTCCATTAGAAAGAGGAAGATTCATTACCTTAATTAGTATTAAGGAGAAATATTTATTCTCATTTATGTTAGCTAAGGTAATTTAGGCATCCAGCTATCAAAAAAAAAGCCGAAATAAAAAAAATAAAAAATAAAATAAACTAAAATAAAAAATACAAAAAACGAAAAAGTGACCGAGCACTTGCAAAAGTGAGAAAAATGAGGATTTGGCATCAAAAACATAAAAAAGTACATAAAATAAAAAAGTAAAAAAAAAATTGGTAGAAGAATGGACTCTTAATAATAATAATAATAATAAAAACGTCAAAAGCACAGGAGCTAGCCGAAGAAGGCAAAACAAGGTGAGCGTTTGGAAGGGCTGTGAGGGGAGAAGGGAGGCCCTAAATAAAAAAAAAAAAAAACAAAGATCGTAGAGCACGTGCCCATGAAAGGCAAAGGTCCCGAGTTCGAGTCTCCGTCCGGCATACAGTTTTAATCTTCCAGGAAGTATTACCTTATTTGAACCGTATGTAATTGTTCATATTCATAGAAAGAATATTATTACAATACGAGTATCATAGTATTATGTATGTTGTCACAGATCATCATAAAGTTGGCAACCAACTCTTCGTTCAAACCTGATGAACATATACAGAGGGAATAACATCTCTGAGAACATAAACCACGTACCTAGTTGAAAACCACTACAATAAATATGGTGCGCGGGATTAGCCGAGCAGTCTTTGGCGCTGCAGTCATGGACTGTGCGGCTGGTTCCGGCGGTGGTTCGAGTCCTCCCTCGGGCATGGGTGTGTGTGTTTGTCTTTAGGATAATTTAGGTTAAGTAGTGTGTAAGCTTAGGGACTGATGACCTTAGCAGTTAATTCCCATAAGAATTCACACACATCTGAACATTTGAACAATTTATATGAGTGAACTTTATTCTGGGAAGGCACCAAGACACAATAAAATACACATTGCACAGTTGCAACTGAAGATGCGACTGGCAGTACTTCCCAAAATGGTTACATGATGTAATAAAACAGTTATAAAACGATCCTGACAGCCAGAGGAAACTTTATTTATAATTGTCAATCATTGCGGTAGCGTTCCCATCATCCGCTAAGCTTGACGTCAATCCAAACGCGAGCTCCGTCACAGGTCTACATAATAAGTGTGAACGCCTCGTATAGATGCTCTTTTTAAGTTCCGTGGCAGACGCTAGGAAAGAGGAGTTTTGCAGCATGGTGCGGTACTGTTATAATTCCGAGAGCATTTGTTCATACAAAAGTGAAGCTATATTCCCTCCTACGGGTATCTGTTCTTTCCTAAAAAGAAATTCGTGTAATTTTTAAACAGGTCTCGGATACCAATAATCATTGAATACTGGTTCTGTTTTGTGTAGGCAATCTAACATCAGGAAGTACCAAATTAGGGGTGGCACCTGTGCGAAGCTTGGGGAAGGGCTGCCTCTCTTTTACTACATCCTTTCGCGATCAACAAGGAGAAATGCTGGAAAGTGATGCCGAATGTGAATTTCGGGCCGTCTTCCGTAGCCGTCTCCCTCGGCGCTGCTGCTCCGCCAGCTCCCTACGAGCACACGTCGCCCAAGCCGCGCCGCTCACACGTCCGCCACGCCGGGGGCGCCGTCCCATCCGCTGCCATTGTCTCCCCACAAACGGCGCCACGCACGCTTCGCAGCGACGGCGGGCTTTTGTTCCGTCGCCGTTCGGTAAACCCGCCTCCTCTGGCCCCTTCCCTCGCCTTTCTTCGCGCGTCTTTTGTTACCGCCGAGACGAATAAGCGCCGTTCTTTCACACTTGGCTATTCACAAAATGCTCCGTGACCGTGAGTCAGATAAATTGTGCCTCAACGAGAATACGTACCGCCAGACAGAGGTCTGAATTACATTTCCTGCTTAGCGTGACATCTCTTCTTCATTTTCTCCACTCCAGCGTGCGTGGTGAAGAACGAACAGAAGTACGTATGTAAAAAATGGCAGAAAAGAAAATAAACTCATGAGAAGTTTAAATTCGCTATTACACAGAAAGTGACAAAACTACAAGGACGAATATGGAACACTTAAAGATTGTATAGCAAACGTAGTTCTTTGTGTGGCCCTCACTTTATTTCTAAATATACATTATACGTTTCGGTAGACTGCCATAATCACATTCTTGAAAGTACACTATTCCACTTCCCTTTTGTAGCTGTGGTCAGCATCCGGTTGTAAAATTGGTTGTGCGAACATTGTGCCAAAGGTTTTTGGAAGAAACTCAGAACAATCTTTTTTTTTTAAATATGTGAAACGAAAAACAAAAAGAGACCTCTTATGGAAAATTTTAAATTCCGAGTCATTGCATTTGTGTTCAGCATTAAATTCTGAACGATATGTTAAAAAAAATGTTTCTGTCTCTAAATTTGGGTGGGTTATGACAACTTGAATATTTATTATGGAAACGAGGTGTTTCGAGATGCTGCATTTTAAAGTTTCACTACATCACCATCGTTTAACTAGAAATTTTTGACAAAGAAACTCTGCATGTACTGTATATTGTCTTTAAAATATTCTTTGTGGAATGGCATAGAGTTTTCTAAGTTATGATTACAAGTTATGTGGTTATCCCTTCCGGACCTATAACACGTTAAAGCATACACAAATTTAAAACCAAGTAAACTGCCCCAAATGGAGAAAAAGTACTGACCCTGTGGTAATTTTTTGGCAGAATATTGGTGTTTTTATTCTATGTTATGGCTAACTGCAAATTGGCAACGTCTGTAGACATTTACAACTCTCATATAAAAAGGGACTACTTGTCTTGTTTGGCATTATTGTTATACAAGGCTACTCTGAGATCCTTAAAGTGCCTCTAAAATTTAGGAGACGGTATTTTTAAGGAAGCATAACACAAAAAGCTGCAACATTTAGAAAAGGGGGCTCTTATTGTGCCTATGCTATTTCCCCATAATAACAAGAGGATTTTTTTTCAGAAGATTGATATTGATTTCTTTTAATGATATTATTGACTCCTCTTGGATTCGGACAACTATCAAATCTATAAGAGCATGTACAAAGTGAAGTAAATTATTATAATACTCAAGAAAACGAAATTGGATACTTTAGGCATTATCGAACGTTTTTGCTTGTAGTGAAAATTTGACTTCTCCAAAAAGAGATGCCCTTTCGCTTTCCGTCTCACATACAAACGTTACAACTTATCAAAATACTTTTTATCAACAGTTACACAATTTTCCGTACACTGAAACCAACTCGAAAATGTCTGAGTCCCAACTTCTTTAGAGAAGTCAGACCACTTTTGCATGCTGTGAAACCCTCTTCATTGGTCGAAAAACACTGCCCACAAATTTCCTGCTCCGTCTTTGGGAACAGGAAGACGCCACACAGGGGCAGATCAGGGGAACGGGTCGTATGCTGAAACATTCGTGCTTTTCCATCCTCAAAGAAGTCCATTGTTCTCACAGCCGCGTATGCTGAAGCGGTGTTGTGATGCAGAAGGTGTCCACTCTTGGACTTTGTGGCCTGTGACCTTCATGTGACGACGAGTTTTGTCACTCATTCAGTGACATACCACTCAGGACTGACTGTGCGACTTGTATCTAACGTTTCGGAGGTGAGACCGCCCATCTGGTGCTCAAAGTGTTTCACTGCCTATTTCAAGAGCTTCTACGTTTTGGACTGTCGTGGTCGGTTCCTCGCGTGGAAAGCACCATACTGACGACCGACTTTTCATTTCTGGGTGACGATAGTGTAAAGTGTCTTTGGACCTGTCTTTGTCGAATTTTTCAAGCACAAAACGACACCAGTCTGTTTTGATCTTGTATGATTTTGGGCTTGTGTCAGAGAACGTGGCATCGAACAGTCACATGTCTTTGTTAGGTCTAAATGATCGTGAACGATGGTCTGCACCACAGTTGATCCAGTGTTTAGATCTTTTAAATGACACAAAATGTGAGATGAGGATCATTCTCAATCAGTTTCCTCACAGCATCAGTGTTTTCTTGGGTCACTGCCGCTCCTTTTCGACCGAGAAGAGATCCATCTTCAAGATCCTCCCGACCGCTTGAACATTCACGCAACAGATTTCGAAAGGCTGCTCCAGGAGGTTCGGGTTCACCAAACAACACGTACCAGACGAGAATTGGTATTCTTTTGCAGCTAACTCCTTTTGGCAGTCGTAGCGTATCGTTGACGAAAATCACGACGTGACACATCCATTTAGCACTGTGTCTCACTCAGCACTGCTTGCGTCTTCATTCACCGTCTTCACTGATTGACGTTGCGTACAGCTTTTCCTCATTTTGATGATTCTGTCGAAATATAAATACAGTTAAGCACAGTATAAATTCAAGTACCACTACAACAGGCAGAAGACATTCATATTAATAAATATTCCAGTATAATACATCAAGCAAGGGTTAACACATTAGTTAACAGCTGTAAACAGACGACATTACAACAAGCAACGAGCAGTGGTAAAAGAAGATGTAAAAATTAATCTTTACATATATCATACGAACACTATTTGAACTCTCACAAATCGATAGACGTTGTCTCCTTAAAGAATTCCGAGATTAGGGACAAACAGCCTAGTATGCGAATCTCAGCCAAGATAAATGTACCAATATACATAACGTGGATTTGACTTCTGATAGCTCATAACACAACTTCTGAATGGCATTAACTAGAACAGCAGGTAATAAAATTGAACCTACACAAATCCTGAGAACTTAATAGATTTCCTATAACTAGCCCAAATAGTATTCTAAATTACCAACAGTGCTCAAATCCAACAGAAAGGAACTAGACGACCCACGTAAACAACTGCGGCTTAAACAGTTATTAGAAATGTGAGTTAGCTAAGTTGAAAAGGTTAAAAAGTCGTTAATTCAAACTGAAAAGAATGTAACACAGTTTAAACAAGCATGTGGCACAGCGGATAGATCCGAAAAACGGCCTGTACAGTCTGTACACTAAGATGCTCAACAGACTAGTTCAACAAGCACCAAATACAGTGGCTCACCAATTACACTCTGACCGTGAATTCTGTAGACACAAATGACAGACAAACTTCCAATCCCATCTTCCACCACACCCAAGCGACGTGCTTCTCTGGTATGTATGTTGGTAGAATACAGAATCGCCTACGCACTCAAGGTCATTATCCGCTTCGGCAGATGCTGATAGCATCAACGTGCTGCAAGACTGATAACACTTTTCCTTGGATGGTCACCCTGCAGTACCTGTAGTGAAAGAGTGAACGTGAACTCGTGCACAACGCCGTGAAGTCAGCAAATACGAGTATTTTGCTCTCCCACTCAGATCGCAATATTTTACCAGCCATTAAAATGCAACAGCTAATCATAGCTCAGCATGTTACAGCCCAATAAAATTAATCAGCCAATTAGTATGTAGCTGCCACGTTCAAAACTGTCTGAAGAACCTTTAGTGCCATGTTCAATAGTATCCGAACGATCAGAATTATTAATTGAAGAAATATATACAGGGTGCAACTTACAGTATCAAAATTATCTAATGGTGTATAACACAGATTATCTAAATATGTATTATATAAAACAAATACATAAGCGCCTAATATATCGTCTCATCAGTAAATTTCATCTCTCCCTGATTTACGCTTCACTAAAAAATAATTATTTCAAATACTGATCTGTTTTATCAATAAATGTCGTCTCTCTCTGTGTTTTATACTTCACAAAAATGTTTATGTCAAATACTATACTACATCAATAAATAAGCAGTCTGATTCACTATTCGTAACTTCCAGCTACTTTAGCAATGCAATTAATGTGTAACTTATACTTCATGCCTAAACCATGACTGTAGACTCTCAAATTAAGGACTACAACGCTGTTTACGCTTCTAAAGTGTCTTTAATATTTACAAAAATACGTAAAGATATCGGAATTTCGATTTTAGCTTTACTTGAGAAAATATACTCGTGTTACAAAGATCTACCGTGTTTAGTTTTTATAAGAAGTTGCTTAGTAACGCTTCACTTCATCAAGCAACATTTTACAGGTGAAGAAGATAATGCACCACACAGTACATTACAAAACTATAATCGACATTGCTGGGGCCTAGTTTAGTTTTTTGTTACATTTGATCTGGAGTCAACATGTCGTAGCATTGCCTTCCACCAATGTAACATTTTTTTCTTAATTTGAGCCGAACAAGCCTTACTAAAAATGTCATATTTTGATGAAATATTTATTGTGTTTTATCACTTAAACTACATATTATCGTAATACGCAATGATACATGAGAAACAGAAACATACATATTACATTTCTTTTGAGTGGCCATCTTCCGCAGCAGCTGTTAAAATCTGTTACTACTGGTTATACGTCTTGATCTGACTGCAATTAAACTAAAAAGAATTAAACAAGTCGCATTTCGTTTTCATTTACAAAGCATCTTGTAGCATGTTCTTAAAACTGAGTAGATGTTTCGCGGGAGTGTATGTTCTCCCCTTGAGAGAAATTGATCCTATATTTTCAGCTTCCCCTTCCACTCTTCTACAAAGTATTCTAGTAAAACTCTTTTGCGAATTAGTGTGAGGTATATTTTATACTGTTGATTTATTTGGAAATGTAGTAATTAGTCTTACCGAAACATACTGTTTATTTCATTGGAATAGTAATAATTGTTCTTAACATAAGCCAAAGCAAGATGTGCAATATCATTATTTCTATTCATGAGTTTGCAGAGCTTTTGCTCCGCTCTTTGACCTGATCTCCTTAAGAATTCCGGTGGTATTGCGTCAATTTTGGACTTTGAAGCTCAGTTAGCTCACTGAAAGATTGTAATAGGAAGAATGACCTGGAAATCTTGCTCGGTTCTTTCAATTTGACATCTGTCATTAATTTTCCTACTCGGGTAGTAAAGGACCGCAGCACAATGATAGATAACACTTTTATAGACCAAGATAATATTAAAAACATAAACTATTGTCCTGTTGAGAATGGCCTTTCTAATCATGGTGCTCAGCTAGTTACAGTATATGACATAGCTCCATTTAGTAATTCAAAACTACCCTCAAAAGTTGTGCGTTCAATTAATGAGTCAACAATTAGAAATATCAGAGAAAATCTTCACCAGTTAGACTGCGATGAGATATACAAGGAACCCGATGCTAATTTAAAATATATCTCATTTCATGATACATTTGTAAGAGATTTTGAAAACTGTTTCCCCAAGAAACTAGTTAAATCTAATTACAAGAAACCATAAAAAACATTTGGCTTACTAAAGGAATAAAAATATCCTGTAACCACAAAAGGGAACTGTATCTAAAGACAAGAAAGAGTAATGACCCAGAAACATCCAAATATTATAAAAACTACAATGCTACATTAAGAAAGGTTACTAAAAAGTCCAGAAGCATGCGCATGATGTCAGAGATTAGTACCTCTGATAACAAAATCAAAACAATTTGGAATATAATTACAAGGGAGACAGGGCAACCAGGAGTACAGGGTGACGGCATTACCATCAAAGCGAATGGAAACTTGACAAACAACAATCCGGAAGTGGAAAACATTTTGAACAATCATTTTTTAAATGTTGTAGAGAAAATAGGATCTAAATGTTCATTAGAAGAAGCAAGGCAGTTAATGGAAGAGGCCTTACCCACACCATTTGATACAACTGAAATTCGACACACCTCTCCTTCTGAAATTAGGAAGATAATAAATTCTCTCAAGAATAAAAGCTCACATGGAATTGATGGCACTTCCAGCAGGATAATAAAAGCTTGTTCCCAAGAGATAAGTGGGGTTCTTAGCGACATATGTAATAGCTCTCTTAAGCAGGGTATTTTGAAGTATGGCATTGTTAAACCTCTGCATGAAAAAGGGGATACGTCTGATGTCAACAACTACCGCCAAATCTCTCTTCTGTCTCCCTTATCCAAAATTCTTGAAAAGGTAATGTATTGTTGAGGAGCTACACACCTTTGTAAATATAAAGTTTTAACAAAATGTTAGTTTCGTTTCCAGAAAAGTTTTTCAACGGAAAATGCTATACATACTTTCGCCAAAGAAATATTAAATGTTCAGTAACCGGAAGTCACCCGTTGGGATTTTTTGTGATCTCTCAAAGGCTTTTGATTGTGCAAATCATGAAATACTTCCAGATAAGCTCAAATACATCTACATCTACTTCTACATCTATACTCCGCAAGCCACCCAACGGTGTGTGGCGGAGAGCACTTCACGTGCCACTGTCATTACCTCCCTTTTCTGTTCCAGTCGCGTATGGTTCGCGGGAAGAACGACTGTCTGAAAGCCTCCGTGCGCGCTCGAATCTCTCTAATTTTACATTCGTGATCTCCATGGGAGGTATAAGTAGGGGGAAGCAATATATTCGATACCTCGTCCAGAAACGCACCCTCTCGAAACATGGACAGCAAGCTACACCGCGATGCAGAGCGCCTCTCTTGAAGAGTCTGCCACTTGAGTTTGCTAAACATCTCCGTAACGCTACCACGATTACCAAATAACCGTGTGACGAAACGCGCCGCTCTTGGATCTTCTCTATCTCCTCTGTCAACCCGACCTGGTACGGATCCCACACTGATGAGCAATACTCAAGTATAGGTCGAACGAGTGTTTTGTAAGTCACCTCCTTTGTTGACGATTTTCTAAGGACTCTCCCAATGAATCTCAGCCTGGTACCCGCCTTACCAACAATTAACTTGATATCATCATTCCATTTCAAATCGATCCGCACGCATACTTCCAGATATTTTACAGAAGTAACTGCTGCCAGTTACACACAATAAATGCTCCTTCTTTCTATGTATTCGCAATACATTACATTTGTCTATGTTAAGGGTCAGTTACCACTCCCTGCACCAAGTACCTATCCGTTGCAGATCTTCCTGCATTTCGCTACAATTTTCAAATGCTGCAACTTCTCTGTATACAACAGCATCATCCGCGAAAAGCCGTATGGAACTTCCGACACTATCTACAAAGTCATTTATATATATTGTGAAAAGCAATGGTCCCATAACACTCCCCTGTGGCACGCCAGAGGTTACTTTAACGTCTGTAGACGTCTCTCCGTTGATAAAACCATGCTGTGTTCTGTTTGCTAAAAACTCTTCAATCCAGCCACACAGCTGGTCTGATATTCCGTAGGCTCTTACTTTGTTTATCAGGTGACAGTGCGGAACTGTATCGAACGCCTTCCGGAAGTCAAGGAAAATAGCATCTACCTGGGAGCCTGTATCTAATATTTTCTGGGTCTCATGAACAAATAAAGCGAGTTGGGTCTCACACGATCGCTGTTTCCGGAGTCCATGTTGATTCCTACAGAGTAGATTGTGGGTTTCCAAAAACGACATGATACTCGAGCAAAAAACATTTTCTAAAATTCTACAACAGATCGACGTCAGAGATATAGGTCTATAGTTTTGCGCATCTGCTCGACGACCCTTCTTGAAGACTGTGACTACCTGTGCTCTTTTCCAATCATTTGGAACCTTCCGTTCCTCTAGAAACTTGCGGTGCACGGCTGTTAGAAGGGGGGCAAGTTCTTTCGCGTACTCTGTGTAGAATCCAATTGGTATTCCGTCAGGTCCAGTGGACTTTCCTCTGTTGAGGGATTCCAGTTGCTTTTCTATTCCTTGGACACTTATTTCGATGTCAGCCATTTTTTCGTTTGTGCGAGGATTTAGAGAAGGAACTGAAGTGCGGTCTTCCTCTGTGAAACAGCTTTGGAAAAAGGTGTTTAGTATTTCAGCTTTACGCATGTCATCCTCTGTTTCAATGCCATCATCATCCGGGAGTGTCCGGGTATGCTGTTTCGAGCCACTTACTGATTTAATGTAAGACCAGAACTTCCTAGGATTTTCTGTCAAGTCGGTAGATAGAATTTTACTTTCGAATTCACTGAACGCTACACGCATAGCTCTCCTTACGCTAACTTTGACATCGTTTAGCTTCTGTTTGTCTGAGAGGTTTTGGCTGCGTTTAAACTTGGAGTGAAGCTGTCTTTGCTTTCGCAGTAGTTTCCCAACTTTGTTTTTGAATCACTGTGGGTGTTTCCCGTCCCTCACAGTTCTACTCGGCACGTACCTGTCTAAAACGCATTTTACTATTGCCTTGAACTTTTTCCATAAACATTCAACATCGTCAGTGTCGGAACAGAAATTTTCGTTTTGATCTGTTAGGTAGTCTGAAATCTGCCTTCTATTACTCTTGCTAAACAGATAAACCTTCCTCCCTTTTTTTATATTCCTAGTAACTTCTATATTCAGGGATGCTGCAACGGCCTTATGATCACTAATTCCCTGTTCTGCACTTACAGAGTCGAAAAGTTCGGGTCTGTTTGTTATCAGTAGGTCCAAGATGTTATCACCACGTGTCGGTTATCTGTTTAACTCCTCGAGGTAATTTTCGGATAGTGCACTCAGTATAATGTCACTCGATGCTCTGTCCTTTCCACCCGTCCTAAACATCTGAGTGTCCCAGTCTATAACTGGTAAATAGAAATCTCCACCTAAGACTATAACATGCTGAGAAAATTTATGTGAAATGTATTCCAAATTTTCTCTCAGTTGTTCTGCCACTAATGCTGCTGAATCGGGAGGTCGGTAAAAGGAGCCAATTATTAACCTAGCTCGGTTGTTGAGTGTAACCTCCATCCATAATACTTCACAAGAACTATCCACTTCTACTTCACTACAGGATAAACTACTACTAACAGCGACAAACACGCCACCACCGGTTGCATGCAATCTATCCTTCCTAAACACCGTCTGTGCCTTTGTAAAAATTTCGGCAGAATTTATCTCTGGCTTCAGCCAGCTTTCTGTACCTATAACGATTTCAGCTTCGGTGCTTTCTATCAGCGCTTGAAGTTCCGGTACTTTACCAATGCAGCTTCGACAGTTTACAATTACAATACCGATTGCAGCTTGGTCCCCGCATGTCCTGACTTTGCCCCGCACCCTTTGAGGCTGTTGCCCTTTCTGTACTTGCCCGAGGCCATCTAACGTAAAAAACCGCCCAGTCCACGCCACAAAACCCCTGCTACCCGTGTAGCCGCTTGCTGCGTGTAGTGGACTCCTGACATATCCAGCGGAACCCGAAACCCCACCACCCTATGGCGCAAGTCGAGGAATCTGCAGCCCACACGGTCGCACAACCGTCTCAGCCTCTGATTCAGACCCTCCACTCGGCTCTGTACCAAAGGTCCGCAGTCTATCCTGTCGACGATGCTGCAGATGGTGAGCTCTGCTTTCATCCCGCTAGCGAGACTGGCAGTCTTCACCAAAGCAGATAGCCGCCGGAAGCCAGAGAGGATTTCCTCCGATCCATAGCGACACACATCATTGGTGCCGACATGAGCGACCACCTGCAGAGGGGTGCACCCAGTACCCATCATGGCATCCGGAAGGACCCTTTCCACATCTGGAATGACTCCCCCCGGTATGCACACGGAGTGCACATTGGTTTCCTTCCCATCTCCTGCTGCCATATCCCTACGCTCCTGACGTTGGAGCTCCCAACTACAAGTAAGCCCACCCCCTGCGACCGCCCGGATCTTGCAGACTGAGGGACAACCTCTGGAACAGGACAAGCAGCCATGTCCGGCCGAAGATCAGTATCAGCCTGAGACAGAGCCTGAAACCGGTTCGTCAGACAAACTGGAGAGGCCTTCCGTTCAGCCCTCCGGAGTGTCTTACACCCCCTGCCACACTTCGAGACGACCAAGTACTGAGGTATGAATGGGACAGCGCTCAAATGGTTTAAATCATACCTAAATGGAAGAGTGCAGAAGGTTGAAATAAACAGTTCAAATAATATGCAAAAAACTGGCGATATCTCAAACTGGGAAACAATCAAGAATGAGGTGGCGCAAGGTTGGCTCTTGGGTCCTCTGCTGTTCTTAATATATAATAATGACTTGCCATTGTATATTCACGAAGGTGCAAAGCTAGTACTTTTTGCCGATGATACAAGTATAGTTATCACACCCAACAGACATGAACTAACTGGTGAAATTGTAAACGACGTTTTTCAGAAAATCATTAAGTGGTTCTCTTCAAATGGACTCTCATTAAACTTTGACAAAACACAGTATATACAGTTCCACACAGTAAATGGAATGACACCATTGAGAAATACAGACTTCGATCAGAAATCGGTAGCTAAGGTAGAATATTCAAAATTTCTAGGTGTATGCATTGACGAGGGGTTGAACTGAAAAAAAAAAACACATTACGGATCTGCTGAAACGTTTGACTTCAGCTACTTATGCTATTAGCGTTATTGCAAATTTTGGCGATATACATCTGAGTAAATTAGCTTACCATGCCCATTTTCATTCTTTGCTTTCGTATGGCATCACATTCTGGGGTAACTCATCATTGAGTAAGAGAGTGTTCATTGCACAAAAGCATGTAATCAGAATAATTGCTGTAGCTCATCCAAGATCATCCTGCAGACACTTATTTAAAGAGCTAGAGTTCTTCACTGTAGCCTCACAATAACATATATTCACTTATGAAACTTGTTATTAACAATCCGAACGAATTCAAAAGTAATAGCAGTGTACATGGTTACAAAACTAGGAGAAAGGATGATCTTCACTACTCAAGGTTAAATCTAACTTTGGCTCAGAAGGGGGTAAATTATGCTGTCACGAAAGTCTTTGATCACTTACCTAATAGTATCAAAAGTCTGACACATAGCCATATAGCATTTAAAAGGAAATTACAAGAATTTCTTAATGGTAACTCCTTCTACTCATTAGATGAAGTTTCGGATATAATAGGTGGGTAATTTCCCCAACCACCACAAAAAAATTAAAAATATTAAGTGCCATGTAATATTTTGTTTATTGTAATATCTTGTATTCACACCTTTTATTAACCTGACACGTTCCACAGCATTACGAAGTGTCGTATTCATGATATATGGAACAAGTACTAATCTAATCTATTCTAATCTCTAATCTGTCATTCTCTTAACAGTTGTTTTCCTAGTATGTATGTACAAATAGACACACATGAATACCTGGAAATTCATGACTTCCAAGTTCATGAAAAAGTTTTTAAAATTCTGAGACCAGTACTGAATCTTCCTGTTATATTATTCCAGTTACTTCCAGTTGGCCTAGCATATAAAAATTGCTATAAAGCCTCTTTGAAAATGGTAGTTATACTGTTGCAAATATACGGTGCGCATTATTTAGTGAGCTGATTTTAACTATTCGTCTAATTAAAAACCAATCATCGATAGGTCTAATGCGCCAAAATATTCCGATGAGAAATAGCTAGATTGGAGTTCTTTGTGATGCATAGGTGGTGTAAACGCCAATAGTTAAGTCGTGCAGGGAACCTTTACTGTTGACATTTGGTAAAGATAAATACTATAAGAGTTACTTCACTTTTCTTAATGTATAGCTCGACTCGTTGCACACCCTTCAGGGTTATCGATCATGATGAAATGTAGGGAGCAGGTCAAAGAGTGTTTGTGTGCAAGATCGTATCATATCACCCACTTATAGTCATAATGTGCCTCGCCAGACCACAAAGTTTTTCGTGCGCAATGTGTGGAGAGACTACGCTGGAATCCCTAGAGACTCTCCTGCCTTCTGACTCCGTCCGAACGCCACACTGCCTGATATGCACTTGGCAACGGAGTTGGGCATCCAAAGGCACACGTCATGAATTTCTGATGCAGGCCCCAACACGAAGTGGAATCAGCGTTGCAGCTGTCTCAGGCTGCAGACGGTACCCTAGTTTTCGGTTGGACTGTTTGAGAATTATGTTTTATTAAAGCACATAAAGCGCAATACGACTCGTTTAAATCCAAAACTAAAATCATCTAAAAACGCAGTTTTTTAAATAATTCATATTCCGCCACCGGTTTGCTGGTAAACTAGACCCAATGCCACTTAAGTGACGATTGGTTCAGTATAATATCCATCTCGAAACCATAATTTAGTTCAGTTGTATTTGTTAATTAAGAAAGTATACTTCAGGTGTCGAACTAAATCAATATCAGTATTAATTAAATTTTCAGACGCTTGAATTGTCGCTATTCGCTTTCTTCCTTCCGAGTACAATGTCGTCTAGAATTCCTACACTGTTTTAAATGTTCATTGTCAATGATCATACAAATATTTTTAACACCTGCTGCAGACGGGAGGATGGTGAATCTTACGAATATGGAAGGCCAAATAGTGATGTAAAGTAGACGTTCGGAATATGAGTAGTGCTTAATCCCCCAGGTAGGCCTACTATTGGTTCATCGATGAGGTTTGTCCACATTCTTCTCTCGCACGAAATTTTAATGGCTGGGCTTATTCTTCTTGAAAAATGATGTTAACAGTGCGCGCCACTGCTCATTATTACATATTACCTATTACACCAAACGTAAGCAAACACGTAACTTGTTATTCTTCGTCGTACCAGGAGCTCAAAATGTTGACCTTGAGCATTGCTACAAGCTGTAAAGTGATCCTGGAGAAACTACACCGCACGTAGATTTCATCTGGAGTTAGCCGCACTTTTTGCTTGACGAATTTTATTCTCTACACTTCCAGTTTTTTTTTATAATGTTTGGGAATACAGATCGTGAGTGCTTCATATGAACAGGATTTTCTTCAGCATACAATCGCACCGCTGCTGTTATAGTTTGGCGACATTCGCCATAAACGATATTCACTTTTTCGACTGTCGTTCACATTGTGAATGTCTCAGTAGCTCTAAGAGCGAGTTATCTGATTGTCACAAAAGTAAAACCCATACTGACGGGCATCAAACACACAGGTAAACACAAGAATCATACTCGAATTACGTGTTTGTTTACATCTGGTATCCCCTGACAGCGAGACAGTGGTTTGCAGCCCTGTTATCTTGATACTTGGTGATCGTTTTATGTCGTCGAATCTCTCTTACAAACTTGTTTCAAATGGCACAGAAAAACGTATATAGTTGAATGAGAAGAAACAAAGCCGTATTCATAATTTGGCAATTATAAACTATAACACTGCTCACGAACATCAGGAAATTCATCATATTGCGCGCTATAACTTGGCGAAACCCAAACCTCGACATGTTTATTCATTCTGGACACATTTGTGGTGCCCCATCCTGTAGATTGGGAACAGCAGAGAGCCTTCAATACATCCTTGGGGAACCCCATATATTACTTCTGTTTTACTCGATGTCTTTCCATCAGTTACCATGAAATCAGTTACCAAGAAATTATGAATCCAGTCGCTCAGCTGAAACGTTGCTCCGAAGTGCACTGAAATTAATGAGGCTCTTACACTTAAATCACTGAAATGTATGCAATTTAGATACTAATTTTCCATGTGGTAAACATTATTTGAATCCACTGATCGGCCTTTAACTTTATTGTGAAATTACGTATTAAGAGCATTACAACCTGAAACTGAAGTTCTTGTTGGACCTGTGAATGAGCGCAACGGACAATTTGTGTTGTACGTGAAATGTATTATCAACTGAGAATATGGCCAACCATCAGCTGTGTAATGGAATGACGGCAATGAAGATTTCTGCCGGACCGGAACTCCAGTGGGGATTTGCCACTTATAGCAAGCGTCCGCCTTCCTATTAGGCTATCCGAACGCGACTCACGGACGACCTAAACTTCCATATGACGTCAACCACGTTACTGCATGTCCAAAGGAAAATAATTCGGAAAAACACAGGCACTGCAATATCGAATTTGCGCTGTGTCTGTCTTGCGCCTGATGGGCTTATACAGCGTGAAAATTGGCTCTGAAGGGACAAAATTCAGGACCACGTCTAAGTGAAGACGCAACTCTCACAAACTCATATTTTTATTTTTATTACAATAGACACTGATAAAACACGTAGAGAGAGAGTATAAGTTTCTATGAAATAAGAACACGGAAAAAAGGACTTGACAGAACAAGTGTCGAATAACTAATTGGCCCTTACACACGTTAAGATTCAAGAGCGGGACTCGCAAAATTCAACTAATTTGTGTTGCACTACCATAACACGACCAAACTCTGCCTTTATTATTGACTGATAGTTGACAATGATAATAGGGATGATTGAGAAAGGTACTGAGCCCACGAAATATACGGTGTTTCCGCAACATAGGACCACCTGTTTGCCGCGTGGGGGCTTGCGACAAGTCCTGTGAAATAAGACAACTCCTATTAGATAAGAGGTAAGCTGAAAGCCTTTCGAAACATTAACTAGAGTAATGAAAAATTCGCTAACAAATCTCTGACACCTCAGAATGCGGAATGTGTAAAGCTTTCAATATAAGTCTTCATTGCCTTCCGACTATGACCCGCATGCCTGTTCACTCACAGTTTACCTGCTGTTTCTGGCAGTGGGAGCTCGCTCCTGAGCGGACAGACGCTGATGTACGTTACATCAGGCCCTGCAGTGAGGTGTTTCGCACTTAGAACTACCGTCTAGTATTCTGCAGCTCTTACAACTGATTTATTTCGTCTCGCTAATCAAACAATCTGTTTACAGAACACACGACTGGCGAAGTGTCCCTTTCTAAAAACATCATATTGTAAGAGGAGTGCGCTACCTGCGATATGTAAGCTATAAGAGAATCTGAGACCAAAGAGCAGTGTTGACTGCAGTACAAACTGTGTAGCAGTAGCAGTATGTTGTTGCTAGCAAGCAGTCACCTGTCTGCTCTGGTCTGGTGTATCATGTTGGCTGGGCCGGTCGCGGTGCAGCGATGCCGGAGCCTGAGTATTATTGTATAAGGTAAAAAAAAAAGCAACCTCGCGCATATTTAGTAATATTATGTAAACTCCCATGTATATCTTTTAAAAATGTCCTAATAATAACAAGCATTCATAAAGTACATATCATTTCAGTGCTTGTTAATTCGAAGTTCACAACTTTTCAGCATAATATGCGTTTCTTCTTTCAGCTTAATAATCCATTTCGTATTTTTTCTAGGAGAAGCTATTCACGGAATTAATATGCTATAAGCAGTTAATTATTAAACCTGTTCTAGTACTTGCATTTTTTTTACCCATTTGTGTGTGTCATTCATGAATGTGATCACATATACTCTACTTGTTTCATGACCTTGCTACAGCTGACTCATGACGAATGACGTTAATAATCTTTATTTGCAGCAATAAGTCAAAAACAAATATTTTTATGCCCCAGCAATTAATTATCGATCCCAACGCAATGCATTGCGAGCACAAAAAAAGGAAATGTTTTACCAGTCCCAAATAATGCTACCAGTTTAAGAGAGTTCTGAGTAATTCTGAGTAATGTTTTCTAGTCACAGACCTTGAATAATAGTTACAGTATGTTACATTTTCAATATGTCCTACGTCACTGGAATGAACAGTTCTGAGTAATATTGAATGATGTTTTCTAGTCATAGACCTTGAGTAATGGTGTGTTACATTTTCAATATGTCCTATGTCACTTGAATGATGAGTTCTAAGTAATACTGAATGATGCTTTGTAATAATACATAAATACTATGCCAATATTTTCTGTAAGTAATATTCTTGTTATATTCTATAAATGCTATGCCAATAATTAACTCTCATTTTGAATGATAACTTCTGAATAATACTGAATAAGGTTTTATAAAAATATAAGAATACTTTGTAACTGGCCAATGAGTGCCAATAATTATTTTAAATATGTCGTATGTCACTTGAATGATGGTTCCACTGTTTGGTGTACCTAATGTACTACCAAAATGATAACATGGAATATTAATACGACATTTCAGTGTTTTGGCTACACTGATTAATACTTCAGGGAGGAGAACTTCAGATTGTCTCACTTGGTGTTGTGCTTCTGTAGAAAGATATGGACTTTCAGTGCAGCTACGTGCAACTTAATATGCTACAACAATGATGCAATCCTTCCCTTTCCTATCCTAGTTCTAGTAAAATGGTAACAAAAAATACTACAGTGCGTATGCACTTTATGTCATTTGTTAATATGTTTTGTACTCATTGCGTATACATTTTGTCATTGCTTAATATGTTCTGTACTACAGTGCGTATGCACTTTATGTCATTTGTTAGTATGTTTTGTACTCATTGCGTATACATTTTGTCATTGCTTGATATGTTCTGTACTCAGTGCATGTGAACTATATTTCATTTCATGTTATGCATTTATATATATATATATATATATATATATATATATATATATATATATATATATATATATACTCTGTAACTGTAAACTTAGTTAATTAAGAAAAATTGCGTATATATTTTCTGATTTCATGATATGTTCTGTACTCAGTGCATGTGCACTCTATTTCCTTTTATGTTCTGTACTTATACATATATGTATATACTCTGTGACTGTAAAATTAGTTAATTAAGAATAATTTGTTGCTAATGGCAAGTCCAATTGACTCACCATCGCTGCCAAATTTTTGCCCCCCCCCCCCCCAGTGGAGGGTTATGTAAGAGGTATGCGCTATCTTATGTAAGAGGTATGCGCTACCTGCGATATGTAAGCTATAAGAGAATCTGAGACCAAAGAGCAGTGTTGACTGCAGTACGAACTGTGTAACAGTAGCAGTAAGTTGTTGCTAGCGAGCAGTCGCCTGTCTGCGCTTGTCAGTCCTGTCTGGTGTATCATGTTGGCTGGGCCGGTCGCGGTGCAGAGGTCGTGTCTGACTTAGCTTTCTGGCAGACTTTATATGACGCTAAAACTCGTCGAATACGTTTCTCCATGTTGGTAAAATAACAGTTCTGTCTCAGTATTAATTAGAAAACATTTTCTGGCTCCATAATGTGCGTAACTTAAATGAGTATACCAAATTAATTTGTTAACAAGCTCGTCAGGAATGCATAGTAACCAGTTGTTGCTGTCAGGGTGAGAGCGGCGAAACAGAATATTATTGCGTACAGTGTAATGGTTTCTAATGGTAACATTATTCCTATCTTGCCAAAAGTGTTTAATTTCTTTCCATACGTTGTCTTTACTCTGCTCTTGTGCTATGTCTCGTAATGACGACGAAATGAAATTTTCAAATGCAACTTGTTGAATATACATGACGCTGAAATTTGCTTTGCAGGAGTTGGTTGCGATGTCTTGCTGATTGCTGCTGAGAGAACGGGATAGTGCGTCTGCTACAATATTTTGTGTACCGGGAATGTGAACAATTGTGAAGTTAAATTCCTGTAAATAGAGTTTCCATCTGCTTAACCTGTCGTGTGTAAATTTTGCAGAAAGTAAAAACTATAGCTCTATGATCTGTGTAAACGGTAGTGTGTCTTCCATAAAGAAAATGCCGAAATCTCGTAAATGCCCATACAACACATAATGTTTCAAGTTCTGTGACAGAATAATTGCGTTCAACAGGTGACAGAATGCGACTCGCAAAGGCGATGTTTTTAATTACTGTACAACCATCTTCCTCAATTTCCTGAAAAAATGTGTACGCCTAAAGCGGTGTTAGAACTATCGGTGGCAATGGAAAAATTTCTAGTAAGATCTGGATGTGATAAAAGTGCTGCATTCAACAAAGTTTCTTTCAGATTCGCAAATTCAGACTATTGGTTTTTCATGAAAAAGTGTGTCTCAGATGTCGTCAAAAGTAATAACATTTTCGTGAACAAGATTTTCTGTGTGTCACAAGTATTGCTTACGTTGCTGGAAGATGCAACCTGTACTGTATCTAGTCAAATTCTTTTTGACGTTCTATTATTTCCGGGGGGATGCTGTGGCATTTCGACTATTTGTACTGTTCAGTTATTTCTTCCCGACGTATTACGCTCGGGATGGTATCTACTGTCTGGTTCATTCATGATAATATGTTGTTACGGATGCTTCTGCTGCTGGTAAGACCTACTGTTATTAAAAGTACGCTGAAAATTGTGCTCATTATTTTTACGTCTGTCACGATAATCATTGCTATACGGTGCATTGCGATATGAATTGAATTTGTGTGTTTTCTGTACGTACTGGTTTCCTTGTTGCGGTGCGTTACTATTTGGTGGAGCCGACGCTATGCGTGTAGGCGGCGAAACATTAAAGTTTGGTTGACCTTGCAGACTACATTGTTGGTTAGGTATGCTAACCGGCTGGCTTTGATGCTGTTGTTGGGAAAAAACCTCTATTGTTACCAAAATGCGTTTGCTATTGGTGATAATTATGACAATACTGATGATTAAAATATCTGCCTGCTATTAAAATTACGCTGGTAGTTCTTGTCATCTCGAGAGAGGCTAATGAAAACTGTCACTTTCAGGTAAAACTCGTCATATCAGGCTTTCGTTACCCATTTCTAATCCTAGATAGGTCGATAGTTGAAGAGCTGTTTTGATAGATATAAAGGATAGTAGAAGAGAAGGCAGCAGTGCAGAAAACTAAAGATGAAACAGCACTACTACGGCTCGGGGCCCTGTGCACGCTACAGCACATTTTCATCGAAGTCTAATGAATCCCCTGAGGTCAAGTACGCGCTGCAAACAAATTTTAGTTTCTGTGTTACAGGCAATGCCGGTGAAAATTCAAAAACAAATTGTCGTATCCAGTCCAAAGGATGTATTTGTGTTCTGTCATTTTTAAATACCTTAGATTTTTTTACGGATAAAAATTGCTTATAATCAACGTTGTCGTCTCTGAATGTGTGAACTGGTTCTGGATTGTAAGAGAATCTATTTGTCTGTGACTGTACGGAATCTAACTCACGTACTCTCTGTATCTAAATTATACTGGCTGTGTGAGTCTGACTAATGTTCGCAAAGTGGCGTACGCTGTGATGTGTTAAAGGCTGAAACATTTTTCATCTCTGTCACTTCTTGCTGTAAAGTTGACAATTTTCTACGTAATGTATTATTGGACGAACCTATGTCACTGATCGTCTGTTGTAAATTTTGAAATTCGGGTGTTTGATTAAACGAAACAGGTGATGTATCGTCTGATTTGGTGTCATTATTACTTTCGATAACATCAACACGGCTGGCCAATTCATCATATTTTTCAGCCAGTGCTTTCACCTGATCATCGTTTTTATTAATACAAGCATTAATTTGTTTTTGTATTTTACGTGTGGTTTCGTTCAATTTTTTAACGTCTGCTTTGATGGCATCGGGATCCTGTATTAGTTCTAATTGTTCAAGTCTGTCGGTCACTGTCCGAAACTCTAATGTGTGTGTGTCTGTTTTTGTTTTTAAGATCGGAAATTTCATCATGCAATTCGGTGTTTAACTGTTTGATTTCGTCTGATACTGTAGCAATATTGTTTTCTACGTATGTTTTTGCTTTCGTAAACAATTTACGCTTATCTTCCTGTCTCTGTGCAGTAATTGTTTCCATGACTTGTCGCTTTACTTTATTCTGTTTCTTTATAAATTTACGGTAACGCGTTTCACTGTTTTGTAGGTGGTGATTAAAACTTTCGTCGATTTGGCTGTTCTGTTGGTCAAATTTCGCGTCTACTTTCGCATCCAATGTGCGTGAAAGTTCTGTTGACATTAATTTGAACTCGTCGCGTAACTGTGTTGCGTTCTCAGAACATTGTTTAGTGACTGCACTAATTTCGTCTTTAAGTAATTTAGTTGTGGCTGCATGTGTATTACTTAATTCTTGTGCCACAGATCTAATTTCTTCACCACTGTTCCTAGCACAAACCTTAATTTCCTCACGTAATTGTTCTTTAGTATCATGACATTGCGCGGCAATGGCTGTAATCTGTTCACTAAGTTGTTTGTTCTGTTCACTAAGTTGTTTGTTCTGTTCATTAAGTTGTTTGAAATTTTCACTAAATTGTTTGTGATTCTTGTCTTGTCTTTCATTCTGTTGTAGCAATACTGCCATAATTTGATCCAATCCAAAATTAGCGACTCTATTTTCTATGCTGTGTGTTGGTGTATCTGCATTTGTCACGTTTTCTGTAACCATTTGGTCATTCTGTAATTCTTGAAAAGGTTTCCCAATTGAATGTGCACTATTAGTCACTACACCGGAATTAAACAAATCTGACATATTTTGACTACATTGTCCACCTTCGTTGGAAATAATTATCTGTTCACTGTGTAAATTTTGCAAATCAGGTGTGTTAAACTGGGCAGCGTTCATTGTAACAGAATGTGCCGCGTCATGAATTGTCGTTAAATTAACAGAGGACACAACTGAATTTGTTTGCTCATCTTCTGGAATAAAATCATTACTAGTGGTCGGCAGACACTGATTGTCTGTAAATAGGGGATTATCACTATTACACTGAGTGTCACTAGTATTATCGGTCAAATTATGCGAGTCGGCTGTTTCACTCATGTACATCGCGATGTACTGTTAACAGTTTTTCGCGGCATTTTTCACAAATCAAAATTAAGCACAAAATGAAACAAAGACAAAGCAAAGATGGAACAAACACAATTATAACAAAGAGCAACAAATTACCGATGATCTGTGAAAGAAAGATTGACAAATTAGTAAATGCGTTGCGCCAGATGCAGACTACATTTAAGTAAATAAGAGCGGATATGTGACTACTTCTCAGAGATTCACAAAGAAATACGATCCTGGCCGGATGTCGCCAAGTGTAACCTCTCCACAGAATTTACAAAAATAATAAAATAATAAAATAAGAATAATATTATGGATAGCGACTCTAATCTTTGTGTAACCTCAGAACAAAACTGGTTCCCATTTAATGTACCCACAAAATTCTTTTCTCATTTAATGTAAGCTCGAAACAGAGAAATTCCTAAACCTCGTAATAAAAAAATAAATTCAGTAACCTGGTAAATTTTTGGACGAAAGCAGTGCTCCGTCATGGCCCTGTAAGATCATTCTGAATAAAAAGCAAAAATTCTCACCTCGACAAAGTCGGCAACTATCTGCTCTTACAATAGCTGTTTTCCGGCACAGCTCTGTGCAATGCTTGCCTATACATTTGTTATTTATGAAAGGAAGCAAATGATTTTTCTTTTGCAACAATCGGAATGATCATGCATTAAAAAAAATATTAAATTCTTTAAATTGAAATGAATGCTTGTTATTATTAGGACATTTTTAAAAGATATACACGGGAGATTACATAATATTACTAAATATGCGCGAGGCTGCTTTTTTTACCTTATACAATAATACTCAAGCTCCGGCATCGCTGCACCGCGACCGCCCCAGCCAACTTGATACACCAGACAGGACTGACAAGCGCAGACAGGCGACTGCTCGCTAGCAACAACTTACTGCTACTGCTACACAGTTCGTACTGCAGTCAACACTGCTCTTTGGTCTCAGATTCTCTTATAGCTTACATATCGCAGGTAGCGCATACCTCTTACAATATGTCTTGTTGAGATGTAAGTAATACTACTTCTCTTCGCCTGTCTTCACTATTACACACTTACCGCTCCGACACACACATGAAAACAACGATGGGTGCCTAAGCTTTTCTAGGGGACTGACGACCTCTCCAGTTAAGTCCCATAGTGCTCAGAGCCATTTGAAACATTTTTTGAAACTTTTCTCCTGTCAGCGACCGTGCCTCTTGCAGTCGCACCACAAGAGAACTAATGATAACAGTGTGTTAATTACTTAAATCCGTCTTGTATCAGTGAGTTTAGCCTGAATGAAAATTACATCACTGTTTTTTGTCACTCGCGGTTTCAGTATGAACTTTCTCTTCGAGTTTCAGCTAGGCATTTCCTTCAAAATTTGCTCGGTTTACCACCTGTTAGATCAAACTAAACTCTATGAAACTTACAACAGAATATTAAAAAAATTCTGTTCACCAAGTTCTTACATCTCTATACTCGATGACTGTGGTTTTAGTAACCAGAAACCATTGGCTACAGCAAACGTGAATTTAGCAGGCATTCTCTGTTGCATTATATTCACTTCTTGCTTACGTTTACCTGTCCTACCACTACCAATATTTACATTTTTAGTGTGTGAGAACTTTTAACATTGCAGCGCGTCAGCAATCGTGAATAAATTAATGATTATAA
Organism: Schistocerca cancellata; assembly: GCF_023864275.1. NCBI lineage: Eukaryota > Metazoa > Arthropoda > Insecta > Orthoptera > Acrididae > Schistocerca > Schistocerca cancellata. Next base: position 94,971,663 of record NC_064632.1, on the reverse strand, counting down.
AGAATTCGCCTCGGTGGCAAATAGAAACCGGATGTTGACCTAGGTTTCGGCGCGGATAACCACGCAATCTTCGGAACACACTCAAAGCTCCCCTTAGAAAAATATATGAATGATTGTGCTGACAAACCCCCTACGTTATTTGATTTTCAAACAGCTGAGCAAAACTGAACGTACTCAGACATTCTTCGCTTTACTTACACTGATCATCACTAAACTGACACACAATATTTTTAGCGCAACGCAATCTGACTTTCAATAATCTCTACAAAAGAATGGCCATGACTAACAATAACCTATACCTTTCATGAATCACTTACCTCACAAAACCTTCGTTACTCGAACTACTGCAATACACCGAGCGCCAATACTGCCAGCTAAATAAAAGATTCTAACTACTGAATGCAATAACTACTGATAGGCATACTTAGCAAATGAAAGATTTTGATAGAGAACAAACAATATATATATATATATATATATATATATATATATATATATATATATATATATATATAAAAGTTCATGACATCCAGTCTTACAAAATTACTCTCTCTGATGGCCACAAGTCCAGATCATCTGCTCTCAAAACTCCGCCATCTCTCTCTTCACATCCACCACTGCTGGCGGCTCACCACCAACTGCGCAACGCTACGCGCTGTTCACATCCAACAGCCCAACGCTACAACAGCGAATATTACAACAATGCCAACCAGCCATGGACTGCACACAGCACAGCCAGTGATTTTCATACTGAGCGCTACGTGGCGTTACCAATATAAAAACCTAAACACCTACTTACAACACTAAAACTGCAAACTGCCTAAAGAGGCTTGGTCCAACATTATTACCTTATAACAGGACCAAGCCTCTTTAGGCAGTTTGTAGTTTTAGTGTGTTCCGAAGAAGGCGTGGTTATCCGCGCCGAAACCTACGTCAACATTCGGTTTCTATTTGCAATCGATGCGGATTCTTTATAATCATTTTTAGTGTGTGTTGCAACTCTTTGTTAATAATCCAGTTGTGGAAGCAGATGGGAATTGCCATATTTGCATACAGTGAGGCCCGCGCGTGGTAGCCGCGCGGTCTAGGGCGTCTTGTCACGGTCCGCGCGGCTTCCCCCTACGGAGGTTCGAGTCCTGCCTCGGGAATGGGTGTGTGTGTTGTCCTTGTCGTAAGTTAGTTTAAGTTAGATTAATAGATTAAGTAGTGCGTAAGCTTAGGGACCGATGACCTCAGCAGTTTGGTCCCTTAAGACCTTACCACAAATTTCAATTTCATATAGTGAGAATGTATAAATAGCGAAGAATGGTAGTAATTGCACCTGATAACGTAAAGAGGCAGACAGTAAAGTTGACTTCATAGAAGATTATCAAGGGATGATTCTTTAATAAACTACAGTCTACTAATAGGCTACAGGGAAGAAAAAATGATAGCTACCACAGAAAAAGCCGAATATTACTGTAATGAAGTAAAACAAGCAGCAACATAATGTTTACAGTACAAATACGAAGGTAAGTCAAATGAAAAAGAGACAGATGGAAAAAAGTAAGTATACCGTTTATTATTTGAAAAATGATCACCACACAGTACCCCACAGTCGTTTAATGAACAAAGTAAGAACATATGGACTATCAGACCAATTATGCGATTAGATTGAGGAGTTCCTAGATAACAGAACGCAGCGTGTCATTCTCAACGGAGAGAAGTCTTCCGAAGTAAGAGTAATTTCAGGTGTGCCACAAGGGAGTGTCATAGGACCATTGCTATTCACAATATACATAAATGACCTTGTGGATAACATCGGAAGTTCACTGAGGCTTCTTTGAGGATGATGATGTGGTATATCGAGAGGGTGTAACAATGTAAAGTTGTACTGAAATGCAGGAGGATCTGCAGCGAATTGATGCATGGTGCAGGGAATGGCAATTGAATCTCAATGTAGACAAGTGTAATGTGCTGCGAATACACAGAAAGATAGATCCTTTATCATTTAGCTACAAAACAGCAGGTCAGCAACTGGAAGCAGTTAATACCATAAATTATCTGGGAGTACGCATTAGGAGTGATTTAAAATGGAATGATCATATAAAGTTGATCGTCGGTAAAGCAGATGCCAGACTGAGATTCATTGGAAGAATCCTAAGGAAATGCAATCCGAAAACAAAGGAAGTAGGTTACAGTACGCTTGTTCCCCCACTGCTTGAATACTGCTCAGCAGTGTGGGATCCGTACTAGATAGGGTTGATAGAAGAGATAGAGAAGATCCAGGGGAGAGCAGCGCGCTTCGCTACAGGATCATTTAGTAATCGCGAAAGCGTTACGGAGATGATAGATATACTCCAGTGGAAGACTCTGATAGGGAGACGCTCAGTAGCTCGGTACGAGCTTTCGTTGAATTTTCACGAACATACCTTCACCGATGAGTCAAGCAGTATATTGCTCCCTCCTATGTATATCTCGCGAAGAGACCAAGAGAGATTAGAGCCCACACAGAGGCATACCGACAATCAAACAATACGAGACTGCAATAGAAGGGAGAACCGACAGAGGTACTCAAAGTACACTCCGCCACACACAGTCAGGTGGCCTGCGGATTATGGATGTAGATGTAGATGTAGATACTGTTATCCAACTGTAAGACAGAATGATCAATGCCTTCATGGAAAAATGTTAACGGTTGCTTACGGAACCACGGTTGTATGCAGGCGTTGACTTTGGCAACATTTCGACAGGCACAATGTTGCTTAGAGTATGCTGTCAAAGCCCCGCAGAGAAATCCGTACTCATCAGCCACACAGTAGTGATCTGTTCCCATGAGATTTCCTCATTTATGGAGCCCTGAAGAAAGACGTTCGTTGCCGTCGACTTGCTTCGAACGAAGAGGTACAGCAGCACGGGATTAGCCGAGCGGTCTTTGGCACTGCGGTCATAGACTGTGTGGCTGGCCCCGGCGGAGGTTCGAGTCCTCCCTCGGGCATGGGTGTGTGTGTTTGTCCTTAGGATAATTTAGGTTAAGTAGTGTGTAAGCTTAGGGAACGATCACCTTAGCAGTTAAGTCCCATAAGATTTCACACACATTTGAACATTCTGAAGTGGTACACCCTTGGGTACCTTCATGGTTTCGTAGGCAACTGCAAACACCCAGGCGTGCAGCTATTCGTCCGAAGCAAGTCGACGGCCAGGAATGTCTCTCTTCAGGGCTCCAGAAATGTAGAAATCTCATGGGAACAGATCGGCGCTGTATGAAGGGCTTCCGAGGGAAACTTATGCAGAGCGCTTGAAACAATCTTGGCAACATGTGAACGAGCCCACATGTTGCCAAAGTGCACAGTTGGGTAAATCATGGTTCTGTAGGCTACATAAAACATTTTTCCACGAATGCATTAAGTGTCTGCTTCACAGTGGAATAAATACATTTACAGTCCGGTGATTGCTTTTGAAATAATAAAGTTTACTCACTTTTTGCCATCAGTATCGTTTTCATTTGGCTGGCCCTTATGCGTAACCAAGTTATAGGCCTAAGTATCTGAATTACTGTAAACAGTACTGAGCAGACCGTTTGCAGAAAATATCTGCTTTTCACCTTGTGGACAGTATGATTCATGCTCCCTGCTCCCTCTTTCCATTATTCTTTTGTCGTTACCTGTCGACTCATACTCTTTGCAAAGGCTTAACTACACATTGTTGTTATTATGGTCTCCATTCTGAAGACAGGTTTGATGCAACCCTCTATGCTACCCTATCCTGTGCAAGCATCGTCGTCGCTACATATCTTTTTGGAACTTTAATCACGTAGACCGTGACGTCCAAACAGCTGAATGTCCAGTAACTCCATGGCAACAAATAATCAAACAGTGCACAGTTGGTGGCCGAATCCGTAACCTACTAATAAACTACCTGCTCAATGCAACAAACACGTTCCTGTGTAAGAAAAACTCCAGCTTCTTGGCTGACAAGTAAGTTAAGTCAAATGATGAACAATAGGGATGCTGGTCGTAGACGTTTCAAGGCAAATCCGAAACCTGAAAGTTAGGAAATATATATATATATATATATATATATATAGAGAGAGAGAGAGAGAGAGAGAGAAAGATATGCGAAATAGGGTCAAATATTACTTTCACATCGCCAAAATCAGACCTTTGTATGCATAAAGGCAACACTCGTGACTCTGTGAAAGAATAGCCATATCTTGGGCACGGGAAAGACAAAATAAGAATTTAATTTTCAGGTCTCAGCCATTGAACTGAATGAATTTTCCTCAGCACTAGTATACCTCCAACCGGCAAAAAAACTATTGCCCCAGGAATCTCCATACTGTATATCAAACACGGGAACTTTTCACCTGAAACAGTAACAGGATATACGACGAAGAAAACAACAATGAGAATTTCTCCAGATCAATTTGTATACTTTAGGGGCAGCAGCATAATATATGTATCTTAGCGACATAAATATTAGAAATGATGCACCAAAGTAGCTGATTTTAATAATAACTCTTTATTTACGACGGACTGTTTCAGCATATATCACCACTGTAAAGTCGATGTATAAATGTGAATGTCATTTATACTTATGTGACTTTATTGGAGTCACGTATAGGCCGATGTGACGTCCAAATTACATCGTTAGTAAACTGTCTTATAACTGTCACTGTTTTAGTGAGATGGTAAATGACGTAATATATTTAAAATAAAACGTTAATTACGGAGTCAGTGTAGTTTGACAGTTCCACACTTACGACGCTACATGATTACAAACATTATTCAGATGAACAGAGATATTATTCCATTAACTAAAATTTTTTAGGATTGTCTTTGATTGTTGCATATGTCACTTCCGATTTATCCATTTTCGTGTTCTAAAAGTTCAATAAAGTTTATGAGGTAGTACTTCTGTCTAAATTCAGTATGCCCGTTTAATATTTTTTGTGAGTATTTTCTCGGTGTATGTAGATTTCCAATGTTGATTGAAAAACCTTTGGGTATTCTGTGCAGAATCTGGGATGTATATTCGGTCGCGTCAGCAATGTGGTTTTAATTTTTCGAGTGTAGAAAGAATTACCTATGCCAGCTGTAACAGCTTTTACATTGGCCAAACAGGGAAAAATTTGAATGTGAGATATGCGGAACACATTAAAGAGACCGAAAATTATGAGTCGAGCTTCTTTCTACATATGAGATATTCCTTCCCTGCGCCAACCTCTTCGTCAAAGAGACTAGCACTGGAAACCAACGTCCTCCATTCCAGAATGAGATTTTCACTCTGCAGCAGAGTGTGCACTGATATGAAACTTCCAGGTAGATTAAAACTGTGTGCCGGACTGTGACTCGAATTCGGGATCTTTGGCTCTCGCGGACAAGTGCTCTACCAACTGAGCTACCCCAGCACGACTCTCACCCCGTCCTCACAGCTTTACTTCTGCCAATACTTCGTCTCCTACTTTCCAAACTTTACAGAGGCTCTCCTGCGAACCTTGCAGAACTAGCAATCCTGAAAGAAAGGAGACCTTCTGTAAAGTTTGGAATGTAGGAGACGAGGTACTGGCAGAAGTAAAGCTGTGAGGACGGAGCGTGAGTCGTGCTTGGGTAGCTCAGTTGGTAGAACACTTGCCCGCGAACTCGAAGGTCCCGAGTTCGAGTCTCGGTACGGCACACAGTTTTAATCTGCCAGGAAGTTTTACGTCCTCTGTCATTTGCTGGGTGTCTCACAAGCTCTGTTTTCCTCTACAGATTTTATCCTCTACAGGTCCCTCTACCTAGAGGTATCTGCACCATCGCGCTGTAAGCTAAAGCGGCGCGCGCCTCTTGGCCCGCATTTAGTGTGAGGGCGCCACAGTGGAGCACGTGGTTGCAGCGTCCAATAGCGGCGACCCCGATAGAGTATTTAAGCGCATGCCTCTCGCTCAGCCAGCATCTCCGGCGGTACATCGAAAGAGTACCGCCCTTTAATAACTGCATAGCCAATTATCGAAGTGTTAGGTGTTCCAGGACCAGCCAGTTGTCCAGCGATCCAGCCAGCCAGCGATCCAGCCAGCCAGCCAGCGATCCAGGCAGCAGCGGTCCCAGCAGCAGCAGCAGCAGCCGCAGCAGCAGCGGTCGCCTCCCGCCGGCGGCAGCAGAGTGGGGATTCAGACCCAGTCAGCGTTTCATCCGTCTTCGTCTGTCTTCGTCCGTCTTCGTGAGTTCCTTCATTTCTGCTTTCGTTTCGTCCAGTCCAGTCCTGTTCTTTTCCTTCTTTTCCCATTGTAACCAAGAAGTGTCATGATGATCTCTCCATTGGCAAAAGATTCCGGAATAGTCCCCCATTCGGATCTCCGGGAGGGGACTGCCAAGGGAGAGGTTACCACGAGAAAAAGATTGAATAATCAACGAAAGGATAACGTTCTACGAGTCGGGGCGTGCAATGTCAGAAGCTTGAACGTGGTAGGGAAACTAGAAAATCTGAAAAGGGAAATGCAAAGGCTCAATCTAGATATAGTAGGGGTCAGTGAAGTGAAGTGGAAGGAAGACAAGGACTTCTGGTCAGATCAGTATCGGGTAATATCAACAACAGCAGAAAATGGTATAACAGGTGTAGGATTCATTATGAATAGGAAGGTAGGGCAGAGGGTGTGTTACTGTGAACAGTTCAGTGACCGGGTTGTTCTAATCAGAATCGACAGCAGACCAACACCGAAACGATAGTTCAGGTATACATGCCGAAGTCGCAAGCTGAAGATAAACAGATAGAAAAAGTGTATGGGGATATTGAAAGGGTAATGCAGTATGTAAAGGGGGACGAAAATCTAATAGTCATGGGCGACTGGAATGCAGTTGTAGGGGAAGGAATAGAAGACTAGGTTACAGGAGAATATGGGCTTGGGACAAGGAATGAAAGAGGAGACAGACTAATTGAGTTCTGTAACAAGTTGCAGCTAGTAATACCGAATACACTGTTCAAGAATCACAAGAGGAGGAGGTATACTTGGAAAAGGTCGGGAGATACGGGAAGATTTCAATTAGATTACATCATGGTCAGGCAGAAATTCCGAAACCAGATACTGGATTGTAAGGCGTACCCAGGAGCAGATATAGACTCAGATCACAATATAGTGATGAAGAGTAGGCTGAAGTTCAAGACATTAGTCAGGAAGAATCAATACGCAAAGAAGTGGGATACGGAAGTACTAAGGAATGACGAGATACGTTTGAAGTTCTCTAACGCTATAGATACAGCAATAAGGAATAGCGCAGTAGGCAGTACAGTTGAAGAGGAATGGACATCTCTAAAAAGGGCCATCACAGAAGTTGGGAAGGAAAACATAGGTACAAAGAAAGTAGCTGCGAAGACACCATGGGTAACAGAAGAAATACTTCAGTTGACTGATGAAAGGAGGAAGTACAAACATGTTCCGGGAAAATCAGGAAAACAGAAATACAAGTCGCTGAGGAATGAAATAAATAGGAAGTGCATGGAAGCTAAGACGAAATGGCTGCAGGAAAAATGTGAAGACATCGAAAAAGATATGATTGTCGGAAGGACAGACTCAGCATACAGGAAAGTCAAAACAACCTTTGGTGACATTAAAAGCAACGGTGGTAACATTAAGAGTGCAACGGGAATTCCACTGTTAAATGCAGAGGAGAGAGCAGATAGGTGGAAAGAACACATTGAAAGCCTCTATGAGGGTGAAGATTTGTCTGATGTGATAGAAGAAGAAACAGGAGTCGATTTAGAAGAGATAGGGGATCCAGTATTAGAATCGGAATTTAAAAGAGCTTTGGAGGACTTACGATCAAATAAGGCAGAAGAGATAGATAACGTTCCATCAGAATTTCTAAAATCTTTGGGGGAAGTGGCAACAAAACGACTATTCACGTTGGTGTGTAGAATATATGAGTCTGGCGGTAAGCGTTTGATAATATAAAATGGTACAAGCTGTTCGAGATTCTGAAAAAAGTAGGGGTAAGCTATAGGGAGAGACGGGTCATATACAATATGTACAACAACCAAGAGGTAATTATAAAAGTGGACGATCAAGAACGAAGTGCTCGTATTAAGAAAGGTGAAAGATAAGGCTGTAGCCTTTCGCCCCTACTCTTCAATCTGTACATCGAGGAAGCAATGATGGAAATAAAAGAAAGTTTCAGGAGTGGAATTAAAATACAAGGTGAAAGGATATCAATTATACGATTCGCTGATGACATTGCTATCCTGAGTGAAAGTGAAAAAGAATTAAATGATATGCTGAACGGGATGAACAGTCTAACGAGTACACAGTATGGTTTGAGAGTAAATCCGAGAAAGACGAAGGTAATGAGAAGTAGTAGAAATGAGAACAGCGAGAAACTTAACATCAGGATTGATGGTCACGAAGTCAACGAAGTTAAGGAATTCTACTACCTAGGCAGTAAAATAACCAATGATGGACGGAGCAAGGAGGACATCAAAAGCAGACTCGCTATGGCAAAAAAGTCATTTCTCGCCAAGAGAAGTCTACTAATATCAAATACCGGCCTTAATGTGAGGAAGAAATTTCTGAGGATGTACGTCTGGAGTACAGCATTCTATGGTAGTGAAACATGGACTGTGGGAAAACTGGAACAGAAGAGAATCGAAGCATTCGAGATGTGGTGCTATAGCCGAATGTAGAAAATTAGGTGGACTGATAAGGTAAGGAATGAGGAGGTTCTACACAGAATCGGAGAGGAAAGGAATATGTGGAAAACACTGATAAAGAGAAGGGACAGGGTGATAAGACATCTGCTAAGACATGAGGGAATGACTTCCATGGTACCAGAGGGAGCTGTAGAGGGCAAAAACTGTAGAGGAAGACAGAGATTGGAATACGTCAAGCAAATAATTGAGGACGTAGTTTGCAAGTGCTACTCTGAGATAAAGAGGTTAGCAAAGGAAAGGAATTCGAGGCGGGCTGCATGAAACCAGTCAGTAGACTGATGACCAAAAAAAAATAAACCATGACTATACCCACCACCACTACCACCATCGTCTATACCTCAGCGTACGCTGCCACCATCACGTGGTGTCCCCAGTCACCCCCCCCCCCCCAATTCCATCCCCCTGCTTCTCACTCTCCCTTCCCCTGCATTCTTCGTCGCCCTGTCCCTGGCTCATTCCCCCTTAGCGTCCTCCTCTGATCCCTTCCATCCCCACCCTCATCCTGTTGCCACTGTCTCTGTGGCACCTGCCAGGATGGTGGTCCGGAGGGCCATGGCCCATTTGCAGCTGTCGCCATTGCCATCGCCGTCGCCTGGACTGTCACAATCGCTAACACCAGCACCAGCGCCCACAAAGGGACCTGCCACTTTCCGCCATCTCCCTGTTGCTCCCATCCCCCATGCACCCTGTCATCCACCTGTAGCAGTTAAATGCCCCAGCGTTACCTTCACCTCTTCCACTCCCAAAATATGCCAGCCTCATCCTCCTCCCACCCTCGTGGATGCCAGGGATATCTCTCTGCCTTTCCCTTCTACCACCTATTCTTCCTCCTCCCCCTCCTCTTACAAATACCTCCTGTCCTGTCCTGATCCCTCACTCCTCGAGGCCCAGAACCTCACCCTGCACTTCCGCCAGCACTTTCCTGGAGCCACCATCTCCCTCCTCACTCCCCACTGCGGCTCTGTTCTTATCACCTCCCCTAGCCCCACCCTTCACTCCAACATACTCTCCAGAAACCCCATTACCCGCCTTGACCCCAATGCCTCCCTCACCCCTGCTCCTTCCCCATACCCTTCCCACCAACCACAACCCTCACGTCTCCCGCCAACCCTCACCACCATGATCACTCAGCTTTGTCAAACGATCACGGAAGAGAAGGCGTTGGTGGAGCTTGAGGCACACCTGTAACTAGAAATATGGGAAGTACACTGGATTTCCAACCCAGCTGGCCCCATTTGCCTCATGTGGGTGTTCTCCGAATATGCCCCTTCCATCGAACTGCTCCTGAAGGAGGGTGCCCTCCTATTCCATCGGCAGTACAAATTCGACCCTTCCTATTCCCCTCCTCAATCCCTCCACTGACAGAGGTGCCTGAACTACGATGCACACACCAATCATCTGAGAGCTGTGAGGCGTCCATCCTCCCACACTCCAAACAGGTGCATTTCCTCTGACAGTGTCCCAACCTCCAGTCCCCTGCTTCCTGCAACACCTGCAACCTCCCAAACCCTACCTAGTCCAAGAAGCGCAAGGCCTGACCACCCACACCACTCCTGAACTCACCATCCCTGTCCGCCCTCTGGACGCCCCCACCCCGCCTGGCAACTCCCTTCATCCCCCCCCCCCCACTGCCGAGGACATCATCAGGTTTGTCACCATTGTCCTCCAGAACTTCCACCCATTCCAGAGCCCCCACACCCTCCAGCAGATATTCCTCACCACCCAGTCTGTCTTCCACCTTAACACCTATGCCACCTATTCCCATAACCAAGCTCACTTCACCTTCTCCCATCTTGACACTCTTGTCTAAATTTCTGTCATGGTGGGACAGCACCATATCTTGTTCAATAACCTCCCCCCTTCCATCAAACAAGAACCTCCTCCTGCACACCCTCACAACCCCACCACATGGATGCCTTCCTCCTCAATGAAACTTTTCTTCAGCCCCAGCATACCATACACACATCACCCTACCTCCTCTACCACTCCAATAAACCCCTCCTATTAGAGTGTGGCACCGTAGCCATCGGCCACCACTGCCAGATCCTTGTTCAGCTCCAACCCCTCCTTCCCAACCCCACAGAACACCTGATCCTTAGTCTCTTCTTCCCCGGCATTACCATTACCTGTGCCACCATCTATGTCCACCCTAACCCCCTTATTTCTTTTGACTTCCTTTCATGATCGCCACCGACCTCAACATCCATAGTTGTTCCGCCACCCATTTATGGCAGTGGCATCGGTTCCTCTCCTCCCTCCAAGGCGACCTCGTTCCCATTCCCCAGCACACCTGCCCTGAATGCAATACCATTCCAGGTGTCGTTCTCTCCTCCCCTAACCTCCTTGGCCGCATAGCAGTGGGCATCCGTAACCCTACTGGTAGTGACCATCTCCCTCTACTCCTCACCATTTCAGATGGTCGTTGCCCCCATCCCGATCCTCGCATCGACCCTCCCCCAAAATACATCCATGATTATTCCCATGTCAACTGGAATACCTACCAGGATGCCCTCTCTACCCAGGTCGATAGCCATCCCCTCACCTACCATGACCCTGATGATGTTACCCATGCCACTTCCTTTCTCCAGCAGACCTTGTCTGAGCCATGCAGGCCCAGATCCCTACAGTCACCATCCACCCGCACAGTCCCACTTTACCCCCACAGGCCATCCTCCTCCTTCATGAATCCTGCCGTCTCTACCATGCCTTCCTTAACACGCGTGACCTCGACACACTATGACGCCACCGGCAACAACAACAACACATCAGAAACTTGCTCGCAGCTAAGAAACGCCAGGACTGGCGACAGACATGCACCCATCTTAATGCTACACTTCCCATCAACTCATCCAAGTACTGGTCTGCCTTCTGCCGCCTTACCGGATCTAAACCCTCCCCCTACTACCCTCTCCTTCATGATGACCGACCCTTCCATGACAACCTTAGTAAGGCCAATCACTTGCCTCCTACCTTTCCAATATCTTTACCCTCCCTGACGATCCCCAGTTTGATTACTCCTTCTAGCCAGATGTCCACAATCTGACTGTCATCTTTGTCCCTCCACTCACTCCTGGCTTACATTACTTGGACAACATTACACACAATGCACTCAATGCCCCCATCACCACTCTGGGTATCATCCTTCCCTCTGATCGAAATGCAACACCGCTCCAAGTTACCATCATGTTACCTATCTCCACCTCCATGAAGCTCTTGCCTCCTGCCTCTCCACCCTGGCCAGGTTATACAATGTGGTCTTGTCTACCAGCTACTACCCCGACCTGTGGAAAACCTCCCATATCCTGATGTTCCTCAAACCCGACAAACCGCCATCCACTGTTCCTCCTACCATCCCATCAGCCTTACCTCGGTGTTCAGCAAGGTCCTGGAATCCATCCTAGCTTGACGCATCCACCAGCATCTCTGCCAGCACCGCCTCCTTCCTGCTACCCAGTGTGGCTTCCGACCATCCTTCTCTGCCAATGACCTTCTCCTTCACCTTACTCACCTGCTCTCCGAACAGCTCAACTCCCGTTGGTCTGCCATCTTCCTCTCATAGAGTGTGCTTACGACCATGTATGGCATTCCAGTCTCCTCTTCAAGCTCCAAACCTTCGCCCTTCCTATCAACTGTGTCCGCTGATTGGGTCCTTTCTTTCCCAACGTCCTTCCTATGTCACCATCCATAACACGGATTCCTACACCTTCTACCCCTCTGCTGGTGTGCCCCAAGGTTCCGTCCTTCCCCTCCTCTCTACCTTCTGTATACGGCAGACATGCCGCTGCCCCTACCCCCCATCCACCTGCTCCAGTATGCCAATGACACCGCCTTCTTTGCCCTCGACCCCACCCTGCAACGCCCCCAACACCTTCTCCAATCCCATCTTGACCGGTTCACCACTTGGTGCAACCAGTGGTTGCTTAAGGTCAATCCCTTCCAAGACCCAGGCGATCACTGTAGACGAAACCACCCCTTCCTGCCATCTCCTCGACTTCTGTATCACCATTCATGGCCGCCTATCACCTTCACCCCCACCCTCAAGTACCTTGGTGTCACACTTGATCATCGCTTCTCCTGGACACCCCATCTCAGGGCAGTCTAAGCCAAAGCACACTCCCACCTCCGGCTCCTCAAGCTCCTTTCTGGCCGTTCATGGGGTCTGGACCCCTCCACCACCCTCCACACCTATAAATCCCTCATCCGCCCTATATCTGCTACGCCCATCCTGCATGGATCTCCGCCCCTCCTACCTCCTAGAATGCCATGCGCTCCGCCTCACCTACCACGTCCGTCTCCCCCACATGGATCCTATATGACCATACTCCGTTTCCGCACCTCCTCCTTTTCCTTGAATGGATACAGGTCCTCTACTCCTCCCATAAACTTGATCCCCCTTACCCGCTTGTGTCTCCGATCCTCTCCCACCTCATTTGCTGCCATGCCTGTAATCCCTCATCCCACCTGCTCTCCATCTCTCCACTCTCCATACCCTCGCCCAAGGTGGCTTCCACCTACTCCCCCTCCCCAATGATGCCCTCGTCTCTTCCATCTATCCCTCCTATCTACTTCGATCCTCCCCTTCCATACCCTGTGTTTCCTTAGGGCACTCTCTCTTCTCTCCCTCCTCCCTTCCTTCCTTCCTCCTTCCCCCAGGCTTCCCCTACCCCCATACCTTCTTTCCACCCCCTCCCATCTCCTCTGCCACTGGCATCTACACCCTCCCCTCTCCCTCCTTCCTCACCTTTACCCCTTTTGGCAGGTCCCCAGACTCGTACACGTCAAGTGAACAATCGCGCGCCAGAGATCATTGCCATCGGTTCTTTGTGTGTGCCGTCGTGTTAGTGCTTTAGTGTTTTCACCGCCCACGCTCCACCGTTCACGTGTGTCGTTTCAGTCATCAGTGTCCCTGTACAAGTGCTGAACGTTATTTGTTTATCATGCTCCACCTGTGAACGGCTCCATGTTTTTTACTCAAGTGTCTACTGTTATCTGTACACCATTGTGTTTTGTTTCTTTGTCTCTATCTTGTGTCCATTTGTTCTATCTGCGGCCGAAGAGCGGCGTAATATTGCTGCTGCTAGCCCTCCTTTTGTGTAAGGTATTGAAATAGCAATAAAGAAAAAAAAAGCTCAGCCAGCGAGTCTAATCGTTGACGAGTCTTGACATATCGCCTCAACAACAGACAGCGTGTTTACCGTTCCTTGTTTTCATTACTAGTGGATGTCTTGGATTCGTTTGGTTCTTGCGTGTTGTCCTCGTAAGGTCTCTATCCATCATCCGTCGTTGTTTCGTGACCTTGCTTTACGTTCATTTGTTTGTTCGCATGCCGCTTTCCGTTTGGTCCTGCTGTGCTTTCTCGGCCACATTGTGGTCTATGTTTGCGACGGATATTTTATGGTGTTTTTCTTTTTTCTTGACGAATATTTTATATTTTTTTCAATGTTTGTGAGATATAAAAATTTAGATCTGCCAGAATGTAAATAAAAATGAAATATTTTCTGAATTATTTAACGTCAGTGTTTGAAAGATTTTTCGATTAAATTCTTCTCTGTTGATTAAGTTATCGTAAATTTCCAGAAATTAACTCTTCAGTTACTGAATGTGTCTGAGGAAAAATAAGGAGTAAAATGTACGTATTTCCTACGTCCAGCACCTTACTACTCTAAGCTCGTTATCATTCCAGTCATCTACGTCAGAGGTCCTTCAGCGCTCTCTCAGGTTCTTCTCACAGTATCACATTCCCCTGTCATCGCCCTCTACTTCCTCTTTACTTTCCACAATCTAGGCTTCATGTTCACAGCCATCATATAGAGGTTGCAGATGTCCTACCTAAATTTTAGGTCTTCTTTCTTCTGCTGTCCTCTGAGTTCTTGAAATTCAAACACCTGTTACTCTTATAATTAAAAATTTCTTTAATTTTCCCATCCCTCTTTCCAACAGTCCTACATGTTTCTATGACTTTGGATTCGTTGTCTACCTTTTCCTACTTTGTTATTTGGCTCTTCACGTTAATCTCATTGTTAGACATCTGTAGTCCCTTTTTCCTACTTCAGTTGCCATATTCTCATACTAACTCTCTTTATCAATGAAATTCATTAACTTCAAAGTTAAGCAATGGCATAAGGACTTTTTATTCTCTGCTGTCTTAAGCATTTCATCTCTGAAAGGTATCCATTTGTCTTCTGTTGGACTCTTTTCCCCTGCTTAAGTCAAAGTTACCTAATTTTCCCTTGAAGTTCCCAATAACTTCTAAGCTTTATTAATTTATCTGTCTCACGTATTATTAAGTTGATATCCTACTTTCGAAGACTACATATGAAATTCTGACTGTCAGGCACTAAATTGCTTTGAAGAGCAGTCGATCAGAATGGTTCAAATGGCTCAGAGCGCTATGGGACTTAACATCTGAGGTCATCAGTCCCCTAGAACTTAGAAGTACTTAAACCAAACTAACCTAAGGCCATCACACACATCCATGCCCGAGGCAGGATTCGAACCTGCGACTGTAGCAGTCGCGGGGTTCCGGACTGAAGCGCCTAGAACCGCTCGGTCACAACGGCCGGCGATCAAAATGGAAATATCTTGAAGAGTGGTTGTAACACACGTGATCGGAAATAAAACAAAAGTAACGAGATTTAGTCGAATTAAGTCAGTTTATGTTGAGGGAATAACTTTAGGAAATGAGATACTCGAAGTAGTATATACGTATCGATATTTGGACAGAAAAATAACTGTCGATGGCCAAAGTAGAGAGAATATAAAACAGGAAGTATAAAACGGAAACTGAGAATAGTAAGAAAACTTATTGTTAACCTTTTTCACATTTATGCACATAATTAATTAAAAGTGCACTGCCGAGTTTTTCTGTCTGTATGTGAAGGCTGATTAAGGAAAGGCTCTAGCAATTTGCTACGGTTTTCACAGAAAGGTAGACTGACATATAAGGGAGATTTGTCACGTAACTTATAAATACTTCATGAAAATTTGATCCGTTTTCACAAATGGATAGATTGATTCACGAAGAAGTTTTGTGCATTCAGGATGGACGGAAACAGTTTGAAACGCTTGTAATGGTGTTGCAGGGTACGTTGTGCTGAGAAATAATTGTTAAGAAAGAAAATCAATACGTTACGTCACTTCCGAGTTAATTAGCATTGAAGTTAGCCAATTATATCGTTGCGCGCGCAGTTTCAAGCAACCCGCCGGATACAGTTAGTGTGAATTGTTCTCATGGAGTAGATGATAGCGCACGTGACTGTTCAGCCTGTGGCACGGTTTTGTTCCTTACTATCGCCCGATGTTTAATTTCTGTACCGCTCTCTTTATTGGTTTTAGAAAACCAAACGAAGAACACGATTGCGAGACAATCGCCGGCTGGTCGCTTGAATTTATGAGCGGCTTGGACTGGCTGCCTAACTTCGATGCTAATTAAATCGGAAACGGTGAAACGCATCGAATTTTTTTCGTCTTACAAGCTTTTACGACTGTTACTGACCACCTCGCATAATATATTACCGTTACACAGACAAGTCGCCCGGATGTAGATATTTACAAGGGGTCGCGCCGATTTCCTCCATATTTATGGTGTACGCAAGACTTGGCCAGAAAGAAAAGCGACAGAGGTAGGTGCTTCAGATGTTCAACAGATAGGAAAAACAGCGTCTTGGCGCGCATCGAGCGTGGTGAGCTATTTATAATTTATGTAAGTCTTCAGGCTCTCGTGGCCGTTGTCACTAAAGTTAAAATCTTCTGGGGCGTTAGGCTTAGTCATAGTTCCTCTAAATAATTGGCGTTTCGACCCTTCTGCTGCGATCTTCTTCAGGATCTTCCGATGTCCACTATTGCTATGGTTCTAGCAATAGTGGGCACCAGGAGACCCTGAATAGGGTCCCAGCAGAGAGGTCGTAACGTCGATTATTTAGAGGAAATACGACGCGGCCTATCACCCCAGATGATTTTAGCTTTATTTATAATTTCCCATTTCCCAGGCAGCATTTGATACAGTGGAGAGAGTACAGAAATCTAAGCAGAAGGTCATGGGGTCGAGTCTCTACAGAGAGACTTCTTTTTATGTTATTTTACTTTATTTTGTAGTTTCTACAGAAAAAAAATACTATTTTCACTGTATGGTCATAATATTCTCAAACAATTCACGTTACTAGGTTGACAGCTAGCAAGCGAATAAGCTTTATACCCACTAAATGGCGAGATTTTCGATATTTTCTAGTTCTGTTAGTCTTAGAGAAAATATATAAGGACTTATTATAAATGACTGTAGTCAAATCATAAATTGTCTCCACCTACATTAATTCATGTATTGTCGCCAAACTCCACACCCAATACAGAAAAACTTAAAACGTTTGGTATTCTTGCAGCCGCACTTCAGATTCCTGCCACGAGAGCGCAGCAATGAGCAGCCAAGCCAACAAGAGGCGCAGAAGACGCGCGTGTTATGGTTGAAATGCATTGATATTAGAATGTGGGAAGACGGCAAGGACAAGTACGAATGTCAACAATGATCCACCAACAGACACTTCCATTTGGCGATGGTACGGGCAGTTTAAAGCTTCTTGTCGCTGCTTGGGGTAATAGACTGGTAGGTGTGCCGTAAGTGATGAACCTGTTGATCATGTGGGGGCGAGTTTCGCAAGTTCCCCTTACTTATCGACGAACGCACCTTGTAGAGAACATACGATAACCGACCGTTTGGAATTTCTCAAGAAAACGACTGAAGTGCAACAAGCCCTGACTCCAAATGACAAAGTCAAGCGCTTTGTGTTTTTGTCACTGTTGCAACAGCTTATGGTAGAGGATGGGTTTTGTTAAAAAATGGTTCAAATGGCTCTGAGCACTATGGGACTTAACTTCTGAGGTCATCAGTCCCCTAGAACTTAGAACTACTTAAACCTAACTAACCTAAGGACATCAGACACATCCATGCCCAAGGCAGGATTCGAACCTGCGACCGTAGCGGTCGCGCGGTTCCAGACTGTAGCGCCTATAACCGCTCGGCCAGTCCAGCCGGAGGATGGGTTTTGTGAGGGATTTTTATCTAGGGTTACGTGAAAGATTCAGTGTTTAGAACTCCTCTACCAACAGACCTACTAGAACTGTGAGCTCGCATCCACAGTGCTTTTTAACAAGTTGATCGAGATTTGCTGCTCCGAACGAGGAAATAACTTGATTATTAACATCACATCTGCAGAGCCAGTAGTGGAACATACACGAACCACTCCTAAGGTGTGAAAAAAATGTTTTCAGCTCTTCTATGTGTGTGCACAGACCAGTGGCAATATGTAAAACAATGCAGCTACAGCAAATCTTCAATCATTTATAATAACCTTCTAAGACCTTTTGTTTAGTAAATTTAAATTAGATTAATTCTGTACTGGGATACGTTATTACTAGAGGTCACGGTTTTCGAGCTGTTCAAGAACTTAGTAAAGTGAACTCCAAATTCAATCACACCCCAACCCACAAACATTTCCAACCAGTGTCAGCACTGTTAGTATGTTGTTCATGGCATTCCCTCCTACAAAAGTACAAAAACTTACGACTACACGAATTAATTCCCATTTTCGACCATTCTGGTCTTCGTTGACTGGGCTGTTATGTCACTGGCTCAGTCGTGCACTTATATATTGTAAAACTGACGTTTGTATAAATTTTACTTTACAGTTTTGTGAATTTCAATAGCATAAAATTAACAATTCGTTTCGTTTGCTTGGCTCCTTACTGCGATAATACCTCGCTACTAAGAGCTGCGTTTAGATCGAATGGTGTACGTTATTAGTTCCTTCATAACGTTTGCAGCGTCTTTTTTCTTTACCTTCACGAGAAAGTTGAAATTAATGAAGTTAATGAAACATCCAGCTAAGCCAGTGGTGTAATAGCCCAGTCGATTAAGAACACAGAAAGATCGAATATGGGAAAGAAATCATGTAGACGCAAATTTTTGTTAATTGCAGGACTGACTTCCTGCTTCCTGACGAAAATATTAATTCCTGAAGAGAGTGTGTGCGTGTGTTGGAGGATCAATTTTGTACATTTTTCTTAAGTAGCTCGAAAAAGTATCCCAACACAAAATGGAACTGCCTGAAACTTTCCACAAAAAATGGTCTATTAATTTTCTCTATGACTAGTTGCCTGTATGAAGAGAGCAAGACAATATTGAAAATTTCGAGTGACGTACTTGCACCGTACTTTAGGTGGGTTTCGCACTGCCGTCGGGAAGCATGATCGTCGTGAAGGATGTACGTGGTCTGCAACCAGTTTACTATACTCCTTTGCCGCCATGGTGCCTTGCATGAGCTCCACTGGATACTCAGTGGATGGCCACGTGAATGTTCCCTAGAGGAAAATGGAGTCGCAGCCAGCTTGTCAACTTCCCACAGTACAGATGTCAATGAGCTTTTCCCTTGTAAGATGACCGATTCGCTCCCTCCCATTGGCATGATGGAGATATAGGGATTCATCAGACCGTGCAACGCTCTGCCATTGCGCAAACGTCCTGTGCCGGTGGTCACGTGCCAATTTCAGTGTTAGCTGCCGACGTCGTAGTGTTAACTTTGGCGCATGCGTGGTCGTCGGCAACATAGTCTTGCCTTGCACGATTTGAAATATTAACGGCAAAAGTTAGTTTCTTAATGAGACGGCTAGCACATTTCCGTTTACAATATGGCTGTCCAAGCAAAGTTTCGTAGCAAAATAGCGTATCAAAACTTGCATTTCTGTGGTGATTAAACGGTCTGGGAAGTCCGTTCCACTGCGTGGCGTCTGACAAAGGGAGCATAGCGGCCAATGCGCTGTTTCGCCGACCGCACAGACCACAGTGGAATGCGTGTGCTACCTGTCGCCGCGCGGTCTCGCTTCTGCTAAACAGAGGTGACTGCATTTCCGCCGAGCTCTGAGGGACCAATCAGCAATCGCACTTGACAAATGCCCTCTGTTCACGAACACACCATGCGTTGACATGTTCACTGCGTATAATGAACAAGTCACCAACATAATTCTCTTAAAATTTTCTACATGGCTGCACGTTCAGAGACCGTGAATAGTTACAATTGACAGAGAAACAGCCCTCGCTCCCTATTTTTAGCAAATTAACCTGGTTTCAACACTGCTAGGAGTGTCTTCCTCAGAATATAATATGACTTCGGGTCTCCTTATGCAGGTTACCAAAATGTTCTTTTCCTTCTAAGGTAGTCCTATGTTTTCTAATTATCAAATGTGTCTTGGCTGCATTTCACGTCAATATTTCTTTCTACAAGTTGTCATTCAGTCCTATCTACATTTTTATAATGATGTTTTCATGTGTTTATCTTACTGTTATAAGCTTCGATGTAGACAAAATGTTACGCTCTATGTCACTATCAAACAAACATTGCTTTCCATTATGTACTAAATACTGTTTATTGGTTGAAATGGCTCTAAGCACTATGGAACTTAACATCTATGGTCATCAGTCCCCTAGAACTTAGAACTACTTAAACCGAACTAACCTAAGGGCATCACACAACACCCAGTCATCACGAGGCAGAGAAAATCCCTATCCCCGCCGGGAATCGAACCCGAGAACCCGGGCGCGGGAAGCGAGAACGCTACCGCACGACCACGAGCTGCGGACATACTGTTTATTTATAATCATTTCTGGCTATATGTCAATGTGAAGTAGCCTAATTGTATCTACGGCTACTAGATGGCGCGCTCGTTGCAGTGCCATGTTCACCTGGCCGCATTTGTTAACGCGGGCACCTCAGTCTGTTTCGCAACTTGCACCATGCAAGTAACGAGCAGCCCTTAGTGGCTCGCCATCATAGTTTTCTTTATCTTAAATATCGTTGTGACTAAGGCCCTTTTGGCATATTTATTATTTTATAAATGACATATAAGTACTGCCAGTCTTTAACGATGATTCCGTACTTATACCCTATCATACGTTTTTAGTCATAGTTCTGTGACCATGTTATAGAATATAGACCATTCTCTGTTTTATATTCTGAGAAAGACACTCCTAGCAGTGTTGAAACCAGGTTAATTTGTTAAAAATAGTGACCGAGGGCTGTTTTTCTTTCAATTGTAATT
Source organism: Schistocerca cancellata (assembly GCF_023864275.1). Taxonomy (NCBI): domain Eukaryota; kingdom Metazoa; phylum Arthropoda; class Insecta; order Orthoptera; family Acrididae; genus Schistocerca; species Schistocerca cancellata. Next base: position 94,950,918 of record NC_064632.1, on the reverse strand, counting down.
ATTCTCTTACATAGACCTACAGATACATATACAGAAACTCCAGGTCTTTATATTTTTGTCTGGGACGTATCATCCCAGAAAAAAACTCTCCAAGCCTTCATTTAAATCCGACGGTTTAAGGAGGTGTTATCCGATTTTAGAGGAAATTAGGAAAGGATAATGTTCCCCACGCAGATATCCATTATTCGGAGCCGGCCGCTGTGGCCGAGCGGTTCTAGGCGTTTCAGTATGGAACCGCGCTGCTGCTACGGTCGCAGGTTCGAATCCTGCCTCGGGTATGGATGTGTGTGATGTTCTTAGGTTAGTTAGGTTTAAGTAGTTGTAAGTCTAGGGGGCTGATGACCTCAGATGTTATGTCCCATAGTGCTTAGAGCAATTTGAACCATTACTCGGAAACGCCGTGTTCCCCATTTTTGGCTTAAAAGAACCAACCTTTACAACTCTATGGACTTCAGAACTCCACTTTGTCATCAATAGTGGAGAAAGAAATGCTTTCTTTTTTTTTAAAAAAAAGTTAGTACTGTATTTAGTACTGTTGGTCGTCGGCACCTGCACCCCTACTAGCCGTTCCTTACAGAATTTCTCTCTGCAGTAATTTTGTTAAATCATATCATCTTATATTGCATCTGTCGGGGAGAACCAAACATTTAGTCGCAATCATAGATCATCAATTCAACCCATTTGATTGATGACCATTGTTGATATGGAACTCACAGTAATGTTGAAACTAGATGTCGTAATGGGGATTAGAGCGCTGCTGCGGCATTGGACAATCTTCGTATCGTCATCGACACTTCTCTCAGAATCATGACGAGTGCTGGAGGAAGTGCAGAGAGCTAAATATCGATAATGGACCCCCACGTGGCTTTCAGTGATCAATCGGTATCATTACCGGATGAGAGATTTGCGAAGTCTTCGAACAAGAGAAGCTAGTGGTGGAGCTAGAAAGAGCAGAGGGGTGACACAGGTAACATTACCCATAGTTGTAGTTTGAGGTTGCATCTATGTGACGATGTAGGCCTATATAGAACGGCAGCATACAGTATGTCAAATCTTAACACCATGTTGAATCTGAAGGCAGTGTAAGGTGTGTAAGATTATGTCAAAGCTAACCCACTGCCATGCAAAAAGAGGTCTTCTTACGAGGCAGCCTCAACTGAAGAATCTGCAGAACAGTTGCTTCATCAACTATAATTTATTGTATACACGACCGGTTTCGGAACACTTAAAGCTCCATCACCTGGTGTAAGCCGTAATAATGAAAATATTCCGTTACACGACAGTCGGAGAGGATCCTCAAGTCAGCTCATGACCTCGGATGGCTAAGTGATTTGATTTGTAAGTAACGTTCTGTTTTCTCTTTTAATTAATTTTAATTCCTTTTGGGAATATTTTGCTGCATAGTTCCTTATCTGATAGTACAGAATTCAGAAACCACTCCCACTGTCATGTAAAACAACATTTTCATTCTTACAGTTTACATCAGACGATGGCGCTTTTGTTTCTATACGGGTCGTATGTACAGTAAAAGATTGTTGATTAAGCAGCTGTCGTGCGGTTTCGTCATTTTACCGTTGCCATGAAATGACGAGCTGTAGTCGCAGGGTACTAAGAAGTGGAAACCCATGGCAGTCTAAAAAGTGTGGTATTGCTTTATAAGAACTCGTATAAGACTTTTTAGAGGTTTTCCGTACCATGTAGTCATACTAGCGGATATGTAAAACAGTAATACCAGCTGATGTGTTTCAAATATGATATAGCAGCAACCAGTAGGGTATTTAAATATGATTACATTGGGTTAATCAGTTATTAGGCCATAACATAACTATTCAGTCTGGCGTGCAAGATATGAGATAGCTACAATACCCTCAGACCGAAAAAAGAACAAAGTAATTCCCATTGCAAAAGAAAAGATGCTGACAGGTACGAATATTACATAACAACGAGTGTAAATCATAACATACGAGTATAAAACGACATTATTGCAATAGAACTGAAAACAATCATTTACAGAAGAATGAAAAAGTGGCACCACACGACCTCGGGGAAGGTCAGTTTGCGGTCCGGAGTCATGTAGAAACACATGAGGCAGTACTGACCTCGCTATGTATCTTAAAAGGTAGGTTAACGAAAGTCAAACAAACTTTTATAATATTTATAGACCTCGAGTATGCTTTTACACTGGAAGAGAGACGGAAACAGGTGCCGAAACATTTAGTTCGTCATCCTTGTCAGTCAGGAAGCCACAAATCCCTTCTCCAGCGAAACGTAGTAAAGGACGTTCGTTGTCCATGCAGAGGATACTAATCATAATTAAGTACGTGGAAAACCATCAGCAGCATAGTAAAACTACACTTATGAACAGGATTCTAATAAGTCTGAAGCAATATGACCATGCACTGTATAAGAAAAACTACGGATATTCAATTCAAAAATGGTTCAAATGGCTCTGAGCACTATGGGACTCAACTTCTGAGGTCATTAGTCCCCTAGAACTTAGAACTAGTTAAACCTAACTAACCTAAGGACATCACACACATCCATGCCCGAGGCAGGATTCGAACCTGCGACCGTAGCGGTCTCGCGGTTCCAGACTGCAGCGCCTAGAACCGCACGGCCACTTCGGCCGGCGATATTCAATTGAGGATAAGGCGCACTTGTTACAGAAACAGCTGTTGGCGCTTTTTAAGAATGTTTGATACAAATTACAAGATGTGCATGATAGTGACCTACTATGTTATTCACATTAAACTGCGCGTGACGTGGATTACTGTGATTTCAATGGAAGCAGTGGATGGTTGCATAACTTCAAACAGTGCTACTGAATTGGAAACAAGATAACGAAATTTCAGCTTGACGATGCACAGCAAACTGCGGAATCGGCCCTAAACAAACTTATACCATTGTTCACTAAGGATTTTGTTTTTAACTTAGACCAATCGGTATTTGAAAAGTAAAGTCTCATGAAAGGAGCACTGGAAATTAGATGTACCAAGAGATCTTTATCAAGGTCAGCTAACATCACTGCCTTTTGCGCATTCGTATATAATATGCCGACAATTAATCTGGAAGATAAATTGGCTGGAAAATTATTTATCATGCTGCGAGGAGTTAGAAGTGCTTTACCCCCTACGATTGTTTCTCGTCTGGATGATCTTGGAAGAGCATTAGGAATATTTATGTCACAGCAAAGAGTGGGAAAATCGGCATAAGAGAGCTACAGATAGGGTATGGGCATATGAGCACTGCTTTTGTAAAATTGCTGGTCAAAATAACTTGCCTTTGCTTGATTCCTGGTCTGCGTATAAAAATAATTCTCCTTTAGAGCAGCAATCCTCCTGAAAATTGTGTGACATTGCAATCACAACACCTGGAACCACTGGACAAATTCCAGCCTCTGGATGTTTGCATTTTTTTCCGTGGATATAAAACATATTATTGCACTAAATGCGGCTGCGCTTTAAAGGTTAACCAGTTTCACGATACGCTTCATGAGATACTGTTTCGCATCCGGTTTCATTTCATCACATTCCACGGGTTCTCATCACCCGGTTACACCAATATTATTTGATATGCATTCCTTAAGAGTGGATACCTAACTGACTGTTTGTAACTCCCAAGTATTTCGATACGGATGATGAGAACCTTTATGACCATTGTGGCTCCCCATTATTCATTCGGTGTTCGTGGTGTAAGTTAATGGTTTGTTTTGAACATTTCTTGAATGTCGACGATATCTATTTTATGAAGTGTAGTACACCCCATAGAGGGTTCATCTCTGCACCTTCCGCTCACTAACGTACGCATGGTGAGTCATTAGCAGCTTATATTTTTCCTGTCATAATCGTTAGCGCAACGATTTCAAATGAGCCTTACTAAAGATCGAACTTGCGACCTCTCACTGAAGGTGTTCCTCTTTAGAACTCGATAGTCAGGCATCAACTGCAGTGCTGAACTCTGCGTCGCAACCGTCTTTCGATGAAGTGGTGTGTGGACAGGGGAGTGCAGTCGGTGACCTTTGCCATCAGTAGGTCACAGCCAAGGACAGGCGGGACGTCGGCGCTTCTGCAGGCTGTTTCAGAGCGTTGCACCGACCTTCGCGCGGCGCACACCTTAAATCTGTGGCGACGCCGTGTGGCGATACGTTGGGGCAGAGTTTATTTTTTCATAACTGCGTTAGCACTCTACGGGATATATAACACGACTGCCCTCTTCCGAAAGACAACAATAACATAGGAACAGAAGTCCTAGTGGTGACTCATTTATCTGATATAAATATACAGTGAACAGTCAGAGAAGCTGGTACACCTGCCTAATATCGTGTAGGGTCCACGCGAGCACGCAAAAGTACCGTAACACGGCTTGGCATGGACTCGACTAATGTCTGAAGTAGTCCTGGAGGGAAATGACACCATGAACCCTGCAGGGCTCTCATTAAATCAATAACAGTACGACGGGGTGGAGATCTCTTCTGAACAACACGTTGTAAGGCATCCCAGATCTGCTCAATAACGTTCATTTCTGGGGAGTGTTCAAACTCAGAAGAAGTTTTTAAACTCACTCTCTAGCAATACTGGACGAGTGAGGTGTCGCATTGTCCTGCTGGAATGCACAATGGACATGAATGGATAAAGGTGATCAGTCAGGATTCTTGCCGGCCGGTGTGGCCGAGCGGTTCTAGGCGCTTCAGTCTGGAACCGCGCGACCGCTCAGGTCGCTGGTTCGAATCTTGCCTCGGGCATGGATGTGTGTGATGTCCTTAGGTTAGTTAGGTTTAAGTAGTTCTAAGTTCTAGGGGACTGATGGCCTCAAATGTTAAGTCCCATAGTGCTCAGAGCCTTTTTTTGAGTCAGGATACTAAGTACGTATGACCTGTCAGAGTTGTATCTAGATATGTCAGGGGTCCCACATCACTCCTGCTGCACACACCGCACACCATTACACAGCCTCCACCAGCTTGAACACTCCCCTGCTGACATGCAGGGTCAATGGATTCGTGAGGTTATCTCCATACCCGTACACATACATCGCTCGATACAATTTGAAACGAGACTCGTCCGAACAAGCAACATGTTTTCACTCATCAACAGTCCAATGTCGATGTTCACGGGCCCAGGCGAGGCGTAAAGCTTTGTGTCGTGCAATCCTCAAGGGTACACGAGTGGGCCTTCGTCTCCGAAAGCCCATATCGATGATGTTTCGTTGAACGGTGCACACGCTGGCACTTGTTGATGGCCCAGCATTGAAATCTGCAGCAATTTGAGGATGGGTTGCACTTCTGTCACGTTGAACGGTTGCCTTAAGTCATCGTTGGTCCCGTTCTCGCAGGATCTTTTTCAGGTGGCAGCGATGTCGGAAATTTGATGTTCTATCGGATTCCTGGTATTCAGGATACACTTGCGAAATAGTCATACGGGAAAATGCCCACTTCATCGCTACCTCGGAGATTCTGTGTCCCATCGCTAGTGTGCCAACTATAAAATCACTTAAATCTTCATAACCTGCCACTGTAGCAGAGGTAACCGATCTAACAACTGTGTCAGACACTTGTTGTCTTATATTTCGTAGAACTTAAGGCTTATCCTTACGATGTGTTTCCGTAAAATACAGAAAGAAGTCTTTTTTGATGGGCTGGCTGCGTTCAAATTCAAAAGTTCTTACTGCACGAGGAGTTTTCGGAAAGAGTAAGGGAATTTGTTATTTCGTTCAATGTATCACTCCGGTCTGCACGAATTCTGCGTTACAGTGTCGGGAAACATGTCTGATGAGCAACTGTACAGTCTTAGTCATGACGGATGTTTGGGTTGCCAAGTGTCAAAATTGTTACCCGTGTTCTGATTATTATTTACTTTGCATAAAAATGGAACAGAGAATTTGTATTAAATCTTGCTGATTTTTTTAAAAGTCTTTAGTCTTATGACTGGTTTGGTGCGACCCACAACGAAATCCTTTCCTGTGGCAGCCTCTTCAGCACAGAGTAGCACTTGCAACCTATTTCCTCTATTATTTGCTGGATGTATTACAATCTCTGTTTTCCTATACAGATCTTACCCTCTCTAGCTCTCTCTAATACAGTCGACGTTATTTCACGATGTCTTAACATGCTCATGTCTTATCATTATGTGACTTTTTCTTGTCAGTGTTCCCATTTACTCCTTTCCTCTCCGATTCTGCGCAGATCCGCGTCGTTCCTTACCTCTTCTCTCCACCTAATTTTCAACGTTCTTCTGTAGCACCACATCTCAAATGCTTCGATTTTCTTCTGTTCCAGTTTTCCTATATTCCATGTTTGTCTGCCATACAAAGCTGTGCTCCAGACTTTTTCCTCAAATTAAGACCTGTGTTTGATACCAGTAGACTTCTCTTGGTCAGGAATTCCCTTTTTGCCAGGGCCAGTTTGCTTTTTATATCCTCTTTGCTCCGTCCGTCATGGGCTATTTCGCTGCCTAGGTCGCAGAATTCCTTAACTTCATTTACTTCGTGATCATCAATCTTGACGTTAAGTTTATCGTTGTTCACAGAGTAAAGGACGCGGTTCTAGGCGCTCAGTTCGGAACCGCGAGACTGCTACGGTCGCAGGTTCGAATCCTGCCTCGGGCAAGGATGTGTGTGATGTCCTTAGGTTAGTTAGGTTTAAGTAGTTCTGAGTTCTAGGGGACTGATGACCACAGATGTTAAGTCCCATAGTGCTCAGAGCCATTAGAGTAAAGGACATCAAAGTATTAGTAATGTTAATCACTGTTTCAGTGAAAGTGCTATGAGTAAAAGAAAAGTTTAGGAGTGGTGTAAGCGCTTCGAAGAAAGTTATGAAGATGCAGAAGATGACGAGAAGGCTCGACGACCAAGCACAGAATACGATGAAATCGTGGAAAAGTGAAAGAAATGATTATGAATGATGGTCTAATCACTATCAGAGAAGTCTCTAGTAATTTTAGCATTTCAGTTGACTCATGCTATGAAATTTATTGTACTGGTTTGTGTAAATTAGTTCCAAAATTGTTGAGTTTTGAACAAAAATGTGGTCAATGCAAATGGCTCAAGAGTATTTAGACGAAGTCAACAACGATACAGAACTTCTCAATGGCTCTGAGCACTATGGGACTTAACTTCTGAGGTCATCAGTCCCCTAGAACTTAGAACTACTTAAACCTAATTAACTGAAGGACATCACACACATCCATACCCGAGGCAGTATTTGAACCTGCGACCGCAGCGGTCACGCGGTTCCAGACTATAGCGCCTAGAACTTCTGAAACGGATCATAATGGGTGATGAAAAGTGAGTTGACGGATATGACGATGAAACCGAGGCTGAGTGGTACCAGTGAAACCATTCACGATCGTCAAGATTGAAGAGGACAAGTGCGATCAAATGCACTCGGTGTTCTTCGATTTTAATTCTATAGTGCACCACGACGTCCTGCCGCAAGGTGAAACGAACAATGAGAAGTAGTCCTGACAAGTAGAACGCAATTTACGTGAAGCGATATAAAAATGTTTGGGTTTGTAGCACAACAACTCGCGATTTCTGAACGATGATGTCCTTTACTCTGTTTGAAATTCATTGCGTATAACTGAAACTCTACCACCTGGTGAGCAAGATGTATGAGACAGGCGAAATACCCTCAGACTTCAAGAAGAATATAATAATTCCGATCCCAAAGAAAGCAGTTTAATAAGTCACGGATGCAAAATACTAACGGGTATTCTCTACAGACGAATGGAAAAACTGGTAGAAGCTGACCTCGGGGAAGATCAGTTTGGATTCCGGAGAAATATTGGAACATGTGAGACAATACTGGCCCTACGACTTATCTTAGAAGCTGGATTAAGGAATGGCAAACCTACTTTTCTAGAATTTGTAGACTTAGAGAAATCTTTCGACAATGTTGACTGGAATACTCTCTTTCAAATTCTGAAGGTGGCAGGGGTAAAATACAGGGAGCGAAAGGCTATTTACAATTTGTACAGAAACCAGATGGCAGTTACAAGAGTTGAGGGGCATGAAAGGGAAGTAGTGGTTGGGAAGGGAGTGAGACAGGGTTGTAGCCCATCACCGATGTTATTCAATCTGTATATTGAGCAAGCAGTGAAGGAAACAAAAGAAAAATTCGGAGTAGGCAAAGGCCTTGGAAGAGCAGCTGAGCGGAATGGACAGTGTCATGAAAGGAGGGTATAAGATGAACATCAACATAAGGAAAACGAGGATAATGGAATGTAGTCGAATTAAGTCGGGTGATGCTAAGGGAATTAGATTAGGAAATGAGACACTTAAAGTAGTAAAGGAGTTTTGCTATTTGGGGAGCAAAATAACTGATGATGGTCAAAGTAGAGAGGATATAAAATGTAGACTGGCAATGGCAAGGAAAGCGTTTCTGAAGAAGAGAAATTTATTAACATCGAGTATTGATTTAAGTGTCATTAAGTCGTTTTGAAAGTATTTGTATGGAGCGTAGCCATGTATGGAAGTCAAACATGGACGATAACTAGTTCGGACCAGAAGAGAATAGAAGCTTTCGAAATGTGGTGCTACAGAAGAATGCTGAAGATTAGATGGGTAGATCATATAACTAATGAGGAGGTATTCAATAGGATTGGGAAGAAGAGAAGTTTGTGGCACAACTTAACTAGAAGAAGGGATCGGTTGGTAGGACTTGTTCTGAGGCATCAAGGGATCACCAATTTAGTATTGGAGGGCGGCGTTGAGGGTAATAATCGTAGAGGGAGACCAGGAGATGAATACGCTAAACAGATTGAGAAGGATGTAGGTTGCAGTAGGTACTGGGAGATGAAGAAACTTGCACAGGACAGAGTAGCATGGAGAGCTGCATCAAACCAGTCTCAGGACTGAAGACCACAACAAGAACTGAATGTTTCGCCAAAACAGTACTATAATGATGATCTAGCCTCCATATTCGCTCCATGTGACTTTTTTATGATCCCAAATGTAAAGAAACTTTAAAACCTGAGATGAGATTAGAAACACATATCTTAAGGAGCTAAAATCTATACCAAACATAGTTTCACAAGTGTTTTGGGAATTAGAAAAAGCTCTTGCAAAACGTGTAAAATTTAGCGGAGAATAAATTGAAGAGGGTAACAATGATATAGATTGATAAATAAATCCAGCATTAGATCCAATATTTATCACAATAGTTAACCCGCTTCAACTACCGTTGCCTATGACGCCAAAAACACCACGACCCTGACAATACAGATCTCTCTACCAGAATCTTTTTTCGTTTACATATCTCATCCAAATAAATCCTATTTCACGCAGTATCTTGCGAAAACTTCCTTCGACTAAGGAATATATATATATATATATATATATATATATATATATATATATATATATATATATGGATATTTCAACGATTAGTAATTTGCGTAAGGGCAGTACTATTTTTTGATTTATGTAATAGCCTTGCATCTTTTGTGCAATTACCGATCTTGTAAAGCTGCCTATAGCGATGGGTCTCCTCAAAAATTCGTAGTGCTCTATCTTGGCGAGTAAACCAAGTGGCTTTTATTTGCTTTCCTTTCCGACGCGGCCCAGTGCGGCAAGTCTGGCTTACAGCCCTTTGATTGAGACTGATAAAATCTGCCAAAAGTTCTTTTTGTATCAGCTCCCTAATTTGAGCTGCAATTACGTAGGAGAGATCAAACGTTCTTTATTTTTAAAATACGTCTTCTTTATACTTTTTACATTTCCTTGTTATGTCACTGCACGCTGCAGTGAACTGCTGGATAGGAACCGGGCCCCTTCTTTTGGGTGTGTCTATAGGACAGTTGCAGAGCTAGTCCGGAAAAGACGACTTCCCCCACCAAAAGCACTGCTGTCTGATGAGTTTACCGATAGACTGTATCTGAAGTGTCCTGGGCTCTGTGTGAAACTCAACAGCTTCCATCTCCATACGTCACTCCGTAGAAGCATCACAAAATCTGGTGATGTACTACGGCTGCGTTTCCGCCACTAAACACTGCCTATGACATGTGACTGGTCGAATGCACATCTGTTGCTTACGGGTGTTAGTTCAAGCTGCCACAGTACTTACTGCGCTGAAGTAGCTTGTACGGTAGAAATAAAATCGGCCTTGGAACATTTAGCATTGTCGGTGTGTTGTGTATTTTTTTTTTTTTTACCCAAGCAAGGCGTATTGAGGAATTTATGGCACAGCTGAATTGGTATGATATGATATGAAAAAATGTGTACCTTCAAGGTTGTTTACGGTCAAAAAGTGTTACCTGTGGCTTGAGCTGCCGGAGATTGCAGTCATATGTGCGTGAAATGCGTTTGGGTGAGTGAGTATGTGTGTGTGTGTGTGTGTGTGTGTGTGTGTGGTCTATTTCTGACAAGCTTATTTCGTGATAGTCTTTTTGTTGCGCCTATCTGCGACTCAGTATCTCCGCTACATGGTGAGTAGCAACAATCCTTTTCATAATATTGTTACATTTATTACATATTTCAATTGTGTTAATCTGGATGGTTCTTAGAAAATTTTGAGGGCGTAACCTGCTCTATCACACTTAAAACTAAGCATCTGGCGCAGTCCTATGATCCACTCTTGGAGAAACGTAGGCTAATTTAGTACCGTCTGGATAAAACAGCTCTACCTAACGTAAACGTCCAATCCACTAACCAAGTTAATAGAAAGGGTACACAGTCTCAGATTTTACGGTTATTGGCAAAAGGGTTTCCCATCTACAGCTTCAGGCATTCAATTGAGAAATGCTTTGTAATAGTCTTCTACAAAATGGTCTTATAAATCGACTTAAGAAATTTTATTTTCCTTATAAATGGTTAAAGACGCATTTTACAAATACTAACGGAATTAGTAGATAAGGTTACTTTTCTTCCTTCGTAGGTACGGTGACTGTCAAACTTGCTTTGCTGCAGCTCAGATAAGTTTCTTCATGCATGTAGATGACATGCACTCTAATTTCAAAATATACACCGATTTTGATCAATTTTCATTCTCTATTGTAAATTTTCACAAATCCGACGTTTATGATCAAATTGTATTATATGCTGCTCTAACAAACACTTATTCGCTTATATAGCTCCATCCATACTAACTCGCTTTGGTTGAGGCCCCTGGTTACTTATAACAAGAAACAATGGCGGATCTTCACAAATAGTTTTAAATTTAAAAATTATCATAAACACAACAGCAAATTTTACATGGAATTTATTCCATTACAAAATAATTAGCAACATAGTCAATAGAAAGAGGTTAATTACACAAAATCATAAAATCTGTGATATTTGAATTAGAAAAAGTCAATAAATTTATGATGCTTCAATGGTATTTCTAATTAAAGACGTTAATATTGAATGATGATATTTACTATCATTTGTGTCCCATCATATCATTTTTTTTAGAGTAAAAATTACTGTTGCATATTACTTTCGAAGCGGAAAATACAAATATGTATTCCGTCGTTCGATTTCATTATCTGAATAGTAATAATCTGTCACGTTTATAATTAAACAATATATGTAAACGGAGTAGGTTTAATAATGAATAGGAAAATAGGAATGCGGGTAAGCTACTACAAACAGCATAGTGAACGCATTATTGTGGCCAAGATAGATACGAAGCCCACACCTACTACAGTAGTACAAGTTTATATGCCAACTAGCTCTGCAGATGACGAAGAAATTGAAGAAATGTATGATGAAATAAAAGAAATTATTCAGATAGTGAAGGGAGACGAAAATTTAATAGTCATGGGTGACTGGAATTCGAGTGTAGGAAAAGGGAGAGAAGGAAACGTAGTAGGTGAATATGGATTGGGGCTAAGAAATGAAAGAGGAAGCCGCCTGGTAGAATTTTGCACAGAGCACAACTTAATCATAGCTAACAGTTGGTTTAAGAATCATGATAGAAGGTTGTGTACATGGAAGAACCCTGGAGATACTAAAAGGTATCAGATAGATTATATAATGGTAAGACAGAGATTTAGGAACCAGGTTTTAAATTGTAAGACATTTCCAGGGGCAGATGTGGACTCTGACCACAATTTATTGGTTATGACCTGTAGATTAAAACTGAAGAAACTGGAAAAAGGTGGGAATTCAAGGAGATGGGACCTGGATAAACTGAAAGAACCAGAGGTTGTAGAGAGTTTCAGGGAGAGCATAAGGGAACAATTGACAGGAATGGGGGAAAGAAATACAGTAGAAGAAGAATGGGTAGCTTTGAGGGATGAAGTAGTGAAGGCAGCAGAGGATCAAGTAGGTAAAAAGAAGAGGGCTAGTAGAAATCCTTGGGTAACAGAAGAAATATTGAATTTAATTGATGAAAGGAGAAAATATAAAAATGCAGTAAGTGAAGCAGGCAAAAAGGAATACAAACGTCTCAAAAATGAGATCGACAGGAAGTGCAAAATGGCTAAGCAGAGGACAAATGTAAGAATGTGGAGGCTTATCTCACTAGGGGTAAGATAGATACTGCCTACAGGAAAATTAAAGAGACCTTTGGAGATAAGAGAACCACTTGTATGAACATCAAGAGCTCAGATGGAAACCCAGTTCTAAGCAAAGAAGGGAAAGCAGAAAGGTGGAAGGAGTATATAGAGGGTCTATACAAGGGCGATGCACTTGAGGACAATATTATGGAAATGGAAGAGGATGTAGATGAAGATGAAATGGGAGATACGATACTGCGTGAAGAGTTTGACAGAGCACTGAAAGACCTGAGTCGAAACAAGGCCCCCGGAGTAGACAACATTCCATTGGAACTACTGACGGCGTTGGGAGAGCCAGTCCTGACAAAACTCTACCATCTGGTGAGCAAGATGTATGAAACAGGCGAAATACCCTCAGACTTCAAGAAGAATATAATAATTCCAATCCCAAAGAAAGCAGGTGTGGACAGATGGGAAAATTACCGAACAATCAGTTTAATAAGCCACAGCTGCAAAATACTAACACGAATTCTTTACAGACGAATGGAAAAACTAGTAGAAGCCGACCTCGGGGAAGATCAGTTTGGATTCCGTAGAAATACTGGAACACGTGAGGCAATACTGACCTTGCGACTCATCTTAGAAGAAAGATTAAGGAAAGGCAAACCTACGTTCCTAGCATTTGTAGACTTAGAGAAAGCTTTTGACAATGTTGACTGGAATACTCTCTTTCCAATTCTAAAGGTGGCAGGGGTAAAATACAGGGAGCGAAAGGCTATTTACAATTTGTATAGAAACCAGATGGCAGTTATAAGAGTCGAGGGGCATGAAAGAGAAGCAGTGGTTGGGAAGGGAGTAAGACAGGGTTGTAGCCTCTCCCCGATGCTATTCAATCTGTATATTGAGCAAGCAGTAAAGGAAACAAAAGAAAAATTCGGAGTAGGTATTAAAATCCATGGAGAAGAAATAAAAACTTTGAGGTTCGCCGATGACATTGTAATTCTGTCAGAGACAGCAAAGGACTTGGAAGAGCAGTTGAACGGAATGGATAGTGTCTTGAAAGGAGGATATAAGATGAACAACAACAAAAGCAAAACGAGGATAATGGAATGTAGTCGAATTAAGTCGGGTGATGTTGAGGGTATTAGATTAGGAAATGAGACACTTAAAGTAGTAAAGGAGTTTTGCTATTTGGGGAGCAAAATAACTGATGATGGTCGAAGTAGAGAGGATATAAAATGTAGACTGGCAATGGCAAGGAAAGCGTTTCTGAAGAAGAGAAATTTATTAACATCGAGTATAGATTTAAGTGTCAGGAAGTCATTTCTGAAAGTATTTGTATGGAGCGTAGCCATGTATGGAAGCAAAATATGGACGGTAAATAGTTTGGACAAGAAGAGAATAGAAGCTTTCGAAATGTGGTGCTACAGAAGAATGCTGAAGATTAGATCACATAACTAATGAGGAAGTATTGAATAGGATTGGGGTGAAGAGAAGTTTGTGGGACAACTTGACCAGAAGAAGGGATCGGTTGGTAGGACATGTTCTGAGGCATCAAGGGATCACCAATTTTGTATTGGAGGGCAGCGTGGAGGGTAAAAATCGTAGGGGGAGACCTAGAGATGAATACACTAAGCAGATTCAGAAAGATGTAGGTTGCAGTAGGTACTGGGAGATGAAGAAGCTTGCACAGGATAGAGTAGCATGGAGATCTGCATCAAACCAGTCTCAGGACTGAAGACCACAACAACAACAACAACAAGATGTAAACCGAGAGAACCATAAACTTTCGTATTTAATAGTTAATCATAATGTTTAGTTTCACAGGTGATGTATTAACCTGTTCATTATTGTGTGTCCTGCCACATTACAACGAAAAATGTAAATGGGTAAAATTTCTGTCTAATTCTATACAAGTGTTCCACTAACACTCATTTGTGTTACGTAATTGGAGTGGTTATTTAAAAACAATTTCCAAAATCGTGAAGGAAAGATGCCATCGAGGATGGAAAAAGATCATTTCTTCGCTATTAGAATAGATATTTTAGATATATTTTAGAGATCATTAAAATAATGTATATAATGTATAACTCTCTATTCAGACAGTGATATATATTACTGTAAGTTTTATTGTTTGCTGCTGAACCCTTTTACAGGTAGTAAAAGCTGTGAGCATCGCATTTCCTGTAGAGAGTTTTTGCTTGAACCTTTTCCTGGCTGGAGAACCTGGGTGTTACCCACTCCACGCTCACACGACGGTCTCTTATTGAAAGTGGTGAACCCATGTTTCTGAAGTGGTAGGGAGCTTTAATCTGCGAGAGGTTAGATGCTTAGAAATAAAACACTTTCAATAATATTTATTTGCCTCAGCGGCGTTGTAACACTGAAAAAATAAACAAGTTAAAATACCCCTCACGATAGCCACCATAAAATCATTAACAATTACGTAAGTAAAAACGACACAGAATTTACGAAAATATATAAACTCTGTGCACATGACTTTCAGATAATGCAAGCAGTAAGAGAATCAATGTCGACAAGTTTACAAGTCTCGAAATATAAGTCACAAATGGTGTGTTAACGTAAAGCTACCAGCTTGCGTTCGTTCAGGCATCGTCGGGTACTTTCATATCTAAAACAGACACAATGTAACATTAAAGCCAGATGAGTACAAATCACACGCCAGAATATCGTGCAACGCCCTTGTAACTTATACTAAACCTTTCAAGTTCGCATACCTTGCGACTGTAATTCTGAATGAAAGAAGTGACTGTGGCAATGTAAAGAAAAACGAACAATGCGAAACTAATGGTGGTTTTATCCTTTGGCTGTTAAAGGGCAACACATCATTCTAAAAATTATTTTCTTGTATACGAAAGGACACAGAAATGAGACTCCCAAAATAGTCACCATTAAAATATTAAATTCTGTTTGCCCTTTACAAGTATGCTCAAAATAAATCTGTCGTGGACTGTTGACGTGGAATGCTGATGCACATTAAAAAACCTGAGATAAATTTAACCGTCACTGAAGAAAGGCAAGCGGTATTATAAGCGAGAACCCAAACTGAATTTCACTCGACCAACACGGGATTTCATGAATTCCAACAAACTTTTAGGCTCTTTCGCTAAACTTGGCAGAAAGGTGCTCATCATTCCTTGGTTCGCCTTTACTTTGCTGTAAGCTAATCTCGACGGCACAGCAGGCACAACAAAAGCAGTAGAAATAGGAAATGTGCCGACTCCGAAGATGTAAAACCGCGACCATACACGCCAAGGGAAGCAATAATTCTTCTCGTCTTTTCCACGGCTACAGATTAAACGACGAATCGGACCTCTGTCCTCGGCGAGCGAGCACAGTTACTCAGCAGAATGGCAGACAAACTTTCCGAAAAGGAAGGAGCATGCCTCAGTGAGCGATTCCGCTCCCTTTCGCGAGACGCCGACCAATCAATCGCTTGAAGATATCGAGCAAAGAAGTTTCATGACCGGAAGGAATCAATTCTAGCAAGGTCATGGCTCAGTTTTATTTCCAGTGATGATTCGTATCAAAAACATTTCACCTACATCAGCATGACGGTCCAGTAGCTCATGACGGTTTCCACGTGAGTGTGTTTGCTCTCTACATTCATCTGTCTTGGGATCCATATTATACAGACTCTGTGACAGACGGGCTTGTTATGAATGATGTCATCCAGATAACCATGACATTAGGTTTCCACTTCAACAGTAACATGCCGGTTATTCAAAACGAATTCGCACATCTTATCAATGTTGCCATCAGTAGTGGACGTGAAGGGACATCCTGCTCTGTCCCCGAACCTTAATGCCTGCTTCGCCGCTTGTATGGGTTCAGACCACTGGGAATCGCTTCGAAATGGTATAACATGCCCCCATGTTGGTCTGGAAGTCTTGTGGATGATGTTTACACCATAAGAGCCAAACGGTGAAAACTGCCACAAGCAAAGAGAGCGGTGTCATTACCAGCGTGTTATTGCTATAACCCGTACTGCTGTCCCAAAGACGATTGGTACAAGTGTAGATACTGCCACAATCACATACAATATAAACTGCAAAATGATTTCTGAAAGAGCTAGGTGACCGTAGAGGAGCTGGCTTGAAATGTGTTATTCAGCAATAAACTGAAATCGGATTGTGATAAAGCAACGAAACTGGCATACAGACGAACATATATAAGGCACATTACCATCAAACACAGCCTCACAGGATATATGCAATTTCATGCAAGAGGTAGTAGTTCACACCCAAGAACTGCTTATAATTTAGCGAGAAATTGTACGTGAGTCGTTAGTAAGCAGTATGCTTTCAATAAAAGCGTTGGCTTTCGTTCTAACAGCTGAAATTCATAATTAAATGTAGAAATCATACTTCCTTAAGTAGAAAGTCAGTAGCGTGCAGTATGAGAGATAGGCATAAATTCTCCTTCCGTATAGGCATCATGCAGCTGAGTTACGAGGTAGTAACAGACTTACATGTCACTTATGTTTAAGTGATGTATAACTCATCAACAGGGCGTCGTTGATTGGTTGTTCAGGCTTTGAGCAAATAATGAAACCATTTAAACTTTTATTAGAACTAGAGCACATAGAACGCTTTATTGAAAGCCCGGTTAGTTTTTCAGTAAACGTAACTCCATTTTGCAATTATGGAGTGGGGGGCTGCGGCTGGTAAACGAATTATAAATGTAATATTTTAACAGTCATAAATTTATAGCATGAGTGTGGCACTCATGCTGATATATGAATTATAAAAATAATATTTTAACAATCGTAATTTTATAGTACATACACTCCTGGAAATTGAAATAAGAACACCGTGAATTCATTGTCCCAGGAAGGGGAAACCTTATTGACAAATTCCTGGGGTCAGATACATCACATGATCACACTGACAGAACCACAGGCACATAGACACAGGCAACAGAGCATGCACAATGTCGGCACTAGTACAGTGTATATCCACCTTTCGCAGCAATGCAGGCTGCTATTCTCCCATGGAGACGATCGTAGAGATGCTGGATGTAGTCCTGTGGAACGGCTTGCCATGCCATTTCCACCTGGCGCCTCAGTTGGACCAGCGTTCGTGCTGGACGTGCAGACCGCGTGAGACGACGCTTCATCCAGTCCCAAACATGCTCAATGGGGGACAGATCCGGAGATCTTGCTGGCCAGGGTAGTTGACTTACACCTTCTAGAGCACGTTGGGTGGCACGGGATACATGCGGACGTGCATTGTCCTGTTGGAACAGCAAGTTCCCTTGCCGGTCTAGAAATGGTAGAACGATGGGTTCGATGACGGTTTGGATGTACCGTGCACTATTCAGTGTCCCCTCGACGATCACCAGTGGTGTACGGCCAGTGTAGGAGATCGCTCCCCACACCATGATGCCGGGTGTTGGCCCTGTGTGCCTCGGTCGTATGCAGTCCTGATTGTGGCGCTCACCTGCACGGCGCCAAACACGCATACGACCATCATAGGCACCAAGGCAGAAGCGACTCTCATCGCTGAAGACGACACGTCTTATTCGTCATTCCATTCACGCCTGTCGCGACACCACTGGAGGCGGGCTGCACGATGTTTGGGCGTGAGCGGAAGACGGCCTAACGGTGTGCGGGACCGTAGCCCAGCTTCATGGAGACGGTTGCGAATGGTCCTCGCCGATACCCCAGGAGCAACAGTGTCCCTAATTTGCTGGGAAGTGGCGGTGCGGTCCCCTACGGCACTGCGTAGGATCCTACGGTCTTGGCGTGCATCCGTGCGTCGCTGCGGTCCGGTCCCAGGTCGACGGGCACGTGCACCTTCCGCCGACCACTGGCGACAACATCGATGTACTGTGGAGACCTCACGCCCCACGTGTTGAGCAATTCGGCGGTACGTCCACCCGGCCTCCCGCATGCCCACTATACGCCCTCGCTCAAAGTCCGTCAACTGCACATACGGTTCACGTCCACGCTGTCGCGGCATGCTACCAGTGTTAAAGACTGCGATGGAGCTCCGTATGCCACGGCAAACTGGCTGACACTGACGGCGGCGGTGCACAAATGCTGCGCAGCTAGCGCCATTCGACGGCCAACACCGCGGTTCCTGGTGTGTCCGCTGTGCCGTGCGTGTGATCATTGCTTGTACAGCCCTCTCGCAGTGTCCGGAGCAAGTATGGTGGGTCTGACACACCGGTGTCAATGTGTTCTTTTTTCCATTTCCAGGAGTGTATATTCAGAATATAACCAAGGATGTATATGTAGGTGTGGCAGTTCGCACACAGGGTGCAGAACACAAATTACCTATCAGAAATAAATCATAAGAATGGCAGTGAAATTGGAAAGTAAACATTAATCCTATACGTTGTCAAGAAATACGTAAAATTATAAGCGACAGGAATCCTACATTTTTTGAACGGAACAGCATGAAGAATGTAATGAGATAACTAACGTAAAATTGCAAGAAACTATAAAGGTGAAAAAACAACGTATTATAAATAGTGGCATTGGAATAATAACTATGATGAATTCCGACGAACATCTACATCTACATCTCAACATCTACATATATACTCCGCTAGCCACCAAACGGTGTGTGACGGAGGGCTCAATTGGCGCCAAAGTCCCGAGTTCGAATCTCGGTCAGGCACACGGTTTTAATCAGCCAGGAAGTTTCATTCGACAAACAACTTGTATTTGAAAAAGTGGCCATACAAGTGGGTTGGCAATGAGCACAAAAAAACTGAACGTAGTAGACTACTAAATCGTCTATGAAATGAAGACAACATGGACGAATTGTCATATGTAAAATAGAACCAGTGTTATTGTAAACAGCGAAGAGTATCGCTAAAGATAACGGTACTCTTAGCTAATGAGTACTCTTAAAATATGACATGAATAAGGAAGGAATCTAATAGGTTTGATGATGAATAATGACAACCGTAGTCATTAGCTACTGTAAGAATAAAGGGTAAAGAGAAAACAGCATAAAAGTGCTTAACCAAGCGAGTATAAATAATGTGAATTGATTCGCACAAAAGGATCAGTTCTACACCTGTACACATCTTGTGGAAATCAGGTGAATCTATAGGCAAAAATAAAACATAAGGAGATAAGTACTGTAGTAGTCTGAAAACAATATTTGTAGTCTGCTAAATAGTTTTCGTTAGCACCAACAAAGAGAAAAACATGAAGTATAAAAAAGCAGAAAACATGCAATAACAGATGACATATGGTAAACTTATATCATTCTACTGACTCACTATAAAAACGCAAAACGTTTAATGTCGTCTAGTAAAACGGAAGAAGATAAAATACTGAAATACCGTACGTAAAACAAAAATATTATACGGTAAAATTTCAGGAGTCAACTTCTGAACCTAACAATGTACAGAAATAAACAGTGAACGATTATCTGTGTTAGGAATGTAATATCAGCAATATCATCCCAAATATTAAAAAACAAAATCTAAATATGTCATATGCACTATAATACAAAAATTAGTTAAATACACTAGACGTCCATGATAATACATACCATTAAATCCAATGCTCAGTTGATTGCAAAGCTATCACCGTAAAGATACAATTAATAATCACATATCAGAGTATGAACATAAACTAAAGAGCAACAGAGATCAGAATGACCAGTGAATCTATTTAGTAACACGTTATGAGAACACGGACCAAGCTGAATACCTCATTTAATGATTAAAAGACTGTTAGGCACCTAAGTTAACACACCCGTAGCCAACGTGAAATGCAAAAAAGACCGTAGTCAGTAATGGTATGTAGGCCTGGTAGAAAGTATTTGTTTCACAAAGAGAATACGTGAACTAAAGTGTGCCCTAAAGGGAGTGAACGAAACTATAAATGCCTAAATCAACTTGTGTAAATAGGATTATTAAAAAGCGAAAACCAAAGAAAGGAGAAGGGGATGAGGTATGGTAGAAATGTCGCACTGCCCTGGCAGCAGCATGATAACAGTGGTTGTACTATCATATTTGTGTATCAACACCATGTAGAGGATGGCGAACCACAGTCGATTTCCGAGATTATACCGAATAATGAAACACTGGAAAGTATCGTGTATGTATTGTGTATTGTGTACTGCACTGGGGACCTAGAAACGGCGGAGAGGCTTCGTCCCGCCGTAGTCATCAGTGGTTCACAACCCCACAACAGGCCACAGCGGTCCTCCCACCCGCCACACACCGAAAAAAAAGGTTCAAATGGCTCTGAGCACTATGGGACTTAACATCTGAGGTCATCAGTCCCCTAGACTTAGAACTACTTAAAACTAACTAACCGAAGGACATCACACACATCCATGCCCGAGGCAAGATTCGAATCTGCGACCGTAGCAGCAGCGCGGTTCCAGACTGAAGCGTCTAGAACCGCTCGGCCACCGCGGCCGGCCGCCCCACACCGAACCCAGGGTTATTCTCCGGTTCGGCCCCCAGTGGACACCCCCCCCCCCCCCTCTCCTCCACCCGGGAATATACCAGACTAGTGTAACCCCAAATGTTTGCGTGGTAGAGTAATTATGGTGTGCGCGTACTTGGAGACAGTGTTTGCGCAGCAATCGCCGACATAATGTAACTGAGGTGGAATAATCCGCACGGCGGATCCGCTCCGGGGACCAGCACGCCTTTCCGCTCGGGAAGCAGCGCGTTAGACCGCACAGCTAGCCGGGCGAACTATCCTACAGTAGTCTCACTATCGACAATTGAGAAAAATATACACAGATATACTATTTAACTACGTCAATGTACGGTAAATATGTGGAACTGTGCCCCACAAAAGGCATTACAGAAACTATTCTGTTTAAAACACAGATAAAAGCGCAAACAAAAAATAAAACTGACATTATGCGTTATACAGAGTGCGGTATTAAACGAAAGTGCCGGTAGTGGTCCAAGTGCTGTCAGAGAGGGGAAGCAACGTAAATTTTTACATCACAGTGAATATGCACGTACGGATCCCTTATAACCCAACCGTGGTAAACTCGACAGAAAAGGTTACTGCAACCTTCCAAAACGTGTTAGCGTTGTTGAAGAGTTGTATACCTATAACGCTTGAGCAACCTGAGTGAGGTGATTAGTTGTTTTTTTTTTCTACAACACACTGCTCCCATTTAATAACCGACCTGTTGAAGAGGACACAACTCGATTACTCTTTATTTTCCTGTTTGTTTTCGGTGCTGAGAAAAGTGCAGTTAATCAACTTATTCGTACAGCATCGAACTTATTAAATGTACAGGGTGTATAAAAAATCGTCCTATTTGGCACGTCTATATTTCTGAAACTAAAATATATATACAGGGTGAGTCACCTAACGTTACCGCTGGATATATTTCGTAAACCACATCAAATACTGACGAACCGATTCCACAGGCCGAACGTGAAGAGAGGGGTAGTGTAACTGGTTAATACAAACCATAAAAAAATGCGCGGAAGTATGTTTTTTAACACAAACCTACGTTTTTTTAAAAATGGAACCCCGTTAGTTTTGTTAGCACATCTTAACATATAAACAAATACGTAATCAGTGCCGTTTGTTGCATGGTAAAATGTTAATTACATCCGGAGATATTGTAACCTAAAGTTGACGCTTGAGTACCACTCCTCCGCTGTTCGATTGTGTGTATCAGAGAGCACTGAATTACGTAGGGATCCAAAGGGAACGGTGATGGACCTTAGGTACAGAAGATACTGGAACAGCACATTACGTCCACATGCTAAAACCTTTTTATTGGTCTTTTTCACTGACCATGAGGGGTGAGGTACACGTACACACGTGGTTTCCCTTTTCAATTACGGAGTGGAATAGAGTGTGTCCCGACATGTCAGGCCAATAGATATTCAATGTGGTGGCCATCATTTGCTGCACACAATTGCAATCTCTGGCGTAATGAATGTCGTACATGAGGGGTGAGGTACACGTACACACGTGGTTTCCCTTTTCAATTACGGAGTGGAATAGAGTGTGTCCCGACATGTCAGGCCAATAGATATTCAATGTGGTGGCCATCATTTGCTGCACACAATTGCAATCTCTGGCGTAATGAATGTCGTACACGCCGCAGTACATCTGGTGTAATGTCGCCGCAGGCTGCCACAATACGTTGTTTCATATCCTCCGTGGTTGTAGGCACATCACGGTAGACATTTTCCTTTAACGTACTCCACAGAAAGAAGTCCAGAGGTGTAAGGTCAGGAGAACAGGCTGGCCAATTTATGCGTCCTCCACGTCCTATGAAACGCCCGTCGAACGTGTACCTCACCCCTGGTAATGTACATGTGCGTCAGTGAAAAAGACCAATAAAAAGGTGTTAGCATGTGGACGTAATGTGATGTTCCAGTCTCTTCTGTACCTAAGGTCCATCACCGTTCCCTTTGGATCCCTACGTAATTCGGTGCTCTCCGATACACACGATCGAACAGCGGAGGAGTGGTACTCAAGCGTCAGCTTCAGGTTACAATATCTACGGATTTAATTAACATTTTACAATGCAACAAACGGCACTGATTACGTATTTGTTTATATGTTAAGATGTGCTAACAAAACTAACGGGGTTCCATTTAAAAAAACGTAGGTTTGTGTTAAAAAACATACTTCCGTTCATTTTTTTATGGTTTGTATTAACCAATTACACAAGCCCCTATCCTCACGTTCGGTCTGTGGAATCGATTCGTCAGTATTTGATGTGGTTTACGAAATATATCCAGCGGTAATGTTAGGTGACTCACCCTGTATATACACTCCTGGAAATTGAAATAAGAACACCGTGAACTCATTGTCCCAGGAAGGGGAAACTTTATTGACACATTCCTGGGGTCAGATACATCACATGATCACACTGACAGAACCACAGGCACATAGACACAGGCAACAGAGCATGCACAATGTCGGCACTAGTACAGTGTATATCCACCTTTCGCAGCAATGCAGGCTGCTATTCTCCCATGGAGACGATCGTAGAGATGCTGGATGTAGTCCTGTGGAACGGCTTGCCATGCCATTTCCACCTGGCGCCTCAGTTGGACCAGCGTTCGTGCTGGACGTGCAGACCGCGTGAGACGACGCTTCATCCAGTCCCAAACATGCTCAATGGGGGACAGATCCGGAGATCTTGCTGGCCAGGGTAGTTGACTTACACCTTCTAGAGCACGTTGGCTGGCACGGGATACATGCGGACGTTCATTGTCCTGTTGGAACAGCAAGTTCCCTTGCCGGTCTAGGAATGGTAGAACGATGGGTTCGATGACGGTTTGGATGTACCGTGCACTATTCAGTGTCCCCTCGACGATCACCAGTGGTGTACGGCCATTGTAGGAGATCGCTCCCCACACCATGATGCCGGGTGTTGGCCCTGTGTGCCTTGGTCGTATGCAGTCCTGATTGTGGCGTTCACCTGCACGGCGCCAAACACGCATACGACCATCATTGGCACCAAGGCAGAAGCGACTCTCATCGCTGAAGACGACACGTCTCCATTCGTCCCTCCATTCACGCCTGTCGCGACACCACTGGAGGCGGGCTGCACGATGTTGGGGCGTGAGCGGAAGACGGCCTAACGGTGTGCGGGACCGTAGCCCAGCTTCATGGAGACGGTTGCGAATGGTCCTCGCCGATACCCCAGGAGCAACAGTGTCCTTAATTTGCTGGGAAGTGGCGGTGCGGTCCCCTACGGCACTGCGTAGGATCCTACGGTCTTGGCGTGCATCCGTGCGTCGCTGCGGTCCGGTCCCAGGTCGACGGGCACGTGCACCTTCCGCCGACCACTGGCGACAACATCGATGTACTGTGGAGACCTCGCGCCCCACGTGTTGAGCAATTCGGCGGTACGTCCACCCGGCCTCCCGCATGCCCACTATACGCCCTCGCTCAAAGTCCGTCAACTGCACATACGGTTCACGTCCACGCTGTCGCGGCATGCTACCAGTGTTAAAGACTGCGATGGAGCTCCGTATGCCACGGGAAACTGGCTGACACTGACGGCGGCGGTGCACAAATGCTGCGCAGCTAGCGCCATTCGGCGGCCAACACCGCGGTTCCTGGTGTGACCGCTGTGCCGTGCGTGTGATCATTGCTTGTACAGCCCTCTCGCAGTGTCCGGAGCAAGCATGGTGGGTCTGACACACCGGTGTCAATGTGTTCTTTTTTCCATTTCCAGGAGTGTACAATAAGTTTTGTGTTTTAAATATCGGAAAATTCAAAAAGTTTTTTTTTCATACCTTTTCATAGGTGTTCAATATTCCCCTCTTAAGGTGCACGGCATATGTCAATGCGGTATTCAAATTGCTCCTACGCTGCAGCGAGCATGTCTTGAGTTATAGCGTCCACAGTCGCTGTTGTGAGATATCTCAGTTCATTCATTGTTGTTGGTCACAGAGGCACGTAGACTCTTATATAAATCACCACAAGAAATCATCACATACGCCACGTCCGGTGACCTTGGAGCCCAGTAATGTGAGGCTGAATCATTTGGTCCAGTGCGACCGATCCATCGTTCAGAAATTTTTTGATTAAAAAATTTCCGCACTTCCAGATGCCAGTGTGGCGGTGCCCTATCCTGTTGATAGATGAAGTTGTTCGAATCAGTCTCCAACTGTGGGAAAAGAAAGGTCTCAAACATGTCGAGTTATGTGCTTCCCATAACATTGTTCTCTGCAAACAAAAATGAACCATACACCTTTTCCAGTTAAACTGCACAAAACTCATTAAATTATGGAGAGTCCCTCTCTTGTTGTACAACCTCGTGTGTTTTGTCTCTACCTCGTATTCTCACATTCTGACGGTTCACCTTTCCATTTAAATGTAATGTAGCCTCGATACTAAACTCTAAGCGTGGAAAAAACTGTCATACTCCATCTTGCAAAGAACGAAATTACAGAACTCCACACGTTGACGTTTTTCACCTTCTTGAAGAACTTGCAGAAGCTGAATTTTGTATGGTTTCATGTGTAAACACCGACGCAGCACACGCCATGCAGACATCGGGGGAATGTAGAGCTGTCTAGCTGCATGGCGAACGGATTTCTACTGACTCCTTGTGGAACTATGGCAGATGCGTTCGACGTCTGTGTCAGACACTCGGGGACGGCCCGTCGATTTGCCTTTACACAAGCAACCTGTTTCTCGGAATTGTTCATGCCATCGTCTAAAGATCTAGCGGATCCACACCATACCTAGTACGAAAGTCACGCTGAACAATTATTACTGATCCGCACTGCGCAAAACTTAGAACACAAAAGGCTTTCCCTTGACCCGACACCATTTTTACTACAACTGTAGTGGGCGCACACCACTGCTACCTATCGGAAACCATGTAAAATTCGAGAATTTGCTCCTCCAACAGAACATTGTTCACGCACATACCTCAAACAACATAATAGTTATGATTTTTTAAATAATTGGATGATTCTTTTTTGATACACGCTGTATTTTGTTGTAAGCTACATTTTGTGTTTAGCCTTAGGGTGGAAATTGGAAATTTGTGACAAGTCTTATGGGACCAAACTGCTGAGGTCGTCTGTCCCTACGCTTACACACTACTTAATCTAACTTAAACTAACTTACACTAAGGACAACACACACACCCATGCCCGAGGGAGGACTCGAACCTCTGTCGGGCTGGAGCCGCGCCGACCGCGACAAGGTGGCCTAGACCGCGCGGACCTTAGGGTACAGCATAGTGGTTGTCCAACAAGAGAACACTCTAAGTAGAACAGTTCGTGCAAGAAATACTATTAGTTTAATTCACTTTCCAACTCTGGAATGTTTGATTCTGTGCATTATTGATAGTCATACTGTACTCTAATCGTAACGGAAACTGCTGCCTTTTAAGACTGAATAATGAGTCGGTTGAAATGAGTAGAACTCTTGTTGCGAATATTGATTAACTTTCGATTTATTGTTAATATATCCCTTCTAAGATATTCCTAAGAGCCTTTCTTGCGAGAGCATAGCGGAAATATTGAGCAAATTTAGGAATTCTTTTGGGAAATTTAGGCTTTTTTCTTGGTCCATCCTTGTATCAATGTAATTAAACTTTTTTTGCCCTTGTATCATACACTGTATTCCATGATTTGTTTGTTAAAGTACGGCCCTTTTTTTTCTTAAACTGTTTGCTCCTACACCCATTGTTTGCTTACGTCATTCTCTTTACAAGAGGATACATTTTTGTGATGAGTCTTTACTCTGTCTTTGCTAGTTGGAAAACGCATCGTTTAAGATGACTGTGCAGGGCTACGAGTGAATGAGATATGAACCGTTTCTAAGCCGTATTCTAGGTTTTCTGGAACATTCTAGAATACTATAGAACATTGGTAAACGTTACTTAAAAAATAAGAATATTCGTAAAAGTTACAGAACAGTATCGAACGGATTTCTTCCCTTGAGAAACACATTGGATTCACTGTGAAGCTACACATTGAAGGTTATATGAAACATTTAATTCCATAACAATATTTGGTGTTCTATTGATTTTTGTGTTGTTGATTGCTTATATGTTAAGAAAAGAAAAACTTTCTGATCTAAATATTTCGTTGTAATTTCGTCTCCCTGCCCTTCCGTATTCTGAGGCTGTCCTACGCCTCTATGACATCTTCGGCGACTATTCATTAAACACTAATCTTTGTTAATTCATTGTGCCGGTGTCCTAATCAACCAATCAGGTGGTTTAATTTAGATCCATGTATAAATCCATATATAATATGTGTTGCTTCACACCGAAACGAATGATAAACCAGAGATTACTCACTTCTTGTGTTAGGCAAAATAGGCATTATTTTTCGTCATGCACAGTCCAACATGACACGCCTGTCACATGCATTTCGTTTGCTGAGGCATGTGTCACTGTGCTGCACAAAACACACCTTCTGGAGTTTTCATATGCAGACAAATGTGCTGCTTCACATACCACCGTTTATCTTGTGCAAGATATGGTTTGCACCTGCTTATTTGTAACGATTTATATGCAGTTGTTATAGGTGAAAACATTGATGATCCCACAAGCTCTGCAATAAAAGAAATTCTAAACTCCTTCAAAATCATTCTATCTTCTGTATCAGTGTAACTGAAGATTATGAGATATAATTCACTAGAGCCATATCAAGAAAATGCCAAATTATGCAGTATCCCCATTTCAGTTTCATTCAAACTTCTGATCACTTGGTACATCATCTAGTAGGTCTTGTAGCATATAAGTGGCCTAATCAACAGCACACAGATTCCGTGATTCCATTCCTACGAAGAGAAAGTGAATAAACCATTACATTTCAGTGATTACAGACTGAAGTTGTACATAATTTTCTTGTCTAATCTTGCAGGTGGGACAAACCCATGACAGCACAAAAGGCTTGAGCTGCTCTTTTACGCTTCCCAAAACACCTCATTCCATGCAGTAGTCTAATATTGGAATTATAAACCTTTTCCAGTACAGTTCAAAAGAATTCCCTGTTTTAATTACTCAACAGGAATCTCAAAACCTTTTCAGCTTACTGGACACACCTTTCCTGCCTTCATGATGTACGGCTTTAATACCATACAAATCAACGCCCTTTAGAAGCCTCCACAGAATGCTCAGTTCAGCAATTACGGAAACACATTCAATTATGTTATCTTTGTCAGCGGTCTTGAAAGTGTCACTCCGGGTCTCCAGTATGTGACCTTCTGTCTTGAGGCACTTGATGATATCACCCAAATATCCAGTCCATTTGTAATTGTACTTACACAGTCCCTATTTCCTGGCGAAATAAACCGATTTCCGTAAACTATACGTTTATAGTACCAATGCAATTATCTGGAATCTTAATGACTTTAGAGACTGACAAACGAAAAAAAAATTCAACTGCAGGAAAGCAACCACAGAAGTATACCTCCAAGAAAACAGCGCTCGAAAACCGAAGATATACAAGGGAATGCATAAGAGCATCTCAAAGCGTGTCTCCTAACATGGCTACCAACTCGAAAAGCATTTGTACAGTATATCTTGCTGAAATGTGAGTCTAATGACAACATTTGACATGTGAAAGCAGCGGTAACATAGGAGTGGCCACAAGCCTAGTCTTCTTTAAGATGGTTTTTAAAAAACTTCCCAGTGTGGAAATCAATTTTTAACTACCATTTTGTATAGTGTGAGTCGGGCCGTGAGTGTTAATCTGATAACTGAAGCGATTAGGGCGACCGCTCGCATAGAGCGGGAAATCCGGGCTCTACCTCCGATCTGGCACAAATTTTCGCTGTCGTCATTCCCTTATACAGCTAGTGGCAGCTCAAGTTCACAACCGCAAACACATCTCATGTCAGTCTCTCGATAATTATGACTTTCAACACTTAGATCCAACTGGAACTTTCAATGAACGAAACAACCATCAAATCATGTAAAAGTACTGTATCTGAAACCAACAGCTGTATGCCTGTTAATATAAATGCAATGGCTCCTAGATAATATGGCTTATCTGGACTACATAAAGATCGCATTCTAGGCATTCTATAACCATCAGCAGTGTTATGGTTTTCTGCTCGTTATTACTTGCCAGCGAAAGAATTAAATTACATCCTTAAATAGAAAACCAATTTTTAACCTAAGTTGGATATAAAAAACTCCAAAGCTCTGGCTGATCAAAGATGTACAGTTGCCACCAACTTCTAAACCATTACCCTTTGATGTCACTAACTTATTTACAAGCGGTCCTACTGATGTGTGTGTATATATATATTACCAGAAATGTTTCACCAATCCAAAGTAAATTCTGCAGAACTATATGACATAATCTCTGTTACTAAAATTTGTGCAAAGAAAATTATTTCCATTTTCAGAACACATATTATAGAGTAACTGATAAAATAGATATGGGTTCTCCTCTGAGTCATATATTTTCTTAAATTGTTATGGACAATTTCGGACAAAATTTCCAACAGAAAGAGGCACTGAACTGCAAAATTAAGTATTAGTTCAGATATGTGGATTATGTGCTGTGTATCGACTGATACCAATAGACTATTAAATACATTACTACAACATTTAAATGCCCAATGTTAAAAAAAAAAAATCTGTTTGCAACGGAGCTGGGAAGTACTTCCATAACTCTCTTAGACCTTAATATAGATATTAACACAAAGAGGTACTTATTTAGTAACTATAAAAAATCATAGGCACAGATGCAAGCTCCCAGCATCCACACATGCGCCAACGTGCAGATTTACATTCAGTGATGTATCGCCTCATATCTGTTCCCTTGTCTGAATCTGGCTTTCAACCAGAATTAAGAATCATGAAACCTTCTTTTTAAAAAATGGTTATAGCTTTGAATGGTTGGTAATACATTACAAAAAAGGAAAGTGCCAACTCACACTATGTCTGCACGCTTTCAACAGGAACCAGTCAGCAGTTACTCAAACTGAAGCAGCATCTCATGTTTCTAGCAAAATTTCACATAATCTAAGTAAAATGGTAAAGCCTCACAACTGCAGACCTGAATTTTATAACACCAGCATATAATTATTTTTATTACACAGTAAAGACAAACTGCAATCTATTGTACAGAGTGGTGCAGATAAAATTACAGGCGGGCATAGTGGCAAAGTATACATTGGTCAGTTAGGCAGAGCTGTGGCAATTAGGTTACCTGAATATGAGAGAAGTCGAAGGTCGTTAATGAAAGATTCAAACTTCGCCTATCATCTTGCAACAGAAAACCACACATATGTTGTAGAACGTGAACTTTTACATTCTGCCAAGAAAAGTAAAAGAGATGGCACTGCCAGAAAAAAAGTATTAGAAATCAAGAAATATATTACACAGAATGCCAGTTTAGTGTTAAATGATCAAACTAAATTCCATATTTTCCTCCTCTTTTAAAGTAAGTGATAATTACAAATTATAGATGGGAATCACGAAATCAGTATTACTTTTCATCGGTTGGTGCACTTCTACAAAAATAGACATTAGTTTCCTTTGTCTGTTAACGTAATTATTTTTTTGTGGAGAAAAACGTAACGCTTTCTTATGTAAAAACACTACATGTTAAAAAATTTTATTCTTCTGTGTCAACAAAATCAACATTTCGTACAAGTTTATTATGACAGTCACATCGGTGCAAGGTTGATAGCTTAGTATTAAGTGATCACACTCCTTTTCCCCCATTATAAACTAAGCTTTAGTAACAAATAATAATTCAAAACTGTGAATTCTAAACTACTTTTCACCAGTTGTTAAATCCACTTTCATAATTGTTAAAACTGTTTCATCTCTTAGTAAATTTAATTATTACTGCATGACAAAAAAATGTTATCCATTGCAATGTAAACACTATATATGTCAACATTCTTGTATCTTCTGTGTAAGTAATAACTGTGTACGTTGCATGTCATTGCATCCTTGTTTGTGGCTTTCAGATGTCACCTGACGTTGGTCTAAGAAGCTGATAGATTGAGCAAATAAATATAATTTTTCAGAACATCAGAGTGTATTTCATTCTTAATGTTATAAGAATGTTCTGCTTAGCACTGATGGATAATTCAATTAAAATTATTTGAACCGTGGAATCAGACACAAGAAGCAATTTACCGACAGGAAGTGTGAAGTACAGCGATGATTTCAAATACAGTGTAACGGCGTTAACTGCAGCACAATCGAGAACCGTAACGAGGCCGTCATTGACATCAGCATCTATGGTCTGCGACCTGCCAAAGCTACAATCCTCCACCGTGTGCCTGCTTCCACGCTGGTCCTCACTTACATGACGACACTTACATCTAATACACTGCCTCTGTTTGAGACATCCCGATAGGACCCAGATTCAGAAACACGGATCTCTTCGTAGCGGTCAGGATTGGAAAATAGATTTAAACCCTCAGAATAAGCAGGTCTTCGTTAGAGCAGCTGTAGAATTAGAAACCAACAGACAGTAATAGACGCTAACCTTATGCTGATAATCACACAGACCTTAGACAATATGGGGTAATGTAGTTATTTTATCACTATGGAGTTATGAAATGAGTATGGTTTGAACAGTACTTCACAAACAGAATGCTAAAATCTGTGCTGCCTTCAAGCAATGTTGGGAGGCTAGAAAAGTCTAGTGACTGGGGAGAAATCGTGAAGGGAGTCCGAAAGGGTTCAATTTTCGGTCCACTCCTACTTCTTATACTTGTAAATGATCTTAGGTTTAACATTCAGGATGCAGTATTGGCACTTTTACCAGATGATCTACTGTTATACCATATACAAAAAGACAGAAAACAGCAAAAAAATATGTAAATGATATTTCACAGAGAATTATTAAGTACATCTCAGAAAATTGACTCCCCAGAAATTTTGAAAGAACACAAACTATATTCACATCTTTGCAACTGATATAGTCATATCAATAACTGAAGTAGCACAATAGCAGGAGTCCATAAACAGTGTTGAATGCTCCAAATTTTTGGGTTTTCAAACAGTTAACTTGAGTCAGCTACATTCGCCTACCTTTTCGTATAATTGCTAATCTTAGAAACAAACGAATTAACTTCCTGATATGTTACATTTTTCCAGTCAGTAATGTCGTATGGAATAATTTACTGTAGTAACTCACCATGAATAGAGAAAGTACTGAATGCAGAAAAGAGAACAGTAAGAAGAATGTATATTATCCACCCACAGACGTCATGTAGGTACCTCTTCAAGGAGCTAGGCATTTTAACTGCGCCGTCACAATAAATATATTAGCTATTGAAATTCGTGATGAATAATCCATCACAGTTTGGAAAGAACAGTGATATCCATATCTACAACACTAAAGACGGAAATGGCCTTTAATACCCTTTATTAAATTTATCTGTGACTCTGAAAAGAGTTTAATATGCAACAAAAATAGTCTTGGATCATTTGCTTGATAATATAAAATATCAGACAGGCAGCAACAAAAAAAAAATTATATCTAACGTAAATTCGTTTCTCCTGGAGAACTTCCTCTGTTTCATGAACGAATTTTTCGTTTAATATCTGGCAGCCTGTATGAAATCTTGGGTGCATTTGAATGATTAGGATAAAATTAGGGAGTTCGTTAAGGTTAACATTAATTGTGTATATAGATCATGTAAACTCACTCATGCCAAATCATTTCGATAAAAGTATCGTTCAAATGATCTGTGAAACATGTGACTAGCTAAATAACAGCAAATTGAAGCCAGCTCTGGATGGCCGACCTAAAACACTTTCGGTACCATTTGGAACCAGCTACATTCCAACACATGTTAACACAGGCTTCTATCGGATCTGCAGCTGAAACAATGCTTGCTTTATCTAGACAATTGTGTTCTGACAGCTCTCCGTTCCGAGTTAAATGACAAGGTTACGATTCTGTAACGCTACTCAAGACTACTGACTGAACGTTCGCATCATTTCACAGAGGTATACAACTTCAGTTCCGAATTCATAGCTTGTTTTGCAAACAAAACTAATGACAGATTGAGCTGGGTAATGCGAGCACCGCACGAATAGTTTAGCAAAAAACCTTTCATATGAGCAACAACATACAATAATCACAATAAATGGAACTATCTCACCAATATCTGCGATCCGTTGCAGCAGCATCGGAATCCAGTCGTCCGTCTAGTGATTCCAAACTCCTGCAGACAAGTATCAGTGTGAAAGCTATTTGAACTCGTGCATCTTAGTTGCCCGCCCACTGAATGGCCAAACATCCCGAAACGCGTTACCGAAATCTTCCGCCAAAAGTGTCAGAGAGACACCTAATACATCTGCACAAAATGTATCGATAATGATTACAGAAACATGATTGCGAAGTGTCAGCAAAGGAAAGTTCACAAGTTAATGAGAGAATGTCATTAAAAATCCGAAGTGACCATTTAACATGTAATTTTAAATCTCAGTTTTGCGGTGTATCTCCCTGTTGATCAGGTTAAAAAACCTTGAACATCAAACTACACACTTTTTGCTAGTATTTGCGGGATGACCCGGGGGTGTTTATACGAATTCATAACTCACTGCAAAAACGTGTATTATTGCATTCAAATCCGAGGATCTGTTTCAACAGTACGAGTGTACCGTTAAGTTGCAACATGTAACGTACAATGTAGGCCATGGGTTAAATTTGACACAAATTTTACGGGGACTTGTAAGGAAACATCAACTTGACCTCGAATTTAAAAGAGGAAAAGGCACACTTGCAAGATATCAGCGCTAGCAATCTCAAAAATTTGGGCCATACTTGTGATAGTATGCAGCTATGATTTTCTGAGAGTACAGCTCTTAAACTTTTTGCGCACCGCTTGTTTGTCACTCGCTCCACCGGTGCAATCGCCTAGTACCTGAGCACGTACTGTGAACTGGAGTGACAACCAGACACCTGCTATGCGCGGGAGGCTGGCGGCGGGGGAGGAGGAGGAGGGAAATGGACACATGTGCCCAACGTGATTCCCAGATCTAGTTCGAGAAAACATGCATTGATATTACACAGCTGTAGACACGGCTATGCTACTGAAGAATTATTGTGAAATGAAGTTAATGATTTTGGATAAAGCACGATGTCAATAACTAAAAAGCCCTACTATTCTGCTTTAATGACACACTACTAGTTTCATTCATTTAAACTACGTTTGTGAACTGCAATATAACAATGTCCAAAGGG
The DNA here is from genome assembly GCF_023864275.1 of Schistocerca cancellata. Classification (NCBI taxonomy): domain Eukaryota; kingdom Metazoa; phylum Arthropoda; class Insecta; order Orthoptera; family Acrididae; genus Schistocerca; species Schistocerca cancellata. Next base: position 94,916,863 of record NC_064632.1, on the reverse strand, counting down.
ATATCTGTCACCAGCTGCAGGTTAGAATTCGAGCACTTTCACACAATGAACAAAACATGTCACCAATGCCAAAATAGTACTTGACAAACCCCTTTCTCACTCCACTGCATTGGGCATTAGGCGACTGCAGAAGAGCGGTCCAAGTGAAAAAGAACCAGTGAGCGCTTGCGTTCAAAAGCTGTACATTCAGGAAGACAACCGCATTCTGTCAGAACTATGGCCCAAAAATTCGCTCTTGATCCATTGATGAGCCTCACTGCAAGTCTACTTTTTCGTTCTTGATATATGAAGTAAAGCTGGTGATGTTCCCTTGTTAGTCGAAATGTTTATATTTCAGCGACATTTGTTGTTTGGTTTGTAGGGGGCTCAACTGCGTGATCATCAGCACCGGTTCAAAGTCCCAACACAGTCCGATTTTTTTTTTTTTTTTTTTTGCACAACCCGATCTCGCCAGTGTCACGAATTATGATGATGATGATAACACGAACACCCAGTCCACGGACATAGAAAATACCCAACCCGGCCGTGAATCGAACCCGGGACTTCGTGATCCAGAGGCAGCAACGCTAGCCACTAGACCACAAGCTGCGGACAACGACATTTGTAGTAACCAGAAAAGGACTTCATTCTCGTCTCACTGGCGGCTGGTAAGGAAACAATCGCAATTACCTCACAAAATGCAATTTTGCATACCCATCTATACTGCAACGTTCTTGTTTCTACTGTGTTGTATATACACCCGTGACAGTTTTCACTGGCAACTGTGATAAACCTTGTATAACACGACACTGAAATATATATCTCTTTGAATTCATGATTGTGTTGAAGTTACTGTGAATATATAATTGAGTGAATAAAGTATGAACACCGTATACTCTACAACTGGGATCCGCAAGTCATGTAGATTCCAGAATGAGATTTTCACTCTGCAGCGAAGTGTGCGCTGATATGAAACTTCCTGGCAGATTAAAACTGTGTGCCCAACCGAGACGCGAACTCGGGACCTTTGCCTTTCGCGGGCAAGTGCTCTACCATCTGAGCTACCCAAGCACGACTCACGCCCGGTCTCACAGCATTACTTCTGCCAGTATCACGTCTCCTACCTTCCAAACTTTACAGAAGCTCTCCTGAGAACCATGCAGAACTAGCACTCCTGAAAGAAAGGATATTGCGGAGACATGGCTTAGCCACAGCCTGGGGGATGTTTCCAGAATGGGAATTTCACTCTGCAGCGGAGTATGCGCTGATATGAAACTTCCTGGCAGATTAAAACTGTGTGCCCGACCGAGACTCGAACTCGGGACCTTTGCCTTTCGTGGGCAAGTGCTCCACCATCTGAGCTACCGAAACACGACTCACGCCCGGTCTCACAGCTAGATACTGGCTGAAGTAAAGCAGTGAGACCGGGCGTGAGTCGTGCTTCGGTAGCTCAGATGGTAGAGCACTTGCCCGCGAAAGGCAAAGGTCCCGAGTTCGAGTCTCGGTCGGACACACAGTTTTAATCTGCCAGGAAGTTTCATATCAGCGCACACTCCGCTGCAGAGTGAAAATCTCATTCTGGAAACATCCCCCAGGCTGTGGCTAAGCCATGTCTCCGCAATATCCTTTCTTTCAGGAGTGATAGTTCTGCAAGGTTCGCAGGAGAGCTTCTGTAAAGTTTGGAAGGTAGGAGACGAGATACTGGCAGAAGTAAAGCTGTTAGATCGGGCGTGAGTAGTGCCTCGGTAGCTCAGATGGTAGCGCACTTGCCCGCGAAAGGCAAAGGTCCGGAGTTCGAGTCTCGGTCGGGCATAAAGTTTTAATCTGCCAGGAAGTTTCATGTAGATTCGTTAGGACAAAGAGTGTGTGACGTATAATTTTATATATATAAATTTTCGGTGCCTACAATGTCACGTCTTTCAGTGTCACACAAATTTTTATTTTTAAAGGGGAACACTTAAGACTATTTCCATGGGTTCGCCCCTCAAATTTCTCCCTCATATCACAAAATTGTCGTCTGATGTAGTACAAACTGAAAAAATAAATTCCTTTTAAAGCACAGTTTCGTATATAATTTATATTCAAAACCTTACACCTGTGTCACAGAACAAATCCTACATCGAGAATACTTTACACAAGTTTAAGGGAAGAAATACTTCCGATAATTATTACAGTATTTAAAGAACATCAAAATATGAACAGGCCGAAATGAACAAACAGTGCATGAGACTATGTTATTCAATTCAACTGTAAAAAGCTAAGGAGCATATTATTCGCAAAATGACAAATATGCAAAAGTGAAATGCCAAAATGAGCACTTCTCAATTGGGAGTAAATCAAAATAATCAGAATGGCTGAAAGAGAGCGGAATAACATGAGACATAAACGAATAAGAGCTAAGGAACAAAGCAAATAAGGGAATAGGCAACAAAATGAGAGCTGGCCGAACTCCGTCGGCACTTATATACGGTTGCCCTCGCGGCGGCGTCTAGCGGCCCGTACGCAAGTTGTGCGATTCTTGTCGCAGGTCGACCCTTAATCTATGATGTTCCAAGTGGAAGAAACAGGAGAAGATCAAGAATGAAATTTCACTGTGCAGCGGGGTCTGCGAAGGTCTGAAATTTTTTGGGTGATTAAAACTGTAAGTGGGACCGAGAGTCTAGCCTGAGGCTCTTTATTCCCAGGTTCGAGTTCCAGTTTGGCCTGGCACACAGTTTAAAACTCCGGGGAAGCTCCATCAGGAGAAGATATTGAACAGGCACTGTGATACTGAAGAACTCAACACAGAAGAGATTAACCAAATGTGAAAAAACGGAATAAACCAGGAATGCACCTCTACCAGTGGGCCAGAAATAGTTTTATTTAAAAAAATGACACGAGTATGTTTTGCTTCTGAAATGAAAACTTGAAGTACAGTGAGTGGTGGCAGACTTGATTTCGCTGCTCTGTATCATACACTCCTGGAAATGGAAAAAAGAACACATTGACACCGGTGTGTCAGACCCACCATACTTGCTCGGACACTGCGAGAAGGCTGTACAAGCAATGATCACACGCACGGCACAGCGGACACACCAGGAACCGCGGTGTTGGCCGTCGACTGGCGCTAGCTGCGCAGCATTTGTGCACCGCAGCCGTCAGTGTCAGCCAGTTTGCCGTGGCATACGGAGCTATATCGAAGTCTTTAACACTGGTAGCATGCCGCGACAGCGTGGACGTGAACCGTATGTGCAGTTGACGGACTTTGAGCGAGGGCGTATAGTGGGCATGCGGGAGGCCGGGTGGACGTACCGCCGAATTGCTCAACACGTGGGACGTGAGGTCTCCACAGTACATCGATGTTGTCGCCAGTGGTCGGCGGAAGGTGCACGTGCCCGTCGACCTGGGACCGGACCGCAGCGACGCACGGATGCACGCCAAGACCGTAGGATCGTACGCAGTGCCGTAGGGGACCGCACCGCCACTTCCCAGCAAATTAGGGACACTGTTGCTCCTGGGGTATCGGCGAGGACCATTCGCAACCGTCTCCATGAAGCTGGGCTACGGTCCCGCACACCGTTAGGCCGTCTTCCGCTCACGCCCCAACATCGTGCAGCCCGCCTCCAGTGGTGTCGCGACAGGCGTGAATGGAGGGACGAATGGAGACGTGTCGTCTTCAGCGATGAGAGTCGCTTCTGCCTTGGTGCCAATGATGGTCGTATGCGTGTTTGGCGCCGTGCAGGTGAGCGCCACAATCAGGACTGCATACGACCGAGGCACACAGGGCCAACACCCGGCATCATGGTGTGGGGAGCGATCTCCTACACTGGCCGTACACCACTGGTGATCGTCGAGGGGACACTGAATAGTGCACGGTACATCCAAACCGTCATCGAACCCATCGTTCTACCATTCCTAGACCGGCAAGGGAACTTGCTGTTCCAACAGGTCAATGCACGTCCGCATGTATCCCGTGCCACCCAACGTGCTCTAGAAGGTGTAAGTCAACTACCCTGGCCAGCAAGATCTCCGGATCTGTCCCCCATTGAGCATGTTTGGGACTGGATGAAGCGTCGTCTCACGCGGTCTGCACGTCCAGCACGAACGCTGGTCCAACTGAGGCGCCAGGTGGAAATGGCATGACAAGCCGTTCCACAGGACTACATCCAGCATCTCTACGATCGTCTCCATGGGAGAATAGCAGCATGCATTGCTGCGAAAGTTGGATATACACTGTACTAGTGTCGACATTGTGCATGCTCTGTTGCCTGTGTCTATGTGCCTGTGGTTCTGTCAGTGTGATCATGTGATGTATCTGACCCCAGGAATGTGTCAATAAAGTTTCCCCTTCCTGGGACAATGAATTCACGGTGTTCTTATTTCAATTTCCAGGAGTGTATACCGGTACCTTTCGGAATACTTTGACTTTATATAATGGAAACGGTGCCACAGTTTATGCCGTACTGCTGTAATGCGGGTTGTTGCACAATACTGAAGCCTGGTGCAGGCAACCCTTCATCCGCGCATTATGGCAGAAACTGTGGCGCCGTTACCATCCGTTAAAGTGCACGTACTTGATAAGGAATGTAATTTAGAACAGTGAAAACAAGTCTGCCGTCATTAATTGTGCCTCTAGTTTTCATTTCCATAGAAAATCAAATTAAAATGTAACCTTGGTTTGAAAATCATGTTTGTTTATAAACAGGATGGTCCATTGACAGTGACCGGGGCAAATATCTCACGAAATAAGCGTCAAACGAAAAAACTACAAAGAACGGAACTCGTCTAGCTTGAAGGGGGAAACCAGATGTCGCTATGGTTGGCCCGCTAGATGGCTCTGCCATAGGTCAAAAGAATATCAACCGCGTTTTTTTTTTTAATAGGTACCCCAATTTTTATTACATATTCGTGTAGTACGTAAAGAAATATGAATGTTTTAGTTGGACCACTTTTTTCGCTTTGTGATAGATGGTGCTGTAATAGTCACAAACGTATAAGTACGTGGTATCACGTAACATTCCGCCAGTGCGGACAGTATTTGCTTCATGATACATTACCCGTGTTATAATGGACCGTTTACCAATTGCGGAAATGGTCGATATCGTGTTGATGTATGGCTATTGTGATCAAAATGCCCAACGGGCGTGTGCTATGTATGCTGCTCGGTATCATGGACGACATCATCCAAGTGTCTGGACCGTTCGCCGGATAGTTACGTTATTTAAGGAAACAGGAAGTGTTCAGCCACATGTGAAACGTCAATCACGACCTGCAACAAATGATGATGCCCAAATAGTTGTTTTAGCTGCTGTCGCGGCTAATCCGCACATCAGTAGCAGACAAATTGCGCGAGAATCGGGAATCTCAAAAACGTCGGTGTTGGGAATGCTACAGCAACATCGATTGCACCCGTAACATATTTCTATGCACCAGGAATTGCATGGCGACGACTTTGAACGTCGTGCACAGTTCTACCACTGGGCACAAGAGAAATTACTGGACTATGACAGATTTTTTGCACGCGTTCTATACAGATTTTTTGCACGCGTTCTATTTTGCAACGTAGCGTCATTCACCAACAACGGTGACGTAAACCGCTATAATATGCACTACTGGGCAACGGGAAATCCACGATGGCTGCGACAAGTGGAACATCAGCGATCTTGGTGGGTTAATGTATGGTGCGGCATTATGGGAGGAAGGATAACTGGCCCCCATATTATCAGTGGCAATCTAAATGGTGCAATGTATGCTGAATTCTAACGTAATGTTCTACCGATGTTACTACAAGATGTTTCACTGCATGACAGAATGGCGATATACTTCCAACATGATGGATGTCAGGCACATAGCTAGCATGCGGTTGAAGCGGTATTGAATAGCATATTTCATGACAGGTGGATTGGTCGTCGAAGCACCACACCATGGCCCGTACGTTCACCGGATCTGATGTCCCCGGATTCCTTTCTGTGGGGAATTTGAAGGTTATTTGCTATAGTGATCGACCGAAAACGCCTGATAACATGCGTCAGCGCATTGTCAATGCATGTGCGAACATTACGGAAGGCGAACTACTCGCTATTGAGAGGAATGTCGTTACACGTATTGCCAAATGTATTGAGGTTGACGGACTTCATTTTGTGCATTTATTGCATTAATGTTGTATTTACAGGTAATCACGCTGTAGTAGCATTCGTCCTCAGAAATGAGAAGTTTACAAAGGTACATGTATCACATTCGAACAACCGAAATAAAATGTTCAAACGTACCTACGTTCTGCATTTTAATATAAAAACCCTACATGTTACCAACTGTTCGTCTAAAATTGTGAGCCATATGTTTGTGACTATTACAGCGCCATCTATCACAAAGCGAAATCAGAGGTCCAACTAAAACGTTCATATTTCTTTACGTACTTCACGAATATGTAATAAAAATGGGGGTTCCTATTTAAAGAAACGTAGTTGATGGCAGTTTGACCTATGGCAGCGCCGGCCGCGGTGGTCTAGCGGTTCTAGGCGCTCAGTCCGGAACCGTGCGACTGCTACGGCTGCAGGTTCGAATCCTGCCTCGGGCATGGATGTGTTTGATGGCCTTAGGTTAGTTAGGTTTAAGTAGTTCTAAGTTTTAGTGGACTGATGACCACAGATGTTAAGTCCCATAGTGCTCTGAGCCATTTGAACCATTTGAACCTATGGCAGCGCCATCTAGCGGGCCAAACATAGAGCTATCTGGTTTCCCCCTCCAAGATAGACAAGTTTCGTTATTTGTAGTTTTTTCGTTTAACGCTTATTTCATGATATATTTGGCCCGGTCACGAGCAATGGACCACCCTGTATACTAGCTGAGGAACCTAATATTGCCCAAGTATTGATTTTGCTAGTTTCTATTAGAAACGAAAACAAAAAAAATGAACAGCGTTAGCAGTCTAATATTGAAAATATTTCGTTTCCTTGGATTCTTGAAAACACCCTTGAAATTATGAAACAGCCCTACAAAGAAATATGCATAATCTACAAATGTGTCAGTACAGTATGCAAGTTAAGAAACATAGTATGGAATATACAATTCTCAGTGTTGTCTGTATTTCTACACTGGGTGCAGCTGCTTCGCGTGTGTGCAAACGCGATTTTGTAAAGGTTATAAAATAAATAAAATAAAAAATATTATTTAAATATTAATTTTTCTATCTGTATGATGGTGATTGTGATTGTAATTGTAATAAATATTTGCTTATCTGGAACGTGGACGTTTAATTATTCGGTATCAGACGCTTGACAATGGCTTTCTCGTAAAGGCAATGTTACTCGTAGTTGACCGTGAAATAAAACTGAAATAATCGGACTTCCTAAATAAATCGTTTCCAAAGACTGCTGCGGTAGGTGCGGACTCATAATCTAAATCTCAATATTTCAATAATTTGCCAGCCATGCCAATACGTCGTACAGAGGTGATTGTCTACTAAACATAAAAAAGTTACACAGTTAGTTAAATCAGATATATTCAATGAATAAGCCTACAGTTCATAATCCTACTTACTTTTATAAATATAAATTCTTTACAGAATCGAGTGCCTAGTCTGGTTGCAACTCGCAGTATTCTTCTATAACATGAAATATGGCGGTGTGCCAGACAATAGAATAAAATACGTGCTTCTCGCACCACTTCTACCAGAGCTCTCTCTTTTCTTAATCAAACATAAGAGTAACGTAATTGTGCTTTTGTTTTATCAGCGACACAGCGCTGCAGTTGTGTGCCATAGGCTTTAATTATTTGTCACTGATTATTTATTTAATTAATATTTCGCGTTTCCGAGGAAACTCACGCTCGGCATGCAAATGTGCCTTTATAAGGTCTCAATGGTAAGGGCTCTTTCGTAGTTCTATAGATGGCTGTTGTTTTCCCCTACATCCGTTTGCGCTTCGCAATTGAAAGCTGTCAAAAGCGCTGCCAATCCTCAGGGGGTACCTTGACTTGACTGTAGGAGTGTCACAGCAGACAGAATAAATTTATTAAAACATAAAGTACGTTGTGGCATTTTTTCACGCATGTAAGTGTTATGTTAATCACCGTGTGATACAATTATGTAATTTCGTGGATATATTCAGGAACATATGTTGATACTGTCTGCAAAATTGTAGCGAATACGGTAACAAATGTAAACATCATCGACAATGCGGCACCTTTTCACACATTTCAGTGTTCATGACATTGCGCAGTATTTTTTGCACGAACTAACTACAGTCTATTCAAAATTACTTCAGTATTGACAGCTGCGACGGAAGTGGTAGGGAGAAGGCCGTGCCGGAAGCACTGCTCGGATTTAGCCAATCCCATGATGGCTTTCGCCGCAGCCCAGGGGGCACGTGCACCCTGAGTTGCCAAATCTCAGTCCACAACACTTTCGCTTGTGCTGCGATTTAGTTGCAGTGAGTGAGTCAGTGCGATCGGTGCGCGCTCTGTTGTTTCGTTGCAATTTAGGAGTTACCGTATTGTTTCTGTGGAACTTATTTGTTGTGTCTTATTTAACTTGTCAGAAGGAAGTACATCGAAAGTTAGAAGTGGAAAAGTTCGACGTTGTTCTAGGGGACAGGGGATTGGTTTACGAGGACAGTGTAGAGAAATGATTTGTTCGTTAAGAGCTTACTTTTAATGTGAAAAACTTAATGGTGGCCCACTTGTGGTGTCACCGGCAGACACCACACTTGCTAGGTGGTAGCTTTAAATCGGCCACGGTCCATTAGTACATGTCGGACCCGCGTGTCGCCACTGTCAGTAATCGCAGACCTAGCGCCACCACATGGCAGGTCTAGAAAGACGGACTAGCACTCGCCCCAGTTGAACGACGACTTTGCTAGCGACTACACTGACGAAGCCTTTCTCTCATTTGCCGAGAGACAGTTAGAATAGCCTTCAGCTAAGTCCATGACTACGACCTAGCAAGGCGCCATTAACCATATTTGGAAGGAGTCTTATTTGTATTATCAAGAGCGATGTACCACAAGGATGAAGTAAAGTTAAGTATTATAGAAGCTACGTACTTTTCTTATTAGCATTCATTACGTATCTTGTTCCAGACTTCACGCCAGTCGGCGTGTGTGTACGCGTGCCTTCGGTTACCCGTCACTGTGGACTGGCTGTCTTGTCAGTCCACTACACCACTACTCTCCGTCAGCAAGGTACTTCATAGAACGGCAGCAGTCCTGAGTATCAACAAAAACGCAGTCGTAAAAATTGGGAAGGAAGTGTTTTAGACAGAAAAGGAAGTTGGAGAACCATCCAAACTTGGTACTCCTAGGAAGAAACGTTCTATGGATAAGAGTGTTACGAATTTTGATTCATTTACAGAGGATGCAATTCGTCGACATGTTTACGATTACTATCGCAGAAAGGAACATCCCACACTCTCCAAGTTTAAAGAATCACGACTTTTTCAGGGCAGTCGAACATCGTTATTCACAGTTTTGCACAGTGGTAGGATTTTACTACGGACAATTTTGCGACCGTAAGCTGTTGATGGACAGGGCGGATATTGCTGCATGACGATGCCGATTTTTAAGAGAAATATTTAGCATTAATGTTAATGAAGTGGTTTGGCTCGATGAAACGTGGGTTAATTCTGGTCTGCTGGACAGAAAACACGATTAAAGGAGCGATGCAGATGCCGTCTGGTAAGGGGGCAGATTGATTCTACTGCATGCAGGCACATCGCAAGGTTTCGTACGAAACTGTTTCCTTCTCTTTAAATCGAAGAAGACAGGAGATTATCATGAAGATATGAACCACATTACATTCACAATGTGGTTCGTAGATGCTCTAATACCCAATCTAGATAAACCGTCAAGAATTGTTTTAGACAATGCTCCATATCATTCAGTTGTTGTTGATAAAGCACCTACCATGGCAAAGCGAAGGAGGAAATGATTAATTGCCTTGAGCGTTGTAACGTCAATGTACGAGTATTTGATGACCCTACGAAGGTCGAGCTTATGGAAAAAATACATTTCCATAAACCACAATTTCCAAAATATGAAATCGACGAACTGGCTAAAAAATATGGACACACAATCGTCAGGCTGCCACCGTACCACTGCCACTTCAACCCTATAGAGATGATATGGGCCCAAATTAAGGGTTACCTTGCGAGGAACAACCAAAAATTTACATTTTCCGCAGTAGAAGGACGCCCGCCGTCAAACACACACACACACAACATTATGGAAAGAGCATGGCAGGATGAAGATGCTTTGGAGACTTCAGTCGAAGAGATGATTATCTCTTTAAATGACAGTATGGACAGCGAAACTTTAAGTGTCTCTAATAACGACGAGAGTGATGTCAGTGGAGTTTTACCATTATCAACATAGAGATGCAGGACAAACGGATTCAGCTACACATTTGGTGTGCGCAGTTTGCACTTGTAAATACTGGCATAGCAAAATTCATTCACACACTGTTTTGAAATTTTAATATGGCGGAATTATCAAATATTAATTCCAGAGGAAGTACATTTCTAGAATTCAATCTGTGCTCACATATTACAGTATACAAAATAATGTCTGCAATACATTGGCCGTTTTTGTATTGTTTTTGTTTCTCAGAATAGATGTTGCCCAATTTAAGATACCAAATAGGCATTATTTTTTTTTGTGTTGGAAATAAGGATGCATATCAGAAATATATCAGGTCTTTACAAATATAGAGATCTGTTGCCTATCGCTACTGTACGCGAGCAGACGATTGCTCGTCATATTATTTGCAGTCCTGTATCTCGCGTTAGAGATCTGCGACACAGCTAAGGTTTGAAACAGATGAAAATTTGATGTTTTCCTGACATTTCGTTCGCATAATGTGTACATCTAACTTCAATTACAAAAAACTTCCTCGCATGTCGAAAATTTGATAACGTCTTCGGAAAGTTGTTTCTTGAAACCTGTCATTTTATTGTCTACATAAACGTTTAAAAATATAGAAATGAAACCATCACATAGTGAAACATTTTCTCAACGAATTACAGTCGGCTCCACGTTTAAAAATCTAATAGCTAGCGTGAGTGAGCGAGTAGAATGAAACATGAGATTCCGCTCGAGTTCCGTGCGGGACTTGGCAACTCTGTTCCGCGCTCACCTGTGCTACTTCCGAACTGTCAATCCTAATGTAATTCTGAATGCACTATACTCGATTTTTTTCCATAAATGTTCGATGGGTTTCTAGCTGAGCGATCTGGGTGGCCGAATCATTCACTCAAATTGTCCAGAATGTTCTTCAAACCAATGACGAACCACTGTGACCCGGTGACACCTCACATTACCATCCACATAAATTCTACACTTGTTTGGGAACGTGAAGTCCATGAATGGATGCAAACGGTTTCCACGTAGCCGATGATATCCACCTCCTGTCAATGATCGATTCAGTTGGACCCGTGGACCTAGTCTTTTCCATGTAAATACAGGCCACGCTATTATAGAGCCTCGACCAGCTTGCACAGCGCCTTGTTGACAACTTGGATTGGTTGTTAGGTGTCATCCTAAGATATAAGCCCTTGTTGCTTTAATAAGGCTTCATGGGGTCTACCCACACACTCGACCTATACCATACCATCAGCTCTCACCAACTGAAACTGGGACTCTTCTGACCAGGTCACAGTTTTAAATTTGTTCTAGGTCCAACCGATATGGTCACGAGCCCAGAAGAGGCACTGCAGGCGAAGTCGTACTATCATAAAAGGCACTAACGTCTGTCGTCTGCTGTCGTAGCCAACGCCAGATTTCGCCGCACTGCCCTGACGGACACGATCGTCGTACGTCCCACAGTAATTCCTGTGGTTATTTCACGCAGCGTTGCTTGTCTGTTAGCAGTAACAACTCTACGTAAACAACGCTGCTTTCGATAGTGAAGAGAAGGCCGTCTGTCACTGCGTTGTCCACGATGACAGGTATTGCCGGAAATTTGGTATTCCTGGCTCACTGTTTACATTGTGGATCTCGCCTCTATCAAATTCCCTAATAATGTCCGAAATGTAAAGTCCCATGCGTCTAGCTACAACTACCATCTCGGGTTCAAAGTCTGTTAATTCCCGTCGTGCGGCCATAATCAAGTCGGGAAACTTTTCCACATGGATCACTTGACTACAAATGACATCTCCTCCAATGCATTACTCCTCTATTGCTAGTGTTTGTGGTACTGTTCGCATCTTTATATGGCATGCCCCTATCTGATGACTCGTGTCACCTTTGTTCATATACGAGGGTAATGCAAAAAGTAAGATCGCCTATCTTTTTATAAGTACATAGACCTGTTTATTTCTACAATGGTTTACATAAGTTTACAGCTTGAACATTTAGCTATTTTTCGACGTAATCACCGTTTCTGTCGATGCATTTTTGTAGACGCCGTGGCAGTTTCTGTATGCCCATGTCATACCAGCTCGCCGCCATGCTGTTCAGAAAGTTATGAACGTCTTTTTTCACCTCGTTGTCGGAGCTGAATCGCTTTCCGGCCAAATGTTCTTTTAACCTAGGGAACAGATGGTAGTCACTGGGCGCCAAGTCAGGACTATAGGGTGGGTGAGTGATCATGTTCCACTGAAAGAGTTGCAGGAGAGCAACGGTTTGCCGAGCGATGTGGGGGCGAACGTTGTCATAAAGAATGTGAACGCCCTTGCTTAACATTTCTTTTCTCCGGTTCTGAATTGCCCGTTTCAGTTTTTTCAGAGTCTCACAGTTCCTGTCAGCGTTAATTGAGGTCCCAGCGATTCAGCTCCGACGACCAGGAGAAAGAAGAGGTTCATAACTTTCTGAACAGCATGGTGGCGAGCAGGTATGACATGGTGTGTTGTGCGTACTGTAAGACCTTTAGTACACACACCATCAGATTATTCGACGTGTCGCTCTAACGAAGTAGGCGAGTGTCAGCAATATGTCTCGTGGTCTTATCGTGGCGTATTTATCTTCTGCCGTTAGGTCAGACGATAGAAATGTCACTTGCACGCTTAGGTACCAGATTGCCGGTGACCAACGTTAAACAGAACTTGATTAGTTTTCACACACATTTATTAAAATAATAACAAGCATAAAAATTACTTAACTTGGTTCTGGATGCTATTTACAATTGGCAATCTGAAGTTCCTTTGGTATTGGTACGTTAATCTTATTCTCACATATATCTCTGATACTTGACAAAAGTGTCTATACATTTATCTTCATGGCTATGTACAGGAATATGGTAATCTTATTAGGCGCAGACTGAAACTTGACTATAGACTGGTACAGACAAATGCATACTGGTACAGACTGGTGCAGACAAATGGAGACTGGTACAGACTAGTGCAGACAAATGCAGACTGACTAATCGGAGGTCTGTACACTTGTTATAGTACCTCGCACATTCAGGTATCACTGCGCGAGTGTGATCCGCGAGGATAAAAGAGTCTATGTTAGCAGCAATCTCATTGGTTGCGATACATATTAAAACGCGTATCGGCGGAAGCAGAATTTGGTCCGTCTCTTAGGCAGCGCCATCTTGTAGTACAGAGACGGACGAGCGCTGCGCCTTACCTGTTGTGCTTAGTGGGGCGCACTCTAGTGGGAAAGTTGTGTACGCGGTGACTACGCGGAACTATGTACACTCTTTGACATAAAACTTGACCGGAGGCAGGCCGCTGCAGAGGCTAAGTCCGCGCCGATCCCGACATGAGACGAATAAACTGACCGACTCGCTAAGTCTCTAAGTGCGATTATCTGCACAATCTGGCAACACTGTAGACTGCGGCAATTCCTGAAGTAAGTCTTGTCCCATGACAGAGAAGCCGTCAGCTGGTTACGCCTGTGGTCTAGCGGTAGCTTGCGTTGTTTCTATTCACGATGTCTGTGGATCGAGATGAGCTGGCACAAAGTATTTTTATAGCCTTTTTAGTCTGAATGCTGCAGGTGTGAATGTAATGGTATGTGCAGATTCAAACTATTTCGCTTTCGGACACACTGATATCAAAATTTTATCCAGTAACGATTTTGCAGCAGATTTCCTGCAGAGTGTCCTCCTCTGGACGCCGTATGCGGAAAGGCTCCGGGATCCATTTGATGGCTACCGGCAGCGGCCGTGGCGACAGCGGTGGCATTGCTCCCCCCCCCCCCCCCCCCCCCCCCGTTCTTTAACGAAAGCGCCTGCCACCGCTCATCGCTTTTGATAATTTAAAACACTTTATTATTAACTGTTGCTCCACAGAAAATTTCTACGATTTCCATTCACGCTCGAAAGCAACGGAGACAGATGCCCAGGTCGGTAGGTGGGTACTGTATTACATTAATCGGCAAGAGCTGAGTATGGCCCGAAATTAATTTTATGGACTGGGACGAAATTAAACCACCTCACTACATTCGATGAATTTATAATTGCATCATACATCGTTTCTTTTCCTTTCAAAGTCAATTATTTGTGCCACTTTTGGCCAATATTGAGATGTTTTCGTCAAGGCCGACTGAGCGCCTGTGGTGTAAAGTGTATTACAAAAAATGTCTCTGAGCACTATGGGACTTAACATCTATGGTCATCAGTCCCCTAGAACTTAGAACTACTTAAACCTAACTAACCTAAGGACAGCACACAACACCCAGCCATCACGAAAAGTGTATTACAGTTCTTGTTTCATTCCTTATGGTAAGTCTATGAGATAAACTGCGCGAGTACCTTGCAATGCATGCTCTGTAGCAATGCAGGAAAACTGAACATTTGGAGTTCCATGTATGGATTCATGAAGTATTTAACGTTGATCGCAATGATACTTAAGGTCATCAGATTTAAACCAGAAAAATTTATCGATTTGGAGGTTTCAGAGAACGGAAAGGAATTGATAACGCCGGTGTCAGAAAACGTCTGCAGTTAAATGCTATTGCAAAAATTTAGGAGAGACGGACTATGTTAATCAACATGTGCACTTCATAAACAACCTCCTGACACGTTAGACCTATATGACGAACAAAGCTCAAATTCGTATCGTTGACAATTGGTTTGAATCTTTTCAGGAACTATTTTACAGTGAAGCAACTTGGCATTTGCAAAGCAGACTTCCATGACATTAACATAATTTACTAAGTCGAAATTGCACAAAGATTGATGTATAAAGGCATTCTTCAGATTTCGTATAATGAATTTTTACTAGCAGTTTGCAACTCCATTAATTAAAATGGAAAATAAAAGACTGTATTCAGAGGCTTTCACCGATACTGGAACTGCAATCTTAAATACCACTAGCATTGCAACGCACAAGGGAACCACTGAGCTATCGACACACTGGCGGCAACGGGCGGACTATAGTCATTGCGATATTGCCTGAGCCCCAAAACGCAACCTTAAACACACAAACAGGTATTACCTATGTAACGAACGTCGTTCTTGGAGTCCAAAACTTGAATATACTTTCTAAGGGTCTCATCTTACAGTGGATTATATCGTGTGAGTCTTCGATGTGGAAAACGAATGTCAATTGAATTTAGCGAGGTGATGCCGAGCTACACCCGGAAGTAAATACACTATCACAGTGTTGACAAATACTTGTTACGACGCTGCCAATTCTCGGCTCTCTTACGAGGCAGGTCTTCAGCGAAATGCTTGTCGTGATTGTCCGATACGGTTCTTCAGAGGGCCGACGCGCGCGCACGTTTGCTTTTTATGCGGCGTTCTCGCCTGATAGTTTCTGACGTCTCTTTGTGGGCTACGTATACATTTGAGGCATTCAATTATCATTAATCCAGAATGATACTAGTTTAAGTTTCCGGCGTGGAAGAAGGCTGTTGGTAGAGATGGAAGCAAGAAGAGACGCAATCAACAAATATTCGATTCCTCATGGCATTCATTTCATTTGAGATGTAAGAAGAGGTAAAGCCGGATATTACTTCCGTTAATACGAGAGATATGCCGCACATATGGATAATGAGGAAGTCTGTATGTTCATACGTTTCCTCCTCGAAATCTGTATACTCTGTTATATACTAAGTAGACTGATTATTGTTTCCGTAATGTTACCCTCTTGTTTGGCCCCTTAACGATGAACAGATTCCAAATGCATGTCTCTGTATGAAAGTAGTTGTTCGAACACTTCCTGCGTTGTTTTTTGTGTTTTTTTGTGGGGAATTCATGAAGCAGACCAGTGTGCCTCCCCCCTCGCGGGTTAGCTCTCAAAACTACCTTTTGGTCAGCTGCTGGTTAGAGTGTTGCAACTGTAAATGTAAGGCTTTGTTTGATATTCTTGTGCTGATGCAGTCTGTATAAATATTTTGGATAGTCGAGTGATGTGATCATGGTCAAGACTGACTGCTATTTCTACATCACAGTGGCTGCCGCAGCGTTCCTGTTTCGTCAACACAAACACCACGTGACTGGGTACACTGTTCATGACGTCACATGCTGTGAGTGGCAGTGTCAAGAGGGCGCGGTGTTGTTTCAACAAGTTACTCAAGTAGTAAGTCAAATGGATTACATGAATATTATAACTGGGACAGAAACCTTAATTAACCTTTTATTGCATATTTGTGGGCTGACTTAAATGAACAATAGCATCGCTTAATATCTTGCCTAATGGCTCTGAGCACTATGGGACTTAACTGCTGAGGGCATCAGTCCCCTAGAACTTAGAACTACTTAAACCTAACTAACCTAAGGACATCACACACATCCATGCCCCCATGCCAGAGGCAGGATTCGAGGCTGCCACCGTAGCGGTCGCGCGGTTCCAGACTGTAGCGCCTAGAACCGCTCGGCTACCCCGGCCGGCTCTTGCCTAATGGTTATCGTTTCTTTCTTAATAGTGATTCTTGACAAAGCATTTCAACGAAGTTTATATTATTTTGTGTCAGATAAATGAAAAAAGATTTTCTTTTATTTCGTCAGTCTTTGTTTCTCAACTGTTGTAAATGGTTCTCTTTATAAAACGCGCGTCAATGTCACAAGGACGACAGTCGCAATGCAGTCCCAGTGGAGTCGAGAGAGTAGGGTGCGTGTGGTTGCGCTGATTTAGCAATGACTCGGCATCAGAAGCTGGAGAAAAGTGTGGAGAACAGCTAGACGCTGGTGGAAAGAATATCAGGAAAGGGGCTGTATAGGGTTGAAAAGAGGAAGTGGCCGGCCCCGTGTGTCTACTGCAGCAGATGATCAACGTGTTTGGAGAATATATGTGCTAATCCATTCCTCAGCTGACGTTTCCTGAAAGAGATATCTCAGTTTCCCGGCAATGGAAAAACTGTTGCTGGGAGACTGAAAGACGCCGGATTATATTGTCGGAGAGCTGCTATAAAGCATAGACCAACTATCAGAAGATTGACCGCATGGCTTTTGCAGCAGAATATATCGACTTTGACTGGAGTACTGGAGTAGAGTAATCTTTTCGGGTGAAAAAATATTTTATTCCTGTAGCGACGCCCCTGTTCAGATGAGCACGAAATTTTCTCCATAAAGTTATTAGTTTATGCTGTTAGTGACTTTACATTGGTAGTAGGCACAAAATAATAAATATAAACGGTTCCCAATATCACGATTTTAGTAGTTTATCCCTCATCTGGTAAGTAAATGTGACCCATTAATTTGTGAATATTTGCATTAACACGCAAATGTTTTTTTGCGTTAGGTATACCGCTCACGAGGACAACGCTTGCAGCCAATGCATTTTAACGAAAGGCAAATAAGTGGACGGTCTCTGTTGCTGTATGGAGCTATATCTCGGCTCATGGGGCAGGTCCTCTCTGGAGAATGGAGGGAATTCTCAACGGCGAGGCCTACAATAACATACTGAATTCCATTATGAAGCTGAGTGCTGAAATGCTGTACCCAGGCGATGAAATATACCTTCTGCAGGTATGAACAGTGGACGTGTGGAACAATAAAGAGTATTTCCGGTTTTTCCTACGATTTATTCATTACTTTGATAAGCTCTACTTCTTATCGAAGCGACTACTCTACTTTGTCAGTCGTATAATTTTGATTTCACCACCTTGCTTTGATATTGATGGCCGTGAAATATAGCTTTCCCGGGCATCATCTAAGTTTCTTCCTTAGTGCCTCCTTCCACAATTGTATGTGTAAGGAAGACGCCGTGTATAAGTAACTGATATATATAAATTTCATTTTCCTACTTACCTTTTCTCTTCTTAGGCTTCTGTCCACAGCTACTTCTTATAGTACTCTGCGATTAGTTTCTGTCTCCTTCTACCTTGTTTAGGTCATTTCACACTTTATTCAGTATCCTGTTACCTGTAGGCGGACCATACTTAATTTTTTCAGATCCAGTCTTTCACTTCCAAAGGAAAGAGTACTCCACATCATCCATTTTGCAGTGTTTTTCTATATTTCTATCAATTGTATGTTTACTTGAAAGAATATTATTCGTAAACATAAATGGTTTGCTAGCGCTGTTATTCGCTTTATTATCTCTCTCAGTCTAGTCCTGAAGTGGCTGAAGTGTTGTACTTTTAATGCCATCAGTTTTTATTGCTGTGTTCATATGTTTATTACTTTTTCTCATTGCCATTACCATTTGTTGTTGTTCTTACATTCCAGTGTTATTATTACCTCGATTTTCGGATAATACCTGCAAAATGTTGTTCATTTTGTTTCTAAATGTAGAACTATTAGTAAATAGTTAACAAATGTAGAGGATCTTTTTATAATTGAATTTAACTGTTCATGTTAACTGTTCCGTTGTTTGTATTGCTTCTGTAATATATATACACGGTGTTAAGGAAAGTGGTATTCCATACTTTGCGAGTCGGTAGTATGGACTGAAACAAGACAAACTGCATATGGTAAGAGCTACACGCACTTCTTCAGTACAAGACAAGTGGTTTAAGTAGAACAACAGATGTGTTTCACAGTGGTAAAGGTGAAGAAGTGCTCATAGCTCTTAAGACATTCATTGAAGACTCATTGCTTTTGTTTACTGGGTATGTTTGCCTTGTTTCTGTCCATCCTATCAGCTCTCGAAATATGGATTACTAGTTTTTAATATCCTATATTCGAAGCAGATATGTAGACAAAGGACGTCCTCGCTTACTCATTTCCAGACGTTATATTCCTATTTTACTCCATTTGTATTGATTATTGTGGCTCTGATGTATTCAAAAATTGGAACTAATCAACTCAATCCATGCCAGTTTTTTTTATAATAGTAAAATTATACCTTCCATTTCGAACCATTCCTAAATCAATGAAGGAATTATTTCTTTATTCGGTTCATTTCTTCTCTTTTAACTAGCAGCACATACAAACCTGTAATTGATTTGGTTGCTCTTACTTTGTCCCCGAATAGGCCTGCCCCAATAAATCGATCTATATTTCCTTTTATTAAAATTGTACGATACTCGTACGTTTCTTGGAGGCATGCTGTACTTTTCACTGTTGACAGCATTGGCTGATTTTTCTTTTAGAGTTAAGCATAAGATGAAATATACTTTATAGTACTTTACTAACATGACAATCATGATCTATAACATATCCCCCCAAGGTATACATTCTTTTTCTCCAGGTCACTTCTCGTAACTTAGAATATAATTGTGCAGTAATGTCCACATGTAAAATTAAAATGTGTTCAACGTTTTGGTAAGTGTATTTCCTCACCTCCTGGCATGGGTGAATGATAACACATCTGTGAGACAGGAGAGGCGAGTTATGTATCAACTAATCCCAGGTCTTTCGCGTTCGTTTCTGCAAGCCACTCTGACATTGGATGAGCGTAGTGACAGGGCTAGGAATCGGAGTGAACGTACTGGTGACGTAGTTTGAGGTTCCTGGTGTCTCAACCTAAAGACGTTCACCCTAGTGTGCTTTCTGCCAGGAAATATCGGCCTTGAAAAGTGGATAGGATGGTTTTCTCATCCTTTGAAATTGTGAGATAGCCGCATCAGCACGTTTCCAGGATAGTACACAGTTGTTCATGGGTTCGAGATTTGTCTCTCGTATATCTTTTTCTTTATTCCTCCTTTACATTCAATTTTGATATCAGCTGGCTACTGCCCACATTGCCTTGATTAAAAATTATATGACAAAGAAGCAAATTATTTTCGTGCTTAATATTCCGTAGGTGCACGCAAATATATGAATTAGTTTACGATTTACAGATTTTATGATCTTAGTCATAACAGCAACGTTGCATGCACGAATTGTTCTTGAGCAATGAGCATTACATAAATATACGTACTCGTAGTGGTATTTAGTTCTCACTAATATGAAGGGAAGACTTCTTTATTAACATTCCGGAAATAGGCTATTTATCTCAACTGTAGGCGTTTACTCCGAGCGCGGGGACGCGTTGACACGAGGTGTGAACAGGCTACGTCAGCGGCCACGGTCGCCATCGGTAAATGCAACACATTGAGCGAACGAGCACGTGTAAAGTTCGTAGAGAATTTCTCGCTATAAAACAGATTTGTTTCTTCTATATGTCTTTGTAAGTGGAAAGATAGAAAATGGAGTTTTGTAGTGACGGCTAGCAATCGTTTTGAATAAGCGAAGCAGATTTGCTTTACAACCATGCAGCAGAGTCTAACAGTCCAACAGACTGCTGCACTGTATTGAACAAATAACAAACCCCACCTCATCATTACCAAAGGATAGGACGGCGGTATATTCTGAAAGAAGGCCTACCTGCGTGTTATAACTGTCGCCTTAAACTATTTTACCATTCGCCCTGTATTCTGATCTCCGTCCCAGCACCCTCCCCTTGTAAATGTAGGTTTTTGACAACACCTATCAGCAAAGTATTTTGGAATGTGGAATCCTCCGAATAATTTATAAACCTGTAGCTTAGACTAAACAGCCATTGCAGTTGTCGAATTTTTTCACAGTATGGAAATTAAGTATTCACAGTATTAGAAGTATTGAATTTCTAAGTTAATGGATGATCATTTCTTTACAGGACCATTGCCCGATTCATAATATCAGAGCCGTCCAGAAATGATTCCAAGGTCAGCAGAGAATGAAACTTCTTCCTTTCATGCCAAAATCACCAGAGCTCAACCCCATTGAAAATATGTGGGCGGAGGTTACAAGGTCGTTACCACCTGGGTCAAGGTCTTCAGAAACTCTGTAGGAAAATATAGAGAATACATGGTGGGAGATAAACGACCATCACAATCTCTAGAGGAATTTAGCCTTATCACTTCCCAGACGCCTTCGAGCTATTATAGAAAACGAGGGAGGTGGGTAGGTTACTGAAAGAAAAGTAAAGGCCAAACCAGTTGAAAGGTCCTAAAGTGTTCCGAAAACCTACTAAAGCTAAATGGTCTCTGTGTATTCTCATTGAATGTGTCACTGCGTGATTCTTACACATAGCAACTACTAATTAAATTCTTTACTCAAAGAAATGAATAGACAAATATATCCGCAACAGGTAAATGTTTGATTTTGTAGTATTAACCCCAAATTTGCTACACTGTTAATCACCCGACTGTGTTTCAAGAAAATGCGCAAGTAACCGGAATCGTAACTGGACCTGCATAATAACTCCTTCTCCATTCTGTGGTGTCACCGCCAGACACCACACTTGCTAGGTGGTAGCTTAAATCGGCCGCGGTCCATTAGTACATGTCGGACCCGCGTGTCGCCGCCATCAGTACTTGCAGACCTAGCGCCACCACATGGCAGGTCTAGAAAGACGGACTAGCACTCGCCCCAGTTGTACGGACGACATTGCTAGCGACTAGACGTACGAGGCCTTCCTCTCATTTGCCGAGAGACAGTTAGAATAGCCTTCAGCTAAGCACATGACTACGACCTAGCAAGGCGCCATTAGCCTTACCTACTTTGAGAGTTATAGTATAAATGTCTCAAGAAGAACGCTGTATTCATCAGAGAATAAAAGTTAAGTATAAAGCAACTACGTACTTTTCTTGCTACCATTCAATAGTTATCCTGTTTCAGACTTCACGCCCGTCTGCATTAGTTAGCGTGCCTTTCGGCTACCTCCGAGTGGTGTGGCTGTCTTGCTACGCCACAACACATTCTGTAAGCTATTTCTTTTCTTCTGTCTTACTTTCATGTCTCAAAACATAATAACGGTATTACCAGTAACATACAGGATTAAATTGCCTAACAGCTGATCTGGTAACAACACATATAAACATATTTCTACTTCTTATGGTCTCTTACGAAGATAACCTTTTTATCACCCACGGGAAGGAATGAAGGATAGCCCACAATGCTTGATTCATACCGTCACAGCCAGACACTATCACTCTTATTACAATTGGGCAAAGCAATGATAGTATCTACACGCGCACTAGTACTACAAAAATTCTCTAACTTCTTCAGTCACTGTCTGATCCCAAAAACACCTTTCCCTTATTGACGTGCCTCGATGTTAACTAAGTCTCACGTGGTTGGAAAGTTCGCGCGGTCGCGATTATGAAATTTACGTTCCCCTCATATTCGTGCGCGGCACATTACTGCAACTGAAGAAAAACCTCCACAAGTTACTTAGACTGATTTCTTATTATATCTCGGCACCATTAAATAATATACCATCCAAAACCTCTCCTCCAAAAGATACATAAATACACACACAGAACTTTTCACAATACTTACAGTTCGTGTATAGCGTGAAAAGCATGGCAACACGAATTACTATTATGCTGTTTCCCCTTTATTTATTACAGGAAAGCGATCTCACTGATTCCCACGTATCTTTCAAACCTCGTTGTTCTAAAAATCAGCTTCACACCTAAATTTCACAAAAGGTGACTTCTTATTGTTTCATATTAAATTAGTAACCTTGCCTTTATCCATGAATTTCTGAAACTCATCAAATTACTAATTGAAACACATGCAAGCTACAAATATCTTCTTTGAAAACTATTTCTTTCAGATCAAAATTAAGAGCATTACTTTCTACCACGAATTTCTGTTAGCAGCTCGGTAAGTTAAAGCCACGAGATAATATTTCCCTGCACTTCCACATCAGATTTTGAAACAAACTAACCAAAATCATTAATTTAAATTGACCATTAATAAAAAGAATTATGGTAAATCAACACATTCCTACTTATAAACTAATGGTTCCTAGCACTTAGTCATCCACACTTCATCATTTCCTTCATCAGCTCCATGTGGTGAGGGCCAGGTCTTTAGTCTATAATAGTTCATCACATGCATCTTAAATGTGTCGTACCTGCTTAACAATTGAATTCTAACACTTTCCTGTTCACCAAATTACTCAAACGAAATATCAAATTCCGTTAACTTCCAAGTTACTCTTGAAGGTCGCGTCATAGAATTCTCACATTCGCCTATCTTTTACCTGCCTATTAACAATTTGGTTTCCTCTAAAATATTATATTAAATTAAATCTACCCTGAAAGACAAGGTTTCCACGTAAGGTGGAACATTAAAGCCTTAAATAACTCATTTCCTTTCCGTTTGCGGAGAGCAAAGGGAAAGTCCATCCGGCTGCTTTAGTCGTCCCCAGGCAAGTGCCTTTCTCTTACGACGCTACCACTCTCTCCCTACCTACGGCGAGGGTGGTGTGCATCCTGGCCAATCAAGGCTCCAGAAATTCAAGCATTTCAAACTCCCGGCTGTCTTCTCCCCAGCACACAATGAAATCTGCCCGCGCTTTTCTACTAAATGAGTTTAACGTAAGAATACAGGCTAATCTAGCCCCCGTCTCTCCAATGTCAGAGACAGGCCTTTACCACAGAATACTCTCATGTCACTGCATATCGATACGTCATTGCCATCCCATGACACTAATAATTTCACTTCGATATTCACTCCCATTCTATCCCCACTGCATACTATTTACCTTGCTCTCAACCCAATCGCCGACTATTTAGGATAGGATAAGTGAGAAAAGTGGGTTTTCATACATTATACCAAAATAATCAACTCATCCAGTTGCTCTGATCAATTTCCTTAAGGCAGCAGATTGGACCAATAAAAATAAACAGCTCAGGTCGAGCGTCTGATAACAGCTTCTGATACTTGACGTAGCATGGTATTCTAGCAATTACATGTGGATAGTAATTCCCGTGTGAATATGCTGATATTTTTGTAGTGACAGCACCTTTGGGCTATCAGGAAGTAAATTCGGAGGAATATGGCCAAATTCAGGGCGCTGCGTTAACCGTGCCCACGCTCAATATGATGAGCCAGCTGCACTACCTGTTATTTTGTTTCTTTCGTTCTGAAGTGTACCACGAAATAAAATTCTCATCCGCTAAACGATTTTCGCTTCTATTCGAAAAGCTTCTTGAGTAACACCGCAGTGAACATTACGTAGAGACGATACTTATAGTTTTTGAAAGATGGGCATAAATTTAAGGATAACTAACTGTAGTCGAAATTAAACCAGATGATGCTGAAGGAATTAGTGTATAACATGCGACAGTGAGAGCGGTAACCATAGTTTGCTATGTGGGAATCAAGAAACCTGAGGCCTTCAGTAGTAAAATGTACGGAAAATGCAATAACAAGAAATCCTTTTTGATGGGGTAAGGATGCTAATATCATATATATCTGAGGTTCAGGAAACCTTCTCTGAAAGTTATTCACAGGCTTCCTGATATTATGCAATGTCGCTTGTTTTCAGTAGGCACATAGGTAAACCATGGGAGGGCTTTCTCGTCATCCGAATCACATAAATGGGAATAACAATCAGAGGGTTATTACTAAATTGTAGGAACATGGCCACACCACATAAAATTCGGAGAGCAGAATCTCTCGCGATAGATTGGATGTCTAGAACCAATCATGAAATATTCAGGCTACGAAAATACGTTCTTCTTGCTGTCAGCGTGGTCCAGACTGCAACGTTGCAGGCATCCTTTGGCAACCCGGTTGGCATAACAATGATTTGCAGCTGTGGGACAGATTTATCCTGCTAAATTCACCTGACATTTTCCTGTCATCTGTATGAATTATTCTGAATATTTTGTGAGTACAGTTTCATGCAGAAGCTACCCCTTGTCTCATCCTTCAAGTTGCGAGTTATCATTTATCTACTGCAGCCGCGATTCTGACAATGACAATGTTTATGCAGGAATTCCTTGGCAGCGTAGTTGTAAAGTAGTGACTTTATAAAATGGTAGTGGCCTCCGAAAGCAGTTCCACATTTGCTGCAAAAGATGTGACAATTCCTTTCGATAAGTCATAAATCAGGTGCTACCTGTCACATGTAAGTGTGTCCTAGCAAGCTCGCAGGGGTTGCCATGATCGTGGATCTCACTAATCTTAAGTCACATCAAAATTGCTGACAAAATTACTGAACAGATTCGAAGCATCTGTAAGAGTCACGAATATATACTTTTTTTAATCAACTTGGTCTGAAACAAGAGCGAAAAAATTAGAGGGACAATGACCAAGTTTGTTAGTATGCACTATCTGTGGTAGATCTGGAGGTGAAAACGTACGAAA
This sequence comes from Schistocerca cancellata, assembly GCF_023864275.1. Taxonomy (NCBI): domain Eukaryota; kingdom Metazoa; phylum Arthropoda; class Insecta; order Orthoptera; family Acrididae; genus Schistocerca; species Schistocerca cancellata. The sequence continues at coordinate 94,891,510 of NC_064632.1, read as the reverse complement.
ATGCACAACTGCACTTTTGCGAACTAATGTTTTATTTTCACATCAATAGTGTTGTGAACCCACCATCTGGTATCAATGCATTACATTAGCATGCATTATACATAATCATTTTGATAGTTGGTTGGTTGGTTGGTTTGGGGAAGGAGACCAGACTACGTGGTCATCAGTCTCATCGGATTAAGGAAGGATTGGGAAGGAAGTCGGCCGTACCCTTTCAGAGGAACCATCCCGGCATTTGCCTGGAGCGATGTAGGGAAATCACGGAAAACCTAAATCAGGATGGCCGGACGCGGGATTGAACCGTCGTCCTCCCGAATGCGAGTCCAGTGTCTAACCACTGCGCCACCCCGCTCGGTTTTTGATAATACATCTGAAATTATAGATGAGTAGGACACAAGGCAGGACGTAGATAATGCCCGTTTTACGTCAATAGTGTGTAACATTTTACTTTTTTTTTAATAGGACAATGTTGCTCTCCAATCATTTTTAGATTACTTACAATAAGCTTACGCTGCAAGAGGATTCGCTTGTATTTTTCAATATGTGGTCTCTTCTCGGTTTGAAGGCCTTTCATTACATCGGAAACTTAGTGCAGCTCCATCGAGGGCTGTCTGGAGTAGTGTGGAGATAGCAATGTGAAAGCTGCGAGCTGTCGAAGACGATCTTCATGTTCTTAGTGCGATTGGGACTTCGTATATTCTTGACGACTTTAAGCACCTGTGGGGTCAGTCACCCAATTTCAGAATTCATGTTGAGTAATCCTGCTCAATTCCCATAATACTGTCTTTTTATATTGATGAGTAATCTGGATAGTCGTCACGTTCATGTGCCATCTACAACGCAAATTTAGTATTACGATCCTAGGAACTAACCTGCGATACGTTTTGTATTTCATAATCAGAACTATCTGCATTAACCATCATCAGAGCAATTTCAGGGAACAGAATGCAGCAGAGCCTTGGTAGGTACTTGGGGACCTGCCTGAGTCGTGTTCTAAGGAAAGGGTAGTTGCTGGTTCACATTATATTGCAACCAGCGAGAAGTACCGACTTTTCCTTTTACGCTGCAATCATCCAGAACTAAATTCAGTAACACAATTCTAAGAAGATATTTGCATTGTGCCAACTCAACGATAAACCTGTTTTTATAGATGTTTTACTTTCACAACCATTTCCGTTCTGCATTGGAATAAACTTAATTCATTATATGGTTGTTCTTGTTGCGATTATTATAGTCATTCACTTGCAAGAGTTTTCACATCCCTATTTGGTGTCGATGCCCATGAAGAGTGGCTATGAAAGAAGGGAATATTGAATGTTACATCATGCAGAATACCCTCATTTACTTCGACTCCTCGTGATCACCGCTACAGGAGAAGTGAGATACACAAAGTTGACAATGGGAGGACAGATATGTTGGCACAACTCAGCAACTGCTTCTGTTGTTTCAACACAGTGTTACCAGACAAACTGGTGCTGCGGAGTCGAAAATGTAGTACGGACTTTGCCACAGTAGCAGAGAGCTGCTAATTTTGGACCATGACCATGGACTACCATTGGGTCAGCTGCTGGTTAGAGTGTTGCAACTGTAAATGGAAGGCTTTGTTTGATATTCTTGTGCTGATGCTGTCTGATTAAATTATGGCATTGGATAAAAAACGGTTTAGTTTTGAGACCTAACCCTCGAGGGGGGAGGCACACTGGTCTGCTTCATGAATTCCCCGCAAAAAAACACAAAAAACAACGCAGGAAGGGTTCGAACAACTACTTTCATGCAGAGACATGCATTTGGAATCTGTTCATCGTTAAGGGGCCAAACAAGAGGGTAACATTACGGAAACAATAATCAGTCTACTTAGTATATAACAGAGTAAACAGATTTCGAGGAGGAAACGTATGAAGATACAGACTTCCTCATTATCCATATGTGCGGCATATCTCTCGTGTTAACGGAAGTAATATCCCGGTTTACCTCTTCTTACATCTCAAATGAAATGAGTGCCATGAGGAATCGAATATTTGTGGATTGCGTCTCTTCTTGCTTCCATCCCTACCAACATATTTCTTCATTCTCATGGTAATCGTGACATTCTACATGAATGCTGCTAAAGATTGCACGTGGACACATTCGACATCTAGATGCAAAGCGTTTTATATCTTACATTATATTCACTTCAAATAAGCTTGCGATGTGGTTTTACTTCGTATCTATTTTGAGATGATTATGAACGTTACGGAAAATTATCTCACATGCTTTATGCTGAATGAGAAACACTAAATCATCCGTTTTGCTTTCCCTAAGTTGAAATGATATAATGTCGGCGTCAACAGCCTTCTTCCACGCCGGAAACTTAAACTAGTATCATTCTGGATTAATGATAATTTAATGCCTCAAATGTGTACGTAGCCCACAAAGCGACGTCAGAAACTATCAGGGGAGAACGCCGCATAAAAAGTAAACGTGCGCCCGCGTCTGCCCTCTGAAGAACCGTATCGGACAATCACGACAAGCATTTCGCTAAAGAGCTGCCTCGTAAGAGAGCCGAGAATTGGCAGCGTCGTAACAAGTATTTGTCAACACCGTGACAGTGTATTTACTTCCGTGTGTAGCCCGGCATCACCTCGCTAAATTCACTTTACATTCGTTTTCCACATCGAAGACTCACACGATACAATCCACTGTAAGATGAGACCCTTAGAAAGTATATTTAGTGTTGTGTCTAGACAAGACAGCCTAGACAATGAGAGGAAGCCGAAAGGCACGCGCTTAAACTCACGCAGACTGGCGTGAGGTCTGAAACAGGATATGTAATGAATGCTATAAAGAAAAGTACGTAGCTTCTGGAATGCTTAACTTTAATCCACATTTGTAGAACATCGCTCTTGATGATACATTAATAGAATCTCAATATCTATACTTGTAATGGCGCCTTGCTAGGTCGTAGCAAATGTAGCTGAAGGCTATGCTAACTATCGTCTCGGCAAATGAGAGCGTAATTCTCAGTGAACCATGGCTAGCAACGTCGGCTGTACAACTGGGGCGAGTGCTAGTACGTCTCTCTAGACCTGCCGTGTGGCGGCGCTCGGTCTGCAATTACGGACAGTGGCGACACGCGGGTCCGTCGTATACTAGCGGACCGCGGCCGATTTAAAAGCTACCACCTAGCAAGTGTGGTGTCTGGCGGTGACACCACATTTAGTTTCTGGACTCCAAGAACGACGTTCTTTACATAAGTAATACCTGTTTGTGTGTTTAAGGTTGCGTTTTGAGGCTCAGGCAATATCGCAATGACTATAGTCCACCCGTTGTCGCCAGTGTGTCGATAGCTCAGTGGTTCAAAAATGGTTCAAATGGCTCTGAGCACTATGGGACTTAACATCTGTGGTCATCAGTCCCCTAGAACTTAGAACTACTTAAACCTAACTAACCTAAGGACATCACACACATCCATGCCCGAGGCAGGATTCGAACCTGCGACCGTAGCAGTCCCGCGGTTCCGGACTGAGCGCCTAGAACCGCTAGACCACCGCGGCCGGCAGCTCAGTGGTTCCCTTGTGCGTTGCGATGCTAGTGCTATTTAAGATTGCAGTTCCAGTATCGGTGAAAGCCTCTGAATACAATCTTTTATTTTCCATTTTAATTAATGGAGTTGCAAACTGCTAGTAAAAATTCCTTGTACGAAATCTGAAGAATGCCTTTACACGTCAATCTTCGTGCAATTTCGACATAGTAAGTTATGTTAATGTCATGGATGTCTGCTTTGCAAATGCCAAGTTGCTTCACTGTAAAAGAGTTCCTGAAAAGATTCAAACCAATTGTCAACGATACGAATTTGAGCTTTGTTCGTCATATAGGTCTAACGTGTCAGGAGGTTGTTTATGAAGTGCACATGTTGATTAATATAGCCCCTCTCTCCTAAATTTTTGCAATAGCATTTAACTGCAGACGTTTTCTGACATCGGCGTTATCAATTCCTTTCCGTTCTCTGAAACCTACAAAACGATATATTTTTCTGTCTTAAATCTGATGACCTTAATTATCATTGTGATCAACGTTAAATACTTCATGAATCCATAAATCGACACAAATCGTTACTGGATAAAATTGTGATATTGGTGTGTCCGAAAGCGAAATATATTGAATCTGCGCTACCATTACATTCACATCTGCAGCATTCAGACTGAAGAGCTTATAGAAATACTTTGTGCCAGCTGCTCTCGATCCACAGACATTGTGAACAGCAACAACGCATGCTACCGCTAGACCACAGGCGTCCACAGACTGGGGTTTGTCGATCATGGGACAAGACTTCCTCCAGGAAGTGCCGCAGTCTACAGTGTTGCCAGATTGTGCAGATAATCGGACTTAAGAGAATTAGCGAGTCGGTCAGTTTATTTGTCCCATGTCGCGATCGGCGCGGACTTAGCCTCTGCAGCGACCGGCCGCCGGCCAAGTTTTATGTCAAAGGGTGTACACAACAGTTTTCGTCTAAAATAGGAGTGTTTACGTGAATACTGAGTGAAAGCGGTCGCAGTGTACAAATAGGTTTCACTGGGTGATTTTTATTTAAGGCGATCCAAAATACGTAAGTTGGCCACTATTTTTCGTACTTCATATTAATTATTTAAGATGAACTTAGTGTTTATACATGATGACATTTGCTGTATCAGTGATCAAGTGATATTAACTTTTGTGTGGGTCAGTTATTCAGTAAATGTTACGCAATCATTGTTAACATACACAATAAGGTTTCTATAATCATAAACACTCGTTAAAGTAGTTGAATTTGGAGGGTAACGCATACTTCGGTAAAGTAAAGCGTTTAATAGGTTCCGTTACAACGTGTATATTTCGTTACCTGTCTTCCTAACCAGTTCTCACCATCTGTGGCTCTCCCTAGCCTTATGGCAGTTATTCTCGATATCGTAATACATGTATCGTCTTGTGTAATCCTTATACCCTACAAAAACGTAAACGTATAGCGTGTGTTGCAGTAGTTCGCAGGCAGACACTGAACAGCGTGTTACATTAGGGTAAGATGAGGAATTAGCACGTGAGCTGCAGCGCAGATTGCGGGGCGAAGAGTCGTGTTTCCAACAACACTCGCGTCGAGTGAGGTGGTTTATCGCGATCGCCTGGAACAACTCCATTAGGTCGGCGGCGCCCGCGGCTGGCTGCGGGCAGCATGAGCCCGGGGAGCCTCCAGCGCTAGCGGGCGGGGCGCCTCTCGCAGCTATTCATCCTGGCTGACAGGTAATATGAGCGCCCGTATCACAGATCGAGCCGGCTCCTGGAAGCTCGTTGAATGCCGCACACAGCTGGCGCGTCGCTTCAAAGGGAAGCCAGTCCCCGCTCCGCCCGGCGCCGCGCCACGCCCCCGGCCAGAGCGGTGCAGATAGCGCGCCGCAGGAAGCGGAAGGACCGAACCCAGCGCCACTCGCTTCCCACGACATAAACACGCCACGGCAGCGTCCGCTGTTAAAAGGCACGAGGTCCGCTCTCGGTGCATGAGTTCTACTCGTTACGGCGATAAATTGGGAGCAACGTGCAGACAATGTGAGGAGCTCTGATGGGGAACACGGCAGCGCGTGTTCTTCCATTTTCTAAGGGTATCGCGTGATGCTAGGCGATGTGAAACGGATATCGCACCACCAAAGACGAGATCGCCCTCAGAACTCTTAGAAGTTGAGACACTTCCCTAAAGCCGGCATGAGTGGCCTAGCGGCTCTAGGCGCTACAGTCTGGAACCGCGCGACCGCTACGGTCGTAGGTTCGAATCCTGCCTCGGGCATGGATGTGTGTGATGTCCTTAGGTTAGTTAGGTTTAAGTAGTTCTAAGTTATAGGGAACTGATGACCTCAGGGGTTAAGTCCCATAGTGCTCAGAACCATTTGAACTTCCCTAAATGTCTTACTTAAATCACTGAGTTGTATTAGAAAGAACTTTTTTAAGCAAACACTTTCACTTTTGCAGTGGGTTATTGATACCCGGCGGTAGTCAAGGGAAGGCAGGCCTCGGTTACCAATGGGGATGGGGCCGTAATCAGTCACTATTTATTTTAAACCAGTAATTCCAGACTCAACAATAAATAAAAAATACCACACATTATTAATAAAGGAATAAGCAACAGTGTAAATAATAGTGTTTTCAGTGAGTTACAATTTAGCAAATCACCATTGAATACAGGTACAACAGATAATGTTTTAAAGGCAAGCCATTGTGATCTGGGCAGAGGGCCTTAAACTCCATGAATGTCAATAAATTAAGAATTGTTTAAAATTCGCTGCAACTTACAAATTACAGGAATTGAAATATTAAGGGGTGTAGGACGTCAAACGGGCCGACTTGGAGCAGAAGAGGCAGCACAGGACATTTTAATTCCCTCTGTCTATACTTTTACAGATAAATTCATAAAACTTTCTCACTATGACCAGGAAGGACTCAGGATTTACGCTCATAACGGTGGAAGTTCAAAGACATAACAAAATAATTTTTTTTCTTGTTAAGTTTCATCATTTTTTCACTTACTATTGACTACATTTGTTGCTGTAGGTACACTTTTCTTCATAAGTAACATAGATTCTTCGATGAATTTTGCACAGCATACGAATCATACTTACAGGTGTATGAAACTCTAGAATTTCCCAAATCTATTAAAAACTGTGGTAAAAATTGAGATAATTAACTATAAAAGTTGAGATTTTTTAACATGAAGTTTAAAATTTAACAGCACATTCATTTTTTCATAAATTAAATAAATTCTAGGGTTTCATACACCTGTAAGTGTGGTCTGTATACTGTGCAAAATTCATCGAAGAATCTCTCTTACTTACGAAGAAAAGTGTACCTATAGCAACAAATGCAGCCAGTAGGAAATGAAAAAAATGATGAAATTTCACAAATAAAAAAATTGTTTTGTTGAGTTTTTGAACTTCCACTGCTAAGAGTGTGAATCCTGAATCCTTCCTGGTCATGCTGACAAAGTTTTATGAATTTATTTGTAAAAGTATAGAGAGTGGGATTTAAAATGTCCTGTGGTACCTCTCTTGCTTCGAGTCGTGCCGTTTGACGTCCTACCCCCATTAAAGGCGAGTCGCCACACACACAGCAGAAGGCATCAGACGCCACGAATGGCAGTAAATAAGGTTTTAAGGCTTACTGCTAAAATAAAAATACCAAATTGGAAATTTAAGCCAAATGACCACAACCACGGTTGAAGGCCTTACACGCCAGGAATGGCAATAATACACTCCTGGAAATTGAAATAAGAACACCGTGAATTCATTGTCCCAGGAAGGGGAAACTTTATTGACACATTCCTGGGGTCAGATACATCACATGATCACGCTGACAAAACCACAGGCACATAGACACAGGCAACAGAGCATGCACAATGTCGGCACTAGTACAGTGTATATCCACCTTTCGCAGCAATGCAGGCTGCTATTCTCCCATGGAGACGATCGTAGAGATGCTGGATGTAGTCCTGTGGAACGGCTTGCCATGCCATTTCCACCTGGCGCCTCAGTTGGACCAGCGTTCGTGCTGGACGTGCAGACCGCGTGAGACAACGCTTCATCCAGTCCCAAACATGCTCAATGGGGGACAGATCCGGAGATCTTGCTGGCCAGGGTAGTTGACTTACACCTTCTAGAGCACGTTGGGTGGCACGGGATACATGCGGACGTGCATTGTCCTGTTGGAACAGCAAGTTCCCTTGCCGGTCTAGGAATGGTAGAACGATGGGTTCGATGACGGTTTGGATGTACCGTGCACTATTCAGTGTCCCCTCGACGATCACCAGTGGTGTACGGCCAGTGTAGGAGATCGCTCCCCATACCATGATGCCAGGTGTTGGCCCTGTGTGCCTCGGTCGTATGCAGTCCTGATTGTGGCGCTCACCTGCACGGCGCCAAACACGCATACGACCATCTTTGGCACCAAGGCAGAAGCGACTCTCATCGCTGAAGACGACACGTTTCCATTCGTCCCTCCATTCACGCCTGTCGCGACACCACTGGAGGCGGGCTGCACGATGTTGGGGCGTGAGCGGAAGACGGCCTAACGGTGTGCGGGACCGTAGCCCAGCTTCATGGAGACGGTTGCGAATGGTCCTCGCCGATACCCCAGGAGCAACAGTGTCCCTAATTTGCTGGGAAGTGGCGGTGCGGTCCCCTACGGCACTGCGTAGGATCCTACGGTCTAGGCGTGCATCCGTGCGTCGCTGCGGTCCGGTCCCAGGTCGACGGGCACGTGCACCTTCCGCCGACCACTGGCGACAACATCGATGTACTGTGGAGACCTCACGCCCCACGTGTTGAGTAATTCGGCGGTACGTCCACCCGGCCTCCCGCATGCCCACTATACGCCCTTTCTCAAAGTCCGTCAACTGCACATACGGTTCACGTCCACGCTGTCGCGGCATGCTACCAGTGTTAAAGACTGCGATGGAGCTCCGTATGCCACGGCAAACTGGCTGACACTGACGGCGGCGGTGCACAAATGCTGCGCAGCTAGCGCCATTCGACGGCCAACACCGCGGTTCCTGGTGTTCTTTCTACCGTTACTTACCGTTGTCGCTGTGTATCGGCAAACGGCGGAAACAAAGTTGTACACCTCGTATTTTTTAACTATTCGTGCTATTTAAATCATGAGATGTATTATCTTTTTTAAACTATAACATATAATGGTCCACAAGTACAGCTTGTGTTATGTGTGATGTAAGGATTTACGCACAGTCTATGAAAACTATTGCTGTTCATGTTAACATCTTGCTAATAATTTGAAAATTACTGTCCCTCAGTAGTGAAAATTTAGGGCCAGTTCATGTCCCAATCACCAGTACTTTTCCCCTGTTGAGTGGAACACTGTAATTAGGATTATTGTTTAGACGCTAAAGGAAGTAGTTTACGTTAGTGTGAAATAGTATGTCTCCACCAGACTCAGGTTGATAACTACTCTGCTAATGTTTTTGTCATTACATGTTAGGGGTTTTGGTGTTTTCATGTCCAATTATCAAATGATCTTTGTCTTGGGGACAAGATGAGTATAGCATTTAGTTCACTTTTTTAACTATACATTTGCTGGAATCTATTTTTGGCTAATTAGGCTGGGAGCGGTATTTATTTGTATGACCAAAGCTTTTAATTTTTAAACAACATATTGTAGACTCGGTTTCCGCTCGAACATATTGCGTCCTTTCAATACATAACTCTTCACATGACGAAATACAGACCGATTAATTTCCCTTGGAATACACAAACCAAACGATTGGTAAGTGTTAGCATTACAGGGTGGAATTACTAGTATTAGTATTTCTAGGCTAAACAGTTATACTATGTCTCCCATTTCGACTTCCTATTATTCTTTTATCGCATCATCAGAGAAATCCCACCCCTAACGGCTTTATCTCTAACTCACTCAATTAGCGCTCTGCTTTCTGTTTCGTTACTCCCTCTTGGCCTCTCTTTGTTCTACATTCTTTCAGTGTTGTATATTCTGGAGTGGGAGTCGTTCTCTGAATGGGCCATTTTCTTTATCAGTATGAATATTCTCGTCCGATAGCGATGTATCGACTAGGAAGTTCTCTTCCACTGGTGTGCTATCCAGTTCCCTTTGAGGTTTTGTATGTTGTCACTCCTGTTGTTCTACACTGCAATTCCGTTTCGATTTTTAAATTAACCACTAAATTTTCATAGCCCTATCTATTTGATGCTGTGCTTCTAGTTTCTATGACCTTCCGTACCTCCTTCCCACAAAACGCGAACATACTAAAATTCAAAATATCGGTCCCCGCTGCAAAATACATTCAGAGGATAATATGGAAAGGAAATAAACGTACAAAAATGTCACACTCGATTCTCATATATCTCTGTAATAGCGTTGTAAAAAATTGACAGGAACCTAAATGCCTCTCCAAAACAGACACATACAATATTAGCGCCCTTCATGGTTCTTTGGACAGCACTGAACTTCTATGAGCTTGTTGATATTATTTAAGGATTTCTAGGAGCAGCAGTCCTCTTGGGAACAATTGGCAATTGAACTGAAACATTTTTTTCTAGAACCTGAATCTCATCAGACTATGGGTTTAGAATAAGTACAACATATCAAATATTTTACCACTCATGTTCAAAATCTAAAGAGTTCCTTAATAAACCAACAATAGAATGCCGTTTATTTAAATTTACGCACTATCATTTGTATCGCAGGGACACTTTTTAGATTTTAAGCGTTGTAAAGAAGTAATGCTTAGCACTTATGTGAGCACTTTAATAATATTTAGAAGTTTTTAAATTACGCCTACTGTTGTTGTTCTTTATACTACTGTAACTATTGTTATTATCATTATTATCGGTGTGACATGTTCTAACTGCTTTTTATTTAAGAGGTTAGTTAAGATTCTACAGAAAGGGTTTATGGCTCAGGAAACTTTTGACGTGCTATTTGGAGTTGATCGTTATGTGCAAGACATTTTTATCGCCCCACCTGATTTAAACATCTTTACTCATGATATTCTGGGGATGAGGCAGAAGGGGGTATTTCTGGCAATCTATTTGAAAGACAACGCCGTGCTGATTCTGAATTTAGAACTTCACACAGAGAAGAGATATTACCTCGATCACAGAAAGAATAAACATCGCCCACTTCGCCCACCTACAGCAATGCGAGCTCCATTACCACCACAACCGCCACCGTAGCCTACAAAAGTTCTGGACAAGTTGTACACTCGTTGCGATAAAACGGTTAGGTAGATTGAAGATTTTGAAAGCATTCCTAACACTTTCACACTTCTCCTTTCCTTTAGTGCAGTTGGGTCAGTTGAGCTATTCTTCAATAAATAAGTTCTCAGCTTCATTACCAAAGAAACGAAGAGTATGTTTAACAGAGAATCGCCCTCATCGTTTGAGGAAATGAAGTATTTCTCAATGGGTGTTCCGTAGTGGGAATAATACGACTGCCAATTAAGAGAATATATTGGGAGGGCAGTTACGACACACATAAGAACTTAGTATGTAAAGCAGTGAGAAGGAATAAACTTTAAATTACCTTTCCGTCATTGGGTAGCAAGGTGTAATGTCAATGCCAATATTTTGTGCCAGCAGTGTATGCGACAGTGCTCGAGATTTAGGAAGTAATGAATATTTTTCCAGAAATGACTTTTAAGCCTATATGCGAAAACTGAGAAAAGATTTATTATTATATTGTGACTTATTATTATGTTTTAAAATGTAAATAATTAGAAACAACAATATGTTTTATTATTTTTATAACCAGTTTCCTTCAAAGAATAATCATATACGAAAAGATTATACCACTAAAGGAATGCATTGGCATTGTATTGTCTGTTAAATTTTTTCCTTTTTCTATTGTTGTCTATGATGTATGAAGCGGATGAGACAGAAGATAAGCTGAGGTCTGTTCTTTTAAATATTGTAAAAGGTAATCATCACTGATCAAAAGAAAAATATAGCGTGTAGTCTACTAAATGTAATTCTAGTGTGCGGACTTTTATTTGTAACCAGACAACCAACTATGATTGTTTTAGTTTTGTGCCCCCAGCAGTCTAGACTGCTTTGTCTGGCGCCATTGCGGGAGCGTATGGAGCGACAATTTCAAACTGCAGAAATAATCGCACATTAATTGTTTCGATCGATATTACAATACTTGAACTCCGAAGACAAGAACTCACATTAATTTATTATTCTCCTATTCTAACAGTGAAAATAACATTCAGTAGCACAATCTTAGACTTTACGTAAATGAAATAATTTTTGTGACTGGTGCGTAAGATTAATTTTTTCCAGAGTAATTTATTAGTGACTTTAAATAAAAATATTTACGACGCCATTGTTGTTATGGGAAGGGATTGTGGTATGAAATATTGGTTGGTGCATAAGTTTTAATGTCACTTACTGAAGTAGATAAACAGCATTTCAATATTTATTTGTAGTGATAAGGTATGACAAAATAATTCATTATAGTCGGGCTCAGCTGCACACAAATAATTATCAAAGATTATTTCTTTCTATCAAATAATAGTGTAATTGTTGCTACTACACTTTCATACGCTTTACAGGAACACGTACACACCACTACAACAACTTTAAACAGAACCAAAACCCATTAAGAAGGGGAAGTAATAAAAACACAAATAAAATACAATTGCTGAGATGGCTTTCTGTAGTTGGGTCATTGGCTTTTAGTATCAAAACTGCTTCTGTGCCTGAACTACATTTCCCGTTACGAATACTTTAATCTTCCCGCTTTGTCGTCACCCGCTCCGTTCTTTGTGATGCGTCCTGTAACCGACGTGGCTCTTTCTATTCATGTACGAGCATTCACCGTAGTTGTCAGCATTGCGATAGAAAAAGCTTGCGTACTGCGTCGTCATTGCGCGTACGGAATACCCCACCTGCAGGAAGAAGTGGACTGAGATACTTTGTACAGCTCAAACACAGTGACTACTCTCTTCTGCCTTCACATTTGCGCGCAGCTGCACAAGGGTCGCACTCGCCATACTACATTAAGTAGCCAAAGACTTCGAAAACTTCGAGGTCGTGACCAGGTTCCCAACCCGGAATAAATGATTGCTATATCAAATTGACATTTAATGCTGACTTTATTAACTGTCTGTCACTAAACCCATCGTACATACTCCCAAACAAAACTCAATTAGGCGCGCCTGTCTTCATCACGTAGCCCATTCTACAAGAGGTAGCCACGGAAGCATAGGATTTGGGAAGAGTGATTTTTGAGCCAGGAGCTGTGCAAGCGGAGGCTCAGTTTAACAAGTAATTTATCAGACATAAAGTAGTCTTGACAAAGAATAATACAATTAAAATGAACGTTATTTCCTGCCCAACGTAGTTCTGGAACGCAGGGTCGAAACAAGAGAGTAACAATTAAAACGCCTTCAACATAACGACAGAATAAAATGAAATATAATTAAAATGCTCGTAATTGGGCATTATCAATAATAATTACATTAGAAGGCTCTTATCGACAGACCGAAAAAAATACAGCTTAATTAAGATCACCTAGATGAAACGCAGCTAAACGTTGGTCTTTTTATTATTATTATTTATTATTTATTTTATGGCCTTCATTGGACCACTGTAGTCAAAAATACAAAGTTCTAAACAAGTTGTTACAAATGGATACAATTTGGTTCGAAAATAACTTAATATATTTAGGTAATATAATTATTAGAGGCTATTCTTATATGAAAGATGTTTTGCTCTTCTGTCTGCCCAATATTTCTTCATTCTTTCAGATATTTTCTTTCTTTCTTCATCTGAGACAACTCTTCCTGTACTCCTTTTATTGATTTTCATTTGCAGTCTGGTTTGCGGGTCTTGCAGTATTCTGGTTTTCTCTGTCTTGTTTTTTAGGTCATCTACTGTAATTTGAAGTTCTTTTATATCGTCCTTAATTTCTGTGATCCATTTAATGTCGCTCTTGCTATTCCACAATTTTTGTATTATTTCTTTAATAATTCTGTTTTCTGGAGTTCTCATCAGATGTCCAAAGAATGAGATGCGTTTCTTCCTGATTGTGCTCATGACTGGTTCTGTTTTCTTATATACTGTTTCATTTGATGCTATTCTCCAATGTCCATTTATTTTATACTGTTTATTTATACATGTCCTAATTAATCTTCTTTCTATTTTTAGTATTCTGTCAATTTCTGCTGTAGTAGTTGTTTTGAAGATAGTTTCAGCTGCCGACGTTATTTCTGGTTGTGTAACTGTTTTATAGTGTTTTAATTTTGCATTTATAGATAGGCTTTTTTTGTTGTATGTAGTTTTGGTAATGTAATTTGCATAGTTCAGTTTTTTTATTCTATTTTGCCATGATGGCTTCTCATTTAGATTGTATGTTATTATTTCGCCTAAATACTTAAATTTATCAACAATTTTGATTTCCTGTTCTCCTATTGTAATTTTGTTTGCAAGTGGTGGATCAGTTAGCATAATCTCCGTTTTTTCAAATGATATTCTAAGGCCTACTTTCTCTGCTATTTCTTGTAGTGATTTCACTTGTTGCCTGGCTTCTTGAACGGTGTTGGCTAGGAGAGCAAGATCATCAGCAAATCCCAAGCAGTTTAAGCTAATATCATCTTTTGCACTTCCAATTCTTATCCTCTTTGGATTGTCCTTGTACCATTCTCTCATTATGTATTCCAGTGCACAGTTGAAAAGTAATGGTGACAGGCAGTCACCTTGTCTTAAGCCTGTTTTTATGAGGAATGGTTCCGAAATTTCTCCTCTAAAGTTCACTTTTGATTTGGTGTTGGTTAGAGTGAGTTGTATTATTTTAATTAATTTTGGATGGAGTCCTAGATTTCTTAAAATTTTTAATACTGAAGGTCTGTGGAGACAGTCATATGCCTTCTTAAAATCTACAAATGTTATTGCCAGAGGTTTGTTCCGTTTCTTGTAGTATGCCATAATCAATTTTAAACTAATTATCTGCTCTGCACAGCTTCTCCATGGTCTGAAACCTCCCTGATATTCCCCTAACTCTTGTTCTAATTGCTCCTTGATTCTTTCATATAGGATCTTGGATAGAATTTTATATGTGCAATCTAGGAGAGAGATTCCTCTGTAGTTATCTGGGTTGCTCTTATCTCCCTTTTTGTGTAGTGGGTGGATGATAGCTGTGGTCCAATGTTCGGGAAATTGTTCTGTTACCCAAATTTTTGTTAGAGCCATGTGTAAGGAGGTCTTGACTGTGTCACTTGCATATTTCCACATTTCAACAAAAACCTGATCTTCTCCACACGCCTTATAATTTTTTTTTTCTATGACTACTCCCATCACTAATTACTACGACCAGCTGTATTAGCTGTCTACAGGACTACGCTCTTGTGTGTATGTGTGTGTATGTGTGTGTGTGTGTGTATTTGTGTGTGTGCACTTGTGTATGAACTCTTAAGGGACCAAACTGCTGACGCCATCGGTCCTTAGACTTACACTATACTTAAACTAACTTACACTAAGGACAACACACACACACCTATGCCCGAGGGAGGACTCGAACCTCCGGCGGGTGAGACCACACAATCCGTGATATGGCGCCTCAAACCACGCGGCCACTTCGCATATATGTCACTACAATCTTGTGGTACCACAAAAAGTTGTACTATTGGGAATGGCGGTAGTGTTGTGGATAGAGTTTTTGTGGACAGAGTTTTGGTACGCACTATGTTGCTACGTAATTTGTCATGTACTTAGGTTCATTGGTCGCCTTGCAGTTGCTTCTAAGCACAGAAATATAGTACCTTTTGTACATCGATCTTAATTCAGATCATTACATCACCTTCCTGCTCGCGTGTGTCCCGAGATGTATTGCATATTGCGAGAAGGTTTTGAAAATTGTAGCGTGAGTTCTGGGCCTAATTTATGTCTCTGTGCATGATGGGTTCTTTTAGAGGCATAAAGAGTGTGCAGTTGCACAGTATATTTTCCTTCCTTGTATGTAACAATTTTCTTGTATTTTGTTCGATGTAAACTGTTGTTGTGTTTTGAGTTGTGTAGCTCAGTTGATATATTATCAGTGGGGTGGTGTGTTTTATTCATTAGTTGTTCTGCGAAAGTGGGATGTGTATTGTCACTCATCGGAGCTCTCATGTGCCCTGTGTCTATTGTTCGGAAGTACCAGCTTATTAGTTTGAAGTTTTGGGTTTGTCAGGAGTTACATGTCAGTTGGTATACTCCTCCATTGCTGAATTTGTTTCGGGTTGTTTTGCCTCATTTTGGCCGTTGAACTTTGTTGTTTGTTCTGAATGCTATTTGGATCTCTTGCATACAAATCGATCGCGCTCGCAGCTTAAAATTAACAAAATCAAAATGACTCAGGTCTTTAGATGATGATGATGATTTCTATCTCCAGTCGAGAACATATGGGACATCATCGGACAGCTCCAGCGTCACACACAAACGGCATTAACCGCCCCTATATTGACAGACTAAGTGCAACAGGCATGGAACTCCATTCCAGAAACTGACATCTGGTATCTACACAACGCGATGCAAGCATATTTGCACGCCTGCATTCAACATTCTGGCAGTTACACTTGCAGCAGCATTTTCACATTTTCAGTGGCTTATCTCGCGCTTACAATAACCTGTGATCTTGCATTTCTGATCATTTGAATATGTCACCTAAACAAATGTCCGGCCCCGGTAACTGAGTGGTCAGCAGCACAGAATGTCAGTTCTAAGGGCCTGGGCCCGATTCCGGCTGGGTTGGAGATTTTCTCCATTCAGGGACTGGGTGTTGTGTTGTCCTTATCACCATCATTTTGTCCCCATCGACGCTCAAGTCGCCGAAGTGGCATCAAATCGAATGACTTGACCTGGTGAACGGTCTACCTGACGGGAGGCCCTAGTCACACGACATTTATTTATCTAGGCAAATGTATTCCCGAAATTTCCATTAATCTTTATTAATTACTTTTTGATGTTGTGATTTTATTTCCGGTAGGTGTATTATGTAATGTAGTGCAGCTTCTTTACACGGACTGAGCTAACTCACACGGGACAAGGGTATTAAGTTGCAGAATAGCACAGCCCAAGAGAGGATTCAGCATTGATTATTGCTCTTACTGCTCATGGGGAAATTTAGGAAGGAGGTTCTATGCAGTTTCTCTGTTGAACTTTCAAATTCATCAAAAGAAGAGGATGATTAGGGTTTAACGCCCGTAGATTACGATGTCGTTAGATAAGGCGCACAAGCTCGGGTAGCTCAGTTACGGAAGAGAAAGGAATTCTTCCGTGCCATATCAGAGGAACCATCTCGACATTTGGCTGGAGCGATTTACGGAAATCACGGGAAACTTGAATCCGGAGAGCCTGACCCGGATTTGAATCACCATCGTTTAACTGCAGATCCACTGCTTTGAGCACTACGCCACCTCGCTCGGCTTCCACAGAGTGATTGCTAAAAGAAGAAATCAAGAAAGTGTTTATTTAGTGGTATGGGCGCTTTGTAAGTAATACATACATTTATCAGTCAGAACATTATGACCGCTTACCTAGTAGCCGGTATGTCCGCCTTTGGCACGTATAACAGCGGCGACTCATCGTGGTATGGAAGCAGTGAGGCTTTGTTACGTAGCTGGAGGCAGTTGGCACCACATCTGTCGCCTATTTCCTGTAAATTAGTGGGAGGGGGTGATGACTACTGACGCCATGTTCAATCATGTCCCAAATGTGATCGAACGTGTCAGATCTAGTGAGTTGTGGGAGCAGCACATAAATTGGAACTCTTCACTGTGTTCCTCGAACTACTACATCATAGATCTGGCTTTGTGACCTGGCGCAGTACCTTGCTGAAAAATACCACAGCCGTCGGGAAATATGATCGTCGTGAAGGGGTGTACGTGGCCTGCAACCAGTGTACGCGAAACCTTGTTAGTCATGGTGCCTTGCACGAGCTCCAATGGACACATGGACGCCCACGTGAATGTTCCCTGGGGCTTAATTTAGCTGCCGCCAGCTTGTTTCCGTCCCGCAGTACAGTTATCAAGGAGCTTTTCCCCTGGATGACGACGAATTCGCGGCCTCCCATCGGAATATTGAAGAAGCTGTGGGGATTCATCAGACGGTGCAATGCTTTGCCACTACGTCAACGACCAGTGCTGATGATCACATTGCAGTGGTAGTTGCCGATGTTGTCCTGTTAAAATTTGGAGACGCGTGGGTCGTCTGCTGCGAAGGCCCATCGTTAGGAATGTTGGGTGCACTGTGTGTTTAGGCACGCTTGTACGCCGTCCAGCATTAAAGTCTGATGTTGGTCTCACCACAGTTCGGCGCCTGTAGTGTTTTACCAGTCTGCCCAACCTATTACGCCCAACATCTGTAATGAGGGTGGGCACGCCACACCACTACGTCTGGACGCGCTGTCACCTTGGTTTCGCCACGTTTTCAAGACACCTACCACAACATTCCTCGATAAGCCGACAAGTCGTGCAGTTTCCGATATGTTCGTGAAGAACCTCCGGGCCATTACAATCTGCCCTCGGTCAAACTCAGACAGATCACGCGCCTTCCCCGTTCTACATATGGACAACGCGCTCCCCGATACTACATGCACTACGAGTGTCTCTGACTAGATGTCCTTCTTAGCCAGGTGACGCTGATATGGCGTGGACAGGTTTATATCGATAGGAGGTCGGTGGTCGCAATTTTCTGGCTGATCATAACGGAAAGTTCCAGCTGCAACGTTATTCTTGTTTGCTTTTTGCCTGGTTAAGGCTTCCTCAGATTTATCTGAAAGAAAAGGAAAAGCATTTAGCTGCCAATAGCGATGTGCTTCTGCATGATCAGTTAGTCAGTAAGAATCAGACATTTTACTACATCATGATACCAGTTTCAAAATCTAATTAACTTGTTCGAAGTTTTTTCCTTGTTTTGCTCAACGTAGTTACGATTTCAATGTTCTGATTACTTTCACGCTTATAGCAATTTTGGGTATGCTTTATGTACATCCTTTTGTAACATTTTGAGATCATTTATTGTTTTTATTGCAGCATTTAATTTTACAGTATTTCCTACTCGCTATTCTTTCAAAGCATTTTGAATTTTTATCCTATACACTATCATTACTTGTTAGTTAAAGTGCTACCTGATCACTTTTACTTGTTGGCTGTACCTGCTTTTTATGATCTTACGCGGCACCTCCCGCCGGAGGTTCGAGTCATCCCTCGGGCATGGGTGTGTGTGTTGTTCTTAGTTTAAGTTACTTTAAGTGGTGTGTAAGTCTAGCGACCGATGAACTCAGCAGTTTGGTCCCTTAGGTATCCACATACATTTGAAAACAGAGTCTTACGTCTAGTCGGCCGGGGCGGCCGAGCGGTTCTAGACGCTTCAGTCTGGAACCGCGCGACCGCTACGGTCACAGGTTCGAATCCTGCCTCGAGCATGCATGTGTGTGATGTCCTTGGGTTGGTTAGGTTTAAGTAGTTCTAAGTTCTAGGGGACTGATGACCTCAGAACTGAAGTCCCATAGTGCTCAGAGCCATTTCAACCATTTTGAATCTTACGTCTAGATTAGCTAAGTTTTACCGACACTAGCCCTTTGTTGACGTACCGCCCTGCGGGAAATATCGTTTTCCTCCGCGCATTAGTTTCATTGTGGCCATCTATTAGACTGTGTACGCAGCGCTTCACTTGGCAGCCATGACTGTTTCAAAATGGAATTGGAAATGAGCGTTTGGCGTCATTGGCTGGGAGGCCCCTTACGGGGCAGGTCCGGCCGCCTTGGTGCAGGTCTTATTACATTCGACGCCACACTGGGCGACTTACGCGCTGGATGGGGATGAAATGATGATGAAGACTACACAACACCCAGTCCCTGAACGGAGAAAATCCCCGACACAGCCGGGAATTGAATCTGGGCCTGTTAGGGCCGCAATACGTCACTCTGACCATTGAGTTACAGGGGCGGACAGTTTCAAGAAAATTTCAAATTCCCATTACTTTATTGCCTGTGTCCCCCTCCTCCCCCCTTTACATTTTTGCCTTCATAATGTTTTCCCAGTTATTATACCTTTCAGTTTATACACTTGGTTTCACTCCAGTGCATTTTGTTTGACGTTTCTTCGTTTGCTACCATCGTTCTGACTAGGTGCCCTACCAACTGGTGATATGCATTGCTTTGATAGCCTTTCATGTGTGTTAATTCCCTTGTTTTTCGAAAGGTAATCTTTTAAAATTCAGCTCTGCTTAGAACCATGCTCCTTAACTAGCAATTTTATACATAACTACAGCCGCGCGGGATTAGCCGAGCGGTCTCAGGCGCTGCAGTCATGGACTGGTCCCGGCGGAGGTTCGAGTCCTCCCTCGGGCATGGGTGTGTGTGTTTGTCCTTGGGATAATTTAGGTTAAGTAGTGTGTAAGCTTAGGAACTGGTGACCTTAGCTGTTCAGTCCCATAAGATTTCACGTACATTTTTTTCAATATAATTACATCCTTGCTTTTCCTTTTCTTTTAGAAAAATCTGAGGAAGCCTAACCAGGCGAGACGCGTTATTCCTAATAAAAATAACTTTGCATCCGAGACTTCCTGTTTATAGAGGGTGAGTCAAAAATGACTTTACAACTTTGGTATGATTTAGAAATTTATTGAGACGACTTACAGAATAGGTAGATGTATCACTTTGTAACAGACAGTCTCAAGTTCCCCATAAAAGTATCATGTGCCATTTTAGTTCGATGTGACTACCATTTATGATGTGCAAACATTCCACCTGTAACCAGCTTCCTCCCGCACTCTTAGCAGCAAATCGGGCGTAACATGTGCAACGTCTACGCGGTACTCGCCAAACAGTCTTTAGTGGCCGGCCGAAGTGGCCGAGCGGTTAAAGGTGCTACAGTCTGGAACCGCACATCGCTACGGTCGCAGGTTCGAGTCCTGCCTCGGGCATGGATGTGTGTGATGTCCTTAGGTTAGTTAGGTTTAAGTAGTTCTAAGTTCTAGGGGACTTATGACCACAGCAGTTGAGTCCCATAGTGCTCAGAGCCATTTGAAACATTTGATGTCTTTAGTGGACTGCCAGTCTCTCGAGACGCACGTCGTGTTGACTTTTGTTGACTGCGGGCAAAGCTCTCCCTAACCTGTACATAATCATCAACACACGGGCAACCTGGTGATTTATCATGTTGCATTGAACAACCCGTATATACCGATACCTTGCGCCAGGAGTATGTTATATATTAGCGTATTCGGTGCGATATTTACGCTGAACAGTTGTTGCACGTTTCCTGAAACCAAAACACACAACAAGCACGCCTGGCGCCAGCGAAAGCCGTTTTAACTGAGCACTACGCTGGCGCACCTGGTGGCAGAATGGGATACTGATACACTAAGTGAATAAAGCTGGAGCTTGTTTGCCACAGACTGTAACATCTACCGATCCTGTGAATTATCTAAATAAATTTCTGTATATTTCCAAAGTTGTGAAGTCCTTTTGGATTCCCCCTGTATAATTATGAATACCGGTTGCTGTATCAATCATCCTATCATGGAATGCAATAAGCTTTACATATACTCATTCCTTCTAGCTTCTTTACTTCGCAGGTGGTTTGCTATAATTTTCGTCTCTTATGGAATTGGGATCAGTATACACACACTTCAAACATCGTTGCTTTACTACACTTATTACACAGGAAAGTAAAATTAGCCCCAGAAATAAATACTTCCCTTGTCCAATTCCAACATTACATTGTCGTAAAGGAATAGTAATCAAATTCATTATTATTTATTAAGGTTTCTGTGACAATTGCATACTTATATTCTTAATGGGACTATGTTGTTACAATAAAATTCATTTTCAAACCTTAGCTGTATCAGAAGGAACAGTTTTAACCCTCTGACTACTACAGACGTGTTCTCTGCATTTTGTGTTGAATTCGTTTTTGTTGTCACTGTACCGCTTCCCTAATGTTGCTACCTGTGCTGAGAGATGCCGTTCTGTACGCTATGAAGCACTTACTTCCGATTTTAAGAAAACAATTCGATAAAAAAGAAACTGTCTGGTATCTTTGCTGGAGAAAGCAACGAATTTATTTTCGTTGTACATGCGCTGCATGAGATTAATTAAAGTATTACACAAAATTTTAAAGAGTTAACTGAGGTAAAAATGCATTGTGTAAACTTTGTGTATGGTTGAGATTAGCTCATATATTGCTGTATGAAATGTAGATAAGATATCAAGTTTATTTCAGATTGAGAGCAGAACGACGTCTCATTTTGTTCTAGAGTTATTGTTTCTATTATTTTCTTTTTATCCGGTGGACGGTCGCGTGCTTAATTCCGTCCCTACGCATCAGAAATCATGTGAGCGTAACAATCGTCATACACTCCTGGAAATGGAAAAAAGAACACATTGACACCGGTGTGTCAGACCCACCATACTTGCTCCGGACACTGCGAGAGGGCTGTACAAGCAATGATCACATGCACGGCACAGCGGACACACCAGGAACCGTGGTGTTGGCCGTCGAATGGCGCTAGCTGCGCAGCGTTTGTGCACCGCCGCCGTCAGTGTCAGCCAGTTTGCCGTGGCATACGGAGCTCCATCGCAGTCTTTAACACTGGTAGCATGCCGCGACAGTGTGGACGTGAACCGTATGTGCTGTTGACGGACTTTGAGCGAGGGCGTATAGTGGGCATGCGGGAGGCCGGGTGGACGTACCGCCGAATTGCTCAACACGTGGGGCGTGAGGTCTCCACAGTACATCGATGTTGTCGCCAGTGGTCGGCGGAAGGTGCCCGTGCCCGTCGACCTGGGACCGGACCGCAGCGACGCACGGATGCACGCCAAGACCGTAGGATCCTACGCAGTGCCGTAGGGGACCGCACCGCCACTTCCCAGCAAATTAGGGACACTGTTGCTCCTGGGATATCGGCGAGGACCATTCGCAACCGTCTCCATGAAGCTGGGCTACGGTCCCGCACACTGTTAGGCCGTCTTCTGCTCACGCCCCAACATCGTGCAGCCCGCCTCCAGTGGTGTCGCGACAGGCGTGAATGGAGGGACGAATGGAGACGTGTCGTCTTCAGCGATGAGAGTCGCTTCTGCCTTGGTGCCAATGATGGTCGTATGCGTGTTTGGCGCCGTGCAGGTGAGCGCCACAATCAGGACTGCATACGACCGAGGCATACAGGGCCAACACCCGGCATCATGGTGTGGGGAGCGATCTCCTACACTGGCCTTACACCACTGATGATCGTCGAGGGGACACTGAATAGTGCACGGTACATCCAAACCGTCATCGAACCCATCGTTCTACCATTCCTAGACCGGCAAGGGAACTTGCTGTTCCAACAGGACAATGCACGTCCGCATGTATCCCGTGGCACCCAATGTGCTCTAGAAGGTGTAAGTCAACTACCCTGGCCAGCAAGATCTCCGGATCTGTCCCCCATTGAGCATGTTTGGGACTGGATGAAGCGTTACTTGCTGTTACTTGCTGGTGGGCTGTCATAATAAGTGGCTGTATTTATTACCAAAGCTGACGTTATTCTTTAATAGAAAAGCTGACGTTATTCTTTAATTAATTTGACTGAAGTTACGTAATTCATAATTACACTTTTTCTTGACAACAATAAAATTTTTGCAAAGTTTTACGTTGATGGTTTTTAAGATGGATTATAATCAGTAATGCAACACTGCTGGCAAAAATTAATTATATTCTGAAAACGCTTCAAATATTTACTATTGGTAATGAAATGGTTTTACAAACGTTCAAGTGGGGCTTACTTTTTACAATAATCTTACAACTAGCACTGCGCAAACATACCTTCAGTAGTCCTGAGTATCGCAAAGAAAAGAATTCAATAATGTTAGTTGATGTCTCTGTACATCAGTTTATAATCTCTTGTAAATCATAGATGGTGGCTGGCAGGCACACTGCTCCTCCCAACCTCTCGGTTCAGACCTGCTACCAGCTCGCTTACTACTGACTTCCGACGAACGCTAAAGTGCGGTCTCTCCTGCAAATAATGCTTTCTGGTGCAGACAATCCCTGCTACCATTACAAAATGCATCAATGCGCGGTCTTTCCCGCTCTTTTCTTCAAATGTATCCATACGCGGTCTCTTCCGCCCTTTTTAAATTTGCCCTTATCAATTTGCGGTCTCTCTTGCCAACAATATTTAGATGCAGACATTCCCTGCTACCACAATTACTTCCAACATGACAAATATTAATTATTCCTACTTAATCCTATTAATAAAATATAAGCATCTTTCATAAATTGTGGGTTGACAATAGACAATAGAAATATACACGTCTTACACTTAAAAAGTGGACGGGCATTGTCAGTTGTTTATTATGTATTAACGTGTGCTGTATCTGCAGACATTATACAGTTAAAATGAAGTTCATCGTCATTACGACGACAAAGGCACCAGAGACACTACCACTATATTACAAAATACTCATACGCTCTGCCATCATCTGACTGGTGTAGTGGGCACAGTTAGAATTTTCACCGCCACAGAGGACAGGAGCTACTATGATAGTACGACATTCTGTAGAAAAATATAGACGTTTAATGACAATCGTGTTTACCGTTTGTCGCTTGGTTCTGTGTAATCAAAAAACACGCCCGTTTACCATTTAAACCCCTATCGAGGTATACGGCACTGCTGCTTTATTAAACAGTAAGCCAAAAGGAATCTTCAGAGCGCTGCAGGTTAAATGTCAGAGGCTCTGTTATAATTGAACAGCTACCATTCATGCTTTAGTAAATGAACGATGTCTATCGAATTTAACTTTATCCTTTGCCGTGCCAATATGGGAACGACAAATACGATTGCCATTATATCATTTTACTGTTTGCGCTGAAGTGCCTCGCACCCTGGTGGCAAATATTTCTCAGTGTGCATGTTCCACCATCGCAAACATCCACATTAATACATTATGCTCGTACGCAACAAGAGAACGATGCAATTAGTGTCAGAGCGCTGAGTACCATTAGTAAGAGGAAAGATCGTTAATGAAACAAAAGATGTCACTGGTTTGTGACATTAATGATAAGTGTACGACGTTGTACAGACGTATGTTAAGAGCATCTCTAAACATTTTTACTGTCAATATTGAGTTTCGGAGTTTAACCACAAGAAGATGAGAAGTAAATGTTCAGAACTAAAATAGGACCAGTCAGATACCTGCAAAATCGGTTTACGTACTTTGTAATATGTGCTAGTTTGTCTGTTTCATTTGGCCTCCATAGTTTTTAGGCTACGAGTATTCAGTCAGGTCTGCTATTAACTGCCTAGTAGCAATATTTGTTTGTTAACTTTATAATGAAGGAAATTAAATTTCTCAAAAAAATAAATAAATAACGCTTCTCTCTGCCAGTCCGAAAGATGTTTTACGACCATTCATCAAAGAATTTGTTACATGTCGCTCATGTTGAGAAGAGAGAAAGAGAAAAGGCGACAATCTCAGTGGAATGTGATACACCGCTTTGTATTTTGGGGAAACCTGTCAGTAAAACGTGTGAAAACGTTTTTAAAACGTGGAAAACTGCCTATAAACCACAGTCTGGACGGTGCACCAGACTAGAGATGGGTAGTTCACGAACGAACGGGTGCAAAGGAACGGTTCACCAAGATGAACGAAGGGACCGAGGAACGTATTCCAAGGAACGATCGGTTCATAGTTCACTTCGGTCGCGGCGGTCTACTTATAGTTCCCGGGAACGAGGAACGATCGGTTCATAGTTCACTAGTTCACTAGTTCACTTCGGTCGCGGCGGTCACTTCGGCAGTTCTCGTTCCAGCCTTGGTCGCGTGCTGATCTCAGTCTCGGTCTCCCTCGGCCGCACTCGTCGTTCTTCACACGACCACCTGTCTCAGTTCCACTGCCGACTGCTCCTAGTTAGTCCAGTATCCAGTTGTTCGTTTCGTTCACTGCGCTCGTCTATTTTACATGTGTTCCAAACTGTTCTTGCACTTGGTTCTGGCTATTCAGCGTCCACGACCGGTAATCAAAAAGTATTTTATAGTTACGTATATTACATAAAAATTACGTTTTATGTAATAGGTACGTCTTTTTAGGTAACAAAAGGGCATATCAGCTCACTTCATTATATCGATGAACAACAGAAGACATATTTATAACAAGGCAAGTTTTATTTTTGTTATTCATATATTTTTTGGTTTCATCGACCTGATTTAGCAGTTAACTTTCAATAATTTGCTTAATTTTTAGCGTAAGAAAATTCATATACAACGATTTTCGTGTATCTTTCATATACAAAACATTACGTTTAGGAAGGCTCTAATTATTTTTATGTTTGGTTGTTCCCAATTTGCATTACCTGCTAGTTTGGCTTCTTTGAGGAAAGAAAAGTGGGTTGTGGGTCATTTTGGCTCATTAGGAAAAGCGGTGCCTCTCCATGTGAAAAGACATAGATTGCCACAAAATCGTATCTACTTATTATCTCAAAAACATTTGAAACTTCCTGGCAGATTAAAACTGTGTGCCCGACCGAGACTCGAACTCGGGACCTTTGCCTTTCGCGGGCAAGTGGTAGAGCACTTGCCCGCGAAAGGCAAAGGTCCCGAGTTCGAGTCTCGGTCGGGCACACAGTTTTAATCTGCCAGGAAGTTTCATATCAGCGCACACTCCGCTGCAGAGTGAAAATCTCATTCTGGAAACATCCCCCAGGCTGTGGCTAAGCCATGTCTCCGCAATATCCTTTCTTTCAGGAGTGCTAGTTCTGCAAGGTTCGCAGGAGAGCTTCTGTAAAGTTTGGAAGGTAGGAGACGAGGTACTGGCAGAAGTAAAGCTGTGAGTACCGGTCGTGAGTCGTGCTTCGGTAGCTCAGTTGGTAGAGCACTTGCCCGAGAAAGGCAAAGGTCCCGAGTTCGAGTCTCGGTCGGGCACACAGTTTTAATCTGCCAGGAAGTTTCATATCAGCGCACACTCCGCTGCAGAGTGAAAATCTCATTCTGGAAACATCCCCCAGGCTGTGGCTAAGCCATGTCTCCGCAATATCCTTTCTTTCAGGAGTGCTAGTTCTGCAAGGTTCGCAGGAGAGCTTCTGTAAAGTTTGGAAGGTAGGAGACGAGGTACTGGCAGAAGTAAAGCTGTGAGTACCGGTCGTGAGTCGTGCTTCGGTAGCTCAGTTGGTAGAGCACTTGCCCGCGAAAGGCAAAGGTCCCGAGTTCGAGTCTCGGTCGGGCACACAGTTTTAATCTGCCAGGAAGTTTCATATCAGCGCACACTCCGCTGCAGAGTGAAAATCTCATTCTGGAAACATCCCCCAGGCTGTGGCTAAGCCATGTCTCCGCAATATCCTTTCTTTCAGGAGTGCTAGTTCTGCAAGGTTCGCAGGAGAGCTTCTGTAAAGTTTGGAAGGTAGGAGACGAGGTACTGGCAGAAGTAAAGCTGTGAGTACCGGTCGTGAGTCGTGCTTCGGTAGCTCAGTTGGTAGAGCACTTGCCCGCGAAAGGCAAAGGTCCCGAGTTCGAGTCTCGGTCGGGCACACAGTTTTAATCTGCCAGGAAGTTTCATATCAGCGCACACTCCGCTGCAGAGTGAAAATCTCATTCTCAAAAACATTTGTTCAGAAGGAGCTTCCAAACGTACGTAACGTTGCCAATAAGAAAACATAAACAGCCTACTTACATAACCCCCATTCTCCCCACAAAAAATTTTACAAAATATTTTTGGGCAGTGGCCAATAATGATTTGAAAAATTTTTCATAATTACAATAACAAAGATATCAAATGCACACACTTATTTATACAATGTTGGTCAAAAGCTAAATTTTTCTCACAGTCCATAAAGACAGTCCTGATCATTCATCATAATAGTGATTACAGTTTTTTTCACAAAGTCTCATTAGTAAAAAAAATTGCACACAGAAGTAGTGGATTTCCATGCAGTCTTGAAGAAGTAGTGTTGTCCTTCCAACGGAAAGACAGTGCTGACACTTGACATGCTGACAGGTAATGGGCCACAACAGAGCAAACCCACAGCAGAGTCAGTCGAAGTTGATGAATATTGGTAGGTAGGTCATCACAGAGTAGACCCACTGTAGTCCTGGTAGAGATTGTGGTATTGGTGGGCCACCAGAGGTGCAGACCCACTGCAGTCCTTGTAGAAATAATGGTATTGGTGAGTCATCAAAGATGCAGACCCACTGCAGTCCTTGTAGAGATGGCCAGCAGCCATCCGTTGTGACTGTGCGGGTGCACAATCACCAGTGAAGGGTCTTGCAGTTAATATAGCAAGTCCATAACCACCACTTGTGCACTCACAAAGTTTTTTGGAAGTGTCCTTAGAACCAGCAATGCTGTTATCCAGTCCCTTGCTGAATTATTAACACACGTGCAAACACTAACAGTCCCTACTTCTCACATATTGTCCATATACTAACATCAACAGAAATGTGTGCATTGAAATGGAACTTACAAGTTACTTAATTTGATTAACTGGTGTCAAATACAAAATTATAACATGAGAATACAATTACAAAGGTACAAAATACATCATTAAAAACATAAGAATACAGATAACATTTGTAGTACAGGCTTTACAACAAAATAGAAATAAACATATACATCAGTGTTACAGGAATTATGACATGAGTACAAAAATAAAAGATCAGAATCACTTTCGAAACATCAACTTCACACATGAGCATTAAAACAAAACAGAATAAATAAAGTCTAAGCATATTTACAAGATAAATAACATATTATTAATGCAAATTATATTTAAGGCTAACAGTATTCCTCATCATAGTGAATGTAGCTGAGTATTAGAAAAATTCTACAACATAAATCGTATCAGATAAACACATAAAGACAGGAAGAACACAAATACACAAGGGTACACAAACATATAGCGGAATAACACAAGGAAAGGACAGGTTTTGTTTTATTGCAGTATTTTGCAAACAAAATTTTCTTTGCTTCTTGGAGATCTCCCTTCATTCATCATTGTTCCCAAAAAGTCCTATCTATACCTCCTTCCTGTATTCTATTCATATTTCTTTCAAAATAATTATTTCTGATTGTACAATACTCATTTGGGCCCAAATCTTTTTCATATAACTTCACAATGCATTCTTTACCTATTCTCCATAGTCAGTTTCTTATATAGTCTACCCCCTCTTAAGCTAACTTAAATCTACTGAGCTCAGATGCTAAACTAAGGGACGAGGCAATGCAGCAGCACATAACAAATTAACACAAACCACAAGGACAAAAAATTCAAATTGGCAAAGCAATTGCAATAATACAACTAATATAAGGCACTGTGCAGCAACCAAGGAAAATAAATCCGTAGTAAAACTAGCTTAGAGGAGTAAGACAAATTAAAATTCAGTAGCACTATGCCTGGCAAACAGCAGCAGCAACTTATATCTAAACATGACATAGCTCAAGCAGAAAAAATATTACAGTAAAAACAATAATGCAGATAAGGGAAATGTATATTCACATCTTAATGTCTATGTAATTAAAGTGGTGCACCACAACAACTTATTGTAAAAAAAAAAAAAAATATTACCATGTACTTGAAAAGAAAATTATGTGTCCAGTTACTGTTACTAGTCCCTTCTTCTTGTTCTTTCCTTTCCAAGTGCTCCTTTCTCGAAGAATGTGGATCATAAAATAATTATTTAATAGATCTGTTGACAGAAAGTGTTCACATTAGCAAATGCATTTAATTTTATTTTATGAAACCAAAGCTGCAACACAGCTGGAAACCAGATATCAAATGAAATAAGCAACTACGAAAAGCAAAGCATAAAAATATCATTCAGTAGTCATGTGACATTTCATAAGTTAGTAGAAATTCTCTCAACTCTCGTAGAAAGACGATTGTCGTAATCAGGTGCGCAGATGTAAAAATATTTCTCGTCATTTCATTAGGCATTTCAGTAAATATCATAAATTACGAGCTCCACAGTATGCTTTCAACAAGGAAATGTCAATAGCGAGGATAACGGCCTCCCTTTCTTTTTTCTGCCTGTGCTTCCAGAAAGGCACACCCTAATGGCTTGTTCTCCAGGTGTCTGACACAGCTGTGTGCCGACGACGCACGTGCAGGTAGTCACTTAACTTTCTTACGGAAATATTTATGACAGCAGTTTCCGCTACAGTGACAGTCTCATATAAAAATTTCACAGGTCGAGAATTTACGTTGCAAATGTGTAGAAACAAAATCCTATGAATATAACAGTGTCCAAAAAAATTTTCGCCGGCATTGTGATACATTCACGCATTTACACACAAAGTACGATTCTTGGTTCCCAACATCCTTTTTCACAAGTCAAGAGTCCCTAACTTCTATTCATTATTCATATACATATAAACATGTAATCACATTCCTCATATATGGTAGCATCATCTTATTGACATAAACATACCTCAACAGCATAATACACATTGTCGTCATAAAAATAACATCATAACACCTCAGCCAAATCTCAAAAAGGTCGTAGCTTTCTGCAATAATTTCAAAGCATAAAAAATATTCTCTGCTCATTTCAATAGTGTCATCTGCCTCAAATGTACTTTAAAAATCATGATCTCATTCCAAATACATCATTCAAAGCTCTCATAGTATCACAATGGTTCCGAAAAAATATGAAGAGTTCACACAGTACAGACAAAATACAATTTCGTAAGTGTGAAGTTATCCAACGGTGTAATTACATAAACATCTGTCACTGACGTATTAAAAAAGTTTGTCTCTCTCAGTTAAATGATCAGATAGCTGTGTAATTTGTGTTAGAGAAATATGGTACCGATGTGTAAAGTTGTATAAGCAAATACCATATTAGCTAGGGCTCCTTGTGCTTGCCAAACACATGATACACAAAGTCAGCGTGTACCCCCCTGAGAATTAATGTAATTATACCCTCAGGTGTTACAGATTACAGCAATGGAATGAAATGTATTACGGAAAACCTTCTTTGTAATTCAAAAATCTTTAAAAATAAATGTTTTAAGTACAAAATTAATCACTCAAATACGTGTCCTGTAGCGCTAAATGTGCGTCTTGCTGTAAGATAATCTCTGTGGAAGTGTCGTAGTTATTGTCCTCCGAAAGCTAAGTTCTGCAGAAGTCAATGTACTTACCTCATGATAAACAAAAGTGAAATGCTCTGCGTATAGATATCTTACTTATTACGCTTATTGCCGTGATGAAGAAAGTACTGTGCTGTAACGTATTGTTGTGCTATGGAAAAGGCTGTCTTATTGTAGCTGTACCACAAAAGTTACTATTAAACATGTTTTACTTTCCAGAAGATTTCAGAAAAACTGTGCAGATATGAATCAGAAACACCGCAAAAGCAACATTGTAAATTGTCACTCATTAGTAGCGTCGTGATAAAATCGTGTAGCTGTCACATTAACTAACCACTGTGTCATCTGGTATCTCCCAGAAAGTACTTTAATTCAGAATGTATTTTCAAGTAAACCAAAATGTTGCATTAAAATCTCATTAGCAGTACTGGTAAATGTTCTAAGTATGTGAGCCTTATAGTCGTTACGTAATCGTGCAACTAACAAGCAAGAATGTACACACACAATAACACTGTGTCGTCTGTTCGCAATAACAATGCATTCGTAATTTCTGTTTGAATAAGTTCTCTTGGTTTTTGACTGGATATTTAACTTTAAACACTGTTGCATGGTAACAGTTTCTAAAGCATACTAGTAACGTGAAGTGAAACGTTTTATGGCAAAGACAAAGTTAAAAAGCAGATTATCTTTCAATAAACGGTTTTACATGTGAAATGTGGTGTAAACCTTTACTCTTCCCAGTACGCAGAGTTCCAACTTGAATGCAATTATCATGCAGTATTCGTCTGTAAAGAATACGGGAATTTTGCTCAAGGTTAGCGTCAATGTTATTTTTCCCTGAGCCAGCGGGCGCAGGTGGCTGCCTGCGGTGCGAGTCATTGTCTGTTTCTTTGTTGGCGCGCGCCGTTACTGGGATTTGGAGACCTAACTTCTACAAATTCACCGTGACGAGAATCCCGCCAGTTCTGATGGAGTTCAGGTCTGTCGTTACGATCATATCGTCTGTCGTCATGTCGGTAGATTCCATAGTTTCTTTCTTGTCGGTTAAGTGGTGGAGAATTTCTCCCTGAATTATCACTGCACGGTGGACTGTTGCGTCTGAAGTTATTCTGTCTCCCTTGATAATAATTATTTTGGTTCCCATATTGTCTGTTTCTCTGATTGTCTCTGTGATAGTCATTACTGCGGAGAGGTAATCTTTCCCTGTAATTATTACTACTCTGCCAACGGTTGTCATACGGGTGGTGTCTATTTTGGTCACGATTTACGTTATAAAAATAGCCTTGTCATGTATTATTTCTGTCATCACGGAATTGTGACAGATGTGACCTGTAATTGTTGTACTCCTGTTTCCTCGTTCTGAAATTGTCAGTGTCAATTTCCAGTTCTTGTAACAGTCCCTGAAAAGCTTCAGTGTCGTCTTTGCAACGTCCTGCTAAAATAATATGTCGTAAATGTTCAGGCAGTTTGATTAAGCAAATGCGGATGAGTTCTGAGGGGCTGTATGGGTTTGACAATTACTGATTCTTGTGCAACATGTCTTCAAAATATTTGACAAGACTGGAAAATTCAGATTGTTCAAAGTGTTTCATCATCATGATGCTATGTTTTACTCGGTCTTGTGTAGCTTGTGACCAATATGCTGAGAGGAACGCATGGTAAAATTCTCCTTCACTGTGGCAATCGTGAATGACCAATCGCATTCTTACAGCTGGTTCATTCTCTAAGTAGCCACACATACATTCTAACCTTTGCTCCAATGACCAGTTGGGAGGAAAACAATGAGAGAATTGATGGAGCCACGCTTGTGGATGAATGTCGTTGGCAGAATTCTTAAATGCTTTGAATTTACGTGTAGTAATGAACAGCTTATAGTCAAAATCATCGTGTCGGCGAGTAGAATATCGGTCATTGTTACGTCATGTCGGCGGTTCCATCTCAAAATTCGGTGTACCTTGCCAATTCCTTTCATAATTACCGAAATGCCCTGTGTTATTATTTTGTGGCTTTTCCGTATTTCTGTGTCCCTCTTCCCATATTGGGGCGCGAGTGTCCTCTGAAATACGTAATTCTTGTATTACCTGTGTCAACTGATCTTGTACTTCCCGGATTTCTCTTTTTTACTGTGTATTGATTTGATTTTGATTTTGTTTGAATTTTCTTATTCGTTCATACTCTTCTGTGTCAGTGAAGGCTACGGGTCTTGTGTCATTCAGATCATCATCTACCTTTGTAGATAAGTTAGTGACCTGATCCGAAAGTTCGGCTACTTTCTCCGATAGTGTACTTATTTCCTCCATGTGTCTTTCTGAACCAATTTTCAGGGTATCTACTGTGTCCTTTAAATTTTCCTGAGTTTTTGCAAGTTGCGTAACCGAATTGGTAGATGCAACTGAGTCAATTTTAGCTTGCAAGGTCTCATGATTTTCATGAACAATAGTTTGCAGTTCTTTTATGGCTGCTTCGTGATTCTGTAATGCATTTTCGTGACGCGAAAAAATAGGTTGGAAATGCTCACAAATTTGTGTTTTTACGTCATTACAGACCTTTTGACATTTCGATTCGATGTTATGTAACTCAGTAGTTAAATCTTCACGTGTTTGTTCAAGTGTGGTGTCTAACTTTTGAAGATTTTGTTCCATTGTGTCTAACATTTGAAGATTTTGTTCCATTGTGTCTAACTTTGGAAGCTTTTGCTGTGTTTGTCTCTGATTTTGTTACTTTGTGTCTAACTTTTGAAGATTTATTCCTATTTGTTGCATTAATTGTAATAACAATGCATTAGTGTCTGGAATGTGTTCCTCTACGCTATTCGGCAGTGCATTTGCACCAGCAACATTCACATTTTGACAAGCAGAAAATGTGGCTTGACTCATTTGAGAAAACGGTGAGGACCTAAAACCTAAGTCTACAGTATTTGCAATATTGAGTTCTGTCATTTCGGATTCCTGAGGCGAGCTGTTGCCGACCGATCGATCGATAATGCTTCCCTGTTCACTAATTGTTTCACTGCCTACGCCATTGTTTGCAGCCCGCTCCATTTCCCTATGTACAATTACCAAATTACTATGTTGAACATTAGTTAATTCATTACATGGTGGCGTTAACACACTGCTTTCGTCTTCACTGTCATTCTCAGTTTACTTTGGAATCTAGTGTTACGTTTTTCACACGCCATTATTGTCACAATATTTCACACGATAACACAGAAAAGCACAATTTGAATAGCAAAAATAAGAGAACACATTAACATAGCACTGAAAATAATATGTAGTTAATTGCAAGCTCAGCTGCGAAATACTTGGTGCAAATCTACATGCATGCCACAACTGTTTTACTGTACAACAATGAAAAACCACAACTACCAAGGAAATTCTCTCTATAATTACGCGCTAGCAATAAACAAAAGCTACACTAAATAGACAAACTACAAGAAAAAATCAGAAGATTCCAGGTTCGAATCCTGGCATGGTCGCCATATGTAACGTCCCCTTACATCTACATTTCATCTACATTCTACATTTATACTCCGCAAGCCACCCAACGGTGTGTGGCGGAGGGCA
Organism: Schistocerca cancellata; assembly: GCF_023864275.1. NCBI lineage: Eukaryota > Metazoa > Arthropoda > Insecta > Orthoptera > Acrididae > Schistocerca > Schistocerca cancellata. Next base: position 94,857,377 of record NC_064632.1, on the reverse strand, counting down.
CTCTACGTGCCACTGTCATTATCTCCCTTTCCTGTTCCAGTCGCGTATGGTTCGCGGGAAGAACGACTGTCTGAAAGCCTCTGTGCGCGCTCTAATCTCTCTAATTTTACATTCGTGATCTCCTCGGGAGGTATAAGTAGGGGGAAGCAATATATTCGATACCTCATCCAGAAACGCACCCTCTCGAAACCTGGCGAGCAAGCTACACCGCGATGCAGAGCGCCTCTCTTGCAGAGTCTGCCACTTGAGTTTGTTAAACATCTCCGTAACGCTATCACGGTTACCAAATAACCCTGTGACGAAACGCGCCGCTCTTCTTTGGATCTTCTCTATCTCCTCCGTCAACCCGATCTGGTACGGATCCCACACTGATGAGCAATACTCAAGTATAGGTCGAACGAGTGTTTTGTAAGCCACCTCCTTTGTTGATGGACTACATTTTCTGAGGACTCTCCCAATGAATCTCAACCTGGTACCCGCCTTACCAACAATTAATTTTATATGATCATTCCACTTCAAATCGTTCCGCACGCATACTCCCAGATATTTTACAGAAGTAACTGCTACCAGTGTTTGTTCCGCTATCATATAATCATACAATAAAGGATCCTTCTTTCTATGTATTCGCAATACATTACATTTGTCTATGTTAAGGGTCAGTTGCCTTAGAACATTTATACACGACTGTGCTTAAACTGCCACTCAATATTTTTAGCGCAACGCAATCTGACTTTCAAAAATCCCTACAAAAGAATGGCCCTGACTAACATTAACCTATACCTTTCACAAATCACTTACCTCACCAAAAATCTTCGTTACTCGAACTACTGCAATACAGCGAGCGCCACTACTGCCAGCTAAATACGTAGAAGATTCAAACTACGAAAGGCACTAACTACTAGTAGGCATAGTTAGCAAATGAAAGATTTTAATAGAGAACAAACAATGTTTTTACCTTAATATTCATCAAAAGTCATAATATATACAGCAGTTCATGACATCCATTTTTACAAATTTCAAAACTCCGCCATTTCTCTCCCCACATCCACCACTGCTGGCGGCTCACCTCCAACTGCGCAACGCTACGCGCTGTTCACATCCAGCTGCCGCTGCCCAACACTACAATGGCAGACAACAATGCAAACTAGCCACAGACTGGATACAGCACAGCCAGTGATTTTCATACAGAGCGCTACGTAACGTTGCCAATAAGAAAACATAAACAGCCTACTTACACACTACTAGTTTTCAGTTTTTCATAAGGACCATATACCAAGCACAAATGAATGGCGAACGATTAAAAATGAACGGTTCCCAAAACAAGAACGATCAGCAGTGAACTAGTTCCCAAGGATGAACGAGTTTGCCTATCTCTACACCAGACCACTGGTCGTTCATTAGTCCACTAGAAGCCTGAGCGATGTGCCACAGTGGTCATCACACAAGACTTCTGTTCGGGACGCCGAGGTTCGAGTCGGCCTTCGGCTATACAGCTTTAGGTTTTCCGAGACTACCCTGAATGACTCCAGGCAAATGTGAGGATGGTTCCTTTGAAAGGGCACAGTCGAGTTTCTTCCCCATCCTTAATAAAAGAGTTCGGGCTTGGGTACCGTCTCTGGTGACTAAAGTGACCTTAAGCCCTAATCTTCTTCCCTTTTTCCGCTACACGTAATGTGGAAAAGTGCACAGTTGCCTACTAAATATCACGCGCTGGTCCATTTTCTTACTATATATACATCTGTGCTACGCGAATCACTTAGATATGCGTTGAAGGGGATACATTTTATTGTACCATTGCAAGTTTTTTTGCCGTTCTATCATCAGCTGGAGTTAGAAGTAACTACCACTTGTACACCCTAATCCGGTCTGTTATTTCGCTAATATGACATCTCCAGTATAAGGATGAAGAGGGCAGCACATATTTATAATTTCTACTCTGAGAGACGGTAGATGGAGTTTCTGAGTGGGTTCTCGCTAGATGTATGGATTCTTTTTTCTCACGTGCGCCAGGTATGATGGTTCAACAGCTGTGTCACACACTCCCGGCTTTCGAGCTAGCCAGTGATCGCTCGCACCATCCTTATTTCTCTATGTTCGGTATCTCCTGTTAATCCAGCCTGATTTGGGTCCATGTACGTGAACTGTATTAAAGTATGAACCGTACAAGTATGTCACATGCAACGCTTTTGCAGACAAATTGCGGTTCTCCAGTATCCTCCCAATGATTCGCAGCCTGCAGTTTGCTTCACAGGCAAAAGAACCTGGTTCATCATTTCTCTAACTAATCCTCCACAATATTTATGTGAAATAATTGACGTTTTATCTCTTTAAAACTGTAGTCAAGGTATACCACACTTTTATGTTTCCTGATGTGCACAACTGCATATTTCTTTATGTTTGGACGAAATTGTCCGTATCTCCACTAAGGCTGTCGCTGCATTATTTTTTTCGTGAGATTAAATTTTTCTCATTAGTAACTGCATTATCTGGACGCTGTACATTTTCATTTTTACAGCATTACTGAAATTTTTACAGCACACTTCCTCTGTTGCGAAGAAGCATGCCTTAGGGTGTGGTGTCCTTGGCCTTTTCTGTGTGTGTGTCATCAGTCTTCTGACTAGTTTGATGCGATCGAACTCGAATTCCTCTCCGGTTCCAACCTCTTCCATTCACCTCTAAATAGTACTTGCTCTTTAAGAGCTGGATGCACTCGAGTCCTTGCGTATCTGTACTGTCTTACTCTCTACGGCTTCCTCTGATACCGCAGATGATATTACCTGATGGGTTGTACATGACATCTCAACATATGCCTCCTTTTCTCAGCGTTTTCCATATGTTTCTCTCCTCGCCAATTCTGTGGAGAACCTCCTCATTCCTTACCTTATCACTCCACCTGATTTTCAACATTCTTCAGTAGAAAAACGAATCTCAAACTCTTCGATTCTCTTCTGTCCCTGATACACACACCATCATACAATTCTGTACTCCAAACGTACATTCGCAGTAGTTTATTCCCCAAGTTAAGGTCTATGTTTGATATTAATACACTTCTCTTGGCCGGGAATGACCTATTTGCCTGTGGTGACCTACATTTTTTGTCCTTTTCGCTTCGTCCGCCGTGAGTAATTTTGCTGCCTAGTTACCAGAATTTCTTCACTTCGTTTAATGTGCCATAATCAGCTGTGATGCTGAGTTCCTCGCTACTCTCATTTCTGCTGCTTCTTGTTACTTTGATCTTTTTCTGGTTCACTCTCAATCCACATTATTTTCTCATTAGGCTGTCCATTCCATTCTATAGGTCATGTACTTCATATTCACTGAGAATAGCAATCTCATCAGTGAAACTTATCATTGATATCCTTTCATCATGAAGTTAAATACGACCCTTAAACCTTACTTTTATTTCCGTCATTGCTTCTTTGATATGTAGATTAAACAGTGGGGGCGAGAGGCTGCATCCCTCTCTTACAGACCTTTTCATCCTTGCACTTGGTTCTGAGTCATCCAGTCTTACTCTTCCTAGTTGATTCTTGTACATACCGTATGTTAGCCGACTTTCCCTATAGCTTACTCCTATTTTTCTCAGAATTTGGAACATATTACATCATTGGCAATTGTCGAACGCTTTCTCTCACTCTGTCGTTCTTGTAAGATAGCTCCAGGTCTTCCAGATCTGTAAGTCTGTATTATATGTTATTAATTGTGAAATAGACATTTAACTTAAATATTTATTTAATGCTTTCATTTCATGATTGTAATCACCCTATGTTAAATAACGAAGCATTTACAGTAATGCTAGCACGCTGGACAGTAGGAACGTCGTAAAATCACAGGAGCTGAAAGATAGCGGGTATTTTGCGGCAAATTTTAATTTTAATACTTTTCTTTACAGTCGCTCCTGTAGGTGGTGTAACATTTCTATGCCACAGGAGCCTGAAGACATGGAGGAGATTTTATTTACATCGAAACGAGAAGGTGCACAATGAATGACTGATTTTTCAGCTACGAACAAGCAAAGACATAATTTCACATCTTGTTATATAGGAAAGGTGTGGAATTATGCACTGTTAAACCATTATAGTGTGAAACATTTAAACTGGTAATCATTTAGAGTGGCATAGGTGATTTTGTGGTGCGAAAATAGGTGCTTTATGTAGAAATAGTTACGGACTCTTATCGTGACAAGATAATTTTTTTCTGGGTCGTTGTTTGTAAGAGCGTTTACGCTGCGCAATCACAATAATTAGATGCAAAGCTCAATTCATGATTATTAAAATAAAAATGGCTAGGAATCGCCCTGTAATTTACGTCACAAACGAAAGTGCTAGGCTTAGAAATTTTTTATAAACTAATTTCCAAACAAAACTACAATTAATTTATAGAGAATTTAACTACTAATAACAAAAAAAATTTCAAACAGGTGACACCAAATAGGCTTCCACATCGCATTGCACCCTAAGATACAGTGTTTCAGGTGGCATGATGAGGGTCTTGTGGCTAAATTTTGCCGCAACGCTCAAAGGTACCTCAGGTGCTCTGGATTTCATGATAGTCGTGGCTGTGACAGGAGAAAGGAAGAGGTGCCGACTTATGCTCGCTGCAGTGGGCCACGTACCGCACCCTGGTGTGGCTGCCCGGCCTTCTCGAGCCACAGCCGAGCACGACCGCGAAGAAACGCCGTCGAGGGGGAAGGCGCCGTCAGCACATCCGAGAGGCGAGCAGATGGCCGCCGCTTCCGACGACTGCGATTGGCTGGAATATCCCATCCGAGCCAGGCACGTATGTGTGTGTGTGTGTGTGAAGGGTGGAGGGGGGAGTGAGGGGAGGGCTGACCGGACACCAGCGGAGGAGCGGCGTTTGCTGTCACCCACCGACGTGCGCTGCTGCTGCTCCCGAGGAAGCGACTGCGGCCTTCAGAGAGAACTGCCTTCACGGCCCCACTGGTCGCGGTGACGGAGGCTCACCGCCAACCGCGCCAATTACACGGGGCACGCGGAAGCGGTCCAACAGCAGAGAAACAAGTGGCGCCTACCCCTGCCACCGCCTGAATCACGGAGCGCACGGTGGAGTCGGTGGAGGGGGGGGGGGGGGGAAGGAGGGAAGAAGGAGCCACCCAACGGACGGTCACCCTCGGTACCGCAAAATGCGAGAGGCCACTAGGAGTAACCCCGCCACCGTAGAGCACCGGGGGTAAACGAGCCGTCAAATGGGACTACTTGATAGGTGTCACCAGCTATTGGAATGCACTCAGAAGGTCAGTGGCGACAAATGAAGCAGCGAACTTGGAGGAGCCACGTGGAGCGATGAACAGCTGTCTGTGGAATCAACCGTGCACTCGCCGCACTGGTTGCAGAGTTTCGACGGGCCCGCGAAGCAGCGACTACCCACCATCCGCCCCTGCAACACAAGAATTGTGCTGCACGCATCTAAAGGAGGGTGGACAGGCCTTCCGCACAGCAGCGCAAGGCAGTCCAGTACAGATTCGGACTGACCTCATTATGAAGAGTGTGGGTGTGTGTTTGAGGTTTACGGGCGCTAAACAGCGTGGTCATCAGCGCCCAAACGCATAAAAACAGGAACACATGCAGCGAAGGGCCTAAGACAAACAGCGAACGAGGAGAACGGCTAAAACACACAGACCTGACGCAGTTTCAAATCCTCACACACAGAGGTAAAACGAGAGGAGAAGGGACACACTAAAAAGGAAAGGAAACACAAGGGAAAGAGAACAGAAACCGAAGGGAAACAAGGAGGTAATCGTGACTGGCTGACCTCTTACCTAAAACCCGGGTGAGCCAGTCACCCAGCAGCACATTAAAACCCTCTCCCTAAAATCCGAGGCAACAAATGGGACAGGACACAAAACCGTAAGACCTTAACTACAGTCGTTGCGTCATCTTGTAAAATAGAGGGCAAATCCGGTGGCAAGGAAACCACCGCCCTCTGGTTAGAGAATAAAAGACAGTCAAGTAAAATGTGGCGGACAGTAATCTGGACGCCACAAGAACTGCAGATTGGGGGGTCCTCCCGCCGGAGTAAAAAACCATGTGTTAATGGACTGTGCCCGATGCGGAGGCGAGTGAGGAGAACCTCATCCCGCCTGCATGACTGGTAGGACGTACGCCATGGCCGCGTGGTAGCCTTGACCAGACGCAGCTTATTGTCACCGACTGCCAGCCACTCCTCTTCCCACTGACGCATAACACGAAAACGCAGGAGGGAGGTAACAGCATGGAGGGGGACGGCACATTCAACAACATGAGGGAGGGAACATGCATCTTTGGCAGCCACATCCGCCAGTTCGTTTCCCCTAATACCCACGTGCCCCGGCACCCAGCAGAAGGACACCTCCTTCCCCTGCCGTTGCAGGTGGAGGAGGGCATCATGGATGTTCTGGACGACCGTATCCGCTGGGTACAAGTGTTGCATGGTCTGAAGGGCACTCAGGGAGTCAGAACAGATGAGGAACTTAAGACTGGGAACACACCTCATCTGCTCCAATGCCCGCAAGATCGCAAACAATTCGGCATCAAAGATGGTAAACGCCGCAGGAAGCCGTAATTGCACGACTCGATCAGGGAAAATAACAGCACAACCAACAGAGTCCCCATGTTTAGAGCCATCCGTAAATACTGGTACATGGTCGGGATGCTGGTTTAAAATATCATAAAACAAGGAGATAAAAACAAACGCAGGAGTGCAACTCCTCCGGTACTCCGACAAGTCTAAAAGGACGCTGGGCCTCTGGAGCAACCAGGGAGGCAGGCGAGTAAAACCTTGTCGTTGGGGGGCCACACGCTCCACACCAAGGGACTCAAGCAAATGCTTGGCACGAATCCCAAATGGTCTCGTTGCCCTGGGACGACTGGAAAAGAGACGTTCCATAGGCGGTCGGGCAACGGTAGGGTACGCAGGGGAGGTAGGACAGGCAAGGAATTGACACAGCCGTCGCACCATGAGGAGTTGCCGCCGGATGGCGAGCGGCGGTTCCCCTGCCTCAGCACACAGGCTGGGGATGGGACTGGTACGGAAGGCACCAGTGGCCAGCCTGATACCCTCATGGTGTACTGCATCAAGAATCTTCAGATACGAAGGCCTTGCTGACCCATACACGGTGCAACCATAGTCAAGACGCGACCGGACGAAAGCCCTATAGAACTGCAGCAAACGCGCCCGATCTGCTCCCCAGGACCGATGGCTCAGACACTTCAAAATATTCAGTGCCTTCAGGGCCCGCACCTTGAGGTCTTTAAGGTGAGGCAACCACGACAACTTGGAATCAAAAGTGAGGCCCAGGAACCGCACAGTGTCGCTAAAAGGAAGAATGGTGTCCCTCAGACGCAATTCAGGGGAGGTAAAAAGACGTCGAGAACGATTAAAATGAACACACACACATTTTTCTGCAGAAAAGGTAAAACCCGTCTTCGCAGTCCATGCCTCTAATCGCTGTATCGTAAGCTGCAACTGCCGACTAGCAGTGACAAGACTGGAGGAAGAACAGAAAACAGCAAAATCGTCCACAAACAAGGAGCATTGGACAGGACTCCGGATAGTGGACGTGATACTGTTAATGGCGACAGCAAAGAGGGTGACACATAAAACGCTTCCCTGAGGAACACCATTCTCCTGCACAAACAAATCAGATAGCACATTACCAACCCTATAACGAAAGAGGCGGTGGGAAAGAAAGGACCGAATGAAGATGGGGAGACGGCCACGAAAGCCCCACTCATGGAGTTGATTGAGGATATGGCGGCGCCAAGTAGTGTCATACGCCTTATGAATGTCAAAGAAGACACCAAGACAATGCTGGTTACGTAGGAAGGCCTGCTGGATGGCCGCCTCAAGCAGGGTCAAGTTGTCGATAGTGGAACGACATCGCCGAAAGCCACACTGAGAGGGGCTAAGGAGCTGCCTGGTCTCGAGCAGCCAAACCAGGCGACGGTTGACCATGCGTTCCAACGTCTTCCCGACACAGCTCGTCAAAGCAATACTGCGATAACTGCTGGGATGCGTTCGGTCCTTCCCCGGTTTGAGGAGAGGAATCAAAACCGCCTCCCTCCATGAGTCAGGGTATGTGCCGGATAACCACATCATATTTAAACAACTCAGGAGAACTTCCTTGGATGGCAGCAACAAGTGCTGCAGCATGCTGTACCGGATTTGATCATGACCAGGCGCAGTATCATGAGCCACAGACAGCGCCGAATCCAGTTCCCACATTGTGAAGGGGCAGTTGTAGGGTTCAGAATTTGGAGACCGGAAGTCCAAGTGACCCCTCTCGATGGCAGTTCGGTAGCGGCAGAAATCTGGATCACAGTTAATTGTGGCGGTAGATTCCGCAAAATGCATGGCCAGTGTCTGGGCAATGTCTCTCGGCGCCGTGAGGAGACATCCCTGATGCAGCAATGCCGTGACAAGTAGTGGGCTGCGTTGCCCAGAAATCCTCCTGATGGCTTCCCATACTTTCGTAGAATTAGTGGAGCGGGAGATGGAGTTCAAGAACAATTGCCATGACCGTCGTTTGCTCTCTTTAATCACTCGCCGCGCTTTGGCCCTTGCCACCCGAAAGGCCGCAAGATTGTCAGCTGAGGGACGGCACTTGAAGCAGCGCAGAGCTGCACGGCGGGCTCGGATGGCGGAGCGGCACTCAGTGGTCCACCAGGGGACAGGACGCCTCTTGGGATTACCGGATGACCGTGGAATGGACAATTCAGCAGCATGGGAGATCACGGCTGTAACATGGTCTACCCATTCGTGGACGCTGGCACGGTGTTCCAAAACAGCCAGTTGGCTGAAAAGCGTCCAGTCAGCTCTGCAGAGGTGCCACTGAGGCGGCACTGAAAATGCCACAGCCTCATCCAGGAGGCGAATCCAAAGGGGGAAGTGGTCACTAGAATGGAGGTCAGCAACAACCTCCCACAGAGCAGAAGCCGCGAGTGCTGGAGAGCAAAAGGAAAGGTCAATAGCCGACGACGACCCGGAAGCAGTACAAAAATGAGTGGGGGCACCAGAGTTGAGGATGCACAGTTCTTCAGACATCATGAGGCTTTCCAGAATGCGACCCCTGGGGCAAGTAGTCAGAGAGCCCCATAAGACATTATGAGCATTGAAGTCCCCCAGCAGAAGAAATGGGCGGGGGAGTTGGCTAATAAGGTCTGTGAGAGCCTCAGAGTCTATCACAGCCTGAGGAGGTAAGTAGACTGAACAGACTGTGAGCCTCCGACCCACAAGAAGGTCAACTGCAACTGCTTGCAAGTCTGTAACGAGAGGGAGCTCAGATGAGGGGTGCAGGTCATGGACAAAAACCGCAACACCACCCTTTGCCCTTTGCCCCGTCAGATCATCTTTCCGATATACGGTATAGCCCCGTAAAGAAGGAGCATCAGTGGCCCGAAAATGTGTCTCTTGGAGACATAAGCACAAAGGGCCCTCTCGTACAAGGAGTTGTAATTCGGCCACATGCGTCCTGAACCCATTCAGGTTCCACTGTAATATGGGAGCCAGTGATTAGGGTGGCTGAACTTTCACCCTTCCTCTGGGCTTCGGAGGAGAGCCCGTACCCGCTGGAGATTTATTCCTGGGGCGAGAAGATCGCCCCCGGTCGACATCGATGTCCATCAGCTCCGACGACGACCCACGGGAGATGTCAGACAGTACGATGGCCTCGTCATCGGACCGACCCTGACTAGTCTCCTCAGGTGGCAAAACCTTCACCTTCGGCGTCTTTGTCTTGGAGGGCTTAGAATGCACAGCCTTGTCAACAGGTGGAACTTTACTCGCCTGGGCAGAAGGCGCCATAGGAGGAGAGGCAGGAAGTACCCCAATGTCAGCAACCACAGCCTTGTCCGATGTTGCAGGGAGAGCCGCAGGTTGCAAAACAACCGCAGCAGCACAAGTGCACTGGCAAACGCAGGTATTAGTGCTAACACTAGCAACCTCCGTTTGCGTAGCAACAGTGGCCATTTGTACCGGTTTCTTCAGAGCGGAAGCGAAAGACGTTGTAAACACAGGAGGTTGCATGGCCTTAAAGAGCTTCTTGGCCTCACCATAGGGGATGCGCTTAGATGTTTTAATCTCCTGTATCTTCCGTTCTTCGAGATAGATGGGGCAGACCCGGCTCCAGACAGGGTGACTCCCAGAGCAATTCACGCACTTCACAGGCGATGAACAATCGGCTCCTTCATGGGCAGGCTGACCACATTTACCACAAGTGGCTATCCCATTGCACCCCAACGTAGTATGCCCAAAGCGCTGACATTTAAAACAGCGCATGGGGTTGGGGAAATATGGCCTTACTGGCAACCGTAAGAACCCCGCTTTAACATGCTCTGGGAGTCTCGGGCAACTGAACGTGAGAATAAACGAGTCGGATTTGACTAGGTTCCCATCGACTCGTTTCATAATGTGCTGCACGTCAACAATACCGTCATCAGCCCATTCAGATTTTAACTCATCTGTGGGGATATCCACCAAATCCCTACATGTCACAACACCCTTACTATAGTTCAGAGTGGAGTGGAGCTCGGTCTCGATAGCGTACTCTCCAAGACAGGTTGCCTTCCGAAGAGAAGCGACTTGACGGGAACTAGAAGTCTCAACTAACAGAGTCCCATTGCGAAGTCGCTTCACAGATTTAAGTGTTCCTGCAATCCCCTCAAGACCCTTGTGGATGTAAAAGGGAGAAACCCTCTCAAAGCTACCCTCCTTCCGTTTAATAATCAAAAACACATTCTGATTATCAGCATATGCTCTGTTACGACAGTCTGATAAATCTCGATCAACACCAGGCGCTGGAGGACTCCCAGCACGAAGTCGCTTTTTCGATTGGGTGTGTTTTCCTACCAGTGGCCCACCCAATCCACTGGTAGGGGGAAACGTAGAGGTCGAAGGGTCCATTGTGGTCCCACGAGCAGCTAGGGAACTAAAGGTCCGCTCAGACAGAGCCCCGCGTGCCTGAGTAAGCCTTATACAACTGGGGTGCGGCAGGTGCCCCAGAGGTTGCCCGCTTGCGACTGTTCCACCCCAACAGCCATGCATCTCATAGGCGCGGAGCACACCGGAAGATTGAGGGGTTTTTATAGAGGTTGTCCTTCCTCGCAATCCAGGCGGTCAAGCCAAGATTACCATTCCCCGCAGCACACAACATTCCACCGCCGCGCCATACAGTGGTCGCTGAAGCATGTCCGGGGGTTACGGTGACAGGAAACTGGCGGCGCCGACCAGTCCCCAGCTCAGGATCCCGGGGTCGCCAAGCCCGTACTCAGCAAATGAATGCTGAGCCCCTGGGGGGCATTATGAAGAACAGATGGCGATGATAGTTATATTGGGCTAGGTAATACCCGCTGCTAACGTAACGTACCCTTGCACGATCTGTCGCTGGTTGCAACCAAGTCCACTATTGCCGTTACTACCTGTCCAGACTGTCGCAAGAGGTTTTTCCCACAGCGCTTGCCATTACCCTTTTTCTCTCTGACCTAAACCCGTTATTTCATCGTACGCTTCTGTTGATTATTATCCCCCAATGGCCACGTACTACTTGAGATGTACAAACAACATCACAATCCCACATCTTGCAATAACCTCGATTCGAATGCCTAACCAGTGCGGACGTGACAGAAGAACTTCTTATAATGATCACTGACTTGTGGCGTGGTTGCAGGAGTTGCCTATTGGATTCAAGGCAGCATTAGCTCGATCTGTCGTGTGACGTTCGTCGCCTTTGGGGCCGCTAAGAGCTTTGCTCAAGGTTGTTGATGGGGACTGGGCGTTTTGTGGCGGCAAGTTGGGGAGGGGTAACTGACCGATGAGGACGGTGTCATAGGTCCGCCCTGCGAGTAAGACAAGAGTTTGCGCAAGCGTCTTGGGCACGGAGTCCAGTGAGTGGTTGCTGGGCATATCTGTGGGCTGTTTTGAACCCGGGGCTGACTTTGAGTGCCGTCTTCGTATGTAGCCTACCATCCAGCTCTGGGACATCCCACACCGATGAGAGAGCTGAAGCCAATTTCACTGTGCTGAATTCAGGACGTTAGTTTGAAACTGGCAAGCTTCAGCTTCGATTAGTGAACTTTAGTTACGTTCTGGGTTTTGAGGTCTTAACTGTTGTTTTCTTATTGATACCTATAGGTCTGCTGCGGTCATTACGATTTCTTAGCTGACCTATTTCACCACCACTTGGTTTCTTGAATTGTGGCTGTCGTTTCCTTTTCCTGATTCTATAGTAGCCCTGGTTGTTCGTTAAGAGGCTGTCTTAAACTGTGTGCCGATGGTGTTTCCTGAGCCGGAACGATAACGTGTTTCTTCTATGCTGTGGCTGGAGCCCCTCTCTCCCCCACCCCATTCCCGTCGTCATTCAGTATCTAGAGGGTTGGGTTTTAGCCGACTTCCCTGCCAGAAGTCTTCGAAACCAGAAGATAGGTACCTCTCTCCTTTAACACGGCCGGGTGACGCTTTCGAGATACCTTCGGGCACTGCACACGTTCTCATTCTGTTAATTATATTGTTAAGGAGGCGCCTGCGACTCAAAATTTGCAATTGCTGAGGCTATGTAATTGGGTTTGGCACCTAGTTTTCTTTCGGGTGTTTTGCCATCGTTGTAGAAACGGTATCTTGCGGTGACAATCGTGTACGTTTGGCTATTTATTGTTGCTTTCACGTAGTATACTTTGCTGTGTTAATATTTCTTTAGACGGTCTGTGACCAACGAAAAGGGCCTTGCAAGACCGGTCCTCTCATTGAAACCTTTCTTGAGCGTCCTATTTCGATGTCATCTTCCCCTCCTTTCGGATAAGCCTTCTAATGTACCCCTTGCGAGAAGGCAATTCAAACTCTTGGTTACTCAACTGAAGCAGCTATTCATGAAGGCCTACCTGTTTTCTATTTGGAAGTCTTACTTAACTGAAGCTGTTATTATTGAAGTCCTGCCTGTTGGTATTTGGTAATTTTCGTTAACTGAAGCTGCTATTAAATGAGGCCTGCCTGTTGTCTATTTGGGAATTCTGCTTAACTGAAGCTGTTATCATTGAAGGGCTGCCTGTTTTATTTCATCTAAATTAAGCCCTATTTCATAATTTGGTTTATGTGAAACTCTTATTAATCAAGCCTGCCTGCTTATATTGTCCTATTATTGAGATCTGGTGTCTTACTCAGTCTTTGTTGTAATTAACTGAAATGGTGATCATGAAAGGCCTATCTGTTTCAGAGGTGTTTATGTCAATAAGGTAGGAACTGGAAATGACACATGAAGGTACATAGGCCCAACATTTCTCCTTACATCCCTTTATCGATAATTGTAGATCAGTCACCATGCTAGTGAGGGCGTGGACGGGGTCTACTCTAATTAAAAAAAACTCTTATGAAGTGCAGTCGTAGGGATGGCGAGCAGTCCACGCTATCATCTACAAGGTCGGGTCAGGGGTCGTTGTATCGAGAGGCGCCTTGACGGCGTTTCATCCTGCTTACCGACGACACTATCAGCACCAGAATCAAATTAAAGTAAACGAACATTGATGAAGGGCCTCTTGTATCCACGAACTTTGTCCCCTGCTGTACCTGAACCCATCTTCGTTAGAGAACCACCGCCCACACCAAGCCATCCCACACACTCCTTTATACAATGCTGGAAACGGTTGATGTCAAGTATAAATGCTTGCTCAGAAATCAGCCATTCGCTTATTTTGATTGACTGACTGATTAAATATCGTCGTTGGCTGTCTTAGGAACGAATATAATCAACACTTAATATTTTGCCATGTAGAAAAAATTTTCCTTGCTTGCCATATTGTTCCTGTAAGAGTCGAACCTATATATATCATCAACAAAATATGCTATGAAATCATAAAATATCGGCTTCATTAACAATAGTCTTTATGAACGCTTATTACTGGGTGCTTATAATTAAAGTGCAGCTTCTCACGGAGGTCCATCCTAGGCTAAAATTATCGTATTGCAGCGAAACGTGGTAGATATGGAAATGCTGGAAAAGCAATTAATTCCAGATGTTTCCAACAGGTAAAATGTGGCGGTAAGGCATTCACGCTGGTATTCGCCAAGCCATGAAGTGAGCGTACAGTATGGCTAACGAGAAAAGAGATCGTGCGCTGTTGTGAAAACTGTTTTATGTGAACGGTGGCAGTTACAAAGCTGAATTGAGAGACTATCGCCGACTGAGAGATCTAAGGAGAGCCCCGAAGCCATTAAGTGGTTTAAAGAAGATGATAATGAAATTGGAAAACACTGGCGAACTTGGTGTGGCACCTGGAAGAGGAAGACGTTCTAACCCCGCGCAAGTTGCTGACGGGGTTGCTATTGCGTCAGGTGACCGTGCAGCGTGTGCCTGAGTAGTGGTAATGCTCGTGAGACCCCCTCCTTCAACATACTCGACAATTTCTGTTTCAAGAACCTCAGGATACTCTCCCAATAAATTCAACAACTGCCCTGCCTGACGCAGCTCAAGATGGACCACATCAAATCCACTGGAGTTACAGTTCACCGAATCGCCCCAAACTTGTGCAACTTCAAGAGAAAAAGGCTATCCTACCACTAGGCGAAAACCTAAAAGAGAACTGTTCCTCCCATGGTCAACGGTACGGAAAGCTTTGCGGTTAATTTTCCACTGGTACCAGTACTAGATCCAAACGGTTCGGTAGATGGAACCTCATGATCCACAGCTACGTCCTGAAATTGCTCTTAGGTTTCTGGGATGTATCGAAGTTGGCCGGACAATATACACAGATATGCCTAGTTTGGGGTGCTGTTAAACCGCTAATTGTGCACGAGGTGCCACTGCACTTGCCGGGTGTAAATGTATGGCGTTAACTAACAAGCACGTTAACTCTCGATGCGTTCTTCTTTGAAGAGAATACTTGCAGAGGCCCTGTCAGGTGCGCCGTAAGGTCTGCACGTTATCGAGACCTCGTTGTATAGCATGTAATTCCTGCTTAGGAAGAGCGCCACTGTCTGACCACCACTGTTCTGGTGCAGGATGAGGCCACACCTGCGCCCCCAGTGAAAGATCTGCTTGACGCAAACTTCCATAAACGTGTTATCACCACAGGTTTTCCAGATGCATGGCCTGCCAGAACACGCTTGTCGCGAGTGCCGTAGAGACCGTTTTTCCCGGAGAGGCAGTCAGTAAAGCAACACGGACAACGCTGATCTGCAAGCCAATGGGATGACTGCTTCCTCTGCCGTCCGTGTAACATACACGTTGGTCTGGCCGAGCGTCTACCGGGCACGAGGGACTGCAACGGAAACAGGACTCGATAGATCACTGCTTTGGCCGACCAGGTCTGGATCGTCGTCATCCACACATCTCATGGCGGCTCCACATTTTTTCCACTGTTTGTAATGGTTCAAATGGCTCTGAGCACTATGGGACTTAACATCTGAGGTCATAAGTCCCCTAGAACTTAGAACTACTTAAACCTAACTAACCTAAGAACATCACACACATCCATGCCCGAGGCAGAATTCGAACCTGCGACCGTAACGGTCGCGCGGTTCCAGACTGAAGCGCCTAGAACCGCTCGGCCACACAGGCCGACCACTGTTTGTTATGGTACAGCGACTTTGTGCGCTCGGTGAGCTATTTTTAGTTCGTTGCTTCAGTGCCTAGACCACACGGCATTCGTAAAGACTGATCTTGCTTCCCGCTGTGAGAGTGATAATTGTGACTAGTTCGCTTCCTGTGCTTGTTTTTGTCTTGCTGCTTCTATATATGACACGGTTCAGCCTCCTGTTGTTGTTCTCTGTCCATCTCTCCGGCCAGGCGATCTGGGGAGCGTGTCGCTCGTATCGAAACATAACAGCTTCCCTTTGCCAATTATCATAGAGTTGCGATTTGATTGTGTGTTTTTAATTATTGGGGCTTTGTAAATTCCTTTTGTGTTCAGTGTGTCATTATCCATGATGTCCAAAATACTGTTTTGGTCTGGTACATTGTGCACTAAATAGCCAAGTCGATTTCTTTAGTTATTTGGAGCCCGCAAGCTTATACGCCTTACTGGAGAAAATCTTGTAAATATTTTGGCGGGCTACACTTCCAGGCCAAGCTGTGTTTTCGTAGCTGACGTACATCAGCCAACAGCAAAAGTGTTCAAATGTGTGTGAAATCTTATGGGACTTAACTGTTAAGGTCATCAGTCCCTAAGCTTACACACTACTTAACTGAAACTATCCCAAGGACAAACACACACACCCATGCCCGAGGGAGGACTCGAACCTCCGCCGGGACCAGCCGCACAGTCCTTGGCTGCAGCTCCCCAGACCGCTCGGCTAATCCCGCGCGGCAGCTAACAGCTCGCGCCTTCTTTCTACCTATGTTTTCCGTCCCGCGCGAGACTTAAGTACGAGGGTCACTCCAAAAGAAATGCACACTATTTTTTTAAAAATACAGTTTTCATTCTGCATGTGTGAAAGTTTTACAGTGTGTAGATACATACTTCCGACTTGTTTTCAAACTTAGTTCAACCTGTTCCCGTGAATGGCGCCGTCACAGCGTGTCTTCAAGATCGCTGCTACACTTGACGTTCGTCAGAAGCAACGTGATGTCATAGAATTCCTGTGCTGTGAAAACGAGACTGTGGGAAACATCCAAAAGAGGTTGAAAAAGGTGTATGGAGATGCTGCTGTCGATCACAGTATAGTTAGTCGGCGGGCAAGCAGGATACGTGATGAAAGCGGGCGCAGCAATATTGAGGATTGTCCTCGCAGCGGCAGGCCTCGTACTGCACACACTCCAGATAATGTACAGAGAGTTAACGAATTGGTGACTGCTGACAGACGCATCACAGTGAACGAATTGTCACGCTACGTTGGGATAGAGGAAGGAAGTGTTTGCAGAATACTGTTAGTGTTGGCGTTAAAAAAGGTTTGTGCGAGGTGGGTTTCCAGGATGTTGACAGTGGCTTCTCAAAGAAACAAGTAAAACGGTATGCAGCGAACTTTTGAAACAGCACGGGAATGGTGGAGATGAATTTCTTGGAAGAATTGTGACAGGTGATGAAGTGGCTCCATCATTTTTCACCAGAGACGAAGAAGCAATGAATGGAGTGGCATCTTGCAAATTCACCCAAGAAAAAAAAATTCAAAACCACACCTTCTGCTGGAAAAGTTATGGCTACGACGTTTCTCGATCTCTTGCTTGTGGACGTCATGCCAAGTGGAACCACCATAAGTTCTGATGCATATGTGACGACACTGAAGACACTTCAAGCTCGACTGAGTCGTGTTCGACCACATCGGCAAATGCAGGATGTTTTGCTGTTGCACGACAATGCACGGCCGCATGTCAGTCAAAAAACCATGGAAGCGATCACAAAAATCGGATGGACAACACTGAAACACCAGCCTTACAGTCCTGACCCGGCACCATGTGACTATCATCTCTTTGGGAAACTGAAAGACTCTCTTCGTGGAACAAGATTTGAAGATGATGACTCCCTTGTGCACGCTGCCAAACAGTGGCTCCAACGGGTTGGTCCAGAGTTTTACCGTGCTAGTATACAGGCACTGGTTCCCAGATGGCGTAATGCAGTTGAGAGGGATGCAAATTATGTGGAGAAATGAAAATATTGTTCCTAAAGGATGTATCTACACACTGTAAAACTCTCAAACATGTAAAATAAAAGAAGGATTTAAAAAAATAGTGTGTATTTCTTTTGGAGTGAATAATGACACACTGAACACACAAGAAATTATTGGGGCTTTGTATAAAGTAGACATGGCTTAAAGCCAAAACATCTGCACTTGATAACGGCCTAAGGCCGAAGTTGCAATAGTGGAAATAAAAAGTTTGACAGTCACTGGCGTAAACATGATATATTTCAAGAAATTTCCCTAATGAGTCGCAAGTGGTACTCCCAATACCGGATAATTTGCAGGTTTCTCAATTTAAAGCCTGTGGGTAGAAGCTGTAGTAATGTTAATGGACAGATAACTGGTAAGATCCATGCCCATTTCCGGTGTGACTTTGTAAGTAAAATGGAATTAGTTTTGGATTATGCCCTTGGGAAATTTTATTTTGGATTTTTGCCTGAGGTGAAGTTTCGTTTGTGCCGCCATTCTAGGAAGGCAGTGGGGCGAAGTTCGACTTTGTGTACGTGCCTCATGATCAGGTTGACCCTCTCCTTCAAATGTTGCGTGGTTTCCCAGGAGTCTTGACAAAAAAATTGGGTGCGATTTATCGTACTGGATATTGGGCTTTACATTACGACCTTCTTCCATTCAGGTAATCATTCTACCAGATATCTCCACTAGAATGAAGGTGTTGCACGAGTTGGTAGATAAAATGCTCCCTGAGGGGTTATGAGGCAGTCCACGTCGGCGTACGCATCACTGGTATTTCTGGTGCCTGTGAATAATGGGACGGGGGATGTGTACTTAATCATAAAGGAATTAAGGAGTCTTGGAGTGTGTTCCTCTCCCTAATTTATATGGGTGATTCTCACGGTTTTCATTTTTGATCTTAACCAATCGCATTACCAAATCACCTGCAAAGAATCCAAATTTCCCACTGCCTTTTGCACTGACTGGAACTTATACGGATTCAAAGAGGTGCTTTTTGGCCTTTCTACCACGGCAGCAGTTCTTCCTATGTTAATCGATTCTGTGCTCAGAGACCGGAAGATGGAGTGTGTGTATAAGAACATAGACGATGTTGTCACTTACAATGCCACCTTCTCCGAACATCTGGAGCACTTACGACTGGTTTTGGAGCGTCTGAGGGAAGTGAGGCTAACCGTGAAACCATCTAAAGGCGCTGTAGTTCATCGTGAGGTAACTTTCCTCGGGCATCTAACGTCGGCCGAGGGGGTCAGGACTGATCATTCAAGGACACGAGCTGTTCATAGTTTCCACCCTCCTAAGATTGAGAAAGGGGTAACCTGTTTCATTAGAATGACTAATTTCTTACGAAAATTCGTTCCAAAGATTACTGAGCTAGCCACTTCGTTAAACACGATATAAAAGAAGAACGAGCCGCTTGTCTGGTTTCACACCCAGCAGGCTGCGTCTGATGTGCTTAAGATCGCTTTGAGTAGTGCCCATGTTCTGGCCATTCCTGATTTCAGTCAACTCTTCGTGCTCCAGACTGACGCTTGTAACTTAGAAGTTGGTGACGTATTGCTTCAGGAGCAAGGTGGCGAGTACAGGCTTTTATCCTATGCCTCTAGTTTGCCTGTCCCCAGCTGAGAAGAAATACTCTCTATATAAGGTGGAAGTGATGGCTATCCTCTTTACGCTATTACATACTATCGCAGAACCCTAGAATATACGCTGGAGATGTACACCCAGGCCGTAAGTTTGGTTCTAGCTCATCTACATAAAACTGGGCATATTGCGAGGTGGGCTGTTCGATTTTCTCCTTTATGCTTCAACGTGCACCGCATTAGGGGATGCGACAACATTGCAACGGATGGCTTCATCAAAATGTTTGAAGACGAGGAATGGTCCTCTACCCACGATGCTACTGTGGTAGAAGTTTTGGTCTTATGTCAAAGCGGTAGGTGGATCAAAACAAAATGTCCAGACACTCTGTGACCAAAATGGTACTGAAACAGAGGATGACAGACTAAAGGCCGAAATACTAAATGTCTTTTTCCAAAGTTGTTTCACAGAGGAAGATTGCACTGTAGTTCCTTCTCTAGATTGTCGCACAGATGACAAAATGGTAGATATCGAAATAGACGACAGAGGGATAGAGAAACAATTAAAATCGCTCAAAAGAGGAAAGGCCTCTGGACCTGATGGGATACCAGTTCAATTTTACACAGAGTACGCGAAGGAACTTGCCCCCCTTCTTGCAGCGTTCCAAAGGATTGGAATAGGGCACAGGTCATCCCCGTTTTCAAGAAGGGACTTCGAACAGATGTGCAGAACTATAGACCTATATCTCTAACGTCGATCAGTTGTAGAATTTTGGAACACGTATTGTGTTCGAGTATAATGACTTTTCTGGAGACTAGAAATCTACTCTGTAGGAATCAGCATGGGTTTCGAAAAAGACGGTCATGTGAAACCCAGCTCGCGCTATTCGTCCACGAGACTCAGAGGGCCATAGACACGGGTTCACAGGTAGATGCCGTGTTTCTTGACTTCCGCAAGGCGTTCGATACAGTTCCCCACAGTCGTTTAATGAACAAAGTAAGAGCATATGGACTATCAGACCAATTGTATGATTGGATTGAGGAGTTCCTAGATAACAGGACGCAGCATGTTATTCTCAATGGAGAGAAGTCTTCCGAAGTAAGAGTGATTTCAGGTGTGCCGCAGGGGAGTGTCATCGGACCGTTGCTATTCACAATATACATAAATGACCTGGTGGATGACATCGGAAGTTCACTGAGGCTTTTTGCAGATGATGCTGTGGTGTATCGAGAGGTTGTAACAATGGAAAATTGTACTGAAATGCAGGAGGATCTGCAGCGAATTGACGAATGGTGCAGGGAATGGCAACTGAATCTCAATGTAGACAAGTGTAATGTGCTGCGAATACACAGAAAGATAGATCTTTTATCATTTAGCTACAAAATAGCAGGTCAGCAACTGGAAGCAGTTAATACCATAAATTATCTGGGAGTACGCATTAGGAGTGATTTAAAATGGAATGATCATATAATGTTGATTGTCGGTAAAGCAGATGCCAGACTGAGATTCATTGGAAGAATCCTAAGGAAATGCAATCCGAAAACAAAGGAAGTAGGTTACAGTACGCTTGTTCGCCCACTGCTTGAATACTGCTCAGCAGTGTGGGATCCGTACCAGATAGGGTTGATACAAGACATAGAGAAGATCCAACGGAAAGCAGCGCGCTTCGTTACAGGATCATTTAGTAATCGCGAAAGCGTTACGGAGATGATAGATAAACTCCAGTGGAAGACTCTGCAGGAGAGACGCTCAGTAGCTCGGTACAGGCTTTTGTCAAAGTTTCGAGAACATACCTTCACCGAAGAGTCAAGCAGTATATTGCTCCCTCCTACGTATATCTCGCGAAGAGACCATGAGGATAAAATCAGAGAGATTAGAGCCCACACAGAGGCATACCGACAATCCTTCTTTCCACGAACAATACGAGACTGGAATAGAAGGGAGAACCGATAGAGGTACTGAAGGTACCCTCCGCCACTCACTGTCAGGTGGGTTGCGGAGTATGGATGTAGATGTAGATGTAGATGTAGATGTAGAAGGTCTTGTTAATTCAGTGCTTACGGAGGTTTCAGTTTTGTTTGCTGACCTTGCGCAACAACTGGAGCAGGACCCCAAGTTGGGCTCCATTAGGAAGCAGTTGTGAGCCTATCAGCAAGGTCCTGGGTACTAGTTGCAGAAGGACATTCTCTACTGCCGTGGACGTCGTGATGAAGAGTTTACAATCTTTCTGCCTGCCAGTCTTGTTCTGGCTGTTTTCAAATATCATAATAATTCTGTTTATGGGGTTTGTCTGGGATGTATAAAACCATTCACAACATCCGTGAGTCCATAACCTGGCCCACCATGCCTTGTGATATTAGAAAAATGGTTGATCAGTGTCCAGAATGCCAGATGGATAAGCTGAATTCAACTAGGTGTAGGGGGTTGCTTCAATTCAGTTGGACGAATGTCTCCATAGAGTGTCTTTTTACTGGTTACGTAGGTCCTCTTCTGCAGACCCAATCTGAATAGTGGTATGCGTTTGTGGTGGTTAATGGTTTCACTCGGTTCAGCTGGTTGCTCCTCAGTAGTGGTATTACTGCTAGTAAGATTTTCTCTTGACTTGGTCATCCGTAGGTCACTGTCAGCGATAATGCTCCCTGTTTCTCTTCGAGGGAATTTCATAACTTTCGTTTCCAGTTAGGGGTTGAACATGTCACCACAACACTATCCCCAAACTTTGTTCACAGACTGGTTAATCATAACCTAAAGTTGACTCTGATTGTTTTCCACTCTGAAGTTCAAACTAAATGGGATATTTCTATACTATGGCTGAAGCTAGCCTTTATTACTACCAGTCTTGAGGCGCACAAAACTATCCCAGTATCTCCCATATTTGCCTATTCCCTTAACTCTCGTCCATAAACGATTTGTTGCCCAATGATATTAGTCCTGAGTTAACTTGGTGCAGATCCAGGGAAAATATCCAGAGCGACTATAAAAGGGAAGTGGCGCAGTACACCCAGGGCTGACGTGTGGCGAACATTCAGGTCGGGGGTAAAGTCTTTGTGAGAAATTTTGGAGGCGGTGTCTCTGTGAAATAGGCGCCTGGGAAACTGTGACCCCATATTGGGGGTCCACACAAGGTGTTGGAGGCACCCACTCCAGTCATTCCAGTCTCCACAAAGAAAACAGTGGAAATGACTTGCCGATGTACCTTATCCAAGTTGGAGATGTGGTATTAAGCATTTTTTTTTCCAAGCCCTTCCCCCCTCCATCCACTGTTTTGGGGAGGACGCTGAACAATCGCGCAATCGATAGCTCACGCAAAGTCTCCTGGAACACAAACTTTGGCGTAAAGGGGGCGTGGCACCTTTTCTGCCCACACCTTGTTTCTAATCCACGATCTATAGAAAAATTTCTATACGTATTTCTTGCATTCACAGTGCCAGATTAGCACCTGGTGGCCTAAATTGTGAATCCTCCTCTTAGAAAAATTAATGAATTACTGTGCTGATAAACCTCTTACGTTATTTGATTTTCAAACAGCTAAGCAGAACTGAACGTAATAAGACATTTCTCTCTTCACTTATTCTGATCAACACTAAACTGACACACAATATTTTTAGCGCAACGCGATCTGACTTTCAATAATCTCTACAAAAGAATGGCCCTGACTAACAATAACCTATACCTTTCGTGAATCACTTACCTCACAAAAATCTTCGTTAGTCGAACTACTGCAATAGAGCGAGCGCCAATACTTCCAGCTAAATAAAAGATTCTAACTACTGAAGGCACTAACTACTGATAGGCATAGTTAGCAAATGAAAGTCTTTGATAGAGAACAAACAATGTATTTACCTTAATAGTGTTCAATATATATATAGCAGTTCATGACATCCAGTCTTACAAATTTACTCTTTCTGTTGAACACACGTACAGATCATTCGCTCTCAAAACCCTGCCCTCTCTCTTCCCACATCCACCACTGCTGGCGGTTCATCTCCAACTGCGCAACGCTACGCGCTGTTGACATCCAACTGCCCAACACTACAATAGCAAGTATTCCAACAATGCCAACCAGCCACAGTCTGCACACAGCACAGCCAGTGATTTTCGTACAGAGCGCTACGTGACGTTACCAACATAAAAACTTAAAGAGCCTACTTACAATTGGAACTAATTTTTTCCAGCGTAATTCGATTCCGGGTTAATGCACTAGAATATCTACAAAGCTCCGTTGACATACGATAATTACAAACTCTGTGAGTAGCTACACTTTAATTATGATCTCCTAGTATGTCTAAGTCAGACCCGTTGGACACCAGCATGAAGGTACAAGTCGCTACAGGTCTTTTTACAGTAAACTCTATGGCTTAGTGCCCCATTAGCCCTCTCCCTTGTTAGGATAGCGAAGAAAGGAACATATTCTCTTCAAGTTCCTTCGTATACGTAATGTATTGACAAATGCTATTTAAGTAATTCAGGTATTCTACCAGCACCTGCCTACCATGCTCCAACAACAAGAATGTATTACCGATATAGCGAAAGAAGTTGGTAAGTTTAAGAGGCAGTTTGAGGTACCACCTCCTCAACATATTTCATAAGGAGATTCGCAGCCCCACTCATTTATATGACACTGTGAAACTAGGGCATCTCCCAGAGTGTTGAATATTTAGACAATTTACGGAAATCAGACAGGTTAATATCGTCGACTACACGAATTGCGCCTTGGAAATGACGAGGTGTTCGCCTGTCGAAACACTGGCGGTTGTCCAGTTCGTGAGTAGTCCGCTAAGCCGTTCGAACATACAATGACACACGTTGAAACACCGTGGTACTTCAAAACTGCAACCAGCGTGGCAATACGAAAACTTTCTATCACTAGTATACGCTGGGATGCCTACATTCACCGATGGGACGGGTATTTTCGAAAATCTCCCGATTCGCTTTACAGGGATGGCAACCATTCACTGAAAATCACGGAAAATGTGTTAGGCGTAACAGTGAAGCGCGTTGTAGAAGAGGTTCATTTTTCTATTTCTGTTCATCGTGCCTCACAATTTCCTCGATTTTAATTGAGACATTCTGAAAAAAAAATTGAACTAGTGAACGGCCACATTTTTGCAGAAGACTCCTGTCACCGTGGGTGAAAGCGCTAACCCGTCGATAGAAAGCATTGTTGTACTCACTATGCCAAAGACCCGTAATTCGCTGAGTTCAGCGCTGACGCCTGCGCAGGACATAATCGTAAGAGGGAGCGCGCGTGGCCGCATTTCTAAAGCGATATTCACCTGCCCGGCCAGCCTACGGAAAGCGATATTCACCTGCCCGACCAGCCTACGGAGAGAGATCGACATTAGCGGGTGGTTTATCGGCCAAAGGGCAGAATCTCCCTCTCTTTCCAGTGCAGAACTGGAGCGGCAGCGCAATGCGCTCAAAGCGAGCACCTGCGTCAGCGCAGGCAACGTCACACGGGGCCGCTGTTCTGCTGTTTTGCCGGTCTGCGCGATCGCAGAAAGAGAGCCACCGAATGGACACGCCCAGCTCTGCGCATCGATGCGCGTAACGAGTTCTTTGTCACCTGTTTCGCGCGCTGTTGGCGGTCCTGCGTCCAGCACGCGTGAACCGTGGTATCGCACGGGCCGCAGAATTTCCGAAAACCGCGCTGCAGGGTAACATCGGGTCGCTGCAGAGGTGAAATAAATGGGGTGCAAGGGGACAGTAAAAAATCTACCAAACGTTCAAGCATGTTGACGAGCTGAGGTTCAGGATTAATAGAATTCTAATAATGTCCTCATCGCACAATCAGTTTATTCGAGATCACGTTTCATTGTATTTACACCCATCACATCTTTTTTCTAATCTATTTCGTCCTATACGGACGGGAGTTAGGTTTTCAGAGTCACGATCACTTTGGTACGAATCCTACTGCTGGTAACACTGAGACTACTACAATACCAAAGGTGATACTTCAATTTCTCCCTTCGTATTTGTTGATCGAAGAGTCCACAGGTGTACTGCCGGTTCATTGGGTCCAACGGGGACAACATTTCGGCGATCAGACATGTCGCCACCGTCGGGTGCGCTGACGAACTGAGATCCTAAGGTTTTTTTTTATGTTGCTGCTTTCATTCCCACCCCGAGGGCTGTTTGAGGTTGGGATATTTGGGGAAGGAGGCCAGACAGCGAGGTCATCGGTCTCATCGGATTAGGGAAGGACGGGGAAGGAAGTCGGCTGTGCCCTTTGAAAGGAACCATCCCGGCATTCGCCTGGAGCGAACTAGGGAAATCACGGAAAACCTAAATCAGGATGGCCGGACTGGGATTGAACCGTCGTCCGCCCGAATGCGAGTCCAGTGTCTAACCACTGCGAGGGTTGTTTGAGTGCGTGCATTTTGCTGTATTCAGCCAAGTTATTCTGTTGGGACTTTGTTTATTTTGTCTGCGGGGGTTGGATGGGGGTAGGTAGTCTCCCAATTGGGAATTTGTTTACAGGAGATTGTAGGGGACAGTTCCAGTATTCACCTTAGCGGCCAAGGGAAACCTGCAAAACCTGCCAGAACCGCTTGTGTTTGGGCTTCTCTTTTATTTTACGCCTGGCCAGTGTTGGCGGCGGGCAACAGCGGCTTCACGCCTTCTGTTGCGGGCCTCTTCTTGTCTTCTTTCTTTCTCTTCTGTTTCTCCCTCTCTTCTGAATTTTTCTTCATGGGCTCTGTCTTTCAAAAAATGTGCAAATGTGTGTGACATCTTATGGGACCTAACTGCTAAGGTCATCAGTCCCTACGTTTACACACTGCTTAACCTAAATTATCCTAAGGACAAACACACACACCCATGCCCGAGAGAGGACTCGAAACTCCGCCGGGACCAGGCGCAAAGTCCATGACTGCAGCGCCTTAGAGCGCTCGACTAATCCCACCTTCTGTCTTTCTTCTTATGAGTTCCCGACTTTGTAGGAAATACATTCGTCTGGGTTTGTCAGGTACAGGATCTCGCTGGTCACCTGGTTGCCATTGAAGTTAACAACTCCCTGGATTGGACCTCTGGACCATTGGAGCTGCAAGAGAGGCCACTGGAACTACTGTGGCTCAGCTCGTTCTTATCTTCTTCGGCAATACCGTTTGGGTAGCCTGGTCCTGGCTTGGGTGGGCTTCCTTCACTCGCAGGCCCATCGTCATTTCGCTGCTCACAGGCCTGTAGTGCCTGTGTCTCTGTATGTGGACATCTGCGATAGGTCCCTCAAAGAGTGAGGCAGGCTCCATCTCCACATGGAGCACCATGCGGAATCTGACTTCCGCCCCCCTGAGGGTTGCGTAGACGTCGGGACCAGCTGTCGCCGTCTGCCCCCGCCACGCCGCCCCACCCCCTGCCCCCCTTCCCCTTCTTTGCCACCAGCGGTTGGGGCTGGTGGCCGTGGGTGAGCGGGAGCCGCCGTCGTCGCTCCTCCAGAAGTCGCGGTTGACTCTGCGGCGCTGCCCCCTCTTTTGTGGAGGCCTCTGTCCCCCTGTCGCTGCTGTTTGCAGCAGTACCAGCGTGTTGTCGTCTTCTTCTTCTTCTGCGCCGTTTTTTCTTTCCCTGGGCCGCAGTTTTCGGCGCTTCGACGGGATTTTGGCCTATGAAGGCCAGGCATCCGCGCCAGTTGGCAAAGTGCTCTCCGCCACAGCGGGCGCAGGTCGGCCGGTCATCTCTAGTGCTGGCACATGTGCAGCTGTCATGCTGACTGCCGCAATTGACGCACCTCGCGGCGTTGCGGCATTACTTCGCCACATGGCCTTCATCCTGGCACTTGAAGCATTATGGCTTCATGTCCAGGTGGGGGGGGGGGGGGCTTTCTGCTTTCTGGCTCCACCGGAAGCCCAGCAGCTTTCGTAAGCCAAAAATATCGCCACTATTGTCTGTCGCTGGTGTGGCGACGATGAAAAGTGGTGGTTTCTTCCTATTGGTCATGTTATACAGTTTGATGGCTGCTTTGACAAAGCCTTGATTGCACAGCCCTTCTCTGACTGAGTGCTCCGTCAAGACCCAGGGCAGGCTGCTTAGGAGCTCCTTGGTCATCTTCCTACGACGGTTTTCGGGTTCCGTCGTCTTTTTTTGTGGGGCGTCCACTATATGGGAGGCCACAAGGTCCTTCAGGGCCCTGCGGTCGTTCAAACTCGCTGTCTGGAGCTTCATGGTGGTGACGGAGTCGACCGACTCGACGGCGACTTCCTCCTCGCGTCGCTGCCCCATCTTGTCGGAGAGATCCAGCCACTCGACTTCCCTGCACTTGATGTACAGGAAGGGAGCGGGGGTAACTTTCATCTGCCTCCGAACTGCCGCCTCTCACGACATTCCTTCCTATGCTGCTAATCTTTACCATACCAGGTGCTGGGGTTACGACCTTTTGCTTATTGCTGTTAAAACAGCAGCATGGCAATTTGCCACCCTGCGGGCAGTGCGGTCATCTGATCAAACTCTCTCCCTCAGCAGCACTGCAGCTGTGTGCTACGCTGACCCACTCGCTCCGGCTGCCACGACAGCGCACGGGGGCTCCTAAGGGTGGACAGCCTCCTTATATCCCCTCCCTCTACTGGCCGTTCCCTCGGCAGTCCGCACCCGCAGGCGCGCGTCGGCAGGCGTGGAGACGTGGGGATTGGCGTCTGTGGCAGCGTCAGTATAGTTGCTACATCCGCCCAGCTCCCCAGATCGTTTTCGGTTCAACGGCGATTCCGAGTAGATCCCTCTGAGTGGTTGGTGGGTCACGTCGTCTGCAAAAAGCCCTTCTCAGTCTGTCCCAGGCATGTTCGATAGGGTTCAAGTCTGGAGAACATGCTGGCCACTCACGTCGAGCGATGTCAGTGTCCTGAAGGAAGTCATTCACAAGATGTCCAAGACTGGGGCGCGAATTGTCGTCCATGAAGACGAATGCCTCGACGATATGTTGTCGATATGGTTGCACTTTCGGTCGGAGGATGGCATTCACGTATCGTACAGTCGTTATAGCACCTTCCACGACCACCAGTGGCGTACGTCGGCCCCACATAATACCACCCCACAAACACTAGGGAATCTTCGCCTTACTGCACTCGCTGGGCAGTGTGTCTAAGGCGTTCAGCTGACCGGGTTGCCTCCAAGCACGTCTCCGACGATTGTCTGGTTGAAGGCATATGCGGCACTCATCGGTGAAGAGAACGTGATGCCAATCCTGAGCAGTCCATTCAGTATGTTCTTACGCCCATCTGTACCGCGCTGCATGGTGTCGTGCTTGCAAATATGGACCTCGCCATGGACGTCGGGAGCGAAGTTGCGCATCATGCAGCCTACTGCGCACAGTTTGACTCCTAACATGACGTTCTGTGGCTGCACGAAAAGCATTATTCAACATGGTGGCGTTGCTGTCAGGGTTCCACCGAGCCACGGTCCATAGGTAGCCGTCATCCACTGCAGCAGTATACCCTTGGGTGGCCTGAGGGAGGCATGTCAGCGACAGTTCCTGTCTCTCTGTATCTCCTCCATGTCTGAACAACATCGCTTTCGTTCACTCTGAGACGCCTGGGCACTTGTTGAGAGCCCTTCCTGGCAGCAAGTAACAATGCGGCCGCGACTGAACCACGGTATTGACCTTCTAGACATGGTTGAACTACAGACAACAGGAGCCATGTGCCTCCTTCCTGGTGGAATGACTGGAACTGATTGGCAATCGGAACCCCTAAGTGCAATAGGCGCTGCCCATGCGTGGTTGATTACATCTTTGGGCGGGTTTAGTGACACCTCTAACCAGTCAAAGGGACTGTGTTTGTGATATCATATCCACAGTCAATGCCTATCTTCAGGAGTTTTCGGAACCAGTTGATGCAAAACTTTTTTGATGTATGTATAATTCTGCTTATTCACGTCGGAGATGAGGGGGAACTTTTGGGCTGTGAGGAGGCGAACCGCTTACAATTGCAGCGAAAAGTCAGAAGGTGGGGGGAACATCAGGTCACTGGAAATTGCGTCCAGACCTACCCACTGCTGGCGGCTTTCTGTTTCGATGTCGAGTCCCAGGGGCCTCAGCGTCGGAGGCTCGCTAGCCTCATATTTTGGGGAGGGACACACCATTTTGGTGCCATGGCTGTGCTTTTGTTTGGGACGTTGTGGAGAAACAGTCGCCGAGCTCCATGAGACAGCCAACACAACCGCGCCACACGTAGCACTATAGTTATCATACTCCGGTGGCGCCCGTCTCCAAGTAAGCTTCCCGCACAACGTCTTGGCGGAAAATGTCAAAGGTTGCTAGACTGTAACATCAACACACGTTTGCGGCCACCGTCAGGAATCGGCGAAAAGAAACGGTATTGGTGCCTAGGTTGACGGAGTATGATAATGGGAGTCTAGGAGAAACTGTTGTAAGCCCATAACTGGCGAAAGCTATGTTTATCGGGGACGATTGACCGACTTCTGACACAGCGAAGCGATCGCTTTCTGGTCGTGGGGCAGAAGAGAATCTGAAGGAGTTGGTTCCTCGCCGTCGCAGGGATCGGTGGCGTACTTTGCCGTCCTCGCTGCAGAGTAATTTCGTTCGCAGTTTCACTTGTCCAACCACATGGACAAACGCTTAGTGTTTTTTGCACTCATACTTCGATAGGTGTCCATGCTGCGGTGCCGACCACGAGTAGTAACTGTCATGGGCACGCCGCCTTGTGCCGTGCTGTCGCTAATACACGCAGCTCCGGCCGGGGGGGGGGGGGTTTGAGTTGATTTTTTAGCCATCCAAAATTCGAATTGAGGTTTCTCAACGGTGATATTCGTTGCCTCCTTAGGTGATAAAGTCGTACTGCATCCAGTTACTCACATGTTTATTCATATTATACATGACACCTGTTCTCTTGACCCTCCCCCACGATCTCGTAGTAGAGAAGCACGCTAGATTCCATACACTGTCGTTTGTATTAGGTTCTTCGCAACATCTCTCCCAGGTGAGCACTTTTTTATATATTTGGTTTAAGTTAATATACATAATTATTCCATGTACATTCATGATCAATTTTGTGTTCGATTTGAGGAAAATAAACGTAGCTGTAAATTTATAGAACGGCATTTACCTATTAAACAGTCACTCTTACGAGATTCCTTTCCCATCATAATTTTTTGAGCGGAACTTCGATCAGTTCATTTAATGAATAAATTACGTGAGAGGCTAACTATTCACGAGGATTAACACCGAAGAGCCAAAGATAGTGGCACACCTGCCGAATATTGTTAGGGCCACCGCGAGCATTCAGATGTGCCGCAACATTTACGTGGCATGGACTCGACTAATATCTGCAGTAGTGCCGGCGGGAACTGTCACCATGAATAGTGCACGGCTGTCCATAAGTCCGTAAGAGTACGAGGGGGTGCAGATGTCTTCTGAACAGTACGTTGCAAGGTGTCCCAGAAATGCTCAATAATGTTAATGTCTGGGGAGTTTAGTGGCCACCGAAATTGTTTAAATTCAGAAGAGTGTTCCCAGAGCCATTCTGTAGTTATTCTGGACGCGTAGGGTGTCTCATTGTACTGCTGTAATTGCCCAAATCCATCGGAATGCGCAATTGACATGAATGGATCAGATGATCAGACAGGTTGCTTACGTACGTGTCACTTGTCAGAGTCGTATCTAGACGTATCAGCGGTTCCACATTACTTCAGATGCACACGCCCAACGCAATTACAGAGCCTCCACCAGCTTGAACAGTCCCCTGCTGAGATCCATGGATTCATGAACTTGTCTCCATACCCGTACACGTCCATTCGCTCGATACTGTTTGAAATTAGGCTCGTCCGACCAGGCAACAGGTTTCCAGTCATCAACAGTCAAATGTCGGTGTTGATTGGCTCAGGCGAAGCCTAAAGCTTTGTATCGTGCAGTCATCAAGGGTACATGAGTGGACCTTTGGCTCCGAAACCCATATCACGTATCGATGATGTTTCGTTGAATGCTTCGCACGCTGACACTTGTTTATAGCCCAGCATTGAAATTTGCAGCAATTTGCGGAAGGGTTGCATTTCTGTCACGCTGAACGATTCTCTTCAGTCGGCGTTGGTCCCGTTCTTGCAGGATCTTTTTCCGGCCACAGCGGTGTCGGAGATTTCATCTCTTACCGGATTCCTGATATTCACGGTACACTTGTGAAATGGTCGTACATGAAAATCCCCTCTTCATCGCCGCCTTGGAGATGCTGTGTCCCATTGCTCG
This sequence comes from Schistocerca cancellata, assembly GCF_023864275.1. NCBI lineage: Eukaryota > Metazoa > Arthropoda > Insecta > Orthoptera > Acrididae > Schistocerca > Schistocerca cancellata. The sequence continues at coordinate 94,826,050 of NC_064632.1, read as the reverse complement.
TTCGCCGACTTGCACCAGACACTTGTTGACTTATATAGGTGATGCCGACCGCCACACCGTATTCTACCTGTATATATATCTCTCTAAATTTGAACACACATGCCCATACCAGTTTCTTTGGCGCTTCATTGTATATCGGGACCATTATCAAATTGAGTGACACACCTTGTACGGACTCAATATAAACCCACTTGAGTGTGATTTGCACAACATACTGTTTCTGTCGCCTAATTTGGATATAAGTTAATGGCCCCATGTTAGCAAACATGCGACCAGTTTCCAAAAATATGTCTTTCATTCATGGCTTGAAAAATATCTCACTTGTGCTTGTCTTGTCGGTTCCATAAAGAAAGAAATGGAGATACAGACGATTTTAAAATGAACTACTGCATGTTCATTGAATTAAGTAGAATGTCCACAGGGAAAGACTAGAGTTAGGACCGGGAAGAGATGAAAGTTGCAGGTATTTTTAGAGTCTCAGGGATGGATTTTCGTATGGAGCTTAGGGTAAGTCAGGAGGTGAATGGAAGGAGAAAGCCATGGAATAGGGAATTTGGATGTGACCTCAGCGACGCTTTGAAGCGGAAACGAAAAGGGAAGTCTGAACGGGGTGGTTCCAAGCCACAGTTGTGGTATGCGCATGCACGTACTTTGCGCTTGAAGAAGGCGTGTATCCTGCAAATTATGTGTCTCGCTTGTTTATGTAGAATTTTTCGCTTACCATCACCATCAGCAATGACAGCTCGTACCAAATCGAAAAAGAACTCGCACCAAATGAAAAAAGCCGTCATTAAATAACTCTCTGCGATCACGTTTAATGCTCACATCTGCTACGACTTTCACAGCAAGAGCGCTCAGAATAATCCTGAACGCTCGTAGGAAACTGCGACGTAGGTGAAGAGAACTCGACCACCATCGCTTGTGACTCCTACTGTAGTACTGGTCTGGATAGAGAGGGAAGAGTAACAGAAGGCAGAATGAGTAGGTATCGAGGCGTATTTCATTCTCTCGGAGAAGAAAAGTTTCGTTATCAAAGCGATCGAGTCTGTAAAGGTATTGTCTGAAGGAGTTGTTCGTTACGCAGTACTTTCTTTCTTTTTAAATCTACTGACTGACGGCTACCCTCGATTTCAGCTCTTTGAGCTAACCTCTTCTTCTCAGAATAGCACTTCCGCCCTACATCCTCAATTATTTGTTCGATTTATTGCTATACCCATCGTTTCGTTGCAACTTCCCCCAAAGATTTTACAAATTGTTGTCTGTGCCTGCATACCTATTTGGTTCAAATGATTCAAATGGCTCTGAGCACTATGGGACGTAACTTCTGAGGTCATCCGCCCCCTAGAACCTATAACTACTTAACCTCAACTAACCTAAAGACACCACACACGTCCATGGCCAAGGCAGGATTCGAACCTGTGTCCGTAGCGATCGCACGGTTCCCGACTGTAGCGCTTAGAACCACTCGGTCACCCCGACCGGCATACCTATTTGATCACAAGTGTTGTATAAGTCTGTTAAATTCTGGCTAGATCCCTTCCGCCTTTTACACTGACTTCCATTTCTTTCGACTACCATGTAACCAGACCTACGCACTTTTCCCAACAATCAGTTCTCTGCATTGAACAGTAGAATTAATGTTGCTGACTCGCTTTTAATTTTGCCGAAGATTGTCTTGACTTTTATATATGCTGAAATGCTCTCATTCGATTTCTTCACACTTTATCGCTAGTCATTTCACCTTGGATTCCCTGTACTTCCTGTTTATTTGATTCCTAAGTGACCTGCAGGACCGTATTCCAGTCATTCCCTGAACACGTTTGAACTTCCCTATTTCGTCAAGCAGTTGAAGTACATCTTCTGTTACCCAAGGACTCATCTCATTTAACTTCCTTGTAGCTATGTTTCTTTGACAAACTTTTGTAACTGCCCGTTTTAGATATATTCATTCTTCTTCACATGTCTGTCAACTGTGGTATTCAGTATCACAATATCTAGAGTGCTGCATATCTTCAAGCGAACCTCATCATTCTTCTGTAATTCAGCACCTCTCTTCGTTTTCCAATGGTGCTTCCAGATGATTCCTTTGAACTTCAGTCTACCGTTCATAATTACTAAATTGTCTACTGACTGATTTGCTTTTATATGTGCTACTGGTTATGCCTTAATATTTCGAAATGTCTGACCAGGATGTAATCTAGTTGGAATCTTTCCGTGTCTCCGGGTCTCTCCAAGTTAACGTAGTCCTCTAGTGATTTATATGTGCGTATTCGCTATTATAATCCGAAATTTATTGTAGAACTCAGTCTTTTTTCATCTCTCATTTTTGGTACTAAGCTCACGTTCTCTCGTAACACCTTCTTATATTACTTCCCTTCTACCATGTCCCGATCTTCCATGATTGTATGACTGCATACCTGAACTATTGCAGCTGGCGTTGGTTTGGTGTGGATTCCGATGAAAACAAATGTATCACTAAACTGTTCGTAGCAACACATTCTCTGCTCTACCTTACCGTTCACACCGAATCCTACAGTCCTCAGAGCGTTTTCTGCTGCTGTTTATATTTTTCCTATTTGCCTGGCAAGAAATCGTAACCTTCTTTATATTTTACTGCACTGCTCCACAGTATCTATATATTTTCCTTTTCAGAATTTATAGCTACCCTACGACGTTCCAATTTGTGACATTGCATTCTCCGACTCGATGGATGTTAGTTTTTATCACGGTTGTCTCATATGCTGCAAAATGCTAGCCTGAAATCAACTTCTCCTTCGTTATTTGACGACGATGGTGTAGGTCTTGAGACAAGAATATGCGGACGCACGAAGAATTTAATGCAGAAACGGGTGCTTAGATCGCCACCAAAAGTGCGTGTCTGTAGCGAGTGCGGTGAACCGTGTTGAGATGTACATAACCGACGTATAATTATTTTTTAATCTAACTATGTCTGTAAATAATAATAAACTTACAGTTTAATAATTTTTAATTAGGCTTTATTATTTTATATAGCAAAAATCATTCTACAGATGAATGTACAACAAAATACGTACATATCACCTTGATGCTTAATGTGCCCACAGTTAAGAATTTGCAGTAAATAATATTACAGAGAACACATTGACGCATCTGTGCTTAATTCATCCTGCACAAAAAGGCATACAAACAGTGTAAACGGAATAACTTTACTACCCAATCACCATATGTAAGTATTATGAGTAATATATTGTACAGGATGCATCACCAAAAATTTGCACAACAAATTTTGCGGACATGGGAAGCGCTATTTATGTGGGTATTGTTAGCCAAACAATAGGTTGTAATAACATTTAGAAAATGTATTTTTTTGCAAACATACACTTTTTTAAATGGGACAGTGCCTATTGACTATAGCAGGTATACGGGATATCTATTTTGAAAAGTTCCACACCAGCTCCTATCTGTGCTATTCAAACTGCGTAGTTGCTAGGTGCGACGTCGTTATGTGTGCTCGATATGTGCTCCTGTGTTCCTTGAGTGCACTGCGCCTTGCTGTTCAGTTACTATGTAACAGGTCAAGCAGTAGGTCGCAAGTGGGCAATGGGAGTTACCAATGCAGAAAAACCCGACACGTTCATGGTGTATGGGGGTGTAGCAAGAATGCATTTCGCTCTCTTACGGTGTATCAGACAAGATATCCAAATAGACGTCAACCATATCCTCAATTATTTATCAACCTCTTCAACCAGTTACCTGAAAGTGGTAGTATAACACCTAGACAACGTAACAGAACGAGACAAGTGACGACAGAAGAAGCATAAGTTAATGTTCGTGCTGCTGTTGCAGTTGATCCGCAAGTTAGCCCCCTCACAATCACACGAGCAAGTGGCATGAGTCTCGTAAGTGTCCTACGCATTCATGAGCTGCATGAAAACTATTATGAAAATCGTGTTTTTGCCGGCCGAAAGTTTGAACCATTTGCAGCCAACTAAAATGGTTTCATTGTCATGCAGCAGTCATACACATTTGGAAAATTCAGATATCCTTTGAAGCAAGTAAAATCTTTCTCTGTCTTACGTCTACGCGTTTCTAAATAGTTTTGTCATTTCCGAACATAAATGTATAACTTAAAAGATATTCGGGGTAACTTCAAAGGATCTGTTTTCGCCACGCCGTAATTTATCTTTGACTGACAGTCTATTTTCGAATTAGAGCCGACATCAGCACCTGGACCGTCAAAATTATTATGTTCGACTGGGAGCAAATCGTATCCGTAGCTGTCGCCACAGATGTAACTTAACGTTGGCGTACTGATCTCCAAATGTTTGAAAACGCAACAGTCACCAGTCAACGTTGTTGTGGCACTGTACTCCTTCCCCATGTGCGTCTTTTGAGTGCTACTTTCGCCACTGACATCATTTTTATGCATAGCAATGATCGACCACATCGAGCAGCGGAGTTGGCGTTCTTGGAACGAGAGGATATTCGATGAAGGCAATGGCCTACATTTTCCCAGAACTTAAATAATGTGGAATTAGCAGGGGAGAGGCACTGAAGCATGCCCACACGCATCAACGCCCTTTCAGCTGTTGATTACCGCTCTGGTGGAGGAATGCAATCGTTACTAAACTTGTGGCCACACAGCACAGAATGCACTGACGTTCGTGGTGATCATACATCATATTACGTCCCGTGTCTCGTGTTTTGTAATGTCCACGGGACCATCATAAATCGTGGTGACTTCAGTGTAATAATTGTCTTTGAATGAGTGTCATTTTTGTTCCTCCCATTGAGTATTTCTTTCAGTTATCTCCTCTACTGTCAACTGAGGAGCTACTTCATTGAGAAGTAGCGGCTCGCCGGCCGCTGTGGCCGAGCCGTTCTAGGCGCTATAGTCTGGAACCGAGCGACCGCTACGGTCGCAGCTTCGAATCCTACCTCGGCCATGGATGTGTGTGATGTCCTTAGTTAGGTTTAAGTAGTTCGAAGTTCTAGGGGACTGATGACCTCAGAAGTTAAGTCCCATAGTGCTCAGAGCCATTTGAGCCAGTAGCGGCTCGGATCTAGTAAACTGACGTACGGCCAGGAGAGCGGTGTGCTGACCACATGCCTCTCCATATCCGCTTCCAGTGACGCCTGTGGGCTGAGGATGACACGGCGGCCAGTCGGTACCGTTGGATGGAGTTTGGTTTAGTACAGGTTATGTAACAGTTTTTTTTTATCTGTTAACCAAGTTCCATCGAGCTGTTGCTTTGCAGTCACACATCATGGGAAATTTGCTTTCGTTCTGATGTTCACCACAGCACAGCACAACACAGGACGTGATTCATCCAGACTGTTATTGACGAAAGTCACGTTCTCTTTGGTATGTTCCTGGATCGAATTCCAAATTTTACATTAGTGCCATGATTATAAAGAAAAACTGTTGCATTTTCTTGTCAAAAATTGTAAAATATATGTGTTGTTTGTAAAAGCAATTTACCGATTGAGTCTAGCTACGTTGCGCAGCCAGTTACTCGTAGTAGCACGATTTTTTAATGTACAGGGTAATTATAATTAAACTTTCAAACCGCTGTAGAAATAACGCCACTAGTCAGGATGATGTCAAATTGGATCGGAATATTATCGGAGAAGAGGGAGAACACAAGGCAGAAGAAAAAAAAGTAGTGTGAAAATTGATCAATAGATGGCGCTGTATGTGTCAGAACATGTAAATGAAAACACCTGCTGTGCACACTACACACCGAAGTTGATATAAACACGAAGCGTACGCGGATTTTCCTTCTTTCGCGTCTGCGACGTTCGCCATGACTGTATCAATGCAGGATCGCGCTCTGCTTGTAAATCTGTATTACAAGAACGATGCCGCGCGGGATTAGCAGAGCGGTCTAAGGCGCTGCAGTCATGGATTGTGGGGCTGGTCCCGGCGGAGGTTCGAGTCCTCCCTCGGGCATGGGTGTGTGTGTTTGTCCTTAGGATAATTTAGGTTAAGTAGTGTGTAAGCTTAGGGACTGATGACCTTAGCAGTTAAGTCCCATGAGATTCCACACACACACATACAAGAACGATGACTGTGCACATGTCGCTCTGCAGAAGTTCCAGACACCGAAGGGTTTGAAAAAAGGCGTTAGTGTGATGATTGCCGCGGGTGTGGTGAAAGTGATTCGGAATTTCGGAAAGACGGTTTCTTTTGGTGTGCAATCTGGTAGAGGGAGAAAACGAATCGATTCGACGTGCAGGAGGAGACGAGTGGTGGTGTGCAACGTGTAGTACACGGAAGATATCCCGAACATTGGACATACCCGTGAGCACGGTGCGTTTCTCCTTTGGTAATCATTTAGAATTACCCATGTGCACGAGTTGCTTCCTGTTGACCTGCCAGCGAGAGAGATCTTTACTTTAGAATTTCTTGCTCGCATGGAAGTGGACAATGATAGGCCATGGAAATTTTGTGAACAGACCAAGCACACCTCCATCTGACAGAATATGTCAGTACCCAGAATTGTCGATTATGGGCAACGTAAAATACACACGCAATTCAACCAGTACCACTTCGTCCTGAAAAGGTCACTGTCTGGTGCGGGTTTGCGGCGTCATTTATCACAGGGCCATATTTTTCCGAAGAGACAGGTGTTTCCGGTCCTGTTACCTGTACCGTCACTGGTAAGCGCTATGAATGTCTTGGGCAACAACGTCATTCCATCTCTTCCACAGCGTGGATGTGTTGATGGGATCATTTTATGCAAGATGGCGCACCTCCCCACATTGCAAATCCAGTTAAGCAGCTGCTGAAGCGCCATTTCAGAAATGCTAGAATTATCAGCCGCCATTTCCCTAGAGCATGGCCATTCCGATCACCTGATCTTAAGCCACGTGACTTCTGGCTGTGGGGCTGTCTGAAAGATGTTGTGTTCAGAGTTCCTTTGATTTCGATTGATGCATTTTATGAAGTTTTTGGCCTCAGGGCAACTAAAAATCGATTTTTCCCATCTGATGTGATACGACCTTGCTGCAGTGGATGGGTTTACGTAACTAACAGTATCACACCTGTACACCTATGCACACTGAGTAGTACAATTTGTTTAAGGGGTGCGCCCTAAAACACCAATAATCATCATCATTGTTTAAGGGGAAATTGTACATCAAATTCGATGAAATTTGACATTTTCTACACTCCTGGAAATGGAAAAAAGAACACATTGACACCAGTGTGTCAGACCCACCATACTTGCTCCGGACACTGCGAGAGGGCTGTACAAGCAATGATCACACGCACGGCACAGCGGACACACCAGGAACCGCGGTGTTGGCCGTCGAATGGCGCTAGCTGCGCAGCATTTGTGCACCGCCGCCGTCAATGTCAGCCAGTTTGCCGTGGCATACGGAGCTCCATCACAGTCTTTAACACTGGTAGCATGCCGCGACAGCGTGGACGTGAACCGTATGTGCAGTTGACGGACTTTGAGCGAGGGCGTATAGTGGGCATGCGGGAGGCCGGGTGGACGTACCGCCGAATTGCTCAACACGTGGGGCGTGAGGTCTCCACAGTACGTCGATGTTGTCGCCAGTGGTCGGCGGAAGGTGCACGTGCCCGTCGACCTGGGACCGGACCGCAGCGACGCACGGATGCACGCCAAGACCGTAGGATCCTACGCAGTGCCGTAGGGGACCGCACCGCCACTTCCCAGCAAATTAGGGACACTGTTGCTCCTGGGGTATCGGCGAGGACCATTCGCAACCGTCTCCGTGAAGCTGGGCTACGGTCCCGCACACCGGTAGGCCGTCTTCCGCTCAAGCCCCAACATCGTGCAGCCCGCCTCCAGTGGTGTCGCGACAGGCGTGAATGGAGGGACGAATGGAGACGTGTCGTCTTCAGCGATGAGAGTCGCTTCTGCCTTGGTGCCAATGATGGTCGTATGCGTGTTTGGCGCCGTGCAGGTGAGCGCCACAATCAGGACTGCATACGACCGAGGCACACAGGGCCAACATCCGGCATCATGGTGTGGGGAGCGATCTCCTACACTGGCCGTACACCACTGGTGATCGTCGAGGGGACACTGAATAGTGCACGGTACATCCAAACCGTCATCGAACCCATCGTTCTACCATTCCTAGACCGGCAAGGGAACTTGCTGTTCCAACAGGACAATGCACGTCCGCATGTATCCCGTGCCACCCAACGTGCTCTAGAAGGTGTAAGTCAACCACCCTGGCCTGCAAGATCTCCTGATCTGTCCCCCATTGAGCATGTTTGGGACTGGATGAAGCGTCGTCTCACGCGGTCTGCACGTCCAGCACGAACGCTGGTCCAACTGAGGCGCCAGGTGGAAATGGCATGGCAAGCCGTTCCACAGGACTACATGTAGCATCTCTACGATCGTCTCCATGGGAGAATAGCAGCCTGCATTGCTGCGAAAGGTGGATATACACTGTACTAGTGCCGACATTGTGCATGCTCTGTTGCCTGTGTCTATGTGCCTGTGGTTCTGTCAGTGTGATCATGTGATGTATCTGACCCCAGGAATGTGTCAATAAAGTTTCCCCTTCCTGGGACAATGAATTCACGGTGTTCTTATTTCAATTTCCAGGAGTGTATTTTCTACTCCATAATGCACTTTCGACTTTCCTGAACATTTTGGTACAAAATACATTAAAATCTGAAAAACTGTGAAACCTTAAAATGATATTTTGAATGTTGACATGTAACTGTCATACTTCGCAGCTATGCCTATACTGCATTGTGAACTACACGGTGTAGAAGGCTGTTAATTGCTTTGTTTTGTGCCTACTGCCACGCCTCAGAAGTTGGCATTACGAATAAACAAATCAGTCCTTTGTTTCTCAAACTAGTTTTCGTTGAAAGTAGTGTGATTATCAGCTATTTTTATAGTAAGTTAACTTCTATTGCTTTTTATACCTAAATAAAACGACTAAGAGTAAAAGTAACTTCAAGAAACTCAAATATGCGGGTAATAGATATGTGAGACTTGCGTTTTCTGGCCGGCCGGGGTGGCCGAGCGGTTCTAGGCGCTACAGCCTGAAACCGCGAGACCGCTACGGTGGGAGGTTCCAATCCTGCCACGGGCATGGGTGTGTGTGATGTCCTTAGATTAGTTAGGTTTAAGTAGTTCTACGTTCTCGGGGACTGATGCCCTCAGAAGTTAAGTCCCATAGTGCTCAGAGCCATTTTGAACCTGCATTTTCTTCTCAAGTACTTGAAAACATGTGTGCTAGCAGTGAAGGAAACCACGATAATGTTTCTGAAGTGACAACGCCCCATAGTGCATCTAAAAGGAAAGCAACTTCAGAAAAGGGCGACAGTGGTAAAAGTAATGATATTATGGCAATCAAACCTATTTACGGAGATTTGGCAAATCCTGAGCTACTAAAGAAGTGTTTACATGGGAAGACCCAGAATGTGAATCAGTCCTTCAATAATGTTGTGTGGAGCCATGTGCCTAAAAATGTATTTCACTGTGAAGTTAGCAGTGTTGATAGCGTAATAACATTTAATAGTGGGAACTATGAAAGACGTAAGGTTCTGGAGAAGTAAGATTTGAACAGAACACAGCTAAATGACTGCAGGGACTGGATGAACTTCGTGAATGTGAAGCAGAGTTATCTGCTCAGCAAATGACAAAAGAAGCAAGAAAGAAAAGGAGGAGGCAAGCACTGGGCTATTGTGACACTGGAGAAGACACAGTCTATGGGCCAGGGCAATTCTAATGCATAAAAGACGCAGAAATGTAAGTCTGTATAACAATTTGTAAGAAAAATGTTTTAAACCTCAATATCTCTGAACTACATTTTTTCAATAAATGACCCATTTTCTAAAAAACTGATGATGGTAGAGACATGAAATTTTCACAGCATGCCAAGTGTGAGATTCAACAAATATGGAACTAGAATAATTAAAATATTCTGAGTTGTTTTGTTTTTATGTACTCAAAAAATTGAATGTTTGAAAAAGAAGATAACTTGCCCCATAATACAATTTTAGTAATAATTATATTTCAATGTATCTAGAAAGGAACATTCAATAATTATGGAATACTGAAAGTTGGTATTTTAAGATGATGGGTCACAAAATTCCATAATTTAACATTGGCGGCATACGACATACAATGTCCCCTTAACGTCAAACGTACACCTTAGACACTGTTGAATGATTCATTCGTCATTTGTAGTTGACCACTATGAAGTCATGATGCTTACAGCGCCATCTATTGGTTCATTTTGTAACTATTTATTATTCGTCTGCCATACGTTTTCCCCCTTCTACGATAGATAATATTCCGTTGCTATTTGACGTCATTCTGACCTGTGCTGTTGTTTCTACCGCGATTTGAAAGTTTAAATTTGATCATAATCGCCATTTTTTATTTTCTTGAAGAAGATAATAACTAATTTATTAGGTCGGTGAACAAGTTATTAGATTTTTGCATGTTGGTATTCTTGTTGCTATGGGATTATTTATCGATTGTCATTTTTTATTTGTAGTTCATTGTTGCTATTTGAGTTTACATATTGTCATCTGGAGATAGTGAGTGGTGCTGTGGATGCGAAAAAAATGGGATGCCAAATGGGGAAATTGGAACATTTCCGACATAATTCACTGTTCGAATTTAGTATAGGTGTGACACCAGCGGAAGTAGCCAGAAACATTTGGGCCGTGCGTGGGGATAATGCCAGTAGACAGAGCACGGCAAGAATATGGTTGTCTTGTTTTGAGGAGGATAGTTTGAGCATTAGTGTCTCCCCAAGTTCAGGAAGACCTTCGGGGTTTTATAAAGTTCGTTTAAACACATTAATACACAATGATGCACGTCAGTGTACTCGAAACCTGGTCAGTGTGATGAACTATGATCATTCGACCATCGTACGACATTTGTGTGCAATGGTGAAGGTTCAGAAATCGTCAATGTGGGAACCGTATGCTCCAAGCCAAAATCCCAAAAGTCAGCTGACGGCCATATGTGGATCTCTGCTTGCTGGTTATAAATTGGCTCGTGAACAACGCAGATTTATGTCCTGTACTGTTTCTGGTGACGAGAAATGGTGTCCTAATGGTAACATATGGAAAAGAAAGGCCTGTCTGAGACCAAACAAAACAACAACTCCCCATACAAACGCCTGCGCTCTTGCAAAACAGATAATTCATGTATCTGGAGGATCAGCGACCGCTTAGTGTCCTACAAATTGTTTCTCGGAGATTTAACCGTCACTAATGACATTTATTGTCAACAGCTGAACCAAGAACAAAGACCAGAAACTCTACGTGAAGTGTCGCTACTCCACGATAGCGCCCACCTGCGCTCTAAATAAATGTAGATGTCGGGTGACTAGGGCCTCCCGTCTGGTAGACCGTTCGCCGTCTTTCGATTTGACTCCACTTCGGCGACTTGCGCGTCGATGGGGATGAAATGATGATAATTAGGACAACACAACACCCAATCCCTGAGTGGAGAAAATCTCCGACGCAACCGGGAATCGAACCCGGGCCGTTGGGATTGACGTTCTGTCGTGCTGACCACTCAGCTACCGGGGGCGGACGCCTACGTTCTGCTGCTCTGACAAAACACACCACACAGGAGCAGGGTTGGGAAGTCCTTGCGAACACACCTTGTTCACCTGATCTTGCACCTGCAGTATTTCACTTTTTCTGCTCTCTGTCCAACAACCTTGAAGGAAATTCCTTTCTGGATGAAAATACGCTCAGAGTATGGCTCGACGGGTTCTTCACCTCAAAGACACATGAGTTGTACTGTTGTGGAATCGAAAATAGACTTCTGCGTTGACAAAGTATTGTAAATAGCGAAGAAGAATGTACTATTGGTAACTAAAGTCCTGTTATGTGCATGTGTTGTGTTTATTAAACTGATGGAAAAACGCTACTAACTTATGCACCAACCTAATAAAATTGACGTAATTGTCACAGTAACAATTAACAAACACTCATAATACATGATTAAACTGTGTTCAGCATTTCACTGTTTCCGATGTCTGGCGAATTTATCTTCGTTGCCATATATTTGTGATCTCAGATGACTAGGAAAGTAGAGCTGCAGATTAATTTCCTCGATTAATTTAGGTGTTTCTTTACTCAAAATCATCTAGATGACTTTTACACTTAATAATGTTGAGGGATTTTTTGGTTAATTAGTGTTTATAGAATATTCCACAATCAATGTCACAAGTAAAAACTGGTTTAGTAGCTTTCTCATGGAACAACTAATGAAGACAATTAGTACTCACTTTACTAAGGTTTGAAGGACAATTAGTCATTGAAATATTGGGTTTAATTACTACAGTTTCCTTACTCACAAGAACATATGTATCTATGGGGCTGGTGACCGTAACGTAAAGTTGCTTCAGCTTGTAATTACAGTTTTCTGTGGTCTGACAGAAACAAGTTGCAATACTAATATTTTTGTTTACTGACTTGTTTCGGTGAAGAATAATTGAATTTGTGTCCAATTACTAAAACAAACAGTCGGTAACACGATGATAGTCAAAATTTGGTGAAATAACGGTACACGACTTATATGGAGTTGCGAGAGGAGGACATTATGGTAAGTGCTAGACACAGACTATAGAGCCATATTTGGTGTCTGCTACACTGAGACAAAGTGGTGAATTTTGCTAAAGAACTAATCATTCGTAACGTGGGTTGAGTTCATTCGGTCAAGGGACCTCAGATCCTGCTCTCTGAGCATGGCCAAAGCTACGTGTAATTTGAAACACAAAGTGACTCGGTTTTTTTTATTATCATTCCCAATTGCGTTCAATTGTCGGTGGCGTGTATCGAGTCAGATGCAATGTGGGCAACGTGCCCTCCAATTAACATGAGTTGTGATTTGTGCTCGTTTAAGGTACGTTGACTGGTATTCGCGTAACTGGATATCATTTGCGTCATTTACTGAACTGCTTCCTAACCGATCATAATCAGGCCTGTAACGTATGTGTACGCGTGAGGTACGAAAATTTGTTGTTGAAGATCAGTAAACCCTTTAACGTGGATTGGAGCGTCCCAAGAGCGGCTCTATCGCTAAACCGTACAACGTCACAGGTAACAGACAGCCCAGTCTAATTGCTAGCTTTATTGGGATTATATCTGTCAATTCCCCATTGATCTTTAAGCGGAAATGTGCTTCGGCTTGATATTATGCATGCTGCCGGACCTTTAAACCCATTTTCGTCAATATATAGGCTAAACTCTTCTTATTAACTCTGTCACAAGTTTTATCGAAATCTACAAAAGTGGGTGACACGTAACTGCAGGCCTTGCGTCCGGCGTCTCTTTAACCGCACCGAGCTCTGCCATTGACCTCGTTGGTGAGATGAAGGAGTCGATTAGTTTTTGAGATGAATATTTTTAATTCTGTAATTTAAGAGCAGCGTAATTACTTCGTCCCCTGCGTTGAGCGGTGTGACGCTCTGGAGGTCCCGCCTCTTATATGCAGGTGCCTTCCAGATTAGATTCAATGAGTCGGGTTAAACCGTGCTGCTACTAAAAAGTTTCTGATGCTGTTCTAAGTATCATACTTACATCAAACAGTAGTTGTTAAGCCAAAGACGAAGTTTCGTGCTACTAAAGCGGTATCCTTCACTTTCCCAAAATATAATTCAAGCTGTAAAGTTACGGCGGAAAAAGAAAAAAGAAAAACGGCAAAAGCAAGAGGAAAAATGTACTTCACATACTGTGTAGTAAAAGTAATATATTGAAATAGGAGTATATATAGCTTAAAAACAGGTGAATTGTTATTACCCAATACATCTGTTTTTTTAAATGAAACTAGCTGACCCAGCGACATCTGTTCCGCCTTAAAGCCAATAAATAATCAGATTTTGGATGTTAAGTTCAATTTTTTATTAGGAAATACAAATAAAAAATTAAGTAATTTAATGACTCTTTATTCTTTACGTTTTTTGGTGCGTAGTTTTCACTCTTCAATTAAGTACCTTGTGATACACGAAATTTTTTGTTTTATTGTCAGGCCCAAGAACAAACAATAGTATATTGTTGTTAATCTATAATTTGAACATAATATATTCATACTGTAAAAAAATAGGCGTTAGACGAAGATCGCACAAACCCTTTTTATTGACTGTGGGTCAATACAATGACCACGTAAACATTGTTCCGATAGAGTATATTGTTTAGGTGGCGGGCGGTTTGGCTATCTTTTACTAATATATTATTATTATTACCGTTTTTTGTATGTTTAAATCGTCCACCTTATAAATAAATAAATACCTTGAATGTCGGATTAAATCCTCATTGTTCGATACTGTCTGCCCCAAATGATGTAATTTGGAAACAACTATTGTATTTTTGGGTGTTTGCAAGAAAATGACGTGATTCGGGTGTTTCGCCACAAAGCAATGAATGCAGTGGCTCAGGTGTAGGAGTCAATAATGGCAATTTCACTTTCCCACTAAGGCTGCACAGTCCGTTCGTTTCTCCGGAAAACTTCAGTGCGCCACAATACTCGCAAACAACGTTCATCGACCCAATGCAAACTCAAGGATGCAAGCAGTAATCAGTGCTGCAATCGTATCAAAACGCTGCTCGATTCAAATCATCACGTGACAAATCTCTTCTTGTGCGTCGAAAATTATCTACATGTTGATCTCTGTTGTTCGCTCGACGATTTCGCATTGCCAACCAAGCCGTTTCACGTGCTGCCTCACTTTGCTCTTGTGATTGAGAGCACGAAGTGGAGCCATACTAACGCGGCGCTCTTCACGGGCAATTCGTAGTTCTCCTTCAGTCCTTTCATTCGCAATGTTTTGTATCCTTCTTGCATAACGGTGTTGTCGAGAAATATTCGATCGTCTTGATCGCCGTATTCTTAATGATGATTCAAAGAAAATACAAATTATTTCTTTAAATTTTTAATTAATGATATATACTGATACTTAACCATAGACGCTGAGCTGTCATTTGCGTTTTGTTATTCCATGTCAGATGCGTTTTTGTTATACCACGTTTTATAGTGGCGTTTAGCTGACATTTGAGTTTTGTTATTCCATGTCAGATGCGTTTTTGTTATACCACGTTTTATAGAGGTCGAACGGGATGAAAAGTATCCTATGTCCGTCTCCTGGTTCTAAGCTACGTCTCCACCAATTTTCAGCCAAATCGGTCCAGCCGTTCTTGAGTTATAAACAGTGTGACATTCTTATATATATATATATATATATATATATATATATATATATATATATATATGTGTGTGTGTGTGTGTGTGTGTGTGTGTGTAAACCACACTGACTCACCTTTCTGCTCATTTACGACAGGTAATTATATTAACAAGTATATTAACTGGAACGTATGTTGTTGACAACATCAGAATGCTTCCTGGAATTACTGATTCCTTTCTGAGAATTACTTTGATGTTTTCATAAATACTACAATGCTAGTATTATAACCGTCAGTCTAGTTAGAATCCAGATTAAATATATGCATCGATAGGCTTAGCAACTCGACTTCTAGAAAAGGACTCCCACACGAGGCTCCTGAACACCAACTCCCCTTAGGAACATCGACTGCTCTGTCTACGGCGCTTATAAAATGCGGGAGACAATTATAAATTAGGGAAAATTCCAGATCCTTCCTGGGCCAACAGATACACTTTTTTAGGCTAGACTCTCACTAATTGTATACCTTAAAACGAAAATTATACAACACGGGTTTCCTTTTGTAATACGCTGAAGCACCAAAGAAACTGTTATAGGTATGCGCATTCAACTGCAGAGATATATAACGAGGCAGAATACGTTGCTACGGTCGGCGAAGCCTATATAAGACAACATGTGTCTGCCGCAGTCGTTAGATCGGTTACTGCTGCTACAGTGGCAGGTTATCAAGATTTAAGTGAGTTTGAACTTAGTGTTATAGTCGGCGCTCGAATGATTGGAGCAGCATCTCCTCGGTAGCTATGAAGGGGGGATTTTCCAGTATGACCATTTCACGAGTGTACCGTGAATATCAGGAATCTAGTAAACATGAAATCTCCGACATCGCTGCCGCCGGAAAAAGATCCTGCAAGAAGGGGACCAACGACGACTGCAGAGAATCGTTCAGCGTGACAGAAGTGCAGTCCTTCCGGAAATTACTGCACATTTCAGTGCTGCGCCATCAGCAAGTGTCACGGTGCGAACCATTCAACGAAACATCATCGATACGGGCTTTCGGAGCAGAAGTCCCACTCGTGACTGCACGACACACAGCTTTAAGCCTCGCCTGGGCCCGTCTACACCGGCATTGGACTGTTGATGACTGGAAAAATGTTGCCTGGTCGGAGGAGTGTAGTTCCAAATTGTATCGAGCGGATGGACGTGTACGGGTATGGAGAAAACGTCATGAATCCATGGACCCCGCATGTCAGCAGGGGACTGTTCAAACTAGTGGAGGCTCTATAATGGCGTTGGCCGTATGCAGTTGAAGTAATGTGGAACCCCTGATACGTGTAGATGCGACTCTGACAGATGACACGTACGTATGTTTACGTACGTGTCACCTGTCTGATCACGTGATCCATTCTTGTCCACTGTGCATTACAACGGATTTGAGCGATTCCAGCAGGACAATGCGACGCCCTATGCATCCAGAATTGCTATAGAGTTGCTCCAGGAACACTCTTCTGGGTTTAAACACTTCCACAGGCCACCGAACTCCCCAGACCTTAACATTATTGAGTATATCTGGGACGCCTTGCAACGAGCTGTTCAGAAGAGATCTCCACCACGTCGTACTGGTACGGATTTATGGACAGCCGTGCAGGATTCATTGTGACAGTTCCCTCCAGCACTAATGCAGACATCAACCGAGTCAATGCCACGTTATGTTGCGACACTTCTGCATGCTCGCGGTGACCCTACACGATATCCGACAGGTGTACCAGTTTCTTTGGCTGTTCAACGTAGTAAAATGCAGGGTGAATCCGAACGCCAGCCAAAAAATTTCGAAGGCTATTCAGGCATATATCTGAGTATTTTCTAACAAGGGGCTCGTGCTCTGCCTTGGCTTATTAAGCAATAATGCTATGTCATTTAATTTGTTACTACTA
Organism: Schistocerca cancellata; assembly: GCF_023864275.1. Lineage (NCBI taxonomy): Eukaryota > Metazoa > Arthropoda > Insecta > Orthoptera > Acrididae > Schistocerca > Schistocerca cancellata. The sequence continues at coordinate 94,808,996 of NC_064632.1, read as the reverse complement.
ATTATATTAGTGTTTATATTGCACTGACAATATACACACAGTAGCGGAAATGTCGGCGGTATGTCCTGTGTGCCTTTTTTGAAAGAAAACTTGTTCCATCCACTCGCTGTAGTTGTTGTCGACATGAATAATCCCACATTACTCTTCGCCCTTCAGCTTGCATACAGTACTGCTCGGCTCTGTTTCGGGTTTGTTTCTCTGGGTGTGTTAATTGTACATTAATAGGGATGCACAGCAGGTTGGATAGGTTTGCAGGTGGAGAGCTGGCCGATATGTACATCGTGTATGGGCTTACTGATTGTAACGGAAGAGCGTGACAACAAAGCTATGCTCAGCTCTTGCCGCAGGGACGAAAACCACAGCACAGAATTTTTTGTTACCTACTTTTTAGTGAGTGTATGTTAATGCTTTCTGAATGTGTTGAAAATGTTTTCAGAGACAAAAAGGTAATCGGGGTACAGATTAAAAATGAGATTTACTTTACTGCTTATTAAGGAATTACAGATGACACTGGTCGGTTACACTGAAATAATCGAGCGATATTTCTGGACAACAACTGAGAGTTTTGTCGATGGAGTTCAAGTTCTGTAGGTATTTTATATTTAGCTCATATTACCACTAATAATTCATGTCTGTTCGTTCTGGTGCTACCCTTCAACGCTACAGGACGGGAGAATGTCATATGTTTCTTTGAGTGCTTGGTGTTCATACTATTACCTCCAACGCCTGTGTCTGTACTCAAACAGATCTCCCTCTTTCACTATAGCCGACTATCCGTCTCGAGAGAATGAGCATCTGTTTCACCATTCTGGACTAAGAGAGATGTTTAAACTAGTTGTCATTGATTGTTCAGTCTCAGTTGCACATTTTTGATAACATGACATGTTTCAGTCACTCTGGATCATCTTCACATGCGTGTAGTTGCGTCGGCAAACTGTCTTGTCTGTTCGTAACCTCATTTCAGAGTACTCTGTAATGAGTTTCTCAATAGAGAGCACGGGCTCCCAAAGCAACTACTCACAGGTGAAGATGATCCAGAGTGATGGAAACATTTCATACAATTAAAAATGTACAACTATGACTGAACAATAAATGACAATTATTTTAAACATCTCCCTTTCCCCAGTAAGGAGGATTTGATGATGAATGTAATGCGATACTAATGTTTTATTTCCTTTTATCTTAACTAATGTTAGTAATCACTTCAAATCTCTCTATTTCGACGATGTTTTGTTATAGACCCCTCCTGTATTAAGATCCACGCTGATGAAGCAAATGAACTATGACCACTTCCGACAGCGAGGCAACACCGCCTGGTGGTATTGTTGGTACTTAACGTGGAGGGCGTGCTGACAAGTAATGCCTCCGAAATTTTTATATGAAAGCTCGTAATACTTTTAAATAAAGCAAGCTTTATTAACATTCTAAATCTTTAATCTTCATGTCCACATATTTGTTTCTCAACAGAGTCACGACCAAATTTATCCCAGCGAGAGAACAATTTGCTGATGACGACAGTGTAGAATGTTTAACATTGTTAACGAAGCCACAGCCGGCCGGAGTGGCCGAGCGGTTCTAGGCGCTACAGTCTGGAACCGCGGGACCGCTACGGTCGCAGGTTCGAATCCTGCCTCGAGCATGGATGTGTGTGATGTCCTTAGGTTAGTTAGGTTTAAGTAGTTCTAAGTTCTAGGGGACTGATGACCTCGGAAGTTAAGTCCCATAGTGCTCAGAGCCTTTTTGAACGAAGCCACAACCTCACCTCTGCTAGCATTACTTTATCACTATCAAAGGAAAGCCCTCGAAGTCGTTCTTTAAGTTTGGGAAAGAGATGAAAATCGGATGGGGCCATCTCTGGACTGGATGGAGAAAGATAGATGACAGTGAACCCCAGTGATCTTGTGTGGTATAGCATTGTCATGCTCAAGGAATGGGATCGTTAACGGTGAACCGAAGGTGTCGGATTGTTGCAGATGGTGCAGTGATATTGTGTTATCTGGTACTGTCACGCTGAAGGTTACAGTACTCCCTGTGACGACTGTTAAATAATGGATTACTGCACGCTGTCTCACGCACCGGATTTATCACGCACCAGCACAGTTACATTACAGACCGCCTTGTTACATGTTAGAATTCGGAGCCTTGTAGTGGCAGAGGGTTATAACTTGCGTCAAGGAAGCTAATAATTCGAACGATTGATACGCGTGAGATCAACCGATGTTGACAACAGAATAAAGAATTCTGAGGCATTACTTATTCAGTACGCACTCGTATATAAGTGAATCAGAGGTCAATGGGAAATCATTCTAGCTTCAATACTAGCCGAAAACGTTGAAATTTACTGACAAGATACTCTGACAAAGAGCAGATTCATGTGGCGTGGCCCATGGGACCAAAGATCTCGGACGCGGCGAAGTTTTTCGGCTGTTCGAGAGTTACTGCGGTGATCATTTCTGTGCTGCAGGCCGACCAAACCACTAGTGGACGACAATGTAGGAAGTGTTCGCATCACCGTACAACGTATAGGTCTGACGCCTGCCGACACGTTATGGGAAAGAGGGGCGGGAAGGCGAGGCGGGAAATGATCAGTCCACAGAGTACAGTGTTGGTGCACGCTAAAGTGTTTCAGAGATAACCGTCCAACGTGTACTGTTGAACATGAGTATCCGCTGCAGACGAAGTCTAAGTGTTCCCATGTTGACCAAACCACCTCGCCAGCTATGATAGCAGTGGACACGACGGGACAGTGGACAATATATATAAATGACCTAGTAGATAGTGTCGGAAGTTCCATGCGGCTTTTCGCGGATGATGCTGTAGTATACAGAGAAGTTGCAGCATTAGAAAATTGTAGCGAAATGCAGGAAGATCTGCAGCGGATAGGCACTTGGTGCAGGGAGTGGCAACTGACCCTTAACATCGACAAATGTAATGTATTGCGAATACTTAGAAAGAAGGATCCTTTATTGTATGACTATATGATAGCGGAACAAACACTGGTAGCAGTTACTTCTGTAAAATATCTGGGAGTATGCGTGCGGAACGATTTGAAGTGGAATGATCATATAAAATTAATTGTTGGTAAGGCGGGTACCAGGTTGAGATTCATTGGGAGACTCCTTAGAAAATGTAGTCCATCAACAAAGGAGGTGGCTTACAAAACACTCGTTCGACCTATACTTGAGTATTGCTCATCAGTGTGGGATCCGTACCAGATCGGGTTGACGGAGGAGATAGAGAAGATCCAAAGGAGAGCGGCGCGTTTCGTCACAGGGTTATTTGGTAACCGTGATAGCGTTACGGAGATGTTTAACAATCTCAAGTGGCAGACTCTGCAAGAGAGGCGCTCTGCATCGCGGTGTAGCTTGCTCGCCAGGTTTCGAGAGGGTGCGTTTCTGGATGAGGTATCGAATATATTGCTTCCCCCTACTTATACCTCCCGAGGAGATCACGAATGTAAAATTAGAGAGATTAGAGCGCGCACGGAGGCTTTCAGACCGTCGTTCTTCCAGCGAACCATACGCGACTGGAACAGGAAAGGGAGGTAATGACAGTGGCACGTAAAGTGCCCTCCGCCACACACCGTTGGGTGGCTTGCGGAGTATAAATGTAGATGTAGATGTAGATCATCGTGAGTGAACCCTCGACCAACAAAAATGTGTCGCCTGATCGGGTGGGTCACATTTCATGTTACACCAGGCTGACGGGCGGGTACCGATGTCATCCGGGCGAGCGGCTTCCCGAAGTAATGCGGCGCTCCACGGACACAAACTCGTGGGGACAGTACTATGCTGTTGGTGACACTTCATGGTAATACATAGGTTTCGTGGTAGCAGTCGGAGGCACAGTGACATTTCTGGACTATGTTAATATCATTGCGGACAACCTGCATCCCTTAACAGTTGAAGTCTTACCAATCACTACACGTCCACATCTGCGGCGTGTCGATGACATTTAGGGTATCTGATATTCCCAATATACACTCCTGGAAATTGATATAAAAACACCGTGAATTCATTGTCCCAGGAAGGGGAAACTTTATTGACACATTCCTGGGGTCAGATACATCACATGATCACACTGACAGAACCACAGGCACATAGACACAGGCAACAGAGCATGCACAATGTCGGCACTAGTACAGTGTATATCCACCTTTCGCAGCAATGCAGGCTGCTATTCTCCCATGGAGACGATCGTAGAGATGCTACATGTAGTCCTGTGGAACGGCTTGCCATGCCATTTCCACCTGGCGCCTCAGTTGGACCAGCGTTCGTGCTGGACGTGCAGACCGCGTGAGACGACGCTTCATCCAGTCCCAAACATGCTCAATGGGGGACAGATCCGGAGATCTTGCTGGCCAGGGTAGTTGACTTACACCCTCTAGAGCAGGTTGGGTGGCACGGGATACATGCGGACGTGCATTGTCCTGTTGGAACAGCAAGTTCCCTTGCCGGTCTAGGAATGGTAGAACGATGGGTTCGATGACGGTTTGGATGTACCGTGCACTATTCAGTGTCCCCTCGACGATCACCAGTGGTGTACGGCCAGTGTAGGAGATCGCTCCCCACACCATGATGCCGGGTGTTGGCCCTGTGTGCCTCGGTCGTATGCAGTCCTGATTGTGGCGCTCACCTGCATGGTGCCAAACACGCAAACGACCATCATTGGCACCAAGGCAGAAGCGACTCTCATCGCTGAAGACGACACGTCTCCATTCGTCCCTCCATTCACGCCTGTCGCGACACCACTGGAGGCGGGCTGCACGATGTTGGGGCGTGAGCGGAAGATGGCCTAACGGTGTGCGGGACCGTAGCCCAGCTTCATGGAGACGGTTGCGAATGGTCCTCGCCGATATCCCAGGAGCAACAGTGTCCCTAATTTGCTGGGAAGTGGCGGTGCGGTCCCCTACGGCACTGCGTAGGATCCTACGGTCTTGGCGTGCATCCGTGCGTCGCTGCGGTCCGGTCCCAGGTCGACGGGCACGTGCACCTTCCGCCGACCACTGGCGACAATATCGATGTACTGTGGAGACCTCACGCCCCACGTGTTGAGCAATTCGGCGGTACGTCCACCCGGCCTCCCGCATGCCCACTATACGCCCTCGCTCAAATTCCGTCAACTGCACATACGGTTCACGTCCACGCTGTCGCGGCATGCTACCAGTGTTAAAGACTGCGATGGAGCTCCGTATGCCACGGCAAACTGGCTGACACTGACGGCGGCGGTGCACAAATGCTGAGCAGCTGGCGCCATTCGACGGCCAACACCGCGGTTCCTGGTGTGTCCGCTGTGCCGTGCATGTGATCATTGCTTGTACAGCCCTCTCGCAGTGTCCGGAGCAAGTATGGTGGGTCTAACACACCGGTGTCAATGTTTTCTTTTTTCCATTTCCAGGAGTGTAGTTGAATGCAACTGATACTAAGATCACTTATAGTTATGTATGGTGTTATCACGGGCATAGCACTATGTCTTCTGGTCCTGTTTTATTCTGGGTACGGGAGTCAGCAATTTCCTTTTTTTGTCCTTCTGTTTGTTAGATATCATGCCGAAATCCTCTCCTCTTTTTATGTACTGTGTCTTTCGCCGTAAGTCCGATACAGTTTTTCAGACACTTCTTTGTTACTATATTCAATCAGTATTAATGCTCATTTGTATGGTTCCTATACTTCTGTTTATGAACCTGTCTACAGTACCTTGTGTTTTTTTTTAATTTTTGTCTTAGTTTAAGTGATTAGAGGAAAGTTAATCTTTTACATTACGCACTTTGGAAAATACTTGGCTCATCATTAAGCAGCATCCTTTGTACTGCTTCGAGGAGGGCTCAAAACGAAGAGAGGACCATGAGACTGAATAACCAAAGAAATGTCGGGGCGTGGAACGTCAGAAGCATGAACGTGGGAGGGAAGCTAGAAAATCTGAAAACAGAAATTCCAGAGCTCAGTGTAGATATGATTTCTCGACAGACGAGAATAGAGTAATAATAACAACAGCACCAGAAAATGTAGGATTCGTTGAGACGGAACAGAGAACGGGTTACTGTAAACAGTTCAGTTTCGTTCTCATCAGGATCGACAACAAACCAACCCTGACAACAATAGCTCAGGTACACATGGCGACATCGCAAGGAAGCGATGGAGAGATATAGAATATGAGGATACTGAATGCACTTAAAGAGTGATGAGAACTTAAGAGTTATGGGGATTGGAATGCGGGAGGAGTAGAAGAAAGGGGTAAGGGAAAATTTGGGTTTGGTGGTAGGAATGAGTAGAAAGACTAATTGAGCTCTGTAATAAATATGAAGAAGTAATAGGAGATACACAGGTCAACAATCACAAGAGGAGGAAGTATACTTGAAAAAGGCAGGGACGTACAGGAAGATTTCAGTTAGTTTAGATCATCGTCAGGCAGAGATCCGAAATCAGATATTAAGTTCTAAGGCGTACCCAGAAGCAGATATAGACACAGGTCACAATTTAGTAATGATGGCGAGTAGGCTGAAGTTTAAAAGAATAGTCAGAATCTGGGTGCAGGGAAGTGGGAGAAGGAAGTACTAAGGAATGACGAGTTACGCTTGAAGTTCTCTGAGCCTATAACTACTTCGATAATGAGTAGCTCACTAGTTCAGTTAAAGAGGAATGAACACCTTTGGAAAGGGCCATCACAAAACTTGGAAAGGAAACCCTAAGTACAAGGAAGGTAATTGCGAAGAAACCGTGGGTACCAGAAGATATACTTCAGTCGATCGATGAAAGAAGAAAATACAAAGACGTTCTGGGAAATTCAGGAACACAGGCATGCAAGTCACATAGGAAATAAATAAATAAATAGGAAGCGAACTGGAGCTAAGGCAAAATGGCTGCACGAATAACGTGAAGAAATCGAAAAGATTATGATTGCCGGAAAGAATGAATCAGCGTAAAAAGTCAAAACAGCCTTAGGCGAATTTAACAGCAAGGGCAGTGACATTAAAGAGTGCAATCGGAATTCCATGGTTAAACTCAGAGGGGAGTGCGGATAGGTAGAAAGAGAATACTGAAGTGCTCTTTAAGAGCCGGCCGCTGTGGCCGAGCGGTTCTCGGAGCTTCAGTCCGGAGCCATGCTCCTTAGGTAAGTTGGTTTAAGTAGTTCTAAGTTCTAGGGGACTGATGACCTCAGATGTTAAGTCCCGTAGTGCTCAGAGCCATTTGAACCATTTTTTAAATATCAAACATGTAAACAACAATATGTGATATCAGGTTGGTGTAATCTTTGCTTGCTATTGTCTTTACGTCGAATTAGTGAGTTTTTCGTGGTTCTAATGACGGAGATAGTGAGTTCTCAGCTGTATACTGTTGACATATTTGAAATGAGCGAGTCCTGTAATATCCAGAAACAGAGAAACAGTTTCGTCCTCTACAGCCAATCACCGTGTAGTAGGATCCTTATCTGGTGCAAAGTTGAAAAACAAGAGACTATTTGGATGCAGTAGTTACTCAACGATTGCAGTGTTTATTTACATTATGTAGTTTGTAATACACTCCTGGAAATTGAAATAAGAACACCGTGAATTCATTGTCCCAGGAAGGGGAAACTTTATTGACACATTCATGGGGTCAGATACATCACATGATCACACTGACAGAACCACAGGCACATAGACACAGGTAACAGAGCATGCACAATGTCGGCACTAGTACAGTGTATATCCACCTTTCGCAGCAATGCAGGCTGCTGTTCTCCCATGGAGACGATCGTAGAGATGCTGGATGTAGTCCTGTGGAACGGCTTGCCATGCCATTTCCACCTGGCGTCTCAGTTGGACCAGCGTTCGTGCTGGACGTGCAGACCGCGTGAGACGACGCTTCATCCAGTCCCAAACATGCTCAATGGGGGACAGATCCGGAGATCTTGCTGGCCAGGGTAGTTGACTTACACCTTCTAGAGCACGTTGGGTGGCACGGGATACATGCGGACGTGCATTGTCCTGTTGGAACAGCAAGTTCCCTTGCCGGTCTAGGAATGGTAGAACGATGGGTTCGATGTCGGTTTGGATGTACCGTGCACTATTCAGTGTCCCCTCGACGATCACCAGTGGTGTACGGCCAGTGTAGGAGATCGCTCCCCACACCATGATGCCGGGTGTTGGCCCTGTGTGCCTCGGTCGTATGCAGTCCTGATTGTGGCGCTCACCTGCACGGCGCCAAACACGCATACGACCATCATTGGCACCAAGGCAGAAGCGACTCTCATCGCTGAAGACGACACGTCTCCATTCGTTCCTCCATTCACGCCTGTCGCGACACCACTGGAGGCGGGCTGCACGATGTTGGGGCGTGAGCGGAAGACGGCCTAACGGTGTGCGGGACCGTAGCCCAGCTTCATGGAGACGGTTGCGAATGGTCCTCGCCGATACCCCAGGAGCAACAGTGTCCCTAATTTGCTGGGAAGTGGCGGTGCGGTCCCCTACGGCACTGCGTAGGATCCTACGGTCTTGGCGTGCATCCGTGCGTCGCTGCGGTCCGGTCCCAGGTCGACGGGCACGTGCACCTTCCGCCGCCCACTGGCGACAACATCGATGTACTGTGGAGACCTCACGCCCCACGTGTTGAGCAATTCGGCGGTACGGCCACCCGGCCTCCCGCATGCCCACTATACGCCCTCGCTCAAATTCCGTCAACTGCACATACGGTTCACGTCCACGCTGTCGCGGCATGCTACCAGTGTTAAAGACTGCGATGGAGCTCCGTATGCCACGGCAAACTGGCTGACACTGACGGCGGCGGTGCACAAATGCTGCACAGCTAGCGCCATTCGACGGCCAACACCGCGGTTCCTGGTGTGTCCGCTGTGCCGTGCGTGTGATCATTGCTTGTACAGCCCTCTCGCAGTGTCCGGAGCAAGTATGGTGGGTCTGACACACCGGTGTCAATGTGTTCTTTTTTCCATTTCCAGGAGTGTATATCACTATTTCTGCTCGAATGTTGAACTTACAAGACGTTACAGTAACTATAACTAATTATTTCGTTTCACACAGGTATATTTTTCGAAAATAGTGAGAATAGTTGTTTTCTCTTTGTAGTTCATTTACTGAAGTAGCGTAGGGTGTAATGCACTGCCTGCTACGAGATCATTGGATAATATATTCTATTGTTAAGTTTGGGGAAGGATATTGGATGTGTCCTCCTCTGAGGAAGTATTCTAGCGTTTGCATAACATAGAGCAGATCCCGACTCTTTTACATTAGTTCATTTACATCTACATGGAAAGACGTAGAAACATCTGCATTGGAATACTTGTTGCTGACGATGTATTGAGTCCTCATCTCTCTGCATTCATGGACGGAGTGTGGGAACATACCTTGTACACCATTTAGAGCACTGCTTTGGGGTGAGTTTACACGCACGATCAACAAGGAATATACGGAGCCTGACAAAAGCGTAAAGCTCGCAGAATGGTAGGAGGAAATGGTAATTCACTTCAGTGATTACAATATCCATCCCGATTTACCAAGAAGTTAGCCGTGTGAGGCCAGTTATCAGCATGACGTACCGTGTGAGGTGGCGCAGTGGTGAACACACTGAACTCGCATTCGGGAGGACGACGGTTCAAACCCGTCTCCGGCCATCCTGATTTAGGTCTTCCGTGATTTCCCTAAATCGTTTCAGGCAAATGCTGGGATGGTTGGTTTGAAAGGGCACGGCCGGTTTCCTTCCCAATCCTTCCCTAATCCGAGCTTGTGCCCCGTCTCTAATGACCTGGTTGTCGACGGGACGTTAAACAACAATCTCCTCCTCCTCTTCAAATGGTTCAAATGGCTCTGAGCACTATGGGACTTAACAGCCGTGGTCATCAGTCCCCTAGAACTTAGAACTACTTAAACCTAACTAACCTAAGGACATCACACACATCCATGCCCGAGGCAGGATTCGAACCTGCGACCGATCAGTCACGCGGTTCCGGACTGCGCGCCTAGAACCGCGAGACCACCGCGGCCGGCTCCTCCTCTTCCATCAGCATGACGTCACACCCGCTCTGGCCTGGATATATATCCTTATTCGGTTGGGTAGGGTGTCATAAATCCGTCGTATCCTCTCCTGGGACAAGCTGCCCACGACTGTTGTAACTGTATCCTTGATATAGGAATTGTACTGGTGTTGACATCCGAGCAGGTCCCACATGTGCTCTGGCGGGGAATGGTATGGGGATCTTGCTGGCCAAAGGAGTACTTCAGGGTCACGCCAACTCATAGAGAGACATACTACGTGAGTACACGTATTGTCCTGTTCATGAATGACACCACGATGCTTTCGAATTAAAAGCAACACATGAGAACGCTGGATGGAGATTTTCTCCGCACGGCGACTGGGTGTTGTATTGTCCTCATCATTTCATCCTCATCGCCGGCGCGCAAGTCGCCCAATGTGGCGTCGACTGAAATTAGACTTGCACCCGGCGGCCGAACTTCCCCGACTATGGGCCTCCCGGCCAACGGTGCCATACGCTAATTTCCAATCTTTTTGTAGTTACAATGACATCCGACCATATTTTCTGGGTGCTTCACTTGTTTTGTCAGGCAGTTTAAGTATAGGAAACTGTAGGGCTTGCACAGTTTCTGCCCTGAAAGTCGAGTCTTGAAAATTGGTGAACACCTTCTTGCATGATGTCCGTCTTCCTTCGAGTGTTTGACACTTTATGTTTTGCAGCACTTACGTCACAGGAACCCGCCAATCAAATAAGCCAGCGACCATACACATCTCTCTCCTCTCTGTGTTCTTTGTTAGTCCTGCGTGTTATGAGCCCTCTATCGCTATATGGGAATCGTCGGCAAAGATAACAGCCCTTGAAGAGTCCTCAATATTTCGATAAATTACTTGTATTTACAGAGGCCAAAGACAATTGCAGGACAGCTATAGACTGCTGCAAAACACCATAATTTTCGTCAGCAACACATCGTTGACTTAAAAGGTAGTTTTGTTTCCAAATCTCCACGTCAGGAGGGACACTGACTTTCTAACTTTCAAGTAACGTAATGTTACACATGTGGTGGGAGGACAACTTGCTGTGTTGGTAGAGATGCTTACGTGTTTCTTTGACTCTGTGTGATTGCCTGATGACTTCTACGTAGACCTTCATCCTTTAGCGTTGTTCCTCTTAGTATCTACTACAATACTGAATTTCAATTAATTTGTATGCAGTTTCATCAACTAATGCTGTTATAGGGGAGCTGTTAACTCATTCAGCTTTAAAGATATACACATAGGTTGCAACTCATTTACAACATGGAAACTAGTGGGAACGTAACACATACCCCATAGACACATAGTACATAATTAAGTGGTGTATACTGCACATATTTCCAGAGTACACACACACACGTAGCACAAAATTAGTCACAATACTGACTTGACCTCGTGTTTGAAAACAGACACTGTGGTTTACAAAGGTTTGGATGCAAAGCATTATGCCCAGTTCTCCCCTTTAGATACGTTATTTCCTCTCTTTCTTTTTTTTTTTTTTTTTGCGTCACACGCTTTTAAGTAGGGGAGCGTTTCTATACTCACCTATTTTTCGCTATGAATCATGGTCAAATCTTATCGGTCATACAATTTTTGAGGTGGCTGTGAATCCTGTTGCAGCCAGAATAGTGTATTACAAAATACGTATGGCTATTTTGCTTGAAAGAACGACGTTCTTATTTTAATTTCAATTTTTATGATAGTTTAAGTTGTAACTTACATACACTCCTGGAAATGGAAAAAAGAACACATTGACACCGGTGTGTCAGACCCACCATACTTGCTCCGGACACTGCGAGAGGGCTGTACAAGCAATGATCACACGCACGGCACAGCGGACACACCAGGAACAGCGGTGTTGGCCGTCGAATGGCGCTAGCTGCGCAGCATTTGTGCACCGCCGCCGTCAGTGTCAGCCAGTTTGCCGTGGCATACGGAGCTCCATCGCAGTCTTTAACACTGGTAGCATGCCGCGACAGCGTGGACGTGAACCGTATGTGCAGTTGACGGACTTTGAGCGAAGGCGTATAGTGGGCATGCGGGAGGCCGGGTGGACGTACCACCGAATTGCTCAACACGTGGGGCGTGAGGTCTCCACAGTACATCGATGTTGTCGCCAGTGGTCGGCGGAAGGTGCACGTGCCCGTCGACCTGGGACCGGACCGCAGCGACGCACGGATGCACGCAAGACCGTAGGATCCTACGCAGTGCCGTAGGGGACCGCACCGCCACTTCCCAACAAATTAGGGACACTGTTGCTCCTGGGGTATCGGCGAGGACCATTCGCAACCGTCTCCATGAAGCTGGGCTACGGTCCCGCACACCGTTAGGCCGTCTTCCGCTCACGCCCCAACATCGTGCAGCCCGCCTCCAGTGGTGTCGCGACAGGCGTGAATGGAGGAACGAATGGAGACGTGTCGTCTTCAGCGATGAGAGTCGCTTCTGCCTTGGTGCCAATGATGGTCGTATGCGTGTTTGGCGCCGTGCAGGTGAGCGCCACAATCAGGACTGCATACGACCGAGGCACACAGGGCCAACACCCGGCATCATGGTGTGGGGAGCGATCTCCTACACTGGCCGTACACCACTGGTGATCGTCGAGGGGACACTGAATAGTGCACGGTACATCCAAACCGACATCGAACCCATCGTTCTACCATTCCTAGACCGGCAAGGGAACTTGCTGTTCCAACAGGACAATGCACGTCCGCATGTATCCCGTGCCACCCAACGTGCTCTAGAAGGTGTAAGTCAACTACCCTGGCCAGCAAGATCTCCGGATCTGTCCCCCATTGAGCATGTTTGGGACTGGATGAAGCGTCGTCTCACGCGGTCTGCACGTCCAGCACGAACGCTGGTCCAACTGAGGCGCCAGATGGATATGGCATGGCAAGCTGTTCCACAGGACTACATCCAGCATCTCTACGATCGTCTCCATGGGAGAACAGCAGCCTGCATTGCTGCGAAAGGTGGATATACACTGTACTAGTGCCGACATTGTGCATGCTCTGTTGCCTGTGTCTATGTGCCTGTGGTTCTGTCAGTGTGGTCATGTGATGTATCTGACCCCAGGAATGTGTCAATAAAGTTTCCCCTTCCTGGGACAATGAATTCACGGTGTTCTTATTTCAATTTCCAGGAGTGTATATTCATTATATCATAGCTTTTAACTGACTTGAAAATCGATGTTAGCATATAGCAAGTGCTGAGTTCCAGAGTGAAATGCAAAACATATGACGGTGTTATCCAGTGTCCAGTGAAGATCTTTAGTTGGTTCAACAACTAAGTGATTGATCACAATTCCAAAGTCGAAGTTTTTCAGAATTTTCATACGGACATGTGTATTCAATTTCCTGTGGCACTACGCCTACCTCTACATTTTCTAATGAAGAACAGAAGATTCGCATACATCATCACCCACGTCAGTTGCTGATAAATGAAAATTGCTCGCACACTCCTGAATCCTTCCTGATATCTCATACCGCATTTTCGTACAGAAATGTGAAGTCAAATACATACCACATAATATATATCTCAACATCGACTTTTCAGAGACCATTAACGGCTCTAGAGTGCTGTAAAGTCATGTTGTTGTTGTGATCTTCAGTCCAGAGACTGGTTAGATGCAGCTCTCCATTTACAGCTCAAAGGTTAGAAATTGACACTTAAAAGTATAGCTATTAAAATACGAAAACTAAATACTAGCCAAATGCAGTGAAATATAATCAGAACAAGAAAAGTTTAATTGCTTGCCACATATGCATCACAACAGGGCACTGAGGCCGCCCCAAATTCTGTTATTAAGTTGTAGACAGTAATAATTACGTCAGTAGGTTCTCTTACGAAATTCAAGAGTACAGCACAATGACATGGTTATAAATAAATCCTCTAAGCTCTTCTACATTTGTTCTTTCTTTGTATCCAGATGTCTCATGGCTGTTGATTGATTATTGGAAATGAATAATTCTGATAATATCTCTATGAAATAGAGCAACTTTTTATGAAACTTTTTCTGTTTCGTAACATTTATTCTGTGAATCGTCCTTTTTGTTTGAAGCAGGTATATACTTTTTATTTGCCTTTTCATATTTTTGTTGTGGTCTTCAGTCCTCAGACTGGTTTGATGCAGCTCTCCATGCTACTCTATCTTGTGCAAGCTTCTTCATCTCCCAGTACCAACTGCAGCCTACATCCTTCTGAATCTGCTTAGTGTATTCATCTCTTGGTCTCCCTCTACGACTTTTACCCTCCACGCTGCCCTCCAATACTAAATTGGTGATCCCTCGATGTCTCAGATCATGTCCTACCAACCGATCACTTCTTCTAGTCAAGTTGTGCCACAAGCTCCTCTTCTCTCCCATTTATTCAGTACCTCCTCATTTGTTACGTGATCTACCCATCTAATCTTCAGCATTCCTCTGTAGCACCACATTTCGAAAGCTTCTATTCTCTTCTTGTCTAAACTATTTATCGTCCACGTTTCACTTCCGAACATGGCTACGCTCCATACAAATACTTTCAGAAACGGCTTCCTGACATTTAAATCTATACTCGATGTTAACAAATTTGTCTTCTTCAGAAACGCTTTCCTTGCCCTTGCCAGTCTATATTTTATATGCTCTCTACTTCGACCATCATCAGTTATTTTGCTCCCCAAATAGCAAAGCTCCTTTACTACTTTAAGTGTCTCATTTCCTAATCTAATTCCCTCACCATCACCCGATTTAATTCGACTACATTCCATTATCCTCGTTTTGCTTTTGTTGATGTTCATCTTATATCCTCCTTTCAAGACACTGTCCATTCCGTTCAGCTGCTCTTCCAAGTCCTTTGCTGTCTCTGACAGAATTACAATGTCATCGGCGAACCTCAAAGTTTTTATTTCTTTTCCATGGAATTTAATACCTACTCCGAACTTTTCTTTTGTTTCCTTTATTGCTTGCTCAATATACAGATTGCATAACATCGGAGATAGGCTACAACCCTGTCTCACTCCTTCCCAACCACTGCTTCCCTTTCATGCCCCTCGACTCTTATAACTGCCATCTGCTTTCTTTACAACTTGCAAATAGCCTTTCGCTCCCAGTATTTTACCCCTGCAACACTCAGAATTTGAAAGAGAGTATTCCAGTCAACATTGGCAAAAGCTTTCTCTAAGTTTACAAATGCTAGAAACGTAGGTTTGCCTTTCCTTAAACTTTCTTCTAAGATAAGTCGTAGGGTCCGTAATGCCTCACGTGTTCCAACATTTCTACGGAATCCAAACTGATCTTCCCCGAGGTCGGCTTCTACCCTTTTTCCATTCGTCTGTAGAGAATTCGCGTTATTATTTTGCAGCCGTGACTTCTCAAACAGATAGTTCAGTAATTTTCACATCTGTCAACACCTGCTTTCTTTGGGTTTGGAACTATTATATTCTTCTTGAAGTCTGAGGGTATTTCGCCTGTCTCATAAGTCTTGCTCACCAGATGGTAGAGTTTTGTCAGGACTGGCTCTCCCAAGGCTGTCAGTAGTTCTAATGGAATGTTGTCTACTCCGGGGGCCTTGTTTCGACTCAGATCTTTCAGTGCTCTGTCAGACTCTTTACGCAGTATCATATCTCCCATTTCCATCTTCATCTACATCCTCTTCCATCTCCATAATATTGTCCTCAAGTACGTCGCCCTTGTATATACCCTCTAAATACTCCTTCCATCTTTCTGCTTTCCCTTCATTGCTTGGAACTGGGATTCCGTCAAAGCTGTTGATATTCATGCAAGTGATTCTCCTTTCTCGAAAGGTCTCTTTAATTTTTCTGTAAGCAGTATCTATTTTGCCCCTAGTGAGATAAGCCTCTACATCCTTATATTTGTCCTCTAGCCATCCCTGCTTAGCCATTTTGCACTTCCTGTCGATCTCTTTTAGAGACATTTGTATTCCTTTTTGCCTGCTTCATTTACTGCATTTTTATATTTTCCCCTTTCATCAATTAAATTCAATATTTCTTTTGTTACCCAAGGGTTTCTACTAGCCCTCATCTTTTTACCTATTTGATCCTCTGCTGCCTTCACTATTTCATCCCTCAAAGCTACCCATTCTTCTTCTGGTGTACTTCTTTCCCGCATTCCTGTCAATTGTTCTCTTATGCTCTCCCTGAAACTCTGTACAACCTCTGGTTATTTCAGGTTATCCAGGTCCCATCTCCTGAAATTCCCACCTTTTTGCAGTTTCGTCAGTTTCAATCTACAGTTCATAACCAATAGATTGTGGAGAGAGTCCACATCTGCCCCTGGAAATATCTTACAATTTAAAACCTGGTTCCTAAATCTCTGTCTTACCATTATATAACCTATCTGATACCTTTTAGTATCTCCAGGGTTCTTCCATGTATACAACTTTCTTTCATGATTCTTGAACCAAGTGTTAGCTATGATTAAGTTATGCTCGGCGCAAAATTCTACCAGAACGCTTCCTCTTCCATTTCTTAGCCCCAATCCATATTCAACTACTATGTTTCCTTCTCTCCCTTTCCCTACACTCGAATTCCAGTCACCCACGACTATTAAATTTTCGTCTCCCTTCACTACCTGAATAATATCTTTTATCTCATCATACATTTCGTCAATTCCTTCATCATCTGCAGAGGTAGTTGGCATATAAACTTGTACTACTGTAGTAGGCGTGGGCTTTCTGTCTATCTTGGCCACAATAATGCGTTCATTACGGTGTTTGTAGTAGCTTACTCGCAATCCTATCTCTTTATTCATTATTAAACCTACTCCTGCATTACCCCTATCTGCTTTTGTATTTATAACCCTGTATTCACCTGACCAAAAGTCTTGTTCCTCCTGCCACCGAACTTCTTTAATTCCCCCTATATCTAACTTTAACCTATAGATTTCCCTTTTTATATTTTCTTACCTACCTGCCCGATTAAGGGATCCGACATTCCACGCTCCGATCTGTAAATCGCCAGTTTTCTTTCTCCTGATAACGACGTCCTCTTGAGTAGTCCCCGCCCGGAGATCCGAATGGGAGACTGTTTTATCTCCGGAATTTTTTACCCAAGAGGACGCCATCATCATTTAGTCATACAGTAAAGCTGCATGCCCTAGGGAAAAATTACGGCTGTAGTTTCCCCTTGCTTTCAGCCGTTCGCAGTACCATCACAGCAAGGCCATTTCGGTTAGAGTTACAAGGCCAGATCAGTCAATCATCCAGACTGTTGCCCCTGTAACTACTGAACAGGTTGCTGCCCCTCTTCAGGAACCACGCGATTGTTTGGCCTCTCAACAGAATCCCCTCCGTTGTGGTTGCACCTACGGTACGGCTACCTGTATCGTTGAGGCACGCAACGGCCACCAACGGCAAGGTTCATGGTTCATGGGGGAGGACCTTTTCATGTAGAAATGAATATACTGACATGCAGTAGGAATCTATCTCGTTGAGCAGGCCCTTGTGAGACACTCTTCGTTTCACACCACAAATAATTCGCATTATACGTTTTTCGACTCTAAAACTTGAAATTTGGATTCATGAGTTACCACACAATATTATATCGCATGACATTACGGAATCACTGTGAGCATATTATGCCAATCTCAGTTTTTAAATTACACAGAACTTCCGAAGAATATGTAAAAATAGCACCGGCATTATAACCAGTACCTTATACGCAAAAGCTATAATTGTGAAGTGTCACTCTCAAATGAGGGTCTTCCATCCATTGCCTCTGCAACAGATTTTTATTTCGCGGCTGAAAACGGCCTTAACGTCAGATTAACCTTCAACTTCAGTGAAAATTCGTCTCATGACATGAAATTAGCATTTTAGCCCACTTTTAGTGGCTTCGGTTTGGTTGCGGGTATAGTACGGTTATTCTAACGCTGTTTGGATGACGTTCCAGTTGAATATACTTGGGGTTAACCAATTCGCCCACTTTAACCCTTTGTCCAAGAATTTTAATTCATTCAACTGTGGGCTCTTGGTAAAACGTTGTACATTGTATTAACTAAACTCTGCTATTAATGTACACCCTACGTTTCGCGTTAAAACCTCATTATTTAGTAAATAACTGATCTCAGAGAATCAAGCGAAGAGAAACATGTCAACCATTTAAATCTCACGATTCTTGACTAAAACTCTAAAAGTTATCTTTGTTGACAGCTTTGACAAATTACATATGAATTTATAAAATTCATTTTGACATGATTTACATAATTTATTAGTACAACATTTACAATAACTATGACTAAACATAATCTAGGGTAGAGCTATGCCCAGGGATGGAATGTACTTTTTTATGTTTATAGGTTAAACCTGAAATAGCGTAAGAAACATTTTAAATACAAAAAGTTTCTCTGTGCTTTTCTACTTCTAACAGTTGATAGCTAGATGTCCCTTCAATTCAAAAGAGAAGTAATAAAGCATCTACAAAAGTGTGGTTTGTAAGATCACCAGCCAAGGGTATCCGTGTTGCTATATGGGACAGACTGGGAGGTCAATCTGCACTATACTCAGACA
The DNA here is from genome assembly GCF_023864275.1 of Schistocerca cancellata. NCBI lineage: Eukaryota > Metazoa > Arthropoda > Insecta > Orthoptera > Acrididae > Schistocerca > Schistocerca cancellata. The sequence goes on along the minus strand of NC_064632.1, from coordinate 94,790,496 downwards.
ACTCCATATAATCTGGAGATTAAAGTATCCAGTCCATTCTTTGCCGAACATTACGCAAAGGACAACAACAACTACGTTATAGATATAAAAGTCCTGCACATAGAAGGAAAGGTGTAAAACTCATTCAGAAATTTTAGAAATTAAGAAACAAACGTGTGTGGACCCACATGTATTACTGAATGAATAACTCAATTCAATTATTCACCCATTTCAGACAGTATTGCAACTCCTAAAAGGAAGGAAAAAGTCTTGGTTTCGTATTCAGTCAAAAAAATTGTGGTCATTGTAAATGCTTTACTAATGAAATTTGTGAATGTTGTTTTAATCAGTTCTGTACATCCATACGTAATTTGTCAAAATTGTCAACAGGAATAACTTTTATAGTTTTAAGTCACACTCGATTGATTTAAATAGTTGGCATGTTTATTTTGCTTGGTTCTCATCTTTGGTATCAGTTTGAACATGAAAATGGGCTTATAACCCGAAATCTAGGCTGAACAGTTATTATAAAGTTTCTGAAACTAAACCAGTGTTGCGTTTAGTTAATGTCTGTGAATACTAGGGTTGTCGTTCTATCTAATGTCGTGTGGATATTCTTTAACATCGTTATTACGTCAGATACCAACTCAGATGAAACTGCCTGGCAGATTAAAACTGTGTGCCGGACCGGGACTTGAACTCTGGACCTCTGCCTTTCTCGGGGAAGTGCTCTACCAACTGTGCTACCCAAGCACGACTCACGCCCCGTCCTCACAGCTTTACTTTTGCCAGTACTTCGTCTCCTACCTCCCAAACTTTACAGAAGCTCTCCTGCGAACCTGTGCCGTGCTTGGGTAGCTCAGTTGGTAGAGCACTTGCCCACGAAAGGCAAAGGTCCCGAGTTCGAGTCTCGGTCCGGCATACAGTTTTAATGTGCCAAGAAGTTTCATATCAGCTCACACTCCGCGGCAGAGTGAAAATCTCATTCCATCAACTCAGATATCAATAATAATGCTCACCTTGGGCAGAACCACAGTCTTCATGTATTATAAACACACCCCTAACGTCTGATCTTCGTCGTAGGTCTAACTTTAAGAAGATTTTTGATGCAATGTACGTCCTGAAAACTGCTCTACGGAGACGTATCTGCCATGGGTGGCGTTACAGAAGTCATTCTGCAAAAAGCAGTTGCAGCGCTGGCGAGAACGGCGCCACGAGAGAGGCGGGCAATAAATCAGTCGGTCGGCCTCCCTGCTGGCGACACTGTCTCGCCGTGATTGAGTAATTCACGGCGCACTGGCGAAGATTTACTGGCGCCACTAGTCCCCGCTGACGCTGCCCACCAGCTCCCGGTTACGGCGCAAGAACTGACCACAGGGGCCGCCCTCCGGATTACGACTGGACGAACTGCGTCCGGCCAACTACTGACCAGAGCACGTAATCCCTTAATGGGGTCTGATGCTGACGTGTTAGGCGTGTAATGCGTCTGGGATTGTGGTTGCACCTTGGTACTGAAAGTGAATCCATTAATGGTGCATTAGGTACTGACGACTGCAGTATCTACATCTACATCTACATCCATACTCCGCACGCTACCTGACGGTGTGTGGCGGAGTGTTCTTTGAGTGCCTCTATCGGTTCTATCGTTCTACTCCAGTCTCTTATTGTTCGTGGAAAGAAAGATTGTCGGTATGCCTCTGCGTGGGCTCTAATCTCTCTGATTTTATCCTCATGGTCTCTTCGCGAGATATACGTAGGAGGGAGCAATATAATGCTTGAATCCTCAGTGAAGGTATGTTCTCGAAACTTCAACAGAAGCCCGTACCGAGCTACTGAGCGTCTCTCCTGCAGAGTCTTCCACTGGAGTTTATCTATCATCTCCGTAACGCTTTCGCGGTTACTAAATGATCCTGTAACGAAGCGCGCTGCTCTCCGTTGGATCTTCTCTATATCTTCTATCAACCCTATCTGGTACGGATCCCACATTGGTGAGCAATATTCAAGCAGTGGGCGAACAAGTGTACTGTAACCTACTTCCTTTGTTTACGGATTGCATTTCCTTAGGATTCTTCCAATGAATCTCAGTCTGGCATCTGCTTTACCGACGATCAATTTTATATGATCATTCCACTTTAAATCACTCCTAATGTCTACTTCCAGATAATTTATGGAATTAACTGCTTCCAGTTGGTGACCTGCTATTTTGTAGCTAAATGATAAGGGATCTACCTTTCTGTGTATTCGCAGCACATTACACTTGGCTACATTGAGATTCAATTGCCATTCCCTGCACCATGCGTCAATTCGCTACAGATCCTCCTGCATTTCAGTAGAATATTCCATTGTTACAACCTCTCGGTATACTACAGCATCATCCGCAAAAAGCCTCAGTGAACTTCCGATATTATCCACAAGGTCATTTATGCATATTATGAATAGCAACGGTCCTACGACACTCCCCTGCGGCACACCTGAAATTACTCTTACTTCGGAAGACTTCTCTCCATTGAGAATCACATGCTCCATTCTGTTATCTAGGAACTCTTCAATCCAACCACACAATTGGTCTGATAGTCCATATGTTCTTAATTTGTCCATTAAACGACTGTGAGGAACTGTATCGAACGCCTTGCGGAAGTCAAGAAACACGGAATCTACCAGCGAACCCGTGTCTATGGCCCTGTGAGTCTCGTGGACGAATAGCGCGAGCTGGGTTTCAGACGATCGTCTTTGTCGAAAGCCATGCTGATTCCTACAGAGTAGATTTCTAGTCTCCAGAAAAGTCATTATACTCGAACATAATACGTGTTCCAAAATTCTACAACTGATCGACGTTAGAGATATAGGTCTGCACATCTGTTCGACGTCCATTCTTGAAAACTGGGATGACCTGTGCCCTTTTCCAATCCTTTTGAACGCTATGCTCTTCTAGAGACCTACGGTACACCGCTGCAAGAAGGGGGGCAAGTTCCTTCACGTACTCTGTGTAAAATCGAACTGGTATTCCATCAGGTCCAGTGGCCTTTCCTGTTTTGAGCGATTTTAATTGTTTCTCTATCCCTCTGTCGTCTATTTCGATATCTACCATTTTGCCATCTGTGCGACAATCTAGAGAAGGAACTACAGTGCAGTCTTCCTCTGTGAAACAGCTTTGCAAAAACATTTAGTATTTCGGCCTTTAGTCTGTCATCCTCTTTTTCAGTACCATTTTGGTCACAAGGTGTCTGGACATTTTGTTTTGATCCACGTACCGCTTTGACATAAGCCCAAAATTTCATAGGATTTTCTGCCAAGTCAGTGCATAGAACTTTACTTTCGAATTCACTGAACGCCTCTCGCATAGCCCTCCTCACACTACATTTCGCTTGGCGTAATTTTTGTTTGTCTCCAAGGCTTTGGCTATGTTTATGTTTGCTGTGAAGTTCCCTTTTCTTCCGCAGCAGTTTTCTAGCTCGGTTGTTGTACCACGGTGGCTCTTTTGCATCTCTCACGATCTTGCTTGGCACATACTCATCTATTGCATATTGTACGATGGTTTTGAACTTAGTCGATTCATCCTCAACACTATCTGTACTTGAGACAAAACTTTTGTGTTGAGCCGTCAACTACTCTGAAATTTGCTTTTCGTCACTTTTGCTAAACAGAAAAATCTTCCTACCTTTTTTAATATTTCTTTTTACGGCTGAAATCATCGATGCAGTAACCGCATTATGATCGCTGATTCCCTCGCGTGTACGATGGTCGTATTAGGTAGGTGCTTAAGTTCATAGAATTATTCCATTAATTTAATAAACACAACAGATTCACATAACAGAGAATTTAGTCATCAATAGTATATTCTCCTTACAATGCTGGGGTATCTTTTCCTTTCCGCGACTGTCGAAATCATATGAGTTTGAAGCGAATAGCTCGTCGATCCACGTTCGGAGCGCATGTTTGTCCAAAAATGAAATTCCGTGGAAAGGTGGAAAAGAAGAAAATGTTATTGCGCAAGAGGGCACGTTGAACTAGCTGGGAGCGGAATGACTTCCCTGCACAATCCTGTATAGTTTTCATTGTCAGTCTAGCAGAATGCTAGCGGGCATCATCGTGGAGTAGAGTGATTTCACGGAGTCTTCCTTGTCATTGCTCTTGGACTGCGATTGCATGACTTCTCAGTTGTTAAGAATAAATGTCAGCAGTGATGGTTCCACCTCGGTGAAGCAATACGCAGTCTTCCTTGTCATTGCTCTTGGACTGCGACTGCATGACTTCTCAGTTGTTAAGAATAGATGTCAGCAGTGATGGTTCCACCTCGGTGAAGCAATACGCAGTCTTCCTTGTCATTGCTCTTGGACTGCGAATGCATGACTTCTCAGTTGTTAAGAATAGATGTCAGCAGTAATGGTTCCACCTCGGTGAACAATAAGCAGTCTTCCTTGTCATTGCTCTTGGACTGTGATTGCATGACTTCTCAGTTGTTAAGAATAGATGTCAGCAGTGATGGTTCCACCTCGGTGAAGCAATACGCAGTCTTCCTTGTCATTGCTCTTGGACTGCGATTGCATGACTTCTTTGTTGTTAAGAATAGATGTCAGCAGTGATGGTTCCACCTCGGTGAAGCAATACGCAGTCTTCCTTGTCATTGCTCTTGGACTGCGATTGCATGGCTTCTCAGTTGCTAAGAATAGATGTCAGCAGTGATGGTTCCACCTCGGTGAAGCAATACGCAGTCTTCCTTGTGATTGTCCTTGGACTGCGATTGCATGACTTCTCAGTTGTTAAGAATAGATGTCAGCAGTGACGGTTCCACCTTGGTGAAGCAATACGCAGTCTTCCTTGTCATTGCTCTTGGTCTGTGATTGCATGACTTCTCAGTTGTTAAGAATAGATGTCAGCAGTGATGGTTCCACCTCGGTGAAGCAATACGCAGTCTTCCTTGTCATTGCTCTTGGACTGCGAATGGATGACTTCTCAGTTGTTAAGAATAGATGTCAGCAGTGATGGTTCCACCTCGGTGAAGCAATACGCAGTCTTCCTTGTCATTGCTCTGGGACTGTGATTGCATAACTTCTCAGTTGTTAAGAATAGATGTCAGCAGTGATGGTTCCACCTCGGTGAAGCAATACGCAGTCTTCCTTGTCATTGCTCTTGGACTGCGATTGCATGACTTCTCAGTTGTTAAGAATAGATGTCAGCAGTGATGGTTCCACCTCGGTGAAGCAATACGCAGTCTTCCTTGTCATTGCTCTTGGACTGCGATTGCATGACTTCTCAGTTGTTAAGAATAGATGTCAGCAGTGATGGTTCCACCTCGGTGAAGCAATACGCAGTCTTCCTTGTCACTGCTCTTGGACTGCGATTGCATGACTTCTCAGTTGTTAAGAATAGATGTCAGCAGTGATGGTTCCACCCCCCGTGAAGCAATACGCAGTCTTCCTTGTCATTGCTCTTGGACTGCGATTGCATGACTTCTCAGTTGTTAAGAATAGATGTCAGCAGTGATGGTTCCACCTCGGTGAAGCAATACGCAGTCTTCCTTGTCATTGCTCTTGGACTGCGATTGCATGACTTCTCAGTTGTTAAGAATAGATGTCAGCAGTGATGGTTCCACCATGGTGAAGCAATACGCAGTCTTCCTTGTCATTGCTCTTGGACTGCGATTGCATGACTTCTCAGTTGTTAAGAATAGATATCAGCAGTGATGGTTCCACCTCGGTGAAGCAATACGCAGTCTTCCTTGTCATTGCTATTGGACTGCGATTGCATGACTTCTCAGTTGTTAAGAATAGATGTCAGCAGTGATGGTATCACCTCGGTGAAGCAATACGCAGTCTTCCTTGTCATTGCTCTTGGACTGCGATTGCATGACTTCTCAGTTGTTAAGAATAGATGTCAGCAGTGATGGTTCCACCTCGGTGAAGCAATACGCAGTCTTCCTTGTCATTGCTCTTGGACTGTGATTGCATGACTTCTCAGTTGTTAATAATAGATGTCAGCAGTGATGGTTCCACCTCGGTGAAGCAATACGCAGTCTTCCTTGTCATTGCTCTTGGACTGCGATTGCAAGACTTCTCAGTTGTTAAGAATAGATGTCAGCAGTGATGGTTCCACCTCGGTGAAGCAATACGCAGTCTTCCTTGTCATTGCTCTTGGACTGCGATTGCATGACTTCTCAGTTGTTAAGAATAGATGTCAGCAGTGATGGTTCCACCTCGGTGAAGCAATACGCAGTCTTCCTTGTCATTGCTCTTGGACTGCGATTGCATGACTTCTCAGTTGTTAAGAATAGATGTCAGCAGTGATGGTTCCACCTCGGTGAAGCAACACGCAGTCTTCCTTGTCATTGTCCTTGGACTGCGATTGCATGATTTCTCAGTTGTTAAGAATAGATGTCAGCAGTGACGGTTCCACCTCGGTGAAGCAATACGCAGTCTTCCTTGTCATTGCTCTTGGACTGTGATTGCATGACTTCTTAGTTGTTAAGAATAGATGTCAGCAGTGATGGTTCCACCTCGGTGAAGCAATACGCAGTCTTCCTTGTCATTGCTCTTGGACTGCGAATGGATGACTTCTCAGTTGTTAAGAATAGATGTCAGCAGTGATGGTTCCACCTCGGTGAAGCAATACGCAGTCTTCCTTGTCATTGCTCTGGGACTGCGATTGCATGACTTCTCAGTTGTTAAGAATAGATGTCAGCAGTGATGGTTCCACCTCGGTGAAGCAATACGCAGTCTTCCTTGTCATTGCTCTTGGACTGCGATTGCATGACTTCTCAGATGTTAAGAATAGATGTCAGCAGTGATGGTTCCACCTCGGTGAAGCAATACGCAGTCTTCCTTGTCATTGCTCTTGGACTGCGATTGCATGACTTCTCAGTTGTTAAGAATAGATGTCAGCAGTGATGGTTCCACCTCGGTGAAGCAATACGCAGTCTTCCTTGTCACTGCTCTTGGACTGTGATTGCATGACTTCTCAGTTGTTAAGAATAGATGTCAGCAGTGATGGTTCCACCTCGGTGAAGCAATACGCAGTCTTCCTTGTCATTGCTCTTGGACTGCGATTGCATGACTTCTCAGTTGTTAAGAATAGATTTCAGCAGTGATGGTTCCACCTCGGTGAAGCAATACGCAGTCTTCCTTGTCACTGCTCTTGGACTGTGATTGCATGACTTCTCAGTTGTTAAGAATAGATGTCAGCAGTGATGGTTCCACGCCCCGTGAAGCAATACGCAGTCTTCCTTGTCATTGCTCTTGGACTGCGATTGCATGACTTCTCAGTTGTTAAGAATAGATGTCAGCAGTGATGGTTCCACCTCGGTGAAGCAATACGCAGTCTTCCTTGTCATTGCTCTTGGACTGCGATTGCATGACTTCTCAGTTGTTAAGAATAGATGTCAGCAGTGATGGTTCCACCTCGGTGAAGCAGTACGCAGTCTTCCTTGTCATTGCTCTTTGACTGCGATTGCATGACTTCTCAGTTGTTAAGAATAGATGTCAGCAGTGATGGTTCCACATCGGTGAAGCAATACGCAGTCTTCCTTGTCATTGCCCTTGGACTGCGATTGCATGACTTCTCAGTTGTTAATAATAGATGTCAGCAGTAATGGTTCCACCTCGGTGAAGCAATACGCAGTCTTCCTTGTCATTGCTCTTGGACTGCGATTGCATGACTTCTCAGTTGTTAAGAATAGATGTCAGCAGTGATGGTTCCACCTCGGTGAAGCAATACGCAGTCTTCCTTGTCATTGCTCTTGGACTGCGATTGCATGACTTCTCAGTTGTTAAGAATAGATGTCAGCAGTGATGATTCCACCTCAGTGAAGCAATACGCAGTCTTCCTTGTCATTGCTCTTGGACTGCGATTGCATGACTTCTCAGTTGTTAAGAATAGATGTCAGCAGTGACGGTTCCACCTCGGTGAAGCAATACGCAGTCTTCCTTGTCATTGCTCTTGGACTGTGATTGCATGACTTCTCAGTTGTTAAGAATAGATGTCAGCAGGGATGGTTCCACCTCGGTGAAGCAATACGCAGTCTTCCTTGTCATTGCTCTTGGACTGCGAATGGATGACTTCTCAGTTGTTAAGAATAGATTTCAGCAGTGATGGTTCCACCTCGGTGAAGCAATACGCAGTCTTCCTTGTCATTGCTCAGGGACTGCGATTGCATGACTTCTCAGTTGTTAAGAATAGATGTCAGCAGTGATGGTTCCACCTCGGTGAAGCAATACGCAGTCTTCCTTGTCATTGCTCTTGGACTGCGATTGCATGACTTCTCAGATGTTAAGAATAGATGTCAGCAGTGATGGTTCCACCTCGGTGAAGCAATACGCAGTCTTCCTTGTCATTGCTCTTGGACTGCGATTGCATGACTTCTCAGTTGTTAAGAATAGATGTCAGCAGTGATGGTTCCACCTCGGTGAAGCAATACGCAGTCTTCCTTGTCACTGCTCTTGGACTGTGATTGCATGACTTCTCAGTTGTTAAGAATAGATGTCAGCAGTGATGGTTCCACCTCGGTGAAGCAGTACGCAGTCTTCCTTGTCATTGCTCTTGGACTGCGATTGCATGACTTCTCAGTTGTTAAGAATGGATGTCAGCAGTGATGGTTCCACATCGGTGAAGCAATACGCAGTCTTCCTTGTCATTGCTCTTGGACTGCGATTGCATGACTTCTCAGTTGTTAAGAATAGATGTCAGCAGTGATGGTTCCACCTCGGTGAAGCAATACGCAGTCTTCCTTGTCATTGCTCTTGGACTGCGATTGAATGACTTCTCAGTTGTTAAGAATAGATGTCAGCAGTGATGGTTCCACCTCGGTGAAGCAATACGCAGTCTTCCTTGTCATTGCTCTTGGACTGCGATTGCATGACTTCTCAGTTGTTAAGAATAGATGTCAGCAGTGATGGTTCCACCTCGGTGAAGCAATACGCAGTCTTCCTTGTCATTGCTCTTGGACTGCGATTGCATGACTTCTCAGTTGTTAAGAATAGATGTCAGCAGTGATGGTTCCACCTCGGTGAAGCAATACGCAGTCTTCCTTGTCATTGCTCTTGGACTGCGAATGCATGACTTCTCAGTTGTTAAGAATAAATGTCAGCAGTGATGGTTCCACCTCGGTGAAGCAATACGCAGTCTTCCTTGTCATTGCTCTTGGACTGCGATTGCATGACTTCTCAGTCGTTAAGAATAGATGTCAGCAGTGATGGTTCCACCTCAGTGTAGCAATACGCAGTCTTCTTTGTCATTGCTCTTGGACTGCGATTGCATGACTTCTCAGTTGTTAAGAATAGATGTCAGCAGTGATGGTTCCACCTCGGTGAAGCAATACGCAGTCTTCCCTGTCATTGCTCTTGGACTGCGATTGCATGACTTCTCAGTTGTTAAGAATAGATGTCAGCAGTGATGGTTCCACCTCGGTGAAGCAATACGCAGTCTTCCTTGTCATTGCTCTTGGACTGCGATTGCATGACTTCTCAGTTGTTAAGAATAGATGTCAGCAGTGATGGTTCCACCTCGGTGAAGCAATACGCAGTCTTCCTTGTCATTGCTCTTGGACTGTGATTGCATGACTTCTCAGTTGTTAAGAATAGATGTCAGCAGTGATGGTTCCACCTCGGTGAAGCAATACGCAGTCTTCCTTGTCATTGCTCTTGGACTGCGATTGCATGACTTCTCAGTTGTTAAGAATAGATGTCAGCAGTGATGGTTCCACCTCGGTGAAGCAACACGCAGTCTTCCTTGTCATTGCACTTGGACTGCGATTGCATGACTTCTCAGTTGTTAAGAATAGATGTCAGCAGTGATGGTTCCACCTCGGTGAAGCAATACGCAGTCTTCCTTGTCATTGCTCTTGGACTGCGATTGCATGACTTCTCAGTTGTTAAGAATAGATGTCAGCAGTGATGGTTCCACCTCGGTGAAGCAATACGCAGTCTTCCTTGTCATTGCTCTTGGACTGTGATTGCATGACTTCTCAGTTGTTAAGAATAGATGTCAGCAGTGATGGTTCCACCTCGGTGAAGCAATACGCAGTCCTCCTTGTCATTGCTCTTGGACTGCGATTGCATGACTTCTTTGTTGTTAAGAATAGATGTCAGCAGTGATGGTTCCACCTCGGTGAAGCAATACGCAGTCTTCCTTGTCATTGCTCTTGGACTGCGAATGCTTGACTTCTCAGTTGTTAAGAATAGATGTCAGCAGTAATGGTTCCACCTCGGTGAACAACAAGCAGTCTGTCTTGTCATTGCTCTTGGACTGTGATTGCATGACTTCTCAGTTGTTAAGAATAGATGTCAGCAGTGATGGTTCCACCACGGTGAAGCAATACGCAGTCTTCCTTGTCATTGCTCTTGGACTGCGATTGCATGACTTCTTTGTTGTTAAGAATAGATGTCAGCAGTGATGGTTCCACCTCGGTGAAGCAATACGCAGTCTTCCTTGTCATTGCTCTTGGACTGCGAATGCATGACTTCTTTGTTGTTAAGAATAGATGTCAGCAGTGATGGTACCATCTCAGTGAAGCAATACGCAGTCTTCCTTGTCATTGCTCTTGGACTGCGATTGCATGACTTCTCAGTTGTTAAGAATAGATGTCAGCAGTGATGGTTCCACCTCGGTGAAGCAATACGCAGTCTTCCTTGTCATTGCTCTTGGACTGTGATTGCATGACTTCTCAGTTGATAAGAATAGATGTCAGCAGTGATGGTTCCACCTCGGTGAAGCAATACGCAGTCTTCCTTGTCATTGCTCTTGGACTGCGATTGCATGACTTCTCAGTTGTTAAGAATAGATGTCAGCAGTGATGGTTCCACCTCGGTGAAGCAATACGCAGTCTTCCTTGTCATTGTCCTTGGACTGCGATTGCATGACTTCTCAGTTGTTAAGAATAGATGTCAGCAGTGATGGTTCCACCTCGGTGAAGCAATACGCAGTCTTCCCTGTCATTGCTCTTGGACTGTGATTGCATGACTTCTCAGTTGTTAAGAATAGATGTCAGCAGTGATGGTTCCACCTCGGTGAAGCAATACGCAGTCTTCCTTGTCATTGCTCTTGGACTGCGAATGCATGACTTCTCAGTTGTTAAGAATAGATGTCAGCAGTGATGGTTCCACCTCGGTGAAGCAATACGCAGTCTTCCTTGTCATTGCTCTTGGACTGTGATTGCATGACTTCTCAGTTGTTAAGAATAGATGTCAGCAGTGATGGTTCCACCTCGGTGAAGCAATACGCAGTCTTCCTTGTCATTGCTCTTGGACTGCGATTGCATGACTTCTCAGTTGTTAAGAATAGATGTCAGCAGTGATGGTTCCACCTCGGTGAAGCAATACGCAGTCTTCCTTGTCATTGCTCTTGGACTGCGATTGCATGACTTCTCAGTTATTAAGAATAGATGTCAGCAGTGATGGTTCCACCTCGGTGAAGCAATACGCAATCTTCCTTGTCATTGTCCTTGGACTGCGATTGCATGACTTCTCAGTTGTTAAGAATAGATGTCAGCAGTGATGGTTCCACCTCGGTGAAGCAATACGCAGTCTTCCTTGTCATTGCTTTTGGACTGCGATTGCATGACTTCTCAGTTGTTAAGAATAGATGTCAGCAGTGATGGTTCCACCTCGGTGAAGCAATACGCAGTCTTCCTTGTCATTGCTCTTGGACTGCGATTGCATGACTTCTCAGTTGTTAAGAATAGATGTCAGCAGTGATGGTTCCACCTCGGTGAAGCAATACGCAGTCTTCCTTGTCATTGCTCTTGGACTGCGATTGCATGACTTCTCAGTTGTTAAGAATAGATGTCAGCAGTGATGGTTCCACCTCGGTGAAGCAATACGCAGTCTTCCTTGTCATTGCTCTTGGACTGCGATTGCATGACTACTCAGTTGTTAAGATTAGATGTCAGCAGTGATGGTTCCACCTCGGTGAAGCAATACACAGTCTTCCTTGTCATTGCTCTTGGACTGCGATTAAATGACTTCTCAGTTGTTAGGAATAGATGTCAGCAGTGATGGTTCCACCTCGGTGAAGCAATACGCAGTCTTCCTTGTCATTGCTCTTGGACTGCGATTCCATGACTTATCAGTTGTTGAGAATAGATGTCAGCAGTGATGGTTCCACCTCGGTGAAGCAATACGCAGTCTTCCTTGTCATTGCTCTTGGACTGCGATTGCATGACTTCTCAGTTGTTAAGAATAGATGTCAGCAGTGATGGTTCCACCTCGGTGAAGCAATACGCAGTCTTCCTTGTCATTGCTCTTGGACTGTGATTGCATGACTTCTCAGTTGATAAGAATAGATGTCAGCAGTGATGGTTCCACCTCGGTGAAGCAATACGCAGTCTTCCTTGTCATTGCTCTTGGACTGCGATTGCATGACTTCTCAGTTGTTAAGAATAGATGTCAGCAGTGATGGTTCCACCTCGGTGAAGCAATACGCAGTCTTCCTTGTCATTGTCCTTGGACTGCGATTGCATGACTTCTCAGTTGTTAAGAATAGATGTCAGCAGTGATGGTTCCACCTCGGTGAAGCAATACGCAGTCTTCCCTGTCATTGCTCTTGGACTGTGATTGCATGACTTCTCAGTTGTTAAGAATAGATGTCAGCAGTGATGGTTCCACCTCGGTGAAGCAATACGCAGTCTTCCTTGTCATTGCTCTTGGACTGCGAATGCATGACTTCTCAGTTGTTAAGAATAGATGTCAGCAGTGATGGTTCCACCTCGGTGAAGCAATACGCAGTCTTCCTTGTCATTGCTCTTGGACTGTGATTGCATGACTTCTCAGTTGTTAAGAATAGATGTCAGCAGTGATGGTTCCACCTCGGTGAAGCAATACGCAGTCTTCCTTGTCATTGCTCTTGGACTGCGATTGCATGACTTCTCAGTTGTTAAGAATAGATGTCAGCAGTGATGGTTCCACCTCGGTGAAGCAATACGCAGTCTTCCTTGTCATTGCTCTTGGACTGCGATTGCATGACTTCTCAGTTATTAAGAATAGATGTCAGCAGTGATGGTTCCACCTCGGTGAAGCAATACGCAATCTTCCTTGTCATTGTCCTTGGACTGCGATTGCATGACTTCTCAGTTGTTAAGAATAGATGTCAGCAGTGATGGTTCCACCTCGGTGAAGCAATACGCAGTCTTCCTTGTCATTGCTTTTGGACTGCGATTGCATGACTTCTCAGTTGTTAAGAATAGATGTCAGCAGTGATGGTTCCACCTCGGTGAAGCAATACGCAGTCTTCCTTGTCATTGCTCTTGGACTGCGATTGCATGGCTTCTCAGTTGTTAAGAATAGATGTCAGCAGTGATGGTTCCACCTCGGTGAAGCAATACGCAGTCTTCCTTGTCATTGCTCTTGGACTGCGATTGCATGACTTCTCAGTTGTTAAGAATAGATGTCAGCAGTGATGGTTCCACCTCGGTGAAGCAATACGCAGTCTTCCTTGTCATTGCTCTTGGACTGCGATTGCATGACTACTCAGTTGTTAATAATAGATGTCAGCAGTGATGGTTCCACCTCGGTGAAGCAATACACAGTCTTCCTTGTCATTGCTCTTGGACTGCGATTAAATGACTTCTCAGTTGTTAGGAATAGATGTCAGCAGTGATGGTTCCACCTCGGTGAAGCAATACGCAGTCTTCCTTGTCATTGCTCTTGGACTGCGATTCCATGACTTCTCAGTTGTTGAGAATAGATGTCAGCAGTGATGGTTCCACCTCGGTGAAGCAATACGCAGTCTTCCTTGTCATTGCTCTTGGACTGCGATTGCATGACTTCTCAGTTGTTAAGAATAGATGTCAGCAGTGATGGTTCCACCTCGGTGAAGCAATACGCAGTCTTCCTTGTCATTGCTCTTGGACTGCGATTGCATGACTTCTCAGTTGTTAAGAATAGATGTCAGCAGTGATGGTTCCACCTCGGTGAAGCAATACACAGTCTTCCTTGTCATTGCTCTTGGACTGCGAATGCATGACTTCTCAGTTGTTAAGAATAGTTGTCAGCAGTGATGGTTCCACCTCGGTGAAGCAATACGCAGTCTTCCTTGTCATTGCTCTTGGACTGCGATTGCATGACTACTCAGTTGTTAATAATAGATGTCAGCAGTGATGGTTCCACCTCGGTGAAGCAATACACAGTCTTCCTTGTCATTGCTCTTGGACTGCGATTAAATGACTTCTCAGTTGTTAGGAATAGATGTCAGCAGTGATGGTTCCACCTCGGTGAAGCAATACGCAGTCTTCCTTGTCATTGCTCTTGGACTGCGATTCCATGACTTCTCAGTTGTTGAGAATAGATGTCAGCAGTGATGGTTCCACCTCGGTGAAGCAATACACAGTCTTCCTTGTCATTGCTCTTGGACTGCGATTGCATGACTTCTCAGTTGTTAAGAATAGATGTCAGCAGTGATGGTTCCACCTCGGTGAAGCAATACGCAGTCTTCCTTGTCATTGCTCTTGGACTGCGATTGCATGACTTCTCAGTTGTTAAGAATAGATGTCAGCAGTGATGGTTCCACCTCGGTGAAGCATTACGCAGTCTTCCTTGTCATTGCTCTTGGACTGCGATTGCATGACTTCTCAGTTGTTAAGAATAGATGTCAGCAGTGATGGTTCCACCTCGGTGAAGCAATACGCAGTCTTCCTTGTCATTGCTCTTGGACTGCGATTGCATGACTTCTCAGTTGTTAAGAATAGATGTCAGCAGTGATGGTTCCACCTCGGTGAAGCAATACGCAGTCTTCCTTGTCATTGCTCTTGGACTGCGAATGCATGACTTCTCAGTTGTTAAGAATAAATGTCAGCAGTGATGGTTCCACCTCGGTGAAGGAATACGCAGTCTTCCTTGTCATTGCTCTTGGACTGCGATTTCATGACTTCTCAGTCGTTAAGAATAGATGTCAGCAGTGATGGTTCCACCTCGGTGAAGCAATACGCAGTCTTCTTTGTCATTGCTCTTGGACTGCGATTGCATGACTTCTCAGTTGTTAATAATAGATGTCAGCAGTGATGGTTCCACCTCGGTGAAGCAATACGCAGTCTTCCTTGGCATTGCTCTTGGACTGCGATTGCATGACTTCTCAGTTGTTAAGAATAGATGTCAGCAGTGATGGTTCCACCTCGGTGAAGCAATACGCAGTCTTCCTTGTCATTGCTCTTGGACTGCGATTGCATGACTTCTCAGTTGTTAAGAATAGATGTCAGCAGTGATGATTCCACCTCGGTGAAGCAATACACAGTCTTCCTTGTCATTGCTCTTGGACTGCGATTGCATGACTTCTCAGTTGTTAAGAATAGATGTCAGCAGTGATGGTTCCACCTCGGTGAAGCAATACGCAGTCTTCCTTGTCATTGCTCTTGGACTGTGATTGCATGACTTCTCAGTTGTTAAGAATAGATGTCAGCAGTGATGGTTCCACCTCGGTGAAGCAATACGCAGTCTTCCTTGTCATTGCTCTTGGACTGCGATTGCATGACTTCTCAGTTGTTAAGAATAGATGTCAGCGGTGATGGTTCCACCTCCGTGAAGCAATACGCAGTCTTCATTGTCATTGCTCTTGGACTGCGATTGCATGACTTCTCAGTTGTTAAGAATAGATGTCAGCAGTGATGGTTCCACCTCGGTGAAGCAATACGCAGTCTTCCTTGACATTGCTCTTGGACTGCGATTGCATGACTTCTCAGTTGTTAAGAATAGATGTCAGCAGTGATGGTTCCACCTCGGTGAAGCAATACGCAGTCTTCCTTGTCATTGCTCTTGGACTGTGATTGCATGACTTCTCAGTTGTTAAGAATAGATGTCAGCAGTGATGGTTCCACCTCGGTGAAGCAATACGCAGTCTTCCTTGTCATTGCTCTTGGACTGCGATTGCATGACTTCTCAGTTGTTAAGAATAGATGTCAGCAGTGATGGTTCCACCTCGGTGAAGCAATACGCAGTCTTCCTTGTCATTGCTCTTGGACTGCGATTGCATGACTTCTCAGTTGTTAAGAATAGATGTCAGCAGTGATGGTTCCACCTCGGTGAAGCAATACGCAGTCTTCCTTGTCATTGCTCTTGGACTGCGATTGCATGACTTCTCAGTTGTTAAGAATAGATGTCAGCAGTGATGGTTCCACGTCGGTGAAGCAATACGCAGTCTTCCTTGTCATTGCTCTTGGACTGTGATTGCATGACTTCTCAGTTGTTAAGAATAGATGTCAGCAGTGATGGTTCCACCTCGGTGAAGCAATACGCAGTCTTCCTTGTCATTGCTCTTGGACTGCGAATGCATGACTTCTCAGTTGTTAAGAATAGATGTCAGCAGTGATGGTTCCACCTCGGTGAAGCAATACGCAGTCTTCCTTGTCATTGCTCTTGGACTGCAAATGCATGACTTCTCAGTTGTTAAGAATAGATGTCAGCAGTGATGGTTCCACCTCGGTGAAGCAATACGCAGTCTTCCTTGTCATTGCTCTTGGACTGCGATTGCATGACTTCTCAGTTGTTAAGATTAGATGTCAGCAGTGATGGTTCCACCTCGGTGAAGCAATACGCAGTCTTCCTTGTCATTGCTCTTGGACTGCGAATGCATGACTTCTTTGTTGTTAAGAATAGATGTCAGCAGTGATGGTTCCACCTCGGTGAAGCAATACGCAGTCTTCCTTGTCATTGCTCTTGGACTGCGATTGCATGACTTCTCAGTTGTTAAGAATAGATGTCAGCAGTGATGGTTCCACCTCGGTGAAGCAATACGCAGTCTTCCTTGACATTGCTCTTGGACTGCGATTGCATGACTTCTCAGTTGTTAAGAATAGATGTCAGCAGTGATGGTTCCACCTCGGTGAAGCAATACGCAGTCTTCCTTGTCATTGCTCTTGGACTGTGATTGCATGACTTCTCAGTTGTTAAGAATAGATGTCAGCAGTGATGGTTCCACCTCGGTGAAGCAATACGCAGTCTTCCTTGTCATTGCTCTTGGACTGCGATTGCATGACTTCTCAGTTGTTAAGAATAGATGTCAGCAGTGATGGTTCCACCTCGGTGAAGCAATACGCAGTCTTCCTTGTCATTGCTCTTGGACTGCGATTGCATGACTTCTCAGTTGTTAAGAATAGATGTCAGCAGTGATGGTTCCACCTCGGTGAAGCAATACGCAGTCTTCCTTGTCATTGCTCTTGGACTGCGATTGCATGACTTCTCAGTTGTTAAGAATAGATGTCAGCAGTGATGGTTCCACCTCGGTGAAGCAATACGCAGTCTTCCTTGTCATTGCTCTTGGACTGTGATTGCATGACTTCTCAGTTGTTAAGAATAGATGTCAGCAGTGATGGTTCCACCTCGGTGAAGCAATACGCAGTCTTCCTTGTCATTGCTCTTGGACTGCGAATGCATGACTTCTCAGTTGTTAAGAATAGATGTCAGCAGTGATGGTTCCACCTCGGTGAAGCAATACGCAGTCTTCCTTGTCATTGCTCTTGGACTGCGAATGCATGACTTCTCAGTTGTTAAGAATAGATGTCAGCAGTGATGGTTCCACCTCGGTGAAGCAATACGCAGTCTTCCTTGTCACTGCTCTTGGACTGCGATTGCATGACTTCTCAGTTGTTAAGATTAGATGTCAGCAGTGATGGTTCCACCTCGGTGAAGCAATACGCAGTCTTCCTTGTCATTGCTCTTGGACTGCGAATGCATGACTTCTTTGTTGTTAAGAATAGATGTCAGCAGTGATGGTTCCACCTCGGTGAAGCAATACGCAGTCTTCCTTGTCATTGCTCTTGGACTGCGATTGCATGACTTCTCAGTTGGTAAGAATAGATGTCAGCAGTGATGGTTCCACCTCGGTGAAGCAATACGCAGTCTTTCTTGTCATTGCTCTTGGACTGTGATTGCATGACTTCTCAGTTGTTAGGAATAGATGTCAGCAGTGATGGTTCCACCTCGGTGAAGCAATACGCAGTCTTCCTTGTCATTGCTCTTGGACTGCGATTGCATGACTTCTCAGTTGTTAAGAATAGATGTCAGCAGTGATGGTTCCACCTCGGTGAAGCAATACGCAGTCTTCCTTGTCATTGTCCTTGGACTGCGATTGCATGACTTCTCAGTTGTTAAGAATAGATATCAGCAGTGATGGTTCCACCTCGGTGAAGCAATACGCAGTCTTCCCTGTCATTGCTCTTGGACTGTGATTGCATGACTTCTCAGTTGTTAAGAATAGATGTCAGCAGTGATGGTTCCACCTCGGTGAAGCAATACGCAGTCTTCCCTGTCATTGCTCTTGGACTGCGAATGCATGACTTCTCAGTTGTTAAGAATAGATGTCAGCAGTGATGGTTCCACCTCGGTGAAGCAATACGCAGTCTTCCTTGTCAATGCTCTTGGACTGCGATTGCATGACTTCTCAGTTGTTAAGAATAGATGTCAGCAGTGATGGTTCCACCTCGGTGAAGCAATACGCAGTCTTCCTTGTCATTGCTCTTGGACTGCGATTGCATGACTTCTCAGTTGTTAAGAATAGATGTCAGCAGTGATGGTTCCACCTCGGTGAAGCAATACGCAGTCTTCCTTGTCATTGGTCTTGGACTGCGATTGCATGACTTCTCAGTTGTTAAGAATAGATGTCAGCAGTGATGGTTCCACCTCGGTGAAGCAATACGCAGTCTTCCTTGTCATTGCTCTTGGACTGCGATTGCATGACTTCTCAGTTGTTAAGAATAGATGTCAGCAGTGATGGTTCCACCTCGGTGAAGCAATACGCAGTCTTCCTTGTCATTGTCCTTGGACTGCGATTGCATGACTTCTCAGTTGTTAAGAATAGATGTCAGCAGTGATGGTTCCACCTCGGTGAAGCAATACGCAGTCTTCCTTGTCATTGCTCTTGGACTGCGATTGCATGACTTCTCAGTTGTTAAGAATAGATGTCAGCAGTGATGGTTCCACCTCGGTGAAGCAATACGCAGTCTTCCTTGTCATTGCTCTTGGACTGCGATTGCATGACTTCTCAGTTGTTAAGAATAGATGTCAGTAGTGATGGTTCAACCTCGGTGAAGCAATATGCAGTCTTCCTTGTCATTGCTCTTGGACTGTGATTGCATGACTTCTGAGTTGTAAAGAATAGATGTCAGCAGTGATGGTTCCACCTCGGTGAAGCAATACGCAGTCTTCCTTGTCATTGCTCTTGGACTGCGATTGCATGACTACTCAGTTGTTAATAATAGATGTCAGCAGTGATGGTTCCACCTCGGTGAAGCAATACGCAGTCTTCCTTGTCATTGCTCTTGGACTGCGATTAAATGACTTCTCAGTTGTTAGGAATAGATGTCAGCAGTGATGGTTCCACCTCGGTGAAGCAATACGCAGTCTTCCTTGTCATTGCTCTTGGACTGCGATTGCATGACTTCTCAGTTGTTAAGAATAGATGTCAGCAGTGATGGTTCCACCTCGGTGAAGCAATACGCAGTCTTCCTTGTCATTGCTCTTGGACTGCGATTGCATGACTTCTCAGTTGTTAAGAATAGATGTCAGCAGTGATGGTTCCACCTCGGTGAAGCAATACGCAGTCTTCTTTGTCATTGCTCTTGAACTGCGATTGCATGACTTCTCAGTTGTTAAGAATAGATGTCAGCAGTGATGGTTCCACCTCGGTGAAGCATTACGCAGTCTTCCTTGTCATTGCTCTTGGACTGCGATTGCATGACTTCTCAGTTGTTAAGAATAGATGTCAGCAGTGATGGTTCCACCTCGGTGAAGCAATACGCAGTCTTCCTTGTCATTGCTCTTGGACTGCGATTGCATGACTTCTCAGTTGTTAAGAATAGATGTCAGCAGTGATGGTCCCACCTCGGTGAAGCAATATGCAGTCTTCCTTGTCATTGCTCTTGGACTGCGAATGCATGACTTCTCAGTTGTTAAGAATAAATGTCAGCAGTGATGGTTCCACCTCGGTGAAGGAATACGCAGTCTTCCTTGTCATTGCTCTTGGACTGCGATTGCATGACTTCTCAGTCGTTAAGAATAGATGTCAGCAGTGATGGTTCCACCTCGGTGAAGCAATACGCAGTCTTCTTTGTCATTGCTCTTGGACTGCGATTGCATGACTTCTCAGTTGTTAATAATAGATGTCAGCAGTGATGGTTCCACCTCGGTGAAGCAATACGCAGTCTTCCTTGGCATTGCTCTTGGACTGCGATTGCATGACTTCTCAGTTGTTAAGAATAGATGTCAGCAGTGATGGTTCCACCTCGGTGAAGCAATACGCAGTCTTCCTTGTCATTGCTCTTGGACTGCGATTGCATGACTTCTCAGTTGTTAAGAATAGATGTCAGCAGTGATGATTCCACCTCGGTGAAGCAATACGCAGTCTTCCTTGTCATTGCTCTTGGACTGCGATTGCATGACTTCTCAGTTGTTAAGAATAGATGTCAGCAGTGATGGTTCCACCTCGGTGAAGCAATACGCAGTCTTCCTTGTCATTGCTCTTGGACTGCGATTGCATGACTTCTCAGTTGTTAAGAATAGATGTCAGCAGTGATGGTTCCACCTCGGTGAAGCAATACGCAGTCTTCCTTGTCATTGCTCTTGGACTGTGATTGCATGACTTCTCAGTTGTTAAGAATAGATGTCAGCAGTGATGGTTCCACCTCCGTGAAGCAATACGCAGTCTTCATTGTCATTGCTCTTGGACTGCGATTGCATGACTTCTCAGTTGTTAAGAATAGATGTCAGCAGTGATGGTTCCACCTCGGTGAAGCAATACGCAGTCTTCCTTGACATTGCTCTTGGACTGCGATTGCATGACTTCTCAGTTGTTAAGAATAGATGTCAGCAGTGATGGTTCCACCTCGCTGAAGCAATACGCAGTCTTCCTTGTCATTGCTCTTGGACTGTGATTGCATGACTTCTCAGTTGTTAAGAATAGATGTCAGCAGTGATGGTTCCACCTCGGTGAAGCAATACGCAGTCTTCCTTGTCATTGCTCTTGGACTGCGATTGCATGACTTCTCAGTTGTTAAGAATAGATGTCAGGAGTGATGGTTCCACCTCGGTGAAGCAATACGCAGTCTTCCTTGTCATTGCTCTTGGACTGCGATTGCATGACTTCTCAGTTGTTAAGAATAGATGTCAGCAGTGATGGTTCCACCTCGGTGAAGCAATACGCAGTCTTCCTTGTCATTGCTCTTGGACTGTGATTGCATGACTTCTCAGTTGTTAAGAATAGATGTCAGCAGTGATGGTTCCACCTCGGTGAAGCAATACGCAGTCTTCCTTGTCATTGCTCTTGGACTGCGATTGCATGACTTCTCAGTTGTTAAGAATAGATGTCAGCAGTGATGGTTCCACCTCGGTGAAGCAATACGCAGTCTTCCTTGTCATTGCTCTTGGACTGCAAATGCATGACTTCTCAGTTGTTAAGAATAGATGTCAGCAGTAATGGTTCCACCTCGGTGAACAATAAGCAGTCTTCCTTGTCATTGCTCTTGGACTGTGATTGCATGACTTCTCAGTTGTTAAGAATAGATGTCAGCAGTGATGGTTCCACCTCGGTGAAGCAATACGCAGTCTTCCTTGTCATTGCTCTTGGACTGCGATTGCATGACTTCTTTGTTGCTAAAAATAGATGTCAGCAGTGATGGTTCCACCTCGGTGAAGCAATACGCAGTCTTCCTTGTCATTGCTCTTGGACTGCGAATGCATGACTTCTTTGTTGTTAAGAATAGATGTCAGCAGTGATGGTTCCACCTCGGTGAAGCAATACGCAGTCTTCCTTGTCATTGCTCTTGGACAGCGATTGCATGACTTCTCAGTTGTTAAGAATAGATGTCAGCAGTGATGGTTCCACCTCGGTGAAGCAATACACAGTCTTCCTTGTCATTGCTCTTGGACAGCGATTGCATGACTTCTCAGTTGTTAAGAATAGATGTCAGCAGTGATGGTTCCACCTCGGTGAAGCAATACGCAGTCTTCCTTGTCATTGCTCTTGGACTGTGATTGCATGACTTCTCAGTTGTTAAGAATAGATGTCAGCAGTGATGGTTCCACCTCGGTGAAGCAATACGCAGTCTTCCTTGTCATTGCTCTTGGACTGCGATTGCATGACTTCTCAGTTGTTAAGAATAGATGTCAGCAGTGATGGTTCCACCTCGGTGAAGCAATACGCAGTCTTCCTTGTCATTGCTCTTGGACTGCGATTGCATGACTTCTCAGTTGTTAAGAATAGATGTCAGCAGTGATGGTTCCACCTCGGTGAAGCAATACGCAGACTTCCTTGTCATTGCTCTTGGACTGTGATTGCATGACTTCTCAGTTGTTAAGAATAGATGTCAGCAGTGATGGTTCCACCTCGGTGAAGCAATACGCAGACTTCCTTGTCATTGCTCTTGGACTGCGAATGCATGACTTCTCAGTTGTTAAGAATAGATGTCAGCAGTGATGGTTCCACCTCGGTGAAGCAATACGCAGTCTTCCTTGTCATTGCTCTTGGACTGCGATTGCATGACTTCTCAGTTGTTAAGAATAGATGTCAGCAGTGATGGTTCCACCTCGGTGAAGCAATACGCAGTCTTTCTTGTCATTGCTCTTGGACTGCGATTGCATGACTTCTCAGTTGTTAAGAATAGATGTCAGCAGTGATGGTTCCACCTCGGTGAAGCAATACGCAGTCTTCCTTGTCACTGCTCTTGGACTGCGATTGCATGACTTCTCAGTTGTTAAGAATAGATGTCAGCAGTGATGGTTCCACCCCCCGTGAAGCAATACGCAGTCTTCCTTGTCATTGCTCTTGGACTGCGATTGCATGCCTTCTCAGTTGTTAAGAATAGATGTCAGCAGTGATGGTTCCACCTCGGTGAAGCAGTACGCAGTCTTCCTTGTCATTGCTCTTGGACTGCGATTGCATGACTTCTCAGTTGTTCAGAATAGATGTCAGCAGTGATGGTTCCACATCGGTGAAGCAATACGCAGTCTTCCTTGTCATTGCCCTTGGACTGCGATTGCATGACTTCTCAGTTGTTAATAATAGATGTCAGCAGTAATGGTTCCACCTCGGTGAAGCAATACGCAGTCTTCCTTGTCATTGCTCTTGGACTGCGATTGCATGACTTCTCAGTTGTTAAGAATAGATGTCAGCAGTGATGGTTCCACCTCGGTGAAGCAATACGCAGTCTTCCTTGTCATTGCTCTTGGTCTGCGATTGCATGACTTCTCAGTTGTTAAGAATAGATGTCAGCAGTGATGATTCCACCTCAGTGAAGCAATACGCAGTCTTCCTTGTCATTGCTCTTGGACTGCGATTGCATGACTTCTCAGTTATTAAGAATAGATGTCAGCAGTGATGGTTCCACCTCGGTGAAGCAATACGCAGTCTTCCTTGTCATTGCTCTTGGACTGCGATTGCATGACTTCTCAGTTGTTAAGAATAGATGTCAGCAGTGATGGTTCCACCTCGGTGAAGCAATACGCAGTCTTCCTTGTCATTGCTCTTGGACTGCGATTGCATGACTTCTCAGTTGTTAAGAATAGATATCAGCAGTGATGGTTCCACCTCGGTGAAGCAATACGCAGTCTTCCTTGTCATTGCTCTTGGACTGCGATTGCATGACTTCTCAGTTGTTAAGAATAGATGTCAGCAGTGATGGTTCCACCTCAGTGAAGCAATACGCAGTCTTCCTTGTCATTGCTCTTGGACTGCGATTGCATGACTTCTCAGTTGTTAAGAATAGATGTCAGCAGTGATGGTTCCACCTCGGTGAAGCAATACGCAGTCTTCCTTGTCATTGCTCTTGGACTGTGATTGCATGACTTCTCAGTTGTTAATAATAGATGTCAGCAGTGATGGTTCCACCTCGGTGAAGCAATACGCAGTCTTCCTTGTCATTGCTCTTGGACTGCGATTGCATGACTTCTCAGTTGTTAAGAATAGATGTCAGCAGTGATGGTTCCACCTCGGTGAAGCAATACGCAGTCTTCCTTGTCATTGCTCTTGGACTGCGATTGCATGACTTCTCAGTTGTTAAGAATAGATGTCAGCAGTGATGGTCCCACCTCGGTGAAGCAATACGCAGTCTTCCTTGTCATTGCTCTTGGACTGCGAATGCATGACTTCTCAGTTGTTAAGAATAAATGTCAGCAGTGATGGTTCCACCTCGGTGAAGGAATACGCAGTCTTCCTTGTCATTGCTCTTGGACTGCGATTGCATGACTTCTCAGTCGTTAAGAATAGATGTCAGCAGTGATGGTTCCACCTCGGTGAAGCAATACGCAGTCTTCTTTGTCATTGCTCTTGGACTGCGATTGCATGACTTCTCAGTTGTTAATAATAGATGTCAGCAGTGATGGTTCCACCTCGGTGAAGCAATACGCAGTCTTCCTTGGCATTGCTCTTGGACTGCGATTGCATGACTTCTCAGTTGTTAAGAATTGATGTCAGCAGTGATGGTTCCACCTCGGTGAAGCAATACGCAGTCTTCCTTGTCATTGCTCTTGGACTGCGATTGCATGACTTCTCAGTTGTTAAGAATAGATGTCAGCAGTGATGATTCCACCTCGGTGAAGCAATACGCAGTCTTCCTTGTCATTGCTCTTGGACTGCGATTGCATGACTTCTCAGTTGTTAAGAATAGATGTCAGCAGTGATGGTTCCACCTCGGTGAAGCAATACGCAGTCTTCCTTGTCATTGCTCTTGGACTGCGATTGCATGACTTCTCAGTTGTTAAGAATACATGTCAGCAGTGATGGTTCCACCTCGGTGAAGCAATACGCAGTCTTCCTTGTCATTGCTCTTGGACTGTGATTGCATGACTTCTCAGTTGTTAAGAATAGATGTCAGCAGTGATGGTTCCACCTCCGTGAAGCAATACGCAGTCTTCATTGTCATTGCTCTTGGACTGCGATTGCATGACTTCTCAGTTGTTAAGAATAGATGTCAGCAGTGATGGTTCCACCTCGGTGAAGCAATACGCAGTCTTCCTTGACATTGCTTTTGGACTGCGATTGCATGACTTCTCAGTTGTTAAGAATAGATGTCAGCAGTGATGGTTCCACCTCGCTGAAGCAATACGCAGTCTTCCTTGTCATTGCTCTTGGACTGTGATTGCATGACTTCTCAGTTGTTAAGAATAGATGTCAGCAGTGATGGTTCCACCTCGGTGAAGCAATACGCAGTCTTCCTTGTCATTGCTCTTGGACTGCGATTGCATGACTTCTCAGTTGTTAAGAATAGATGTCAGGAGTGATGGTTCCACCTCGGTGAAGCAATACGCAGTCTTCCTTGTCTTTGCTCTTGGACTGCGATTGCATGACTTCTCAGTTGTTAAGAATAGATGTCAGCAGTGATGGTTCCACCTCGGTGAAGCAATACGCAGTCTTCCTTGTCATTGCTCTTGGACTGCGATTGCATGACTTCTCAGTTGTTAAGAATAGATGTCAGCAGTGATGGTTCCACCTCGGTGAAGCAATACGCAGTCTTCCTTGTCATTGCTCTTGGACTGTGATTGCATGACTTCTCAGTTGTTAAGAATAGATGTCAGCAGTGATGGTTCCACCTCGGTGAAGCAATACGCAGACTTCCTTGTCATTGCTCTTGGACTGCGATTGCATGACTTCTTTGTTGTTAAGAATAGATGTCAGCAGTGATGGTTCCACCTCGGTGAAGCAATACGCAGTCTTCCTTGTCATTGCTCTTGGACTGCAAATGCATGACTTCTCAGTTGTTAAGAATAGATGTCAGCAGTAATGGTTCCACCTCGGTGAACAATAAGCAGTCTTCCTTGTCATTGCTCTTGGACTGTGATTGCATGACTTCTCAGTTGTTAAGAATAGATGTCAGCAGTGATGGTTCCACCTCGGTGAAGCAATATGCAGTTTTCCTTGTCATTGCTTTTGGACTGCGATTGCATGACTTCTTTGTTGCTAAAAATAGATGTCAGCAGTGATGGTTCCACCTCGGTGAAGCAATACGCAGTCTTCCTTGTCATTGCTCTTGGACTGCGAATGCATGACTTCTTTGTTGTTAAGAATAGATGTCAGCAGTGATGGTTCCACCTCGGTGAAGCAATACGCAGTCTTCCTTGTCATTGCTCTTGGACAGCGATTGCATGACTTCTCAGTTGTTAAGAATAGATGTCAGCAGTGATGGTTCCACCTCGGTGAAGCAATACGCAGTCTTCCTTGTCATTGCTCTTGGACTGTGATTGCATGACTTCTCAGTTGTTAAGAATAGATGTCAGCAGTGATGGTTCCACCTCGGTGAAGCAATACGCAGTCTTCCTTGTCATTGCTCTTGGACTGCGATTGCATGACTTCTCAGTTGTTAAGAATAGATGTCAGCAGTGATGGTTCCACCTCGGTGAAGCAATACGCAGTCTTCCTTGTCATTGCTCTTGGACTGCGATTGCATGACTTCTCAGTTGTTAAGAATAGATGTCAGCAGTGATGGTTCCACCTCGGTGAAGCAATACGCAGTCTTCCTTGTCATTGCTCTTGGACTGTGATTGCATGACTTCTCAGTTGTTAAGAATAGATGTCAGCAGTGATGGTTCCACCTCGGTGAAGCAATACACAGACTTCCTTGTCATTGCTCTTGGACTGCGAATGCATGACTTCTCAGTTGTTAAGAATAGATGTCAGCAGTGATGGTTCCACCTCGGTGAAGCAATACGCAGTCTTCCTTGTCATTGCTCTGGGACTGCGATTGCATGACTTCTCAGTTGTTAAGAATAGATGTCAGCAGTGATGGTTCCACCTCGGTGAAGCAATACGCAGTCTTCCTTGTCATTGCTCTTGGACTGCGATTGCATGACTTCTCAGTTGTTAAGAATAGATGCAGCAGTGATGGTTCCACCTCGGTGAAGCAATACGCAGTCTTCCTTGTCATTGCTCTTGGACTGCGATTGCATGACTTCTCAGTTGTTAAGAATAGATGTCAGCAGTGATGGTTCCACCTCGGTGAAGCAATACGCAGTCTTCCTTGTCACTGCTCTTGGACTGCGATTGCATGACTTCTCAGTTGTTAAGAATAGATGTCAGCAGTGATGGTTCCACCCCCCGTGAAGCAATACGCAGTCTTCCTTGTCATTGCTCTTGGACTGCGATTGCATGCCTTCTCAGTTGTTAAGAATAGATGTCAGCAGTGATGGTTCCACCTCGGTGAAGCAGTACGCAGTCTTCCTTGTCATTGCTCTTGGACTGCGATTGCATGACTTCTCAGTTGTTCAGAATAGATGTCAGCAGTGATGGTTCCACATCGGTGAAGCAATACGCAGTCTTCCTTGTCATTGCCCTTGGACTGCGATTGCATGACTTCTCAGTTGTTAATAATAGATGTCAGCAGTAATGGTTCCACCTCGGTGAAGCAATACGCAGTCTTCCTTGTCATTGCTCTTGGACTGCGATTGCATGACTTCTCAGTTGTTAAGAATAGATGTCAGCAGTGATGGTTCCACCTCGGTGAAGCAATACGCAGTCTTCCTTGTCATTGCTCTTGGTCTGCGATTGCATGACTTCTCAGTTGTTAAGAATAGATGTCAGCAGTGATGATTCCACCTCAGTGAAGCAATACGCAGTCTTCCTTGTCATTGCTCTTGGACTGCGATTGCATGACTTCTCAGTTATTAAGAATAGATGTCAGCAGTGATGGTTCCACCTCGGTGAAGCAATACGCAGTCTTCCTTGTCATTGCTCTTGGACTGCGATTGCATGACTTCTCAGTTGTTAAGAATAGATGTCAGCAGTGATGGTTCCACCTCGGTGAAGCAATACGCAGTCTTCCTTGTCATTGCTCTTGGACTGCGATTGCATGACTTCTCAGTTGTTAAGAATAGATATCAGCAGTGATGGTTCCACCTCGGTGAAGCAATACGCAGTCTTCCTTGTCATTGCTCTTGGACTGCGATTGCATGACTTCTCAGTTGTTAAGAATAGATGTCAGCAGTGATGGTTCCACCTCAGTGAAGCAATACGCAGTCTTCCTTGTCATTGCTCTTGGACTGCGATTGCATGACTTCTCAGTTGTTAAGAATAGATGTCAGCAGTGATGGTTCCACCTCGGTGAAGCAATACGCAGTCTTCCTTGTCATTGCTCTTGGACTGTGATTGCATGACTTCTCAGTTGTTAATAATAGATGTCAGCAGTGATGGTTCCACCTCGGTGAAGCAATACGCAGTCTTCCTTGTCATTGCTCTTGGACTGCGATTGCATGACTTCTCAGTTGTTAAGAATAGATGTCAGCAGTGATGGTTCCACCTCGGTGAAGCAATACGCAGTCTTCCTTGTCATTGCTCTTGGACTGCGATTGCATGACTTCTCAGTTGTTAAGAATAGATGTCAGCAGTGATGGTTCCACCTCGGTGAAGCAATACGCAGTCTTCCTTGTCATTGCTCTTGGACTGCGATTGCATGACTTCTCAGTTGTTAAGAATAGATGTCAGTAGTGATGGTTCCACCTCGGTGAAGCAATATGCAGTCTTCCTTGTCATTGCTCTTGGACTGCGATTGCATGACTTCTCAGTTGTTAAGAATAGATGTCAGCAGTGATGGTTCCACCTCGGTGAAGCAATATGCAGTCTTCCTTGTCATTGCTCTTGGACTGCGATTGCATGACTTCTCAGTTGTTAATAATAGATGTCAGCAGTGATGGTTCCACCTCGATGAAGCAATACGCAGTCTTCCTTGTCATTGCTCTTGGACTGCGATTGCATGACTTCTCAGTTGTTAAGAATAGATGTCAGCAGTGATGGTTCCACCTCGGTAAAGCAATACGCAGTCTTCCTTGTCATTGCTCTTGGACTGCGATTGCATGACTTCTCAGTTGTTAAGAATAGATGTCAGCAGTGATGGTTCCACCTCGGTGAAGCAATACGCAGTCTTCCTTGTCATTGCTCTTGGACTGCGATTGCATGACTTCTCAGTTGTTAAGAATAGATGTCAGCAGTGATGGTTCCACCTCGGTGAAGCAATACGCAGTCTTCCTTGTCATTGCTCTTGGACTGCGATTGCATGACTTCTCAGTTGTTAAGAATAGATGTCAGCAGTGATGGTTCCACCTCGGTGAAGCAATACGCAGTCTTCCTTGTCATTGCTCTTGGACTGCGATTGCATGACTTCTCAGTTGTTAAGAATAGATGTCAGCAGTGATGGTTCCACCTCGGTGAAGCAATACGCAGTCTTCCTTGTCATTGCTCTTGGACGGCGATTGCATGACTTCTCAGTTGTTAAGAATAGATGTCAGCAGTGATGGTTCCACCTCGGTGAAGCATTACGCAGTCTTCCTTGTCATTGCTCTTGGACTGCGAATGCATGACTTCTCAGTTGTTAAGAATAAATGTCAGCAGTGATGGTTCCACCTCGGTGAAGCAATACCCAGTCTTCCTTGTCATTGCTCTTGGACTGCGATTGCATGACTTCTCAGTCGTTAAGAATAGATGTCAGCAGTGATGGTTTCACCTCGGTGAAGCAATACGCAGTCTTCTTTGTCACTGCTCTTGGACTGCGATTGCATGACTTCTCAGTTGTTAATAGTAGATGTCAGCAGTGATGGTTCCACCTCGGTGAAGCAATACGCAGTCTTCCTTGTCATTGCTCTTGGACTGCGATTGCATGACTTCTCAGTTGTTAAGAATAGATGTCAGCAGTGATGGTTCCACCTCGGTGAAGCAATACGGAGTCTTCCTTGTCATTGCTCTTGGACTGCGATTGCATGACTTCTCAGTTGTTAAGAATAGATGTCAGCAGTGATGGTTCCACCTCGGAGAAGCAATACGCAGTCTTCCTTGTCATTGCTCTTGGACTGTGATTGCATGACTTCTCAGTTGTTAAGAATAGATGTCAGCAGTGATGGTTCCACCTCGGTGAAGCAATACGCAGTCTTCCTTGTCATTGCTCTTGGACTGCGATTGCATGACTTCTCAGTTGTTAAGAATAGATGTCAGCAGTGATGGTTCCACCTCGGTGAAGCAATACGCAGTCTTCCTTGTCATTGCTCTTGGACTGCGATTGCATGACTTCTCAGTTGTTAAGAATAGATGTCAGCAGTGATGGTTCCACCTCGGTGAAGCAATACGCAGTCTTCCTTGTCATTGCTCTTGGACTGCGATTGCATGACTTCTCAGTTGTTAAGAATAGATGTCAGTAGTGATGATTCCACCTCGGTGAAGCAATATGCAGTCTTCCTTGTCATTGCTCTTGGACTGCGATTGCATGACTTCTCAGTTGTTAAGAATAGATGTCAGCAGTGATGGTTCCACCTCGGTGAAGCAATACGCAGTCTTACTTGTCATTGCTCTTGGACTGCGATTGCATGACTTCTCAGTTGTTAATAATAGATGTCAGCAGTGATGGTTCCACCTCGGTGAAGCAATATGCAGTCTTCCGTGTCATTGCTCTTGGACTGGGATTGCATGACTTCTCAGTTGTTAAGAATAGATGTCAGCAGTGATGGTTCCACCTCAGAGAAGCAATACGCAGTCTTCCTTGTCATTGCTCTTGGACTGCGATTGCATGACTTCTCAGTTGTTAAGAATAGATGTCAGCAGAGATGGTTCCACCTCGGTGAAGCAATACGCAGTCTTCCTTGTCATTGCTCTTGGACTGCGATTGCATGACTTCTCAGTTGTTAAGAATAGATGTCAGCAGTGATGGTTCCACCTCGGTGAAGCAATACGCAGTCTTCCTTGTCATTGCTCTTGGACTGCGAATGCATGACTTCTCAATTGTTAATAATAGATGTCAGCAGTGATGGTTCCACCTCGGTGAAGCAATACGCAGTCTTCCTTGTCATTGCTCTTGGACTGCGATTGCATGACTTCTCAGTCGTTAAGAATAGATGTCAGCAGTGATGGTTCCACCTCGGTGAAGCAATACGCAGTCTTCCTTGTCATTGCTCTTGGACTGCGATTGCATGACTTCTCAGTTGTTAATAATAGATGTCAGCAGTGATGGTTCCACCTCGGTGAAGCAATACGCAGTCTTCCTTGTCATTGCTCTTGGACTGCGATTGCATGACTTCTCAGTTGTTAAGAATAGATGTCAGCAGTGATGGTTCCACCTCGGTGAAGCAATATGCAGTGTTCCTTGTCATTGCTCTTGGACTGCGATTGCATGACTTCTCAGTTGTTAAGAATACATGTCAGCAGTGATGATTCCACCTCGGTGAGCAATACGCAGTCTTCCTTGTCATTGCTCTTGGACTGCGATTGCATGACTTCTCAGTTGTTAAGAATAGATGTCAGCAGTGATGGTTCCACCTCGGTGAAGCAATACGCAGTCTTCCTTGTCATTGCTCTTGGACTGCGATTGCATGACTTCTCAGTTGTTAAGAATAGATGTCAGCAGTGATGGTTCCACCTCGGTGAAGCAATACGCAGTCTTCCTTGTCATTGCTCTTGGACTGTGATTGCATGACTTCTCAGTTGTTAAGAATAGATGTCAGCAGTGATGGTTCCACCTCGGTGAAGCAATACGCAGTCTTCCTTGTCATTGCTCTTGGACTGCGATTGCATGACTTCTCAGTTGTTAAGAATAGATGTCAGCGGTGATGGTTCCACCTCCGTGAAGCAATACGCAGTCTTCCTTGTCATTGCTCTTGGACTGCGATTGCATGACTTCTCAGTTGTTAAGAATAGATGTCAGCAGTGATGGTTCCACCTCGGTGAAGCAATACGCAGTCTTCCTTGTCATTGCTCTTGGACTGCGATTGCATGACTTCTCAGTTGTTAAGATTAGATGTCAGCAGTGATGGTTCCACCTCGGTGAAGCAATACGCAGTCTTCCTTGTCATTGCTCTTGGACTGCGATTGCATGACTTCTCAGTTGTTCAGAATAGATGTCAGCAGTGATGGTTCCACATCGGTGAAGCAATACGCAGTCTTCCTTGTCATTGCTCTTGGACTGCGATTGCATGACTTCTCAGTTGTTAAGAATAGATGTCAGCAGTGATGGTTCCACCTCGGTGAAGCAATACGCAGTCTTCCTTGTCATTGCTCTTGGACTGTGATTGCATGACTTCTCAGTTGTTAAGAATAGATGTCAGCAGTGATGGTTCCACCTCGGTGAAGCAATACGCAGTCTTCCTTGTCATTGCTCTTGGACTGCGATTGCATGACTTCTCAGTTGTTAAGAATAGATGTCAGCAGTGATGGTTCCACCTCGGTGAAGCAATACGCAGTCTTCCTTGTCATTGCTCTTGGACTGCGATTGCATGACTTCTCAGTTGTTAAGAATAGATGTCAGCAGTGATGGTTCCACCTCGGTGAAGCAATACGCAGTCTTCCTTGTCATTGCTCTTGGACTGCGATTGCATGACTTCTCAGTTGTTAAGAATAGATGTCAGCAGTGATGGTTCCACCTCGGTGAAGCAATACGCAGTCTTCCTTGTCATTGCTCTTGGACTGTGATTGCATGACTTCTCAGTTGTTAAGAATAGATGTCAGCAGTGATGGTTCCACCTCGGTGAAGCAATACGCAGTCTTCCTTGTCATTGCTCTTGGACTGCGATTGCATGACTTCTCAGTTGTTAAGAATAGATGTCAGCAGTGATGGTTCCACCTCGGTGAAGCAATACGCAGTCTTCCTTGTCATTGCTCTTGGACTGCGAATGCATGACTTCTCAGTTGTTAAGAATAGATGTCAGCAGTGATGGTTCCACCTCGGTGAAGCAATACGCAGTCTTCCTTGTCATTGCTCTTGGACTGCGATTGCATGACTTCTCAGTTGTTAAGACTAGATGTCAGCAGTGATGGTTCCACCTCGGTGAAGCAATACGCAGTCTTCCTTGTCATTGCTCTTGGACTGCGAATGCATGACTTCTTTGTTGTTAAGAATAGATGTCAGCAGTGATGGTTCCACCTCGGTGAAGCAATACGCAGTCTTCCTTGTCATTGCTCTTGGACTGCGATTGCATGACTTCTCAGTTGTTAAGAATAGATGTCAGCAGTGATGGTTCCACCTCGGTGAAGCAATACGCAGTCTTCCTTGTCATTGCTCTTGGACTGTGATTGCATGATTTCTCAGTTGTTAAGAATAGATGTCAGCAGTGATGGTTCCACCTCGGTGAAGCAATACGCAGTCTTCCTTGTCATTGCTCTTGGACTGCGATTGCATGACTTCTCAGTTGTTAAGAATAGATGTCAGCAGTGATGGTTCCACCTCGGTGAAGCAATACGCAGTCTTCCTTGTCATTGTCCTTGGACTGCGATTGCATGACTTCTCAGTTGTTAAGAATAGATATCAGCAGTGATGGTTCCACCTCGGTGAAGCAATACGCAGTCTTCCTTGTCATTGCTCTTGGACTGTGATTGCATGACTTCTCAGTTGTTAAGAATAGATGTCAGCAGTGATGGTTCCACCTCGGTGAAGCAATACGCAGTCTTCCCTGTCATTGCTCTTGGACTGCGAATGCATGACTTCTCAGTTGTTAAGAATAGATGTCAGCAGTGATGGTTCCACCTCGGTGAAGCAATACGCAGTCTTCCTTGTCAATGCTCTTGGACTGCGATTGCATGACTTCTCAGTTGTTAAGAATAGATGTCAGCAGTGGTGGTTCCACCTCGGTGAAGCAATACGCAGTCTTCCTTGTCATTGCTCTTGGACTGCGATTGCATGACTTCTCAGTTGTTAAGAATAGATGTCAGCAGTGATGGTTCCACCTCGGTGAAGCAATACGCAGTCTTCCTTGTCATTGCTCTTGGACTGCGATTGCATGACTTCTCAGTTGTTAAGAATAGATGTCAGCAGTGATGGTTCCACCTCGGTGAAGCAATACGCAGTCTTCCTTGTCATTGCTCTTGGACTGCGATTGCATGACTTCTCAGTTGTTAAGAATAGATGTCAGCAGTGATGGTTCCACCTCGGTGAAGCAATACGCAGTCTTCCTTGTCATTGTCCTTGGACTGCGATTGCATGACTTCTCAGTTGTTAAGAATAGATGTCAGCAGTGATGGTTCCACCTCGGTGAAGCAATACGCAGTCTTCCTTGTCATTGCTCTTGGACTGCGATTGCATGACTTCTCAGTTGTTAAGAATAGATGTCAGCAGTGATGGTTCCACCTCGGTGAAGCAATACGCAGTCTTCCTTGTCATTGCTCTTGGACTGCGATTGCATGACTTCTCAGTTGTTAAGAATAGATGTCAGTAGTGATGGTTCCACCTCGGTGAAGCAATATGCAGTCTTCCTTGTCATTGCTCTTGGACTGCGATTGCATGACTTCTCAGTTGTAAAGAATAGATGTCAGCAGTGATGGTTCCACCTCGGTGAAGCAATACGCAGTCTTCCTTGTCATTGCTCTTGGACTGCGATTGCATGACTACTCAGTTGTTAATAATAGATGTCAGCAGTGATGGTTCCACCTCGGTGAAGCAATACGCAGTCTTCCTTGTCATTGCTCTTGGACTGCGATTAAATGACTTCTCAGTTGTTAGGAATAGATGTCAGCAGTGATGGTTCCACCTCGGTGAAGCAATATGCAGTCTTCCTTGTCATTGCTCTTGGACTGCGATTGCATGACTTCTCAGTTGTAAAGAATAGATGTCAGCAGTGATGGTTCCACCTCGGTGAAGCAATACGCAGTCTTCCTTGTCATTGCTCTTGGACTGCGATTGCATGACTACTCAGTTGTTAATAATAGATGTCAGCAGTGATGGTTCCACCTCGGTGAAGCAATACGCAGTCTTCCTTGTCATTGCTCTTGGACTGCGATTAAATGACTTCTCAGTTGTTAGGAATAGATGTCAGCAGTGGTGGTTCCACCTCGGTGAAGCAATACGCAGTCTTCCTTGTCATTGCTCTTGGACTGCGATTGCATGACTTCTCAGTTGTTAAGAATAGATGTCAGCAGTGATGGTTCCACCTCGGTGAAGCAATACGCAGTCTTCCTTGTCATTGCTCTTGGACTGCGATTGCATGACTTCTCAGTTGTTAAGAATAGATGTCAGCAGTGATGGTTCCACCTCGGTGAAGCAATACGCAGTCTTCCTTGTCATTGCTCTTGGACTGCGATTGCATGACTTCTCAGTTGTTAAGATTAGATGTCAGCAGTGATGGTTCCACCTCGGTGAAGCATTACGCAGTTTTCCTTGTCATTGCTCTTGGACTGCGATTGCATGACTTCTCAGTTGTTAAGAATAGATGTCAGCAGTGATGGTTCCACCTCGGTGAAGCAATACGCAGTCTTCCTTGTCATTGCTCTTGGACTGCGATTGCATGACTTCTCAGTTGTTAAGAATAGATGTCAGCAGTGATGGTCCCACCTCGGTGAAGCAATACGCAGTCTTCCTTGTCATTGCTCTTGGACTGCGAATGCATGACTTCTCAGTTGTTAAGAATAAATGTCAGCAGTGATGGTTCCACCTCGGTGAAGGAATACGCAGTCTTCCTTGTCATTGCTCTTGGACTGCGATTGCATGACTTCTCAGTCGTTAAGAATAGATGTCAGCAGTGATGGTTCCACCTCGGTGAAGCAATACGCAGTCTTCTTTGTCATTGCTCTTGGACTGCGATTGCATGACTTCTCAGTTGTTAATAATAGATGTCAGCAGTGATGGTTCCACCTCGGTGAAGCAATACGCAGTCTTCCTTGGCATTGCTCTTGGACTGCGATTGCATGACTTCTCAGTTGTTAAGAATAGATGTCAGCAGTGATGGTTCCACCTCGGTGAAGCAATACGCAGTCTTCCTTGTCATTGCTCTTGGACTGCGATTGCATGACTTCTCAGTTGTTAAGAATAGATGTCAGCAGTGATGATTCCACCTCGGTGAAGCAATACGCAGTCTTCCTTGTCATTGCTCTTGGACTGCGATTGCATGACTTCTTAGTTGTTAAGAATAGATGTCAGCAGTGATGGTTCCACCTCGGTGAAGCAATACGCAGTCTTCCTTGTCATTGCTCTTGGACTGCGATTGCATGACTTCTCAGTTGTTAAGAATAGATGTCAGCAGTGATGGTTCCACCTCGGTGAAGCAATACGCAGTCTTCCTTGTCATTGCTCTTGGACTGCGATTGCATGACTTCTCAGTTGTTAAGAATAGATGTCAGCAGTGATGGTTCCACCTCCGTGAAGCAATACGCAGTCTTCATTGTCATTGCTCTTGGACTGCGATTGCATGACTTCTCAGTTGTTAAGAATAGATGTCAGCAGTGATGGTTCCACCTCGGTGAAGCAATACGCAGTCTTCCTTGACATTGCTCTTGGACTGCGATTGCATGACTTCTCAGTTGTTAAGAATAGATGTCAGCAGTGATGGTTCCACCTCGCTGAAGCAATACGCAGTCTTCCTTGTCATTGCTCTTGGACTGTGATTGCATGACTTCTCAGTTGTTAAGAATAGATGTCAGCAGTGATGGTTCCACCTCGGTGAAGCAATACGCAGTCTTCCTTGTCATTGCTCTTGGACTGCGATTGCATGACTTCTCAGTTGTTAAGAATAGATGTCAGGAGTGATGGTTCCACCTCGGTGAAGCAATACGCAGTCTTCCTTGTCATTGCTCTTGGACTGCGATTGCATGACTTCTCAGTTGTTAAGAATAGATGTCAGCAGTGATGGTTCCACCTCGGTGAAGCAATACGCAGTCTTCCTTGTCATTGCTCTTGGACTGCGATTGCATGACTTCTCAGTTGTTAAGAATAGATGTCAGCAGTGATGGTTCCACCTCGGTGAAGCAATACGCAGTCTTCCTTGTCATTGCTCTTGGACTGTGATTGCATGACTTCTCAGTTGTTAAGAATAGATGTCAGCAGTGATGGTTCCACCTCGGTGAAGCAATACGCAGTCTTCCTTGTCATTGCTCTTGGACTGCGATTGCATGACTTCTTTGTTGTTAAGAATAGATGTCAGCAGTGATGGTTCCACCTCGGTGAAGCAATACGCAGTCTTCCTTGTCATTGCTCTTGGACTGCAAATGCATGACTTCTCAGTTGTTAAGAATAGATGTCAGCAGTAATGGTTCCACCTCGGTGAACAATAAGCAGTCTTCCTTGTCATTGCTCTTGGACTGTGATTGCATGACTTCTCAGTTGTTAAGAATAGATGTCAGCAGTGATGGCTCCACCTCGGTGAAGCAATACGCAGTCTTCCTTGTCATTGCTCTTGGACTGCGATTGCATGACTTCTTTGTTGTTAAAAATAGATGTCAGCAGTGATGGTTCCACCTCGGTGAAGCAATACGCAGTCTTCCTTGTCATTGCTCTTGGACTGCGAATGCATGACTTCTTTGTTGTTAAGAATAGATGTCAGCAGTGATGGTTCCACCTCGGTGAAGCAATACGCAGTCTTCCTTGTCATTGCTCTTGGACTGCGATTGCATGACTTCTCAGTTGTTAAGAATAGATGTCAGCAGTGATGGTTCCACCTCGGTGAAGCAATACGCAGTCTTCCTTGTCATTGCTCTTGGACTGTGATTGCATGACTTCTCAGTTGTTAAGAATAGATGTCAGCAGTGATGGTTCCACCTCGGTGAAGCAATACGCAGTCTTCCTTGTCATTGCTCTTGGACTGCGATTGCATGACTTCTCAGTTGTTAAGAATAGATGTCAGCAGTGATGGTTCCACCTCGGTGAAGCAATACGCAGTCTTCCTTGTCATTGCTCTTGGACTGCGATTGCATGACTTCTCAGTTGTTAAGAATAGATGTCAGCAGTGATGGTTCCACCTCGGTGAAGCAATACGCAGTCTTCCTTGTCATTGCTCTTGGACTGTGATTGCATGACTTCTCAGTTGTTAAGAATAGATGTCAGCAGTGATGGTTCCACCTCGGTGAAGCAATACGCAGTCTTCCTTGTCATTGCTCTTGGACTGCGAATGCATGACTTCTCAGTTGTTAAGAATAGATGTCAGCAGTGATGGTTCCACCTCGGTGAAGCAATACGCAGTCTTCCTTGTCATTGCTCTGGGACTGCGATTGCATGACTTCTCAGTTGTTAAGAATAGATGTCAGCAGTGATGGTTCCACCTCGGTGAAGCAATACGCAGTCTTCCTTGTCATTGCTCTTGGACTGCGATTGCATGACTTCTCAGTTGTTAAGAATAGATGTCAGCAGTGATGGTTCCACCTCGGTGAAGCAATACGCGGTCTTCCTTGTCATTGCTCTTGGACTGCGATTGCATGACTTCTCAGTTGTTAAGAATAGATGTCAGCAGTGATGGTTCCACCTCGGTGAAGCAATACGCAGTCTTCCTTGTCACTGCTCTTGGACTGCGATTGCATGACTTCTCAGTTGTTAAGAATAGATGTCAGCAGTGATGGTTCCACCCCCCGTGAAGCAATACGCAGTCTTCCTTGTCATTGCTCTTGGACTGCGATTGCATGCCTTCTCAGTTGTTAAGAATAGATGTCAGCAGTGATGGTTCCACCTCGGTGAAGCAGTACGCAGTCTTCCTTGTCATTGCTCTTGGACTGCGATTGCATGACTTCTCAGTTGTTCAGAATAGATGTCAGCAGTGATGGTTCCACATCGGTGAAGCAATACGCAGTCTTCCTTGTCATTGCCCTTGGACTGCGATTGCATGACTTCTCAGTTGTTAATAATAGATGTCAGCAGTAATGGTTCCACCTCGGTGAAGCAATACGCAGTCTTCCTTGTCATTGCTCTTGGACTGCGATTGCATGACTTCTCAGTTGTTAAGAATAGATGTCAGCAGTGATGGTTCCACCTCGGTGAAGCAATACGCAGTCTTCCTTGTCATTGCTCTTGGTCTGCGATTGCATGACTTCTCAGTTGTTAAGAATAGATGTCAGCTGTGATGATTCCACCTCAGTGAAGCAATACGCAGTCTTCCTTGTCATTGCTCTTGGACTGCGATTGCATGACTTCTCAGTTATTAAGAATAGATGTCAGCAGTGATGGTTCCACCTCGGTGAAGCAATACCCAGTCTTCCTTGTCATTGCTCTTGGACTGCGATTGCATGACTTCTCAGTTGTTAAGAATAGATGTCAGCAGTGATGGTTCCACCTCGGTGAAGCAATACGCAGTCTTCCTTGTCATTGCTCTTGGACTGCGATTGCATGACTTCTCAGTTGTTAAGAATAGATATCAGCAGTGATGGTTCCACCTCGGTGAAGCAATACGCAGTCTTCCTTGTCATTGCTCTTGGACTGCGATTGCATGACTTCTCAGTTGTTAAGAATAGATGTCAGCAGTGATGGTTCCACCTCGGTGAAGCAATACGCAGTCTTCCTTGTCATTGCTCTTGGACTGCGATTGCATGACTTCTCAGTTGTTAAGAATAGATGTCAGCAGTGATGGTTCCACCTCGGTGAAGCAATACGCAGTCTTCCTTGTCATTGCTCTTGGACTGTGATTGCATGACTTCTCAGTTGTTAATAATAGATGTCAGCAGTGATGGTTCCACCTCGGTGAAGCAATACGCAGTCTTCCTTGTCATTGCTCTTGGACTGCGATTGCATGACTTCTCAGTTGTTAAGAATAGATGTCAGCAGTGATGGTTCCACCTCGGTGAAGCAATACGCAGTCTTCCTTGTCATTGCTCTTGGACTGCGATTGCATGACTTCTCAGTTGTTAAGAATAGATGTCAGCAGTGATGGTTCCACCTCGGTGAAGCAATACGCAGTCTGCCTTGTCATTGCTCTTGGACTGCGATTGCATGACTTCTCAGTTGTTAAGAATAGATGTCAGTAGTGATGGTTCCACCTCGGTGAAGCAATAAGCAGTCTTCCTTGTCATTGCTCTTGGACTGCGATTGCATGACTTCTCAGTTGTTAAGAATAGATGTCAGCAGTGATGGTTCCACCTCGGTGAAGCAATATGCAGTCTTCCTTGTCATTGCTCTTGGACTGCGATTGCATGACTTCTCAGTTGTTAATAATAGATGTCAGCAGTGATGGTTCCACCTCGATGAAGCAATACGCAGTCTTCCTTGTCATTGCTCTTGGACTGCGATTGCATGACTTCTCAGTTGATAAGAATAGATGTCAGCAGTGATGGTTCCACCTCGGTAATGCAATACGCAGTCTTCCTTGTCATTGCTCTTGGACTGCGATTGCATGACTTCTCAGTTGTTAAGAATAGATGTCAGCAGTGATGGTTCCACCTCGGTGAAGCAATACGCAGTCTTCCTTGTCATTGCTCTTGGACTGCGATTGCATGACTTCTCAGTTGTTAAGAATAGATGTCAGCAGTGATGGTTCCACCTCGGTGAAGCAATACGCAGTCTTCCTTGACATTGCTCTTGGACTGCGATTGCATGACTTCTCAGTTGTTAAGAATAGATGTCAGCAGTGATGGTTCCACCTCGCTGAAGCAATACGCAGTCTTCCTTGTCATTGCTCTTGGACTGTGATTGCATGACTTCTCAGTTGTTAAGAATAGATGTCAGCAGTGATGGTTCCACCTCGGTGAAGCAATACGCAGTCTTCCTTGTCATTGCTCTTGGACTGCGATTGCATGACTTCTCAGTTGTTAAGAATAGATGTCAGGAGTGATGGTTCCACCTCGGTGAAGCAATACGCAGTCTTCCTTGTCATTGCTCTTGGACTGCGATTGCATGACTTCTCAGTTGTTAAGAATAGATGTCAGCAGTGATGGTTCCACCTCGGTGAAGCAATACGCAGTCTTCCTTGTCATTGCTCTTGGACTGCGATTGCATGACTTCTCAGTTGTTAAGAATAGATGTCAGCAGTGATGGTTCCACCTCGGTGAAGCAATACGCAGTCTTCCTTGTCATTGCTCTTGGACTGTGATTGCATGACTTCTCAGTTGTTAAGAATAGATGTCAGCAGTGATGGTTCCACCTCGGTGAAGCAATACGCAGTCTTCCTTGTCATTGCTCTTGGACTGCGATTGCATGACTTCTTTGTTGTTAAGAATAGATGTCAGCAGTGATGGTTCCACCTCGGTGAAGCAATACGCAGTCTTCCTTGTCATTGCTCTTGGACTGCAAATGCATGACTTCTCAGTTGTTAAGAATAGATGTCAGCAGTAATGGTTCCACCTCGGTGAACAATAAGCAGTCTTCCTTGTCATTGCTCTTGGACTGTGATTGCATGACTTCTCAGTTGTTAAGAATAGATGTCAGCAGTGATGGTTCCACCTCGGTGAAGCAATACGCAGTCTTCCTTGTCATTGCCCTTGGACTGCGATTGCATGACTTCTTTGTTGTTAAAAATAGATGTCAGCAGTGATGGTTCCACCTCGGTGAAGCAATACGCAGTCTTCCTTGTCATTGCTCTTG
This sequence comes from Schistocerca cancellata, assembly GCF_023864275.1. Classification (NCBI taxonomy): domain Eukaryota; kingdom Metazoa; phylum Arthropoda; class Insecta; order Orthoptera; family Acrididae; genus Schistocerca; species Schistocerca cancellata. Next base: position 94,749,386 of record NC_064632.1, on the reverse strand, counting down.
GACTGCGAATGCATGACTTCTTTGTTGTTAAGAATAGATGTCAGCAGTGATGGTTCCACCTCGGTGAAGCAATACGCAGTCTTCCTTGTCATTGCTCTTGGACTGCGATTGCATGACTTCTCAGTTGTTAAGAATAGATGTCAGCAGTGATGGTTCCACCTCGGTGAAGCAATACGCAGTCTTCCTTGTCATTGCTCTTGGACTGTGATTGCATGACTTCTCAGTTGTTAAGAATAGATGTCAGCAGTGATGGTTCCACCTCGGTGAAGCAATACGCAGTCTTCCTTGTCATTGCTCTTGGACTGCGATTGCATGACTTCTCAGTTGTTAAGAATAGATGTCAGCAGTGATGGTTCCACCTCGGTGAAGCAATACGCAGTCTTCCTTGTCATTGCTCTTGGACTGCGATTGCATGACTTCTCAGTTGTTAAGAATAGATGTCAGCAGTGATGGTTCCACCTCGGTGAAGCAATACGCAGTCTTCCTTGTCATTGCTCTTGGACTGTGATTGCATGACTTCTCAGTTGTTAAGAATAGATGTCAGCAGTGATGGTTCCACCTCGGTGAAGCAATACGCAGTCTTCCTTGTCATTGCTCTTGGACTGCGAATGCATGACTTCTCAGTTGTTAAGAATAGATGTCAGCAGTGATGGTTCCACCTCGGTGAAGCAATACGCAGTCTTCCTTGTCATTGCTCTGGGACTGCGATTGCATGACTTCTCAGTTGTTAAGAATAGATGTCAGCAGTGATGGTTCCACCTCGGTGAAGCAATACGCAGTCTTCCTTGTCATTGCTCTTGGACTGCGATTGCATGACTTCTCAGTTGTTAAGAATAGATGTCAGCAGTGATGGTTCCACCTCGGTGAAGCAATACGCGGTCTTCCTTGTCATTGCTCTTGGACTGCGATTGCATGACTTCTCAGTTGTTAAGAATAGATGTCAGCAGTGATGGTTCCACCTCGGTGAAGCAATACGCAGTCTTCCTTGTCACTGCTCTTGGACTGCGATTGCATGACTTCTCAGTTGTTAAGAATAGATGTCAGCAGTGATGGTTCCACCCCCCGTGAAGCAATACGCAGTCTTCCTTGTCATTGCTCTTGGACTGCGATTGCATGCCTTCTCAGTTGTTAAGAATAGATGTCAGCAGTGATGGTTCCACCTCGGTGAAGCAGTACGCAGTCTTCCTTGTCATTGCTCTTGGACTGCGATTGCATGACTTCTCAGTTGTTCAGAATAGATGTCAGCAGTGATGGTTCCACATCGGTGAAGCAATACGCAGTCTTCCTTGTCATTGCCCTTGGACTGCGATTGCATGACTTCTCAGTTGTTAATAATAGATGTCAGCAGTAATGGTTCCACCTCGGTGAAGCAATACGCAGTCTTCCTTGTCATTGCCCTTGGACTGCGATTGCATGACTTCTCAGTTGTTAAGAATAGATGTCAGCAGTGATGGTTCCACCTCGGTGAAGCAATACGCAGTCTTCCTTGTCATTGCTCTTGGTCTGCGATTGCATGACTTCTCAGTTGTTAAGAATAGATGTCAGCTGTGATGATTCCACCTCAGTGAAGCAATACGCAGTCTTCCTTGTCATTGCTCTTGGACTGCGATTGCATGACTTCTCAGTTATTAAGAATAGATGTCAGCAGTGATGGTTCCACCTCGGTGAAGCAATACCCAGTCTTCCTTGTCATTGCTCTTGGACTGCGATTGCATGACTTCTCAGTTGTTAAGAATAGATGTCAGCAGTGATGGTTCCACCTCGGTGAAGCAATACGCAGTCTTCCTTGTCATTGCTCTTGGACTGCGATTGCATGACTTCTCAGTTGTTAAGAATAGATATCAGCAGTGATGGTTCCACCTCGGTGAAGCAATACGCAGTCTTCCTTGTCATTGCTCTTGGACTGCGATTGCATGACTTCTCAGTTGTTAAGAATAGATGTCAGCAGTGATGGTTCCACCTCGGTGAAGCAATACGCAGTCTTCCTTGTCATTGCTCTTGGACTGCGATTGCATGACTTCTCAGTTGTTAAGAATAGATGTCAGCAGTGATGGTTCCACCTCGGTGAAGCAATACGCAGTCTTCCTTGTCATTGCTCTTGGACTGTGATTGCATGACTTCTCAGTTGTTAATAATAGATGTCAGCAGTGATGGTTCCACCTCGGTGAAGCAATACGCAGTCTTCCTTGTCATTGCTCTTGGACTGCGATTGCATGACTTCTCAGTTGTTAAGAATAGATGTCAGCAGTGATGGTTCCACCTCGGTGAAGCAATACGCAGTCTTCCTTGTCATTGCTCTTGGACTGCGATTGCATGACTTCTCAGTTGTTAAGAATAGATGTCAGCAGTGATGGTTCCACCTCGGTGAAGCAATACGCAGTCTTCCTTGTCATTGCTCTTGGACTGCGATTGCATGACTTCTCAGTTGTTAAGAATAGATGTCAGTAGTGATGGTTCCACCTCGGTGAAGCAATAAGCAGTCTTCCTTGTCATTGCTCTTGGACTGCGATTGCATGACTTCTCAGTTGTTAAGAATAGATGTCAGCAGTGATGGTTCCACCTCGGTGAAGCAATATGCAGTCTTCCTTGTCATTGCTCTTGGACTGCGATTGCATGACTTCTCAGTTGTTAATAATAGATGTCAGCAGTGATGGTTCCACCTCGATGAAGCAATACGCAGTCTTCCTTGTCATTGCTCTTGGACTGCGATTGCATGACTTCTCAGTTGATAAGAATAGATGTCAGCAGTGATGGTTCCACCTCGGTAAAGCAATACGCAGTCTTCCTTGTCATTGCTCTTGGACTGCGATTGCATGACTTCTCAGTTGTTAAGAATAGATGTCAGTAGTGATGGTTCCACCTCGGTGAAGCAATACGCAGTCTTCCTTGTCATTGCTCTTGGACTGCGATTGCATGACTTCTCAGTTGTTAAGAATAGATGTCAGCAGTGATGGTTCCACCTCGGTGAAGCAATACGCAGTCTTCCTTGTCATTGCTCTTGGACGGCGATTGCATGACTTCTCAGTTGTTAAGAATAGATGTCAGCAGTGATGGTTCCACCTCGGTGAAGCAATACGCAGTCTTCCTTGTCATTGCTCTTGGACTGCGAATGCATGACTTCTCAGTTGTTAAGAATAAATGTCAGCAGTGATGGTTCCACCTCGGTGAAGCAATACGCAGTCTTCCTTGTCATTGCTCTTGGACTGCGATTGCATGACTTCTCAGTCGTTAAGAATAGATGTCAGCAGTGATGGTTTCACCTCGGTGAAGCAATACGCAGTCTTCTTTGTCATTGCTCTTGGACTGCGATTGCATGACTTCTCAGTTGTTAATAGTAGATGTCAGCAGTGATGGTTCCACCTCGGTGAAGCAATACGCAGTCTTCCTTGTCATTGCTCTTGGACTGGGATTGCATGACTTCTCAGTTGTTAAGAATAGATGTCAGCAGTGATGGTTCCACCTCGGTGAAGCAATACGGAGTCTTCCTTGTCATTGCTCTTGGACTGCGATTGCATGACTTCTCAGTTGTTAAGAATAGATGTCAGCAGTGATGGTTCCACCTCGGAGAAGCAATACGCAGTCTTCCTTGTCATTGCTCTTGGACTGTGATTGCATGACTTCTCAGTTGTTAAGAATAGATGTCAGCAGTGATGGTTCCACCTCGGTGAAGCAATACGCAGTCTTCCTTGTCATTGCTCTTGGACTGCGATTGCATGACTTCTCAGTTGTTAAGAATAGATGTCAGCAGTGATGGTTCCACCTCGGTGAAGCAATACGCAGTCTTCCTTGTCATTGCTCTTGGACTGCGATTGCATGACTTCTCAGTTGTTAAGAATAGATGTCAGCAGTGATGGTTCCACCTCGGTGAAGCAATACGCAGTCTTCCTTGTCATTGCTCTTCGACTGCGATTGCATGACTTCTCAGTTGTTAAGAATAGATGTCAGTAGTGATGGTTCCACCTCGGTGAAGCAATATGCAGTCTTCCTTGTCATTGCTCTTGGACTGCGATTGCATGACTTCTCAGTTGTTAAGAATAGATGTCAGCAGTGATGGTTCCACCTCGGTGAAGCAATACGCAGTCTTACTTGTCATTGCTCTTGGACTGCGATTGCATGACTTCTCAGTTGTTAATAATAGATGTCAGCAGTGATGGTTCCACCTCGGCGAAGCAATATGCAGTCTTCCGTGTCATTGCTCGTGGACTGCGATTGCATGACTTCACAGTTGTTAAGAATAGATGTCAGCAGTGATGGTTCCACCTCAGAGAAGCAATACGCAGTCTTCCTTGTCATTGCTCTTGGACTGCGATTGCATGACTTCTCAGTTGTTAAGAATAGATGTCAGCAGAGATGGTTCCACCTCGGTGAAGCAATACGCAGTCTTCCTTGTCATTGCTCTTGGACTGCGATTGCATGACTTCTCAGTTGTTAAGAATAGATGTCAGCAGTGATGGTTCCACCTCGGTGAAGCAATACGCAGTCTTCCTTGTCATTGCTCTTGGACTGCGAATGCATGACTTCTCAATTGTTAATAATAGATGTCAGCAGTGATGGTTCCACCTCGGTGAAGCAATACGCAGTCTTCCTTGTCATTGCTCTTGGACTGCGATTGCATGACTTCTCAGTCGTTAAGAATAGATGTCAGCAGTGATGGTTCCAACTCGGTGAAGCAATACGCAGTCTTCCTTGTCATTGCTCTTGGACTGCGATTGCATGACTTCTCAGTTGTTAATAATAGATGTCAGCAGTGATGGTTCCACCTCGGTGAAGCAATACGCAGTCTTCCTTGTCATTGCTCTTGGACTGCGATTGCATGACTTCTCAGTTGTTAAGAATAGATGTCAGCAGTGATGGTTCCACCTCGGTGAAGCAATATGCAGTGTTCCTTGTCATTGCTCTTGGACTGCGATTGCATGACTTCTCAGTTGTTAAGAATACATGTCAGCAGTGATGATTCCACCTCGGTGAAGCAATACGCAGTCTTCCTTGTCATTGCTCTTGGACTGCGATTGCATGACTTCTCAGTTGTTAAGAATTGATGTCAGCAGTGATGGTTCCACCTCGGTGAAGCAATACGCAGTCCTCCTTGTCATTGCTCTTGGACTGCGATTGCATGACTTCTCAGTTGTTAAGAATAGATGTCAGCAGTGATGGATCCACCTCGGTGAAGCAATACGCAGTCTTCCTTGTCACTGCTCTTGGACTGCGATTGCATGACTTCTCAGTTGTTAAGAATAGATGTCAGCAGTGATGGTTCCACCTCGGTGAAGCATTACGCAGTCTTCCTTGTCATTGCTCTTGGACTGCGATTGCATGACTTCTCAGTTGTTAAGAATAGATGTCAGCAGTGATGGTTCCACCTCGGTGAAGCAGTATGCGGTCTTCCTTGTCTTTGCTCTTGGACTGCGATTGCATGACTTCTCAGTTGTTAATAATAGATGTCAGCAGTAATGGTTCCACCTCAGTGAAGCAATACGTAGTCTTCCTTGTCATTGCTCTTGGACTGCGATTGCATGACTTCTCAGTTGTTAAGAATAGATGTCAGCAGTGATGGTTCCACCTCGGTGAAGCAATACGCAGTCTTCCTTGTCATTGCTCTTGGACTGCGATTGCATGACTTCTCAGTTGTTAAGAATAGATGTCAGCAGTGATGATTCCACCTCAGTGAAGCAATACGCAGTCTTCCTTGTCATTGCTTTTGGACTGCGATTGCATGACTTCTCAGTTGTTAAGAATAGATGTCAGCAGTGATGGTTCCACCTCGGTGAAGCAATACGCAGTCTTCCTTGTCATTGCTCTTGGACTGCGATTGCATGACTTCTCAGTTGTTAAGAATAGATGTCAGCAGTGATGGTTCCACCTCGGTGAAGCAATACGCAGTCTTCCTTGTCATTGCTCTTGGACTGCGATTGCATGACTTCTCAGTTGTTAATAATAGATGTCAGCAGTGATGGTTCCACCTCGGTGAAGCAATACGCAGTTTTCCTTGTCATTGCTCTTGGACTGTGATTGCATGACTTCTCAGTTGTTAAGAATAGATGTCAGCAGTGATGGTTCCACCTCGGTGAAGCAATACGCAGTCTTCCTTGTCATTGCTCTTGGACTGCGATTGCATGACTTCTCAGTTGTTAAGAATAGATGTCAGCAGTGATGGTTCCACCTCGGTGAAGCAATACGCAGTCTTCCTTGTCATTGCTCTTGGACTGCGATTGCATGACTTGTCAGTTGTTAAGAATAGATGTCAGCAGTGATGGTTCCACCTCGGTGAAGCAATACGCAGTCTTCCTTGTCATTGCTCTTGGACTGCAATTGCATGACTTCTCAGTTGTTAAGAATAGATGTCAGCAGTGATGGTTCCACCTCGGTGAAGCAATACACAGTCTTCCTTGTCATTGCTCTTGGACTGCGATTGCATGACTTCTCAGTTGTTAAGAATAGATGTCAGCAGTGATGGTTCCACCTCGGTGAAGCAATACGCAGTCTTCCTTGTCATTGCTCTTGGACTGCGATTGCATGACTTCTCAGTTGTTAATAATAGATGTCAGCAGTGATGGTTCCACCTCGGTGAAGCAATACGTAGTCTTCCTTGTCATTGCTCTTGGACTGCGAATGCATGACTTCTCAGTTGTTAAGAATAGATGTCAGCAGTGATGGTTCCACCTCGGTGAAGCAATACGCAGTCTTCCTTGTCATTGCTCTTGGACTGCGATTGCATGACTTCTCAGTCGTTAAGAATAGATGTCAGCAGTGATGGTTCCACCTCGGTGAAGCAATACGCAGTCTTCCTTGTCATTGCTCTTGGACTGCGTTTGCATTACTTCTCAGTTGTTAATAATAGATGTCAGCAGTGATGGTTCCACCTCGGTGAAGCAATACGCAGTCTTCCTTGTCACTGCTCTTGGACTGCGATTGCATGACTTCTCAGTTGTTAAGAACAGATGTCAGCAGTGATGGTTCCACCTCGGTGAAGCAATACGCAGTCTTCCTTGTCATTGCTCTTGGACTGCGATTGCATGACTTCTCAGTTGTTAAGAATAGATGTCAGCAGTGATGATTCCACCTCGGTGAAGCAATACGCAGTCTTCCTTGTCATTGCTCTTGGACTGCGATTGCATGACTTCTCAGTTGTTAAGAATAGATGTCAGCAGTGATGGTTCCACCTCGGTGAAGCAATACGCAGTCTTCCTTGTCATTGCTCTTGGACTGCGATTGCATGACTTCTCAGTTGTTAAGAATAGATGTCAGCAGTGATGGTTCCACCTCGGTGAAGCAATACGCAGTCTTCCTTGTCATTGCTCTTGGACTGCGATTGCATGACTTCTCAGTTGTTAAGAATAGATGTCAGCAGTGATGGTTCCACCTCAGTGAAGCAATACGCAGTCTTCATTGTCATTGCTCTTGGACTGCGATTGCATGACTTCTCAGTTGTTAAGCATAGATGTCAGCAGTGATGGTTCCACCTCGGTGAAGCAATACGCAGTCTTCCTTGTCATTGCTCTTTGACTGCGATTGCATGACTTCTCAATTGTTAAGAATAGATGTCAGCAGTGATGGTTCCACCTCGGTGAAGCAATACGCAGTCTTCCTTGTCATTGCTCTTGGACTGTGATTGCATGACTTCTCGGTTGTTAAGAATAGATGTCAGCAGTGATGGTTCCACCTCGGTGAAGCAATACGCAGTCTTCCTTGTCATTGCTCTTGGACTGCGATTGCATGACTTCTCAGTTGTTAAGAATAGATGTCAGCAGTGATGGTTCCACCTCGGTGAAGCAATACGCAGTCTTCCTTGTCATTGCTCTTGGACTGCGATTGCATGACTTCTCAGTTGTTAAGAATAGATGTCAGCAGTGATGGTTCCACCTCGGTGAAGCAATACGCAGTCTTCTTTGTCATTGCTCTTGGACTGCGATTGCATGTTTTCTCAGTTGTTACGAATAGATGTCAGTAGTGATGGTTCCACCTCGGTGAAGCAATATGCAGTCTTCCTTGTCATTGCTCTTGGACTGCGATTGCATGACTTCTCAGTTGTTAAGAATAGATGTCAGCAGTGATGGTTCCACCTCGGTGAAGCAATACGCAGTCTTCCTTGTCATTGCTCTTGGACTGCGATTGCATGACTTCTCAGTTGTTAATAATAGATGTCAGCAGTGATGGTTCCACCTCGGTGAAGCAATACGCAGTCTTCCTTGTCATTGCTCTTGGACTGCGATTGCATGACTTCTCAGTTGTTAAGAATAGATGTCAGCAGTGATGGTTCCACCTCGGTGAAGCAATACACAGTCTTCCTTGACATTGCTCTTGGACTGCGATTGCATGACTTCTCAGTTGTTAATAATAGATGTCAGCAGTGATGGTTCCACCTCGGTGAAGCAATGCGCAGTCTTCCTTGTCATTGCTCTTGGACTGCGATTGCATGACTTCTCAATTGTTAAGAATAGATGTCAGCAGTGATGGTTCCACCTCGGTGAAGCAATACGCAGTCTTCCTTGTCATTGCTCTTGGACTGTGATTGCATGACTTCTCAGTTGTTAAGAATAGATGTCAGCAGTGATGGTTCCACCTCGGTGAAGCAATACGCAGTCTTCCTTGTCATTGCTCTTGGACTGCGATTGCATGACTTCTCAGTTGTTAAGAATAGATGTCAGCAGTGGTGGTTCCACCTCGGTGAAGCAATACGCAGTCTTCCTTGTCATTGCTCTTGGACTGCGATTGCATGACTTCTCAGTTGTTAAGAATAGATGTCAGCAGTGATGGTTTTACCTCGGTGAAGCAATACGCAGTCTTCTTTGTCATTGCTCTTGGACTGCGATTGCATGACTTCTCAGTTGTTAAGAATAGATGTCAGTAGTGATGGTTCCACCTCGGTGAAGCAATATGCAGTCTTCCTTGTCATTGCTCTTGGACTGCGTTTGCATGACTTCTCAGTTGTTAAGAATAGATGTCAGCAGTGATGGTTCCACCTCGGTGAAGCAATACGCAGTCTTCCTTGTCATTGCTCTTGGACTGCGATTGCATGACTTCTCAGTTGTTAATAATAGATGTCAGCAGTGATGGTTCCACCTCGGTGAAGCAATACGCAGTCCTCCTTGTCATTGCTATTGGACTGCGATTGCATGACTTCTCAGTTGTTAAGAATAGATGTCAGCAGTGATGGTTCCACCTCGGTGAAGCAATACACAGTCTTCCTTGTCATTGCTCTTGGACTGCGATTGCATGACTTCTCAGTTGTTAATAATAGATGTCAGCAGTGATGGTTCCACCTCGGTGAAGCAATACGCAGTCTTCCTTGTCATTGCTCTTGGACTGCGAATGCATGACTTCTCAGTTGTTAAGAATAGATGTCAGCAGTGATGGTTCCACCTCGGTGAAGCAATACGCAGTCTTCCTTGTCATTGCTCTTGGACTGCGATTGCATGACTTCTCAGTCGTTAAGAATAGATGTCAGCAGTGATGGTTCCACCTCGGTGAAGCAATACGCAGTCTTCCTTGTCATTGCTCTTGGACTGCGATTGCATGACTTCTCAGTTGTTAATAATAGATGTCAGCAGTGATGGTTCCACCTCGGTGAAGCAATACGCAGTCTTCCTTGTCATTGCTCTTGGACTGCGATTTCATGACTTCTCAGTTGTTAAGAATAGATGTCAGCAGTGATGGTTCCACCTCGGTGAAGCAATATGCAGTGTTCCTTGTCATTGCTCTTGGACTGCGATTGCATGACTTCTCAGTTGTTAAGAATAGATGTCAGCAGTGATGGTTCCACCTCGGTGAAGCACTACGCAGTCTTCCTTGTCATTGCTCTTGGACTGCGATTGCATGACTTCTCAGTTGTTAAGAATAGATGTCAGCAGTGATGGTTCCACCTCGGTGAAGCAATACGCAGTCTTTCTTGTCATTGCTCTTGGACTGCGATTGCATGACTTCTCATTTGTTAAGAATAGATGTCAGCAGTGATGGTTCCTCCTCGGTGAAGCAATCCGCAGTACACCGCGCTGCTCCACCAGACGCATAACATTTACCTAAGTGGATGTGCTGAGGTATGGGGAGATGCTGCTCTCTTTGGGACCAATCATTCCTGTCTTTTCCTCACCTTATCATAAAGACACCATTTCTCGTTACCAGTAACGATACAAAATAAGTATGGTCGGTGTTGTTCACGAGCCAACGGATGACGAGCAAACAGAGACACACGTTTGTCGAAAGGTTCAAATGGCCCTGAGCACTTTGGGACTTAACATCTGAGGTCATCAGTTCCCTAGACTAAGAACTACTTAGACCTAACTAACCTAAGGACATCACACACATCCATGCCCGAGGCAGGATTCGAGCCGGCGACTGTACCGGTCGCGCGTTTCCAGACTGAAGCGCCTAGAACCGCTCGGCCACCGCGGGCGACACGCATGTTCATCTGTTCATTTTTGTCATTTTGGCTTCGAACATGCGGTACACATACACTCGATTATTTCACCCACCAACTACATAGAAATGTCGCACTATGGTCGAATGATCATTTGCTAGTTATCGAGTGTACTGACGGGAACATTGAGGGTTAATGCGTTTAAACGATCTCCATCACAACCTGAAGGTCTTCTTGAAGTGGAGAGTCGCTAATGTCAAAACGACCCTCCTTCAAATGAGAGAACCATTCACTTGCGGTGGTGTGTCCAGTATTATTATCTCCACATACGGCGTAATGGTTTCTGGCTGACTCCGCTGCCGTCACCCCTGTATTGAACTCAAGCACAAGGAGAAGTCGGCAATGTTTCGATGTCTCCACTTCACACTCCATTTTCTAGCGTCGACATCACAACCCCCAAATGGCAATACGTGAAGTCAAATAGCAACACTGAACCACAGATAAAAAATGACAATCGGTAAATAAACCTATAGAAACAGGAAAATCATGTGAATCGAAAACGCTGTGAATTTATGCACCAACTAAATGCACTATGTGATCAAAAGTATCCGGACACGTGGCTGAAAATGACTTACAAGTTCGTGGCGCCCTCCATCGGTAATGCTGGAATTCAAAATGCTGTTGTCCCAACCTTAGCCTTGATGACAGCTTCCACTCTCGCGGGCATACGTTCAATAAGGTGCTGGAAGGTTTCTTGGGGAATGGCAGCCCATTCTTCACGGAGTGCTGCACTGAGGACAGGTATCGATGTCGGTCGGTGAAGCCTGGCACAAAGTCGGCGTTCCAGAACACCCCAAAGGTCTTCTATAGGATTCAGGTCAGGACTCTGTGCAGGCCAGTCCATTACGGGGATGTTACTGTCGTGTAACCACTCCGTCACATGGCGTGCATTATGAACAGGCGTTCGATTGTGTTGGAAGATGCAACCGCCAACCCCGAATTCAATTTCAACAGTGGGAACCAAGGAGGTGCTTAAAATGTCAATGTAGGCCTGTGCTGTGATAGCGCCACGCAAAGCAACATTCGGTGCAAGCTCCCTTCATCAAAAACACGACCACACCATAACACCACAGCCTTAGAATTTTGCTGTTGGTACTACACACGCTGGCAGACGACGTTCTCCGGGCTTTCGCAGTACCCACTTTCGCAGTTCCACTTTCAAATCGTCCAATGTAACGCTCCTTACACCAAGCGAGGCGTCGTTTGGCATTTACCGGCGTGATGTGTGGCTTATGAGCAGCCGCTCGACCATGAAATCCAAGCTTTCTCACCTCCCGCCTAACTGTCATTGTACCCCCATACACGGTCCAAATGATGGAGTTGGGAATTCGTATGTGATGATCTGGATAGATGTCTGCCTGCTACACATTACGACCCTCTTCAACTGTCGGCTGTCTCTGTCAGTCAACAGACGAAGTCAGGCTTTACGCGTTTGTGGTGTACGTGTCCCTTCATGCTTTCACTTCACTATCACACAGGAAATAGTGGACCTAGGGATGTTTAGGAGTGTGGAAATCTCGCGTACAGGCGTATGACACAAGTGACACCCTATCACCGGACCACTTCGAAGTTCGTGAGTTTCGCGTATCGCCTCATTCTGCTCACTCACGGTTTCTGATGACTAATGAGGTCGCTGATACGGAGTACCTGTACCTGGCAGTGGGTGGCAGCACAATGTACCAAATATGAAAAACGTATGTTTTTGGGGGTGTCCTGATACTTTTGATCACATACTGTAATATGGAGGAAACAGCTTGTGCTGACGCGCTTAAACGTTCTTCTCGCGTTCCAAATACGATTGATACTAAAAGAAACTCTAACGTGAATGGTATTGGCAAACAGCATAGAAAGATGTATTGACAGCTAGTGTAGACACTTGAGGTTGACTAAGCATGTAAAAACGTCGATACACATGATTTAGCGTCTTATCTACCTAAGTCAAGATAATATAATTTTTCATTTGTGTTTTGCACATTAGAGTTAAGAAATGAACTGAAGGACAAGTTCTGAACTGGAACAATAATGTAAATGTACATAATCTTTCAAAGTAGAAATACCACAACCAACCGGTTGCAAATAATTTTAATACGTTGACCTAGGTTTCGACACTAGTAGAAGCCGCCCTCGGGGAAGATTAGTTTGGATTCCGCAGAAATGTGGAACACGTGAGGCAATACTGACCCTACGACTTATCTAAGAAGCTAGATTAAGGAAAGGCAAACCTACGTTTCTAGCATTTGTTGACTTAGAGAAAGCTTTTGAAAATGTTGACTGGAATACTCTCTTTCAAATTCTGAAGGTGGCAGGGGTAAAATACAGGGAGCAAAAGGCTATTTACAATTTGTATAGAAACCAAATGGCAGTTCTAAGAGTAGAGGGGCATGAAAGGGAACCAGTGGTTGGGAAGGCCATGAGACAGGGTTGTAGCCTATCCCCGATGTTATTCAGTCTGTATATTGAGCAAGCAGTGAAGGAAACAAAAGAAAAATTCGGGGTATGTATTAAAATCCATGGAGAAGAAATAGAAACTTTGAGGTTCGCCGATGACATTGTAATTCTGTCAGAGACAGCAAACGACTTGAAAGAGCAGTTGAACGGAATGGATAGTGTCTTGAAAGGAAGGTAGAAGATGAACATCAACAAAAGCAAAACGAGAGTAATGGAATGTAGTCGAATTAAGTCAGGTGATGCTCATTAGGGAATGAGACACTTTAAGTAGTAAAGGAGCTTTGCTATTTGGGGAGCAAAATAACTGATGATGGTCGAAGTAGAGAGGATATAAAATGTAGACTGGTAATGGGAAGGAAATCGTTTCGGAAGAAGAAAAATTTGTTAATATCGAGTTTTGATTTAAGTGTCAGGAAGTCGTTTCTGAAAGTATTTGTATGGATTGTAGCCATGTATGGAAGTGAAACATGGACGATAAATAGTTTAGACAAGAAGAGAATAGAAGCTTTTGAAATGTGGTGCTACAGAAGAAGAATTCTGAAGATTAGATGGGTAGATCACATAACTAATGAGGAGGTGTTGAATAGGATTGGGGAGAAGAGAAGTTAGTGGCACAAATTCACTAGAAGAAGGGATCGGTTGGTAGGACATGTTCTGAGGCATCAAGGCATCACCAATTTAGTATTGGAGGGCAGCCTGGAGGGTAAAAATCGTAGAGGGAGACCAAGAGATGAATACACCAAGCAGATTCAGGAGGATGTAGGTTGCAGTAGGTACTGGGAGATGAAGAAGCTTGCACAGGATAGAGTAGCGTGGCGAGCTGCATCAAACCAGTCTCAGGACTGAAGACCACAACAACAACGACAACAAGGATGTTTTAACAATTGTAAAGTTACATTGCGAGCAGGCAACAGTCAAAACTAGCAGCAGAGATCCTCAAGGCAAAAATTAAAAATTAAAAATATTCCAGTGGTTGGTGGGTATACTTTATTTTTGACCTTAGCCTGTGAGCTCGTAATTTTGACTATTGACTGCTCGCAATGTAACTTTCCGGTTGTCAAAGTTTCATTCTTATGAAAATATCCTTAGGGTCAATATATAAATAACATTAAAAATTATTTGCAACCTGGTGGCTGTAGTATTTCTCCGTTGAAATTTTTATAGGGTTGCTGAGAGAGAGAGAGAGGCAGCCATGTTCAAAACTGCAAATAACGTCTGCACAATGGTGTGAAAGCTCAGTTAATTGTTGATAGGCATTTTTGTTGAAGTAGTAACAACGTAAGGAGTCGTGGAAGGGTGTACGATTGTAACTGGCAATCAAGAGAGAATAATTGTGGCACAATCGAACGATGAGTAACCATGGCGATGTAGAGAAGTCCTGTCATCGAACAAAGTGACTAAGGGATTTATGCAGAAAAAAACCTCGTGCTGTAAATATTGTCTACTGTCGTGCCGCTCGGAGAATTTCCAAACTTTGTCTTAATGTGTCGGCCGTCAGTGGTATCTCAAATAACTAAGAGTACAGAGTTTTTATTCAAGTAATTTCAGTGCGATAGTTGGCTTCAGAATGTAGGAGACTGAACAATTAAAATAAACAATAATCTCTAATGCTAGTCAGCAATAACCAGTTGTTTAAAGGTTATCAGCAGTGTTGATATATTTGCCACTACACGACAAACCATTGCAGTGGTGGAATTTCCTTTAATATTTGCGGATACTGAGTAAATTTGCTTCCTTTTGCCAAAATCTGATTGCGAATGTCAAAGTTTTCCGTTTCAGTGGTAAATTACATTCACCACTTGAGAGCGATCTAACAGCAGGAAAGCAACTCAAAAGATGATGCGTTATCATTCTTGATTTTCTTTCCTAGCGACGTATAACGACTTATACGTACAGTCCATGAGTAATGCAAAAAAAAAGTAACGAAAAATCATGGTCCTATTCTCTAGAAAGTGAAACAGTGGAAATTACACTAAATTTTAAAGCCTCGTCATACCTCTGCACCAGTTTTACTTTCTACATTGTTTTGAGAAAACTGAGGTCGTTTTAATCTGATCACAATTATTACACGCTGCTGTTAGTCATAAGGAAACGTGTTTATTCTGTATGTACTGTTCTACATTGATGAATTTCACTGTATTTGCTGCGCATGGAGAAATGATTTAAATTTCCATTGTTAAAGTGGTGAAGGTATTCTTTAACGTACGATAATCAGTAAGTCAACAGTTTGACCTTCGACGATAGACATCAATACTTTTTGCAGATAGGTGTACTGTATCTGGTCCCAGATTGGAGAAAATTTATCAACCCACTTAAGATCAAAGTTTTAATGAATCCCACAGGAGAACAGACTATATAAAAGCCACAGTGCCCTACCATGCACTTAATAGTGGTTTGCAGAGCATTTGTTTAGATGTAGATGTAGAAAGAGGATGTAACTGGGATAGGTAGATTGTAGCAGAAGAAAATCATCTCGTATACTCTTTAAACATCATGAAGACAAAGTTTTACTCGCCAAATATGTGATAAAGACAATGCTAAGCCATAATAATTGAAGCTAGGATCACTTACAGACTTAATGGGAAGGGGAGGTTGGCAAAGCTTATAGGTGACAGCATAGGTGGGGGTGGTTGGATCACTCATGGGAAAATTCCTGCAGTAGTGGGTGTCAGAGTAGCACCTTTTTTAGACAGAAGTCAGCTGATAGGTATTCCCGCATAAGGGAAGTCTCTCTAATAAAGGAACCACTTTTGGCAAAGCTTAGGTATCCGAGTAATGAGAGAATTAGTATATTTCATCAAAATACACAAGGTATTAGAGATAAAGTTAGTGAACTGTTTATAGATGTTGACTCTGAAATTATTGGTATATCTGAACACTTCTTAAATAAGGAGATAATTCAGAGGTTTCCTTTACCAGGATACAGTTTGGCTGGGAGCTTTTCTAAGAGCTCTTTGCGGTGTGAAGGAGTAGCCATGTATGTGAAAAACGGCATCCCATTTGAGGGAATTGATGTTTCAAAGTACTGCACTGAAAAGGTGTTTGAATGTTGTGCAGGTGTGGTTAAATTTAATGGAGCTAAACGTCTAACTGTTGTTATTTATAGATCCCCAGATTCCGATTTCACAACATGTTTGATAAAGCTAGAGGTGGTTCTTGGTTCACTTTATAGGAAATACAAAAAGTTAGTTATATGTGGTGACTTCAACATTAATTGCATAAGTGATTGTGCAAGGAAAAGGATGCTGGTAGACCACCTTAATTCATATAATCTAATGCAAACCGTATTCTTTCCAACGAGAGTGCAAGGGAACAGTAGAACAAACATAGACAACATTTTTGTTCATTCCTCATTACTAGGAGGACATTCTGTTAGCAAAAAGATGAATGGACTTCCAGATCATGATGCACAAATTTTAACTCAAAAAGATTTTTGTGCTGCAACACATGTTAAATATAGTTATCAACTGTTTAGGAAAGCTGATCCAGTTGCTGTAGAGATCTTTGTAAACCTTATCAAGGAACAAGAGTGGCAAGATGTTTATAGCGCTGATACAGTAGATGATAAATATAATGCTTTTCTCAAGACTTTTCTCGTGCTCTTTGAAAGTTGCTTTCCGTTAGAACGTTCAAAACAAGGTACTAGCACAAACAGGCAGCCCGGGTGGCTGATTAGAGGGATAAGAATATCCTGTAGAACAAAGTGGCAATTATATCAAAACGTTAGAAACAGGCAAAATGTAAATGCAGCAGCCCATCACAAACAGTGCTGTAAGGTGCTTAAAAATGTTATTAGGAAGACAAAAAGTATGTGGTATGCAGATAGAATAGCTTAGTCTCAGGATAAAATTAAAACCATATTGTCAGTCGTAAAGGAAGTGGCTGGTCTGCAGAGACAGGTCGAAGATACAGAATCAGTGCATAGTGGGAATGTCCGTGTTACTGACAAGTCGCATATATGTACAGTATTTAATAATCACTTTCTGAATATAGAAGGTGAACTAAATAGAAACCTAGTCCCAACAGGGAATCATATAGCGCTCTTACAAAAAAGTGTTCCGAGAGTGTTACCTGAAATGCTGCTCCATGATACTGACAATAGGGAGATTGAGTTAATAATCAAATCACTAAAGACCAAGAACTCTCATGGATATGACGGGGTATCTAGCAGAATACTGAAGAATTGTTCTATGTATGTTAGCCCAGTACTTGGCCATATCGGTAATTTTTCCTTTAGGGGTGGTCGGTTTCCTGACCGATTAAAGTACTCGGTAGTGAAGCCCCTTTATAAAAATATATTATATAAATAAGACAGGGATAATGTTGACAATTTTAGACCTATTTCTATGCCATCGTTGTTTGCTAAAGTTATCGAGAAGGTTGTATATACAAGGTTACTGGAGCATTTAAATTCACATAATTTGCTGTCAAATGTACAGTTTGGTTTACGAAATGGTTTAACAACTGAAAATGCTGTATTCTCTTTTCTCTGTGAGGTTTTGGACTGATTAAATAAAAGTTTGCGAACGCTAGGTGTTTTCTTTGAGTTAACGAAGGCTGTTGACTGTGTAGACCACAAAATATTACTGCAGAAGTTGGACCATTATGGAGTAAGGGGAGTAGCTTACAATTGGTTCACCTCTTACTTTAAGAACAGAAAGCAGAGGGTAATTCTCCGCAATATTGAGAGTGGTAGCGATGCTCAGTCCCAATGGGGCACTGTTAAGTGGGGCGTTCCCCAAGGGTCGGTGCTGGGGCCACTGCTGATTCTTATTTGTATAAATGATATGCCTTCTAGTATTGCTTCTATTCTAGTAGTGCTTCAAAAATATTTCTGTTTGCTGATGACACCAGCTTGGTAGTGAAGGATCTTGTACGTAATATTGAAACAGTATCAAATAATGTAGTTCATGACATTGGTTCGTGGCTTGTGGAAAATAATTTGATGCTCAATCACAGTAAGACTCAATTTTTACAGTTTCTAACTCACAATTTAACAAGAACCGATATTTTGATCAGACAGAATGGGCATATTATAAGCGAGACGGAACAGTTCAAGTTCCTAGGCGTTTGGATAGATAGTAAGCTGTTGTGGAAAGCCCATGTCCAGGATCTTCTTCAGAAACTAGATGCTGCTTTATTTACCATTAGAACAGTATCTGAAATAAGTGACAGTTCAACACGAAAAGTAGTCTACTTGGCATATTTTCATTAGCTTATGCCGTATGATATTATTTTTGGAGTAATTCTTCTGATTCAAAAAGGGTATTTTTGGCTCAAAAACGGGCTATTCGAGCTATATGTGGTGTAAGTTCGAGAACCTCTTGTCGACCCCTACTCAATAGTCTGGGAATTTTGACATTGCCCTCACAGTACGTATTTCCTTTAATGTCGTTTGTTGTTAGCAATATTAGCCTTATCCCAAGAGTTAGCAGCTTTCACTCAGTTAATACTAGGCAGAAATCAAATCTGCATGTGGAATGCACTTCCTTGACTCTTATGCAGAAAGGAGTGCAGTATTCTGCTGCATCCATTTTCAATAAGCTACCACAAGAACTCTAAAATCGTAGCAGTAGCCCAAACACTTTTAAGTCTAAACTGAAGATTTTCCTCATGGCTCACTCCTTCTATACTGTCGAGGAGCTCCTGGAAGAGCTGAAAAATTAAGCAAATTCCGGTGTTACATTGTTGATTTTCTTTATTTAAACTTACGACTTGTCGCCTGAATATGTTTTTTTATATTTCATTTTATCTCTTTTTCTATCGTGTTATAATTTCATGTATTGACCCGTTCCATGACCATGGAGACTTCTCCTTAATTTGGTCCCACGGAACAATAAATAAATAAATAAATACATAAATATTTGATACAATGAGGAAACCAACAAAACAATCTGGTATCCACAAAAAGAAAAAAAGTGGCAAAGCCGAGGAGGTGGAGCTACATTCAAGTAGTCACCAATCGTGATGGGAAAACTGTCTGTCGAATGGGCACTTAGTCAATCTATTCGATCAACTACCAGACTAGAGACTTGCTGGAATCAATTGCAGACGCCGTCAACGCCGTTCATATGCCGGGAGTCTATGAGGCCAGCTGCAAGTGCGGAGTCTTACATAATACACTCCTGGAAATTGAAATAAGAACACCGTGAATTCATTGTCCCAGGAAGGGGAAACTTTATTGACACATTCCTGGGGTCAGATACATCACATGATCACACTGACAGAACCACAGGCACATAGACACAGGCAACAGAGCATGCACAATTTCGGCACTAGTACAGTGTATATCCACCTTTCGCAGCAATGCAGGCTGCTATTCTCCCATGGACACGATCGTAGAGATGCTGGATGTAGTCCTGTGGAACGGCTTGCCATGCCATTTCCCCCTGGCGCCTCAGTTGGACCAGCGTTCGTGCTGGACGTGCAGACCGCGTGAGACGACGCTTCATCCAGTCCCAAACATGCTCAATGGGG
Organism: Schistocerca cancellata; assembly: GCF_023864275.1. NCBI lineage: Eukaryota > Metazoa > Arthropoda > Insecta > Orthoptera > Acrididae > Schistocerca > Schistocerca cancellata. Next base: position 94,730,047 of record NC_064632.1, on the reverse strand, counting down.
GACAGATCCGGAGATCTTGCTGGCCAGGGTAGTTGACTTACACCTTCTAGAGCACGTTGGGTGGCACGGGATACATGCGGACGTGCATTGTCGTGTTGGAACAGCAAGTTCCCTTGCCGGTCTAGGAATGGTAGAACGATGGGTTCGATGACGGTTTGGATGTACCGTGCACTATTCAGTGTCCCCTCGACGATCACCAGTGGTGTACGGCCAGTGTAGGAGATCGCTCCCCACACCATGATGCCGGGTGTTGGCCTTGTGTGCCTCGGTCGTATGCAGTCCTGATTGTGGCGCTCACCTGCACGGCGCCAAACACGCATACGACCATCATTGGCACCAAGGCAGAAGCGACTCTCATCGCTGAAGACGACATGTCTCCATTCGTCCCTCCATTCACGCCTGTCGCGACACCACTGGAGGCGGGCTGCACGATGTTGGGGCGTGAGCGGAAGACGGCCTAAAGGTGTGCGGGACCGTAGCCCAGCCTCATGGAGACGGTTGCGAATGGTCCTCGCCGATACCCCAGGAGCAACAGTGTCCCTAATTTGCTGGGAAGTGGCGGTGCGGTCCCCTACGGCACTGCGTAGGATCCTACGGTCTTGGCGTGCATCCGTGCGTCGCTGCGGTCCTGTCCCAGGTCGACGGGCACGTGCACCTTCCGCCGACCACTGGCGACAACATCGATGTACTGTGGAGACCTCACGCCCCACGTGTTGAGCAATTCGGCGGTACGTCCACCCGGCCTCCCGCATGCCCACTATACGCCCTCGCTCAAAGTCCGTCAACTGCACATACGGTTCACGTCCACGCTGTCGCGGCATGCTACCAGTGTTAAAGACTGCGATGGAGCTCCGTATGCCACGGCAAACTGGCTGACACTGACGGCGGCGGCGCACAAATGCTGCGCAGCTAGCGCCATTCGACGGCCAACACCGCGGTTCCTGGTGTGTCCGTTGTGCCGTGCGTGTGATCATTGCTTGTACAGCCCTCTCGCAGTGTCCGGAGCAAGTATGGTGGGTCTGACACACCGGTGTCAATGTGTTCTTTTTTCCATTTCCAGGAGTGTAGAAACGAGACTGTCAGTCGGAACGTGTTTTAAACAGCGCAATCATGAGACATCGATTGGATAACAAGAGCCGTTGGTGAGATACTACCAAAATGAATAGAGAAAACATAGTATACGGTTGGAAGGAGTTGGAAGGAGCTACTTGCTTTCAATAGAAGATGCAATCAGTAAAGTGAAGGGGTGCAGCAACAACAACCAAGATGTTGGTTACAGACATTCATTCGTGGTTGTTGGCAGCAGCAACCGGCATACTGACGGACTCTGCTCCTGAGTCTCCCTTACCACGCGCAGCCACATAATACTTCCAGGGAAGTGAAGGAAACAGAGGGTAAGGCAAAGAATGTGAAATTTGTAACTATTGCATTACATAACGACATGCGCGTGGTCAACCTGGGGGATCTGCACGCATCTGCGGTGTGCAAGAGAGCAGCGCGAATAAACTTTGCATAACTCTGGGGAAGTTGACGAAGATGACCGATGCTGCTTCGCCTAATGAGACGCCTGGGTGAGCGCTGTCCACTGCCATACTCACGTCACACGCTCGCACTCACTTACGCAAAGGCTGCGAATTGGCGGTGTGCATATACGGTATACCCCTCCCATACTATTAGACGTTGCGCTCCCTTCCTCTTTTCGGTCAGTGCATCTAAAGAGTCCCATTTCTTCATTTGCTCGATTTACCCATGAGAAGCTACCGTCCAGCAGCTATGAAGTTTTTCTGTTGTTGTTTATAAACCAAGCTGACGCAATGAGTTGCCTCGTTCTTCAACGAAAGCTTTTCATTCAATATGTACAAAATACGTCTCATTATCATTGTAGACTGCAAACGAGAATTATTTCATCAGCTATTTATTTATATAAATTTAGTTCGAGAGCTAACTCAACGATATTCACTAACAGTTATCTCTCTAATTTTCGTTACACTTAATCATGCCTAGTCACTGCGGTAATATTTGGTGAATCTCAGGTAAACAGCATGAACTTTCTCCATAGAGCAATGCAAAACTGACAGCTAGGAAGATATTGTAATACACTCCAACGTTAGCCGTGCTCTTTAACGGCGATACGTTGCGATGAAGCTGTATGTACCTTCCGTTGCAAAAGGTCCGAGACTGATTTTATTTCTAACATATAAGTGACGTCAGAGCAGTAACTACGGTGGGAGCTTCAGCTGACCAATGTAAATATCAGATACGCATTCGACGAGCAGACAGTATTGTAGTGGATGAGTGGTCGTACCGTGTCATTGTTGTTGCGTCACAAATCACAATGGAGCAACATCCCTAAATGAGCTGTTCCAAACATTCGCCAGAATGCTTTGAATAAGAGAAAAGACAGTGCAAAATTTGGCCCGCGCACCCTGGTTCCCCAATAATAACAACGATGCATTTACGCCTGCAGACGTTTGATTGAAATGCAAAATGGAGATAATTACTTTCTGGAGAAGATCCTGATACATCAGTGTGGACCAATAAATTTCAGTCTTAAATTACGGTCAATAAAGATCATCAGCTCTTGTCCTCTACACTTCTAACATCCAATGATATGATGAGTTCTACTAATATTTCATTTAGGGAATCTACCACGAAACGACAAAGTGGAGGAATTCATATGAAACATTAACACTTTCACGACAAAACCTACATTGATTACACTCTGACGCGCGTGTTGAATACCAGCCTAGGAGGGACTCTTAAGACAGTTTCACTTGGATGTATGGCGTTCTGTGCGTTGTACACATGTGAGGAGAGACTATGTAGGACTCCTGAAACAATAAAACCATCAACTTGCCTTTTTCCTTTTATCATTAATCGAGTCTCGAAACAATGGATTTCCGTTAGCCACTTGGCTTGACCCTCGCCTGTTACACTGTGCTCAGCGACTGTTAGCCCACGTGATGGTGTGTGAGGAAACTGGTGACCCTGTGCTTCTACACTAAGTGCACAGTGAATGTTGGAAACCGACCCCTGCTCACACAGGTGCGTAAGTTCACCATTCGTATGCAATGCTCTACTAGCCGCCCATGATCACCGCAGGAACAGCACCACGTCACAACAGTCAGCTCTCTCCTCGATTCCTCAACGAGGGGCAGTTAATTTCAGTCTTGAATTACAGTTAATAAGGAACATCAGCTCTCGTCTTCTACAAGAAAGGTGGTAAGAGAGATGTCAGTAACTAAAGACCTGTTTCACTGCTGACACCATTTTCCAAACTTTTTGGGAAGATGATGCACTCTGGAATAGTATCTCACCTTAGCAACAATAATATCCTCAGCATATCACAGTTCGGGTTTGGAAATGGTTGGAGATTGCCGTTTGCATGTTCACCAGATTTAACAAGCATTAAATAATAAAATAGTGGCCGGTTTGTATTTTCTGCGACCTGTCTAAGGCATTTGACTGTGTGAAGCTTGTGGAGGGACAAACCTGTAAGTTGACATATCTGGCATATTTTCATTCAGTAACGTCATATGGAACAATGTTCTGTGGTACTTCATCCTTAAGAAAGAACGTCTTCATTGTGCCAAAACTTGCTGTAAGAACACTACATGGTACTTATCCACAACCAAACAAAATGGCATTGAGCAGTATGGGACTCAACTTCTGAGCTCATCAGTCCCCTAGAACTCAGAGCTACTTAAACCTAACTAACCTAAGGACATCACACACATCCATGCCCGAGGCAGGATTCGAACCTGCGACCGTAGCAGTCGCGCGGTTCCAGACTGTAGCGCCTAGAACCGCTCGGCCACCGCTGCCGGCTATCCACAACCTTCTTGAAGACTTCTGTTTAGGGATTTGGGTATCCTGACTATTGCTTGACATTATATTTATTACTTGCTGAAGTTGTAAATAACTCACTAGTGTTCAAAAGGAAAAACAATGTACACAATTACGATACTAGAAGCGAAAGTGACATTCATTACTCCACATTAAGATTGTCTTTGGCACAGAAAGGGCCGCACAATGCTGCAACCAAAATGTCTGATCACTTTGTAAGGTGGCAGGGTATTTTAGCGGCTCCTCGACACGCCGATCTGATTGATATGGTATATGCCATACTTTTTATGTAATTAGATTAATTTGCATAGTCACGAGTGCAACGAGCAATGGGTACATGCGTCGCTTTCGTGCACATGGTATTAATAGTTTTCTCCTAGTTTGCATGTAGATAAACGCATACATTGTTGTAACAATATGGAGCTTGTAAGCGTACTGTCATATCGCTGGATTGGTTGCGGAGTTGTTTTGTGGGTAGCCGCGTCTGCAGAGTCGAGCACGGGACAAGGAACTATTGTGTTGTGGATAGCTCTGCATGTGAGAGGCATTGTTAGTATGGAAGTTGAAGTGTTGCTACAAGTGCTACTACATTAAAGTGATGACATACCAAAATGAATCAGCGGAAGTGCGTCAAGATGTAATTAAAAATGAGCTGTGCCGCCGATAACGTACTTGTGTATCTTCTCGTTGCGTGTCGTACCGAACATTATCAATCATCCGCGCCGTGTTCGGTCTCCCAGAATGAATGAATGTGAATCAGCAAAAATTAGTTACCTTAAAGAGTGCAGTCAAGTGCCAGTGTTTTGTAGCGAGGGTGAGAACGTGTGTTCGATCTTCGCGTTCCCGCATTATCAACAATCAGCCGCGCCGCGACGGTTACGCGCACGCTCGTACAAGTGAGAACTGAGAACTGAAAAATTAACTTTACGAACAGTGTTATAACATTACTAGTGACAAGGAGGACTGGTACCAAAAGAAATCTGTGTATGCGCTGTGAGCGTAAGAACTTTCGTTCTATTATTCGGCTTTCGCATCATCAACAATCATCCGCGGTTATGCGTACGCTCGTCCATGTGATTTTGTGGACAGACAATCACCTAGGAGTTGACATCGAAACTTATGACTTATAGAGTGTAAACAGTGCAACCTGTGATTTCTTATCGTCTCAGAATATAGATGTTCATACCAGACGTAGGACAGTGTTGTGCTTGACGCTGAGTGACTCCCCTAAACCCGCTTGCTTATTTAGATAGATAATTTCAGGCAGGCCAACAGCAGTGTGGAGCAGAACAGTACGACCGCCGCGGGATTATCAGGTACGTGGTGTGGACAGGGCGCACGGTCGAAACGACAACCAGTTTAAGGGTCCCACACCCATTTGTACGAGGTTCATTCAAGTTGTAAGGCCTCCGAATTTTTTTCTCCGGACTGAAAGAGATAGAAACATGCGCATTGTTTTAAAGTGAGGCCGCGTTCATTGTCAATACGTCCCAGAGATGGCAGCACCATACGGCAGATGGAATTTTACCGCCAGCGGCGAGAATGAGAACTGTTTAAAATACTTAAAATGGCGACGTTTTCCTTACTTGAACAGCGTGCAATCATTCGTTTTCAGAATTTGCGTGGTGTGAATCCAATTGAAATTCATCGACAGTTGAAGGAGACATGTGGTGATAGAGTTATGGATGTGTCAAAAGTGCGTTCGTGGGTGCGACAGTTTAATGAAGGAAGAACATCATGTGACAACAAACCGAAACAACCTCGGGCTCACACAAGCCGGTCTGACGACATGATCAAGAAAGTGGAGAGAATTGTTTTGGGAGATCGCCGAATGACTGTTGAACAGATCGCCTCCAGAGTTGGCATTTCTGTGGGTTCTGTGCACACAATCCTGCATGACGACCTCAAAATGCGAAAAGTGTTATCCAGGTGGGTGCCACGAATGCTGACGGACGACCACACAGCTGCCCGTGTGGCATGTTGCCAAGCAATGTTGACGCACAATGACAGCACGAATGGGACTTTCTTTTCCTCGGTTGTGACAATGGATGAGACGTGGATACCATTTTTCAATCCAGAAACAAAGCGCCAGTCAGCTGAATTTGAAGCACACTGATTCACCGCCACCAAAAAAATTTCGGGTAACCGCCAGTGTTGAAAAAATGATGGTGTCCATGTTCTGGGACAGCGAGGGCGCAATCCTTACTCATTGCGTTCCAAAGGGCACTACGGTAACAGGTGCACCCTACGAAAATGTTTTGAAGAACAAATTCCTTCCCGCACTGCAACAAAAACGTCCGGGAAAGGCTGTGCAAGTGCTGCTTCACCAAGACAACGCACCCGCTCATCGAGCTAACGTTACGCAACAGTTTCTTCGTGATAACAACTTTGAAGTGATTCCTCATGCTCCCCACTCACTTGACCTGCCTCCTAGTGACTTTTGGATTTTTCCAACAATGAAAGACACTCTCCGTGGCCGCACATTCACCAGATGTGCTGCTATTGCCTCAGCGATTTTCCAGTGGTCAAAACAGACTCCTAAAGAAGCCTTCGCCGCTGCCATGGAATCATGGCGTCAGCGTTGTGAAAAATGTGTACGTCTGCAGGGCGATTACGTCGAGAAGTAACGCCAGTTTCATCGATTTCGGGTGAGTAGTTAATTAGAAAAAAAATCGGAGGCCTTAGAACTTGAATGCCCCTCGTACTCCCGGGCGTGTTACAAACTGAAGTGGAAGGGGTCAGCCGCTCAGGTTTGGAAATCCAAATAAGAAACATTAGCGAGGCACAACGAAGTTACCCCGACCCCAGTAAGCAAATTGATGCAACAATGGTCTGGGCCCTCACCTCTGCATATTTTTAAGGGAGGCGGAAAAAAATCCTCTGCATCGCAGTTTTAGTAAACAATCGGATCAAAAATGTTCAGATTTGTGTGATTCTTAAGGGACCATACTGCTGAGTTCATCGGCCCCTGGACTTACATACTACTTAATTTAACTTAAACGAACTTATGCTATGGATAACACACCCACCCATGCCCGAGGGAGGACTCGAACCTCCGGCGGGAGGGGCCGCGCAATCCGTAACAGGGCGCCCTAAACCGCACGGCCTCTCCGCGCGGCAATCAATTGGATCACGTGACCCTATTGAGAACATCGTATGGGCTTCATATGTAAAGAAACCTGCCCTGGAGGAACTTAAACAAAATAACAATAACTTGGACGCATATTGAACGAAAGGAAGACATGGAACGAAAAGGCGACGTTCTTGCGAGGCAGAAGTTTACTAGAAAAATTCTGATTGGTGCGGACAAGTAAGTATGGAAGGTACCAACCTCTCTCAGTGGCCTAGTATTGGTGCGAAGTAAGGCCACGGTACAGTGGGGAAGTTCCCCACAATATTGTCAATTGTGGATGAGTAATGTGGATGAATAACAGTGTTGCACGGGGCACTTAACACCCTGTGGTGACGCAGAGGGAGGTTACTGTGAACATTTTTGGTTCACTTCGCTCTGTTTCAGCCATATTGCTGTTGAATCCTTCATAGATCTCCAAAGCGGAGAAAGTGAGACGAGTCGTTCTAGTAGATTTCCTTGTGAGAACTTGGAGAGAAATATCGCGCATCTCGCCCAGCCATAGCGAGTGTACAGAGCCGTTTTGTCTTAGCCTAGGGACGCATACAGTCTTCCGCTTCATGGAAACTTCGGGAAGTTTTCGACTGGTTAAGTTCAGACAGAGGCGACAATAGTGTTATCGGGCTGACAAATACGAGACACATGACACGCAGCAGCCGATCACAGCCACCGCCGTCGCTGCACACTTCGAAAAGTAAATGACGCATTGCTGAGGCACTAAATGTTGAAGTCACTAGGTGCTTTCACTTCAGAGCTGAATAACCCTGAAGTAATAGCTAGAATTCCCAGGTTTAAATCCGGATAAGTCATACAGGTTGGTTGATTTGGAGGAGGGAACCAAACAGCGATGTCATCGGTCCCATCGGACTAGGGAAGGATGAGGAAGGAACCAGAATGTGTATGCAGATTTATGTAATAAAATGTTTCCATTGACAGGGAACAGACTGTTCGTTTGTCCTAAAATAGAGGTACCACTTCCTCGCTGACAAATTTTTGGTACACCGACAACAGGTGGTCTTCCGATGCCTAACTGTGGGGGAGTCTTGGATCTCCCTACCTGGCAGGAGCTGGGTTCACAGTCTTAATATTTTTCTTTGCAGAGAACTCCTTGCGCGGTAGGACGTGAGGCAGGTTACACAAAACCCAGAGCATTCCGCCTATTAGTACCTATCTAGTGACATAAAATGTCTGATAGACAGGAGAGTAAAATCTGAAAAACATATTGAGAAAGTTTCTCCTTGACAACTCCCTCCACTCCTCAGAAGAATTCTTAGATTGTAAGGTATCAGAGTTGGTGGTAGGTATTACTAGCTCACATCTGTATATCTCCTTTTTTTTCTTTTTTGTAACATAAGAGAAACTTGGAGATGTTCAGAATGTAACAATATGTACGAATTAATTTGCCATTTCAATGTACGTAATATGACTCGTTTCACATCGTTACGATGTATCGTTCAAAATGATTTACTAAACATTTAACTAACCAACTAACTAATGCTCCTAACATCGAATGATTTGATAAATGTTACTAACGCACCATTTGGGGAACTTTAGGGGCAGAGGTGAAGACAGTAGCATTGATCTAGGAGTACGTAGCATTGCTCCGATAGTAGATAACATGATGATGGCGACACCATAATTGTGGCTGAAGCGCTGGTCCATCATTTTACAGCGGTGCAATCTACAACGTAGTACTGCTCTGTGTACATTTAGTATTCGTATGTTTACCTCTATAAGTCCTGTGTCGTACATTGATATTCATAACATATCCTACACATTATTTAAGTAACGACAAATGTAATGTGGTGGCTTAAACTATTTAAACTCTTAACCGTGAAAATGGCCAGAGGCTGATGCCGTTTGGAAATTTGATTTAAAATAACAACAGTTGATGGTCAAACATGTATTTTATATACAACAGAAAAGAATTTTATAGAACCCTGAAATACTGACAATAATGCCTGCTGTACGTAGCCTGTCTGTAAAGCTCCAACATTTCAGTTACAGCAGTACAAATTACGTACCTTTCTGCGTAACAAACGGCTTGTATGTGGCAACAAATATACACACCACTATCCCACGAGATCGTCGCACGCTCAGGCAGTTATACCACTGATCTCCCGTTTACCTCAAATACAGCGTCAGGTTCTTTCTTCTCAACTATCCCAGTTTTTCTTGTTTTCTTGTTACAGTTCCAGGAATGTCTTGCCATCTTATACTTGATGACATACTGATTTCAGATACGAAATATTTTTCTTGTATTTATGATGGCGTCCTCTGACTTATTCTATTCAATTGGGACAGTTAGTAACTTTTAATGATTGTTGACTGGAAGCACTGGTATTAACAACATTTACAATGCTATGCTGTGAGTGGTCTTACAGTTTTTATTAAGGCCGCCAAGCGTGAAGCAGCCAGCCACGTAATCCTCTCCCGGACTAACCTCTTCTCCGCACTTGCAGTCAACATCTTCAGTTATTTACTAGATATATTCCAATCTCTATCTTCCTCTACAGCTCGCTCAAGTAACTAGGGATATATTTTTTAATGCATTACTGCATGTCTTCCTTCTCGATGCTTACCACGTGATCCTCTACTCGTTCGTTATGTTATGAGTCCATCTGATTTTCATTGTCCTGCTACAGCACAACATCTCAACCGATTCGTTACTCTTCTGTTCTGGTTTCTTCCTGCTTCACTACCATACAATGCTGCGCTCCCGACATACAGTCTCAGAAATGACTTCTTCAAATTACCACCGATTTCTGATACTTTTAGACTTTTATTGGCTAGCAGTACCCTCTTTGCATAAACTTGTTCCACTTTTATTTTACACTTGTTTCGTGCGTCATATGTTATTTTGTCTCCACGTTAGCAGAATACCTTCATTTCGTCTACTTCGTGGTCCCCGATTTTAATGGTAAGTTTGTCGCTATTTAATTTCTGCTACTTCTCATTATCCTCGTCTCTCTTCGGTTTACTCTCAGTGTGTAGTCTCAGCTCATTAGACTGTTCATTCCATTCAGTTCATCAGCTAATTTTATCATTGGTATCCTTTCTTCATAAATTCAATCCCTCTCCTAAAACTTACTTTTACTTATTTCATTGCTTCTCCTATGTACGGCTCAAGCAGTAGGGGCGAAATAGTGCATTCATGTGTTACATCCCTTTCAGTCTGAGCACTGCACTCTTGGTCTTCCATTGTTATGTTCCCTTCTTGGTATTTGTGCATATTGTATATTACGCATCTTATAAATTTACAACAATTTTCTTGGTAGTTTGAAAGATGTATCATTTCACATTGTCGAAGATTTTTTCCAGGTCGATAGATTGCATTACTGTGTCTTGATTTTTCTTGAATAAAATAAAGGTCTGTAACTAATGTAACATTACAGTAATCCAAAAGAAAAATGCCTTTTGCATGTTACACACTAAGTTTTTATCTTATTTATTTTGTGCACTCAGACGCGTTTCACTTTAATTAAAAGGCACGTTCTTTGGGTGTCTTGAAATAGCACACGGCTTTTTCATTTGCACATGTAGGTTATTGCTTCCACATATGGGTTGTAGATTCTGCAAACAATAACCTATAAGTGCAAGTAATCAAGTATTAACCTGCATGGGAAAACGAAAAAAAATCGCCTTCTAAGTAAGGTGAAAGGCGTCTATTTCACAAGACAAGAAAAAAAAATAATGTGCAGCATCCAAAAGCCGTTTTTCTTTTGACTTACTGCAATTTATATACAGCTGCTGCGAAAATGGCCTGCACAAGAAATATCCCACGTTGTTTCATTGTACGTGGGCTATTCGGAAAGTAAGGAGCGATAGGTCGCGAAATGGAAACCACAGTGAAAGTCAAAACTGTTTTATTAGCAACGGTTAGCTACACCTTCCAGGTACTTCTCGACACAGTCGCCGCTCAGACTTAGACATCTGTCGTAGCGTTGTACCAACTTTTCAATTCCCTCATTATAGTACTTTTCGACAATTTTCTACTCTGGACTGCAGCTCGTTGTCTGTGTCAAAATATTGTCTTCGTAGCCAGCGGTTCATTTGAGGAGAGATGAACCTCAGGGGTAGCCAGTTACGCGCTGTATTGTGGATGATCAGACACTTCCCATCGAAACTGCTGCAAGAGAATCTTCATTGACCCTGCGGAATTGTCATGCAGAACGAACCGCATGACAGTTATGTTATGTGGATTGCATAGCTTCAGGCGAAATCTTTCGCCACGCTTTCATATTTGGCAGGAGACGCTAATTTCTAGCCATCTTTACGTTCTCACTTGAGCTCAGAACTGAAAAGAGCGACATGATACGATCGATGGGAGTACTAGGCACATTGCCCAACGTATCTGTGCAAAGCTTCATCAGATTTTTCACTGTATTATCCATTTCGAGACCGATCGTTCCTTACTATCCGAATAACCCTCATATATGGGATGGGTAAAGAGGTGTAAGAAGGGTAGGAGTATATAAGAAAGGTAAAAGAACGGCCCTGCAAAATTACAGACCAGTATAGCTAATATTGGTCTGCTGCAGAATCCTTGAACATATCCTCAGTTCGGATATAATAAGTTTTCTTGAAACCAAAAAGCTTGTGTCCATGAATCAGCAGGTGAAATATTGTGCAACTGTGGAACCCGCAGCTTGAAGATCCCTCACTTGCCTAATTATTGAATGCTGCTTATGAGTGTGGGACCTGTTAGTAAGCATGAGAGCGTCATGGAGAAGTTCGTCGTACTCCAGTTACAGACTACACAACAAAGACGTTGTACGTCACACAATTAAAATTTCGAGTGCATATGTTCCAAGAAGAGTCAAGGAACAGTTTGTGGTATCGTCCAGAATTTACAGTGCCGCCCAGAAGTCGGTAACGCATATCGATAGCCGTTAACGATGTCTCGCTGCAATCCGCAACAGCGAATGGGCGACGTTAACGGCGACATGCCCTCTCGCTCAGCACAGCAGCGCTCTAGCATGGTCAATACAGAGCCGAGTATCGAAACGTTCTGTTCCAGTTCGTGAGCTCAACTGAAGCATTAAACATAATCGAGTAGGACTAAACAGTTATTCAAGTCTCAAATGAAAATGTACTTTTGTACATGTTGAACATTTACTTCAAGAGAAGAGTTGTAATTGTATGTATCTAGCCCTGCTTTAATAGTCAATGACAGTTGTAAGTATTCAAGCACTGTTGTGGCAAAAGACTGTATCAAGTTACGTAAATCTTTTCATCGGTCATGTAGTATAGTAAAGTATTATTTTATTCATTGTAGCTCAATAAGACTTGTACCACAGCAACCAAAAAATCCCCAGTTAAAGCCGGACGATTGTAGTTTCGTCTGGCCATAACACAGGTTAGCCCTTCTACTTCTCAGGAAATTGCCTTAGCGGAAATAAGAAGATATTCGACACCATACAGGGTGCGCTCGAGACTTATTCCTCGTAGAATTCGTGATTGGGATAGGAAAGGTGCTGGTACTAGTACCAGAAATACATTCTCCAAAGACCGAAACGTGGTATCAAGAGATATACTGTTTCTTTTAGCGTGCAGAAACTCTTGGTAGGAAACCCAAATAGATTCTGGTCATACATAAATCATACCAGTGGTAAGATGCAATCAGTACCTCCACTGCGCGATAACAAGGATGAAGTCACTGATGACAGAGCCACTAAAGCAGAGTTATTAAACACCGCTTTCCGAAATTCCTTCACCAAGGAAGATGAAGTAAATATTTCTGAATTCCAATCAAGAGCAACTGCCAAGATGAGAGACAAAGAAGTAGATTTCCTCGGTGTTACAAAGCAGTTTAAATCACTTAATAAAGGCAAGGCCTCCGGTCAGGATCTTTTCAGTATATGCTGATACAATAGCTCCATATTTAGCGATTATATACAACCTCTGGATCACAGAAAGATCCGTACCTGAAGACTGGAAAATTGCTCAAGTCACACCAATACCCAAAAAGGGAAATGGGAGTAATCCACTGAATTACAGGCCCATATGACTAACGTAGGGTTTTGGAACATATACTATGTTCGAACATTATGAATTACCTCCAAGAAAACGATTTATTGACACATAGCACGGATTTAGAAAACACCGTTCTTGTGAAACACAATTAGTTCTTTATACTCATGGAATAATGCGTGCTGTCGACAGGTGATAACAAATTGATACCATATTTTTCGATTTCCGTTCCTTACAAGCGTCTTCTAACCAAACTGCGTGCCTATGGAATATCAACTCACTTGTGCGACTGGATTCGTGATTTCCTGTCAGGAAGGCCACAGTTCGTAATAACAGGCGGAAAGTCATCGAGTAAAACAGAATTAATATACAGCGTTTCCAAAGGAAATGTTATAGGGCCTCCATTGTTCCTGATATATATTAATGGCATAGGAGACAATCTCAGTAGCCTTCTTAGATTGTTTCCAGAAGATGCTGTCATTCACCGTCTTGTAAAGTCATCAGAAAACCCAAACGAAGTACAAAATGATTTAGATAAAATATGTGTAGAGTGCGAAAAGTGGCAATTGACACTGAATAACGAAAAGTGTGTAGTTATTCTCATGAGTACTAAAAAAATTATCTAAATTTCGATTATGCGATAAGTCACACAAATCTGAAGGCTGTAAATTCAACTAAATACTTAGCGAGTACAATTACAAATAACCTAAATTGTAACGATCATATAGGTAATGTTGTGGGTAGAGAAAACCAAACACTTCGATTCACTGGCAGAACACCTAGAAGGTGCATCAGGTCTACTAACGAGACTGCTTACACCCCGTTTGTCCGCTCTATTCTGGAGTATTGGTGAACGGTGTGGGATCCGCATCAGGGTGGACTGACGGATGATATCTAAAAAGTTAAAAGAAAGGCGGCTCGTTTCCTACTATCGCGAATGGGGGAGATTGTGCCACAAACATGATACGTGGATTGGAAGGGCGATAATTAAAAGTAAGGCGTTTTTCGTTGCGACGGGATCTTCTCATGAAACTTCAATCACCTGTTTTCTCCTCAGATTGCGAAATCATTCTGTCGGCACCCACCTACATAGGGAGAAATGATCACCACGATAACATAAGAGAAATCAGGGCTCGCACAGAAAAATTTAATTGTTCGTTCTTCCCGCGCTCCTTTCGAGAATGGAACTCTAGAGAGTCAACTTTAAGGTGGTTCATTGAACACTCTGCCAGGCATTTTATTGTGAATAGCAGAGTAATCACGTAGATGTAGATGTGGATGTGCAAGCGTGCAGTATTTGTAGAATATGTAGGATATGTAGGGCGAGAAACGAAACACATTCTGCAGTGAAGGTAGGCTTCATCGTGCAGGTACTATACCGACGATACATTTTTTTTCGTCTTTTGTGATTGTACCATAATAATGAATTTCGGTTTCATTTCCAATAGTCTCCTTTTAACTGTCACGACACAATAAACGTGTTGAGAAACTCTCTCTAAATCAGAAATCGAACAGACCTTTGATGAATGGCGTATCGGTTAGTTGGCAAGAGATATCACATGACGGCAACCTACGTAATAATCCTTTTCATTGTGTCCAATCCACGTGAGACCACGTGTCCTTTGTAGCCGAAATTGAAAAGGGCACGCAGAGAGCAATACGCAGTCCTTGCGTTTCGAATCCGCACGCAAAACAATATTCCTGTATTCGTCCACCATTCGCATTCGCCCCACGCACACACAGTAGAGCAGTGGTATAACGGGACGTGTGTAGGAGACATGGAATGTTCAACGCAGCCGCTTTCTACCAGCAGTGAAACAGTTGCCTGTCGTGCGCTCCGTGTTTCCAGTTTTTTGAATATCCCTCCCCCTCCCCGCTTCTCCTAACAGGTGAAGCAAATTCACCAGTTAACATAGTACATCGTGTTCCACGGAAGGAAAACGCTGATATTACATTTCTGTATCAAGCACGTAGTTCGAAGACCAGCAAAGTATCTCGTGCTATTTTAATTGTTATGTTTCAAAATCTCTTCATCCCTGCGGATGTTTATATGCGAAGATTATTACTCATTAGATTTCACTTTGATAAACAGGTAATGCTTCTACGTAGAAACACTATTTGAAACCACGTTTGAGCGTCCTCTGTTCTTTCAATCTCTCGCGTCCGTGACGACTGAATTTCGCCGTTCAGATGAGTAGCACGATATAAAATTTCAGTGTAGTGAACCGGCCGCCTCCGGAGCTGAACGTTAACTGTGGCTGACTGCCGTACATACAACCAGAGTTCGATTCCCGGTAACGACAGGAATTTTCCATTGTTAATGAGTACTTGAACGCGTGTGCACTCTGTGACCTGGTAGTCAAGGGGAGGCAGGATAAGGCAACGATTGTGGATGGGACGTAATCAACTACCGTTGGCGACATTAAACACGTACACTTTATTTGAGGAAACAATTTTCAACAATCATTTTAATGGAGTTTGCTGCACCGAAGGCTGATGGCCTTACTAAAAAGAATTCAAAATTATTTGTCTGCTGAAGGCCACCAGCAACTTCAGAATACTCAACGGCTGAATTACAAGCGAGGAAATCAGTTACACGTTAACAAATACTAAAATATTTTCTTCTTAAACAATCAGAAAACTGCAACAAGCTATAGTAATGGCTGAAGGACTTATATTAAGAAAGAATTGAAGTTATTTGTCGGCTGAAAGCCACAAACAATGCTACACACAATCAATGGCTGAAGCCCTGAACGAGAAAAAATTCAAAATTATTCATTGGCTGAAGGCCACAAGCAATTTCAGAATACTCAGTGGCTGAAGGTCCGAATTACAAGTGAGGATGGCAATTACACGTCAAAAATACTAAAACAATTTCCAAACAATCTTAACAAACTGTAACAATCTATAGTGATGGCTGAAGTCCTTATGAAGACAGAATTGAAAAATAATTTGACGGCTGGAAGCCACAAGCAATGTTACAAACAATTAATGGCTGAAGGCCTGATTAAGAAAGAATCCAAATTATTTCTTGGCTGAAGGCCAGAAGCAGTTTCGGAATTACCCAATGGCTGGAGGACTCAATTACAAATAAGGTAGGCATATACACGTTAAAAATACAAAAACCTTTATTGAACAATCTCAATAAACTGCAACAGGCTATAGCGACGGCTGAAGGCCTTATTAAGAAAGAATTGAAAATTATTTGTCAGATGAAGGTCACAAGCAATGTTACAAATAATTAACACCTGTTGTTGTTGTTGTGGTCTTCAGTCCTGAGACTGGTTTGATGCAGCTCTCCATGCTACTCTATCCTGTGCAAGATTCTTCATCTCCCAGTACCTACTGCAACCTACATCCTTCTGAATCTAATTAGTGTATTCATCTCTTGGTCTCCCCCTACGATTTTTACCCTCCACGCTGCCCTCAAATACTAAATTGGTGATCCCTTGATGCCTCAGAACATGTCCTACCAACCGATCCCTTCTTCTGGTCAAGTTGTGCCACAAACTTCTCTTCTCCCCAATCCTATTCAATACTTCCTCATTAGTTACGTGATCTACCCATCTAATCTTCAGCAGCCTTCTGTAGCACCACATTTCAAAACCTTCTATTCTCTTCTTGTCCAAACTATTTACCGTCCATGTTTCACTTCCATACATGGCTACACTCCGTACAAATACTTTCAGAAATGACTTCCTGACACTTAAATCTTTACTCGATGTTAACAAATTTATCTTCTTCAGAAACGCTTTCCTTGCCATTGCCAGTCTACATTTTATATCCTCTCTACTTCGACCATCATCAGTTATTTTGCTCCCCAAATAGCAAAACTCCTTTACTACTTTAAGTGTCTCATTTTCTAATCTAATTCCCTCGGCATCACCCGACTTAATTCGACTACATTCCATTATCCTCGTTTTGCTTCTGTTGATGTTCATCTTATATCCTCCCTTCAAGACACCATCCATTCCGTTCAACTGCTCTTCCAAGTCCTTTGCTGTCTCTGACAGAATTACAATGTCATCGGCGAACCTCAAAGTTTTTATTTCTTCTCCATGGATTTTAATACCTACTCCGAATTTTTCTTTTGTTTCCTTTACTGCTTGCTCAATATACAGATTGAATAACATCGGGGAGAGGCTACAACCCTGTCTTACTCCCTTCCCAACCACTGCTTCCCTTTCATGTCCCTCGACTCTTATAACTGCCATCTGGTTTCTGTACAAATTGTATATAGCCTTTCGCTCCCTGTATTTTACCCCTGCCACCTTTAGAATTTGAAATAGAGTATTCCAGTCAACATTGTCAAAAGCTTTCTCTAAGTCTACAAACGCTAGAAACGTAGGTTTGCCTTTCCTTAATCTTTCTTCTAAGATTAGTTGTAAGGTCAGTATTGCCTCACGTGTTCCAGTATTTCTACGGAATCCAAACTGATCTTCCCCGAGGTCGGCTTCTACTAGTTTTTCCATTCGTCTGTAAAGAATTCGTGTTAGTACTTTGCAGCTGTGGCTTATTAAGCTGATTGTCCGGTAATTTTCACATCAGTCAACACCTGCTTTCTTTGGGATTGGAATTATTATATTCTTCTTGAAGTCTGAGGGTATTTCGCCTGTTTCATACATCTTGCTCACCAGATGGTAGAGTTTTGTCAGGACTGGCTCTCCCAAGGCCGTCAGTAGTTCCAATGGAATGTTGTCTACTCCGGGGGCCTTGTTTCGACTCTGGTCTTTCAGTGCTCTGTCAAACTCTTCACGCAGTATCTTATCTCCCATTTCGTCTTCATCTACATCCTCTTCCATTTCCATAATATTGTCCTCAAGTACATCGCCCTTGTATAGACCCTCTATATTTTCCTTCCACCTTCCTGCTTTCCCTTCTTTGCTTAGAACTGGGTTTCCATCTGAGCTCTTGATGTTCATACAAGTGGTTCTCTTTTCCCCAAAGGTCTCTTTAATTTTCCTGTAGGCAGTATCTATCTTACCCCTAGTGAGATAAGCCTCTACATACTTACATTTGTCCTCTAGCCATCCCTGCTTAGCCATTTTGCGCTTCCTGTCGATCTCATTTTTGAGACGTTTGTATTCTTTTTTGCCTGCTTCATTTACTGCATTTTTATATTTTCTCCTTTCATCAATTAAATTCAATATTTCTTCTGTTACCCAAGGGTTTCTACTAGCCCTCGTCTTTTTACCTACTTGATCCTCTGCTGCCTTCACTACTTCATCCCTCAAAGCTACCCATTCTTCTTCTACTGTATTTCTTTCCCCCATTCCTGTCAATTGTTCCCTTATGCTCTCCCTGAAACTCTGTACAACCTCTGGTTCTTTCAGTTTATCCAGGTCCCATCTCCTTAAATTCCCACCTTTTTCAAGTTTCTTCAGTTTTAATCTACAGGTGATAACCAATAGATTGTGGTCAGAGTTCACATCTGCCCCTGGAAATGTCTTACAATTTAAAACCTGGTTCCTAAATCTCTGTCTTACCATTATATAACCTATCTGATACCTTTTAGTATCTCCAGGGTTCTTCCATGTATACAACCTTCTATCATGATTCTTAAACCAAGTGTTAGCTATGATTAAGTTGTGCTCTGTGCAAAATTCTACCAGGCGGCTTCCTCTTTCATTTCTTAACCCCAATCCATATTCACCTACTACGTTTCCTTCTCTCCCTTTTCCTACACTCGAATTCCAGTCACCCATGACTATTAAATTTTCGTCTCCCTTCACTAGCTGAATAATTTCTTTTATTTCATCATACATTTCTTCAATTTCTTCGTCATCTGCAGAGCTAGTTGGCATATAAACTTGTACTACTGTAGTAGGTGTGGGCTTCGTATCTATCTTGGCCACAATAATGCGTTCACTATGCTGTTTGTAGTAGCTTACCCGCATTCCTATTTTCCTATGCATTATTAAACCTACTCCTGCATTACCCCTATTTGACTTTGTGTTTATAACCCTGTAGTCACCTGACCAGAAGTCTTGTTCCTCCTGCCACCGAACTTCACTAATTCCCACTATATCTAACTTTAACCTATCCATTTCCCTTTTTAAGTTTTCTAACCTACCTGCCCGATTAAGGGATCTGACATTCCACGCTCCGATCCGTAGAATGCTAGTTTTCTTTCTCCTGATAACGACATCCTCTTGAGTAGTCCCCGCCCGGAGATCCGAATGGGGGACTATTTTACCTCCGGAATATTTTACCCAAGAGGATGCCATCATCATTTAATCATACAGTAAAGCTGCATGCCCTCGGGAAAAATTACGGCCGTAGTTTCCCCTTGCTTTCAGCCGTTCGCAGTACCAGCACAGCAAGGCCGTTTTGGTTATTGTTACAAGGCCAGATCAGTCAATCATCCAGACTGTTGCCCCTGCAACTACTGAAAAGGCTGCTGCCCCTCTTCAGGAACCACACGTTTGTCTGGCCTCTCAACAGATACCCCTCCATTGTGGTTGTACCTACGGTACGGCTATCTGTATCGCTGAGGCACGCAAGCCTCCCCATGGCAAGGTCCATGGTTCATGGGGAGGAATTAACACCTGAAGGCCTGAATTACAAGTGACGAACGCAATTACATGTATGAAACATACCCTTAGAAAAATTAATGACTTATTGTGCTGGTAAACCCCTTACTTTATTTGATTTTCAAATAGCTGAGCAGAACTGAACGTACTCAGACACTTCTCCCTCTTTACTTATTTTGATCAAGACTAACCTGACACACAATATCTTTAGCGCAACGCAATCTGACTTTCAATAATCCCTACAAAAGAATGGCCCTGACTAACAATAACCAATACCTTTCATGAATCACTTACCTCACAAAAATCTTCGTTACTCGAACTACTGCAATACAGAGAGTGTCAATACTGACAGCTAAGTAAAAGATTCTAAATACTGAATGCACTAAATACAGATAGGCGTAGTTAGCAAATGAAAGATTATAGAGACAAACAATGTATTTACCTGAATAATGTTCAAAAGCCATCATATATATATATATATATATATATATATATATATATATATATATATATATATATATCAGTTATATATCAGTTCATGATATCCGGTGTTACAAATTACAAATTTACTCTTTATGATGGACACAGGTCCAGATCGTCTGCCCCCAAAATTCTGCCATCTCTCTCCCCACATCCACTACTGCTGGCGGTTCAACTTCAACTGCACAATGCTACATACTGTTCCCATCCAACTGCCCAACACTACAATAGCAAATATTCCAACAATGCAAACCAGCCACAGACTGTACACAACACAGTCAGTGATTTTCATACACAGCACTATGTGGCGTCACCAACATAAAAACCTAAACTGCCTACTTACATAGCGGTCATGCTCCCCACAAAAAAATTTTACAAATCGTTTTGGGGAATGGCCACTACATATTTGTTAAAAAAATTTTTACTAACGCTAATAAATATATCAGATGCACACAACTATTGATACACTGTTGGTCAAAAGCAAAAGTGGTCCACTGTCCATAAAGACAATCCTGATCATTCATCACAGTAGTAATTACATTGCACAGAGTCTGATCAATAAAAGTCAAGGCACATAGAAGTAGTGGATTTCCATGCAGTCTTGAAGAAGTAATATTGTCCCTCCAACGGAAAGACAGTGCTGACTTTTGACATTCAGACAGGTAATGGGTCACAACAAAGCAAACCCATAACAGAGTCAGTTGAAGTTTTGAAGAATATTGGTAGGTAGGTCATCACAGAGCAGACCCACTGTAGTCATGGTAGAGATTATGGTATTGATGGGCCATCAAAGGTGCAGACCTACTGTAGTGCTTGTAGAGATGGCTAGCAGCCATCCGTTGTGACTGTGCCAATGCACAATCACCATCGAAGAGTCTTGCATATAATATAGCAAGTCCATTAACCACCACTTGTGCTCTCACAAACTTTTTGGTGTGTCCTTAGAACCAGCAGTGCTGTTAAGCAGTCCCTTGATGAATTATCAACACACGTGTGAGCACTAACAGTCCCTTTTCTTTCACATATTGTGCATATACTATGACCAACAGAAATGTGTGCAGTGAAATGAAACTGAAGAACTGGTGAATGAAATCTGAAGAACTGGTGTCCATACAATTACAAATTTACAACATGAGACTACAATTACAAAGGTACAAAATACATCATTAAAGAACATAACAATACAGATAACATTTGTAGTAATACGGGCATTACAAAAGAATCGAAATAACATCTACATCAGTGGTACAGGAATTACGACATAAATAAATACATAAAAGATCAGAATAACTTTCGAAACATCAACATCACACACGAACATTAAAACAAATCAGAGTAAATATTGTCTAAACGTCTTTACAAAGTAAATAACATATTATTAGAAAAATTCTACAACATATCTCTTATCAGATAAACACATAAAGACAGGAAGAACACAAATACACAAGGGTATACAAACACATAGCGGAAGAACACAAAAGGAAATGACAGTGTTTGATTTACTGCAGTATTTTTCAAACAAAACTTTCTTTACTTCGTTCATAATTTTTTCCCAAAAAGTCATATCTATACCTGCTTTCTGTATTCTATTCATATCCTCTTTCCAAATAGTTATTCTTCATTGTACAGTACCTTCTTTTTGACAAACTTTTTTCATATAACATCTCTATGCATTTCTTCCAGTTCATCGCAACTCATTCTCTTATATAGTCTACCCCCTCTTAAGCTAACTTAAATCTACTGAGCTCAGATACATAAACTAAGGGATGAGGCAATGTAGCAGCACAAAACAATTAACACAAACAGCAACGACAAAAAAATGCAAATTGGCAAAGTAAGCAGCAGTTTATCTAAACTGGCAAAGCAAATGCAACATTACAAGTAATATGAGTCAATGTGCAGCAACAAGAAAAACAAATCAGTAGTAAAATTGGCTTAAAACAATGTAAAATTCAGTACCACTATGCCTGGCAAACAGCAGCAGCAAATGCAATAACTTATACCTAAATATGACATAGCTCAAGTAAAAATAATAGTACACTAAAGACAACAATGCAGATAAGGGAAATGTCTATTCACATCTTAATGTCATTAAAGTGGTGCACCACAACAACTTGTTATACAAAAAAAATTACCAAGTACTTGAAAAGAAAATTATGTATGCAGTTAATGTTATTAGTCCCTTCTTATTGTTCTTTCCTTTCCAAGTGCTACTTTTTCGAAAAATGTGGATCATAAAATTATTATTTAATAGATCTGTTGACAGAAAGTGTTCACATTAGCAAATGCATTTAATTTTACGTATTTTATAAAACCAATGCTGCAACACAGCTGGAAACCAAATGTCAAATGAAGTAAGCAACTATGTACAAAGCAAAGCATAAAAACATCATTGATTAGCCATGTGGCGTTTCATAAGTCAGTAGAAATTTTCTCAACTCTTGTAGAAACACACTTGCCATAATCAGGTGTGCTGATGTATGAATATTTCCCATCAATTCATAATTTCAATAGGTAGCACAAAGTTCGAGCTCCACAGTATAATCATATGTTTCCAATTAATGAGCGTGTCGTATTTGCGATGCTTTCTACTAAGGAAAGTCAATAGCGAGGATAATGGCCTCTTTTTTTCTCTACCTAATGGCTTTTTCTCTAGGTGACTGGCGCAGCTGGGCGCCCACAACGCATTATGTCAAGGTCACTTAGCTTTCTTACCAAAATAGTTATGACATTAAATTGTTCTACAGTGACAGTCTCATATAAAAAATTTCACAGATCGAAAAATTACAGTAGGAATGCATAGAAACAAAATCTCATAAATAGCAGTGTTGTGATACATTCACACATGAACACACAAGTACGAATCTTGGTTTCCAACATCCTTTTTCATAAACCAGAGTACCTAACTTCTATTCATTATTCATATACATAGATACACATAATCATATTCCTAATATAGCATCAGCTTCTTGATCATAAACATATGTCAACAGCATAATACACATCATCATCATAATAATAACATCATGAAACATCAGCCAAATCTCAAAAAGTCATAGCTTTCTGCAATAAATTCAAAACCTAAGAAAAATTCTCTCCACATTTCAATAGTGTCATCTACCTCAAACATACTTTAAAAATCATGATCCCATACCATACCATACTCCGAAAAAATATGAAGAGTTCACAAAGTACAGACAAAATACAATTTCATAAGTGTGAAGTTATCCAACTGTATAACTGCCTAAACATGTGTCAATGACATAGTAAAAAAATGTTTGTCTCTCTTAGTTAAATGATGAGATAGCTGTGTAATTATGTGTTTGAGAAATATGGTAGCGATGTGTAAAGTTGTATAAACAAATACCATGTTAGCTAGGCCTCCTTGTGCAGCTTACATCAATCGAATGAAATGTATCACCGAAAACTTTCTTTCTATCTTTGTGATTCAAAAATCTCTAAAAATAACTGTTTTAAGTACAAAAATTAATCACTCAAATGCCTGTCCTGTAGCGCTAAATGTGCGTCTTGTAAGATAATTCTGTGGAAATGTAGTGGTTATTGTCCTCCATAAGCGAAGTTCGGCAGAAGTTAATGTACTTGCCTCATCATAAAAAAAGTGAAATGCTTTGCGTATAGATATCGTAGTTATTACGCTTATTGCCGCAATGAAGAAAGTACTATACTGTAACATATAGTTGTGCTATGGAAAAGGCTGTCTCATTGTAGCTATACCACAAAGTTACGACTAAAACATGTTTTACTTCCCAGAATAATTCAGAAAAACTGTGTAGATATAAAACAGATACAGCGCTAAAGCAATAATATAAATTGTGTCACTCAATAGTAGCGTCGTGATATAATCGTGTACCTGTCAAAGAAATCAAATACTAAGTCATTCTTAATCTCACAGAAAGTACTTTAAATAAAGAATGTCTTTTCAAGTAAACCAAAGTATTATATTAAAGTCTCATTAGCAGTTTATGTTCTAAGTATGTAAGCCTTATATTCGTTATGTAATCATGCAACTAACAAGGAAGAATGTACAAACAACAACACTGTGTCGTTTGTTCACTATAACATTGCATTCCTAATTACTGTCTAAATAAGTTCAAATGGTTCTTGACTGGATAGTTAACTTCAAACGTTGTTGCATGTTAACAGCTTCTATGTGTGACAAAGCGTACTAGTAATATGAAGTGAAAAAATTTTATGGCAATGACTAAGTTAAAAAGCAGATTATCTCTCAATAAACGGTTTTACATGTGAAATGTGGTGCAATCTATTACCCTTTCCACTGGGCAGAGTTTCAGCTTCATAGCAATTATCATGTTGCATACGTCAGTAAGGAATGCTAAAATTTTTCTCATGGTTAGCGTCTATGTTATTTTTCTCTGAGCCAGCCGGCGCACGTAACTGCCTGCTGTGCGAGTCATTGTCTGTCTCTTTGGTGGCGCGCGTCGTTATTAGGATTAGCAGACCTAACTTCTACAAATTCACCTTGTCAATAGGGACCTGCCCTGTTTGAACCCCGCCAGTTCTGATTAAATTCTGGTCTGTTGTTAAGATGATATCTTCTGTCGTCATGTTGGTAGTTTCTGTAATTTCTTTCTTGTTGGTCACGTGGTGGAGAACTTCTCCCTGAATCATGACTGCACACTGAACTGTCGCGTATGATAATAAATATTGTGGTTTCCATATTGTCTGTTTCTCTGACTGCCTCTGTCATATTCATTACTGTGGAAATGCAATCTTCCTGTGTAGTTATTTTTACACTGCCAACGGTTGTCATACGGGTGGTGTCTGTTTTGGTCACGATTTGCGTTATAAGAATAGCCTTGTCGTGTCCAGTTATTATTTCTTTCATCGCCCAATTCTGATGGATGTGACCTGTAATTGTTGTGTTCCTGTTTTCGCGTCGCGCGTTTGTCAGTGTCAATTTCCAATTCTTCTAACAGTCCCTGAAAAGCTTCAATGTCGTCTTTGCAACGTCCTGAGAAAATAATATGTAGTAAATGTTCAGGCAATTTGATTAAGCAAATGTGGATGAGTTCTGAAGGGCTGTATGGGTTTGACAAATACTGATTCTTATGCAACATGTCTTCAAAATATTTCACAAGACTGGAAAATTCAGGCTGTTGAAAGTGTTTCATCATCATCGTGCTATGTTTTACGTGATCTTGAGTAGCTTGAGACCAATACGCTCAGAGGAAGGCATGATAAAATTCTCCTTCACTGTGACAATCATGAATGACCAATCGCATTCTTACAGCCTGTTAATACTCTAAATAACGATACATAAATTCTAATATGTGCTCTAATGACCAATTGGTAGGAAAACAATGAGAGAATTGATGAAGCCACGCTTGAGGATGAATGTCGTTGCCAGAATTCATAAATGTTTTGAATTTGCGTGTAGTAATGAACAGCTTATAGTCAAAGTCATCGTCTCGGCGAGTCGCTTATTGGTCATTGTTAATTCGTGTCGGCGGTATCATCTCAAAATTCGGTGCACGTTGCCAGTTTCTTTCATAATTTCCGAAATGTTCTGTGTTATTATTTTGTGGCTTTTCCGTATTTCTACGTGCCTCTTCCCGTGTTGGAGCGTGAGTCTCCTCTGAATTACGTAATTCTTGTATTACTTGTGCCAACTGATCTTGTACTTCCAGGATATCTCTTTTGTGTGCGTATTAATTTGATTCCGATTTTGTTTAAATTTCTTAATTTGTTCATCCTCTTCTGTGTCAGGCTACGGGTCTTATGTCATTCAGATCATCATTTACCTTTGTAGATAAGTTAGTGAAGTGATCAGAAAGTTCGACTACTTTCTCCGATAATGAACTGATTTCCTCAGTGTGTTTTTCTGAACCAGGTTTCAGAGGGTCCATTTGTGTTGAAAACGTATATAATGTGTCCTTTAAGTTTTCCTGAGTTTTTGCAAGTTGCGTAACTGAATCGGTAGATGCAAATGAGTCAATTTTAGCTGGCAGGGTGTCGTGATTTTCATTAACAATAGTTTGCAGATCCTTTATGGCTGCTTCGTGATTCTGTAATGCACTATCATGAGGCGAAATAATTGGGAAATGCTCACAAATTTGTGTATTTACGTCATTACAGACTTTTTGACATTTCGATTCGATTTTAAGTAACTCAGCAGTTAAAGCTTTAAGTGTTTGTACAAGTGTGGTGTCTATCTTTCGAAGCTGTTGCTGTGTTTGTCTCTCGTGTAGTCCCATTGTGTCGAACTTTTGAAGCTTTTGTTCCATTTGTTGCAGTAATTGTAATAACAATGCACTGGTGTCTGAAACATGGTCCTCACTGCTATTCGGCAGTGCATTTCAACCGGCAATATTCGCATTTTGGAAAGCAGATAATGTGTCTTGACTTACACTCCTGGAAATGGAAAAAAGAACACATTGACACCGGTGTGTCAGACCCACCATACTTGCTCCGGACACTGCGAGAGGGCAGTACAAGCAATGATCACATGCACGGCACAGCGGACACACCAGGAACCGCGGTGTTGGCCGTCGAATGGCGCTAGCTGCGCAGCATTTGTGCACCGCCGCCGTCAGTGTCAGCCAGTTTGCCGTGGCATACGGAGCTCCATCGCAGTCTTTAACACTGGTAGCATGCCGCGACAGCGTGGACGTGAACCGTATGTGCAGTTGACGGACTTTGAGCGAGGGCGTATAGTGGGCATGCGGGAGGCCGGGTGGACGTACCGCCGAATTGCTCAACACGTGGGGCGTGGGGTCTCCACAGTACATCGATGTTGTCGCCAGTGGTCGGCGGAAGGTGCACGTGCCCGTCGACCAGGGGACCGGACCGCAGCGACGCACGGATGCACGCCAAGACCGTAGGATCCTACGCAGTGCCGTAGGGGACCGCACCGCCACTTCCCAACAAATTAGGGACACTGTTGCTCCTGGGGTATCGGCGAGGACCATTCGCAACCGTCTCCATGAAGCTGGGCTACGGTCCCGCACACCGTTAGGCCGTCTTCCGCTCACGCCCCAACATCGTGCAGCCTGCCTCCAGTGGTGTCGCGACAGGCGTGAATGGAGGGACGAATGGAGACGTGTCGTCTTCAGCGATAACAGTCGCTTCTGCCTTGGTGCCAATGATGGTCGTATGCGTGTTTGGCGCCGTGCAGGTGAGCGCCACAATCAGGACTGCATACGACCGAGGCACACAGGGCCAACACCCGGCATTCTGATGTGGGGAGCGATCTCCTACACTGGTCGTACACCACTGGTGATCGTCGAGGGGACACTGAATAGTGCACGGTACATCCAAACCGTCATCGAACCCATCGTTCTACCATTCCTAGACCGGCAAGGGAACTTGCTGTTCCAACACGACAATGCACGTCCGCATGCATCCCGTGCCACCCAACGTGCTCTAGAAGGTGTAAGTCAACTACCCTGGCCAGCAAGATCTTCGGATCTGTCCCCCATTGAGCATGTTTGGGACTGGATGAAGCGTCGTCTCACGCAGTCTGCACGTCCAGCACGAACGCTGGTCCAACTGAGGCGCCAGGTGGAAATGGCATGGCAAGCCGTTCCACAGGACTACATCCAGCATCTCTACGATCGTCTCCATGGGAGAATAGCAGCCTGCATTGCTGCGAAAGGTGAATATACACTGTACTAGTGCCGACATTGTGCATGCTCTGTTGCCTGTGTCTATGTGCCTGTGGTTCTGTCAGTGTGATCATGTGATGTATCTGACCCCAGGAATGTGTCAATAAAGTTTCCCCTTCCTGGGACAATGAATTCACGGTGTTCTTATTTCAATTTCCAGGAGTGTATTTGAGAAAACCGTGAGGACGCAAAACCTGAATCTACGGTAATTGAAAGATTGTGTCCTCTCATTTCGGAATCCTGAGGTGAGCTGTTGCCGACCGATCGATCGATAATGCTTCCCTGTTCACTAATTGTTTCACTGTCTACATCATTATTTGCCGCCCGCTCCGTTTCCCTATGCACAATTACCAAATTACTACTTTGAATGTCTGTTAATTCATTACACAGAAGTGCTGATAAGCTACGCTCGTCGTCACTACTAATTTTCAATTTACTTTGGAGCCTAGTGTTTCGTTTTTCACACGCCATAATCATCACGTATTTCACACGATAACAAGAAAAGCACAATTTGAAGAGCATAAACAAGAAAACACATTAACATAACACTGAAAATAATATCTAGTTAATTGCATGCGTAGCTGCGAAATACTTGGTGCAAATTTACATGCATGCCACAACTGTGTTACGGTACAACAATGAAAAACTACAACTACAAAGGAAATTCTCTCTACGATTAATCTCTAGCAATAAACAATAGCTACACTAATTACACAAACTACAAGGAAAAATCATAAGACTCCAGTGAGGTACCCTCGGCTAAGGGTCGACATATGTAACCCACCCTTAGAAAAATTTATTAATTACGGTGCTGGTAAACCCCTTACATTATTTGATTTTCAAACAGCTGAGCAGAACTGAACGCAATCAGATATTTCTCTCTTTACTTATTCTGATCAAGATTAAACTGACACACAATATCTTTAGCGCAAAGCAATCTCACTTTCAATAAACCTTACAAAAGAATGGCCCTGACTAACAATAACCTATACCTTTCACGAATCCCTTACCTCACAAAAATCTTCGTTACTCGATGT
Organism: Schistocerca cancellata; assembly: GCF_023864275.1. Taxonomy (NCBI): domain Eukaryota; kingdom Metazoa; phylum Arthropoda; class Insecta; order Orthoptera; family Acrididae; genus Schistocerca; species Schistocerca cancellata. The sequence goes on along the minus strand of NC_064632.1, from coordinate 94,701,402 downwards.
ACTGCAATACAGCGAGCGCCAATACTGCCAGCTAAGTAAAAGATTCTAACTACTGAAGGCACTAACTACTGATAGGCGTAATTAGCAAATGAAAGATTTTGATAGAGAACAAACAATGTATTTAACTTGATACTGTTCAAAAGTCATCATATCAATTCATGATATCCAGTATTACAAATTTACTCTTTCTGATGGACACACGTCTGGTCGTCCGCTCTCAAAATTCCGCCGTCTCTCTCCCCACATCCACCACTGCTGGCGGCTCATCTCCAACTGCGCAACGCTACGCGCCGTTCACATCCGACTGCCCAACACTACAGTAGCAAATATTCCAACAATGCAAACCAGCCACAGCCTGCACACAGCATAGTCAGTGATTTTCATACAGAGTGCTATGTGGCATTACCAATATAAAAACCTAAACAGCCTACTTACACACGTTAAAACAGGAAGGTAAATTTTAAGCAATTATGACAACTGCACCAAGTAAGACGGAGTGATCCGCAGACAGTACTCCCTGGATCGACCTGATGAAAGTCACTACAGCTGTGCAAGCGGTGAGACGGGCAGCCAAGAGTAATGTTCGCCTAAGGAGGGCAACTCAAACTAGACATGGTTTAAACTCCGATCAACCCTGTTACCAAACCCACCTAACGCCAGATAACCAGTACAACGATGGAATATTTCAGGCGAGGGCGAAGTGGCAGACTGGACAGGATGGCAGCCAATCAAGGAATATTTTACGGAATTGGTTTAAAAAATTTATTCCAAGGGCCAAGTCAAATCTATCTTTACAAGTTTACTCCCAGAGCACTTACGCTGCGCCTACGTGACACAAGTCGCTTGTCTTCCAAAACCGAGGCAGTTCTGTCCAGTTCAAGCTGCTGACAAGAGGCGCCTTGAGCCCTCTGCTGAAACTGCTAGCGAATTCACGCCACTAGTTTTAGCCAATAGCGTGCGTCGGATACTGATCACGTGTGTGGACGCTGGAGCGTCCTGCGGTGCAGAACACAGTTGCTTCTCTCTCTTGTAATCCAGACCTCGAGCAGAACAGACGTCTTTTTGGAAGGCAGAGATTCTGGCTCTGCTTTCACGACCGGCCATCGATGTAAGTTAACATAAACTGGTTCCTCGCCCGATATCCATTTCATTTACATGAGAATTAATTGAAACCCTCTGCTGCCTAGAGGCGTTGCTGATATTCCTCGATGGGGACAGCTGAAAATGTGTGCCCGGACCGACACCATTTTATTTAATTATTTGACCTCCGAGACTGGCCTAAAACTGCTAACTTCCGACCCTAGGCGCGCCTTTTGTTCTCCATATATCGAAATATCATTTTTATTGTACTTAATTTTCTGTTTTGTCATTTAACAGCAGCCCTGGATGCCCACTATCAAATCCTGACCGCTCGACCTTCTGCACACTGCCGCCACGAGGCATATTTAACAGCCTTCTTCCCCTTCCCTGCCATTTTATACATTAATATTGGTGTCAGAAGTTTCTCTCCCCATCCCCAAATCACTACTCTTTCACAAGACAGCACTGCGTCCCAAAATCTGGTGTTTAAAAGACCAAAAGGTAGAAGGGACCACTATAACCAAGGTAGACAAGGAAAACAATTATCCATACCCCAATCAAGGAAGCTGCCAAATTACACGCCATGCCAGACAGGATTGCCAAGATGAGGAAGAGTATGTAACGTCTCCGCTCGGGCGTACGTTAACTCTTTAAAGCCTGTACTATGGTAAGTTGACGGGCTTCACCTTGTAAGAAAGGATTTTAGTAAATACGTTGACCGCGTGTACCTGAATGGAGGCAAAATCAGACTTACACCCACCTTGTAACAACAATGATACGTCAAGCAAGTCTAAAGTGCAGCTACACGTTAGGATGGACAAGAAACACACACAGCAGACGCTACCAACTGTTAATAATACGGTCGCCAGCCTAATTAGGCATTAACTGAGTTTTTTCCCTGTACAAGTGGATGCACATGCAAGTATAATAACACGTAGTAATACTACGTTATATGGTAAATTTTAGAACCAGAAAAATCTACTAAACTAATATTTTCACTTTCTGTACTAATTTGGACAAGCTATAAATACACAACATTACACTATAATGATTACTACAAACTGCGTTTTGTCTATTGATCCGACTGAAATTGGGCATAGGTTACCCTAAAAACAGCACGATTGAAACACACAGACAATGTCAATTTTAATAGGGGTAAAACACTGATAAATTTAGGTTTTATATGGACTTTAACTTTGCTGGTCAAAGCAGCTCAGTACACTTCAGGGTTCAAATGAATAGAAAAGAAAAAAGAGGGCCTGAAACTGTTATGATCACTGTAGTGAAAGTTTGATCATTGAGAGCATTAAGCATTCTAGATTTCCAAAATATGATTTACCACTCTTTTTGTCTTATTTTCTGCTCATTTAACTATCGTTATTTTTGTCTCAATTTAAATAGACTTCATTACTAAACCAATTTCAACATTATCTTCCAACTTGGTCAGACCCGTATTATTCGTCCAGTATTTCATTAACAACAAAGTTCTTTAAACATCATTCTAACATAGATAGGTCTGCAGGTAATTATTATTAACATAAACTTTAAATCTTCATCTTGGGACACTCGGATTGCACAACATGTGGAAAGGACCCTGTCTAGGTTAGTTGTGAGGATAATTAATTGATAGGACAGTTCAGGTAAAATTTAAGTTGTTATTGAACAGTATGTAGCAAAAGTAACACTGGTCCACACGAATACAGTACTAAAAGTTTCAACCTGTTCATATCGATGAGGCGGTCGGCAGGCGGCGAGATGGCGAGGCACAAAGCACACAGGCAATTACAGCAATGGCTCATGAAATATTGGCACTTCACTTCTTCATAGCGTCGCAGTACTTTTCCATTTAGTGCCTATGGAATATTGCCATGCTGTATAGGCGTCGGAAACAGCGCATCCGAGGCTCAACGAAACCACTTTTTCCAGGAGAGCCTCCTCGATCCAGCACGTGTTTCTCAGATCGATGCCCAACTCCGACTACTACTGCTGAGCCCGTTATGCCGTACCGCGCCCGTGTGCGTTTTCCCGCGCTCGCCTGCCTCCACCTTTTACTGCTCCCCTACAGACAGGGTATTTACCGAAGGTTTTACATTCTACATATTCTAATACATTGCCTACGTATGGACCAGGCGTACAAATACAACTTTCACATCTTACAATAGTTTCAACATTAGGTACACTTCCCTTCGATTACAACATTGCTTGAAATTTGACATAAATATTAAAATTTACATCGATAATTGTTTATAGCTTCTTCAACGTAATGTCATGAAACAAAAAAGAAAGGAAACCAGAATATCGATTATACTAATTTATCGAAATTCAGAAGAAAAAAAATTTATTACATATACAGTAGGATAACGTTAGTGTTGTTACAAGTACACTGCCACAAATTACGCTAACTTCCAGGGCAGGTAACTGGCGTGTTAGCGGCCATTAGGCAGTAACATACCGCTGGCTGCACTTCACCAATAACAACACCAAATTGAAACTAATATCCAGCAGCAGAAGGCGGATAATAGGTTCCACCAACCTGACAGATCCTGGGAACAGCAACACGCAAACAACAGTGAGCTCTCAAACAGTGAAGGTTTTACTCCTGGATAAGGTTCACTCAACTTCAAACATCCTGGATTCGGTCGTCGGCTACAGACCCTCGATCCGACAGTGCCTGCACGCCGCCAGCAGTCCCGCCCGGCCTGCCCTCGTACTGCGGACCTCCTCGCCTCTCTGTCCGGAGCTCCTCTGCCTGACACACACGACGACCCCGAAATACAAGTGGTCGCCCCAAAGATAGTACCACAGTACTGGCTATCTATACCCGCTGCTGCTGCCACCCGCGAGCAAACAATACTAGCAAACTCAGTGGCGCCGTTAACACAAGAAGGAAACGAGACGCCACTGCCGCTATTACAAGACGCCAAGTGTGACTGGCGAGAACGCGAGCCGCACACGGCTCACACTCAGCCTCACAAGACCATCTGAAGAGCTACTTCAGTGTAGCATTATAATAATGAATTTCGGTTACATTCCCAATATTCTCCAGAGTTCCTAAGCCTGACATCGGCTGTGAAATCAGCGTGCCAACATGCTCCTCCATTGCTACATACTGCAACCGATGACGACATTGTCAGAGGATTCAACAGCAAAAGATCTTAAGGATCTGATGACAGTTTCTTAGTGCTCTCAAACGAAACGGAACTATAGTGTAGTTATAATTAAAGTTTCGTTACTTGGGAAGGCCCTAGGAATAACGAATGATCGTAAGGCAATGAAATTTTGTGCAAACATTTGTAAGGACATGCGAAAGAGAAATCTCGGATACGCTACTGAGAGAAACACATTTTAATTTTCTAATGAGGAGTAATATTTCTTAACTGCGTAGCGTGTTTCGATCCAGGTAACGATCGTTGCTCAGTGTGACGACCATCTGGACCCACGACAGCCTGGAACCTCACCAGATACACCACTTCCTAAATGTTGGTAGCACTTTCCGAACAATGGGCTATGAAAAGTTGCGGTGTAGCGACACAGCTCGTGCACTGTTTAAAGATCACACACAGCGTCCAGCCTACTTCGCCGCAGCAACAGTAACTTCTTCAACAGTTCCTAAATCTCCAGTTAATTCGAAGGTCCGGATCACTCTGTTCTACGACGGTGCGGAAGGTAGACATCTACATCTGCATGGATACTCTGAAAATCACATTTAAGTGCCTGGCAGAGGGTTCATCGAACCACCTTCCCAATTCTCAGTTATTCCAACCTCATACAGCGCGCGAAAAGAACGAACACTTATATGTTTCCATACGAGCTCTGATTCCTCTCTGTATATCTTAACTGCAGGTATGGGCAGCCTTTACTCGCCCGTGGGCTAGATTCGTATACTTAAGTATGCTCGCGGACCACCTCGTCACGTCAAACGACAGCAACGCTCTTAGCGCATAAATTCAAAATCATGTCGTCCATGACATAAATGTTTATGGTATAAAGCACCGATAAGAATGACACCCCTTTTGCGATACGCCACGCCACGCCGACAAATTATGCCTAAAACACACATTTTTCAGAGTACATTTGTTTTATGTTCACCTCATCCTTATATGCTTATATCTAGCTACGTTTAGTGAACACCGTATCTCCACTTAACGAGTTTTCGCAAGCGTTGTATTAAAAACTTCACTTGCAATATGCTGCAACGCCGTTAATAAAGAAACAATGTTCACGACATGTAAATAAATGGAAACGTCTAGGAATGGGTGGCCAGGCACTGTGAAATATCCTTATGGAAAAATAAAAGCCTATAGAAGCAACTGGTTGCAGCTAGTTAGTTATAAATTACCTTCAGTTTCAAAACTTGCAGTGTTCTAATAGGAGAGGACTATTCACTAACGTTAATACGAGAAAGAATAGAAAACCAAAATATGGCAATGAGACAGGCAGTCACTATCGAGAAACGGGTAGGAGTAGGTTCGCGGATTCCTTCCGCCGGTTGACCTCCCATGGTTTAAAGCGTCGACATTAGCGAAGAGCAGCAACACTCCTGCTGTTGCTTTGATGAAATAGCTTTACGAGTTAATACCTGTTCACTTTTTCCAGACCCATGTTGACTGTCTGTAACAATAATGCATACTGACGCTTGTGTTATAACCCTACGTCGCCGTACCAGTACCGGTGCACATAGGCAAGCCATTGACACTACTAAAACCCAAATCCTGCAGCGCATAGTCTGGGCATCGTCCCTATAAATCTGGGTCCGGTACTGTAAGTAGTTTTCGGACTACACTGGTCCCAGTAGCGAAAGTTTCATTATAGCCAACCTCAATATCTGTCTCCAAATACAGAAATAGTGTCAGACTTGGCGCAGAGGAGTGTAGAAGTCAGCGTCAACAAGAGCTTTATAAAAACCTTACAAGTCACACTCATTCAAGGAGGGCGGAGGAGCGGACAAACATTCAAGGCATTCTTTTATCCTTGCAGTGAGAAACAGCCCCTAAAAGGTGGACGGATCAGCAATGATCAACGCCATGAAGAAGCACATGGCAATGTAAACCACTGCATTAAAGACAAGTAACTTGTATTCGCAGGTCATGTGGCCTGTAATTGAAGAAGTGTCATGATGCTCTCTCCATTGGCAAAAGATTCCGGAATAGTCCCCCATTCGGATCTCCGGGAGGGGACTGCCAAGGGAGAGGTTACCATGAGAAAAAGATTGAATAATCAACGGAAGGACAAAGTTCTACGAGTCGGGGCGTGGAATGTTAGAAGCTTGAACGACGTAGGTTCAACAATGGCTCTGATCACTATGGGACTTAACTTCTGAGGTCATCAGTCCCCTAGAACTTAGAACTACTTAAACCTAACTAGACTAAGGACATCACACACATCCATGGCCGAGGCAGAATTCGAACCTGCGACCGTAGTGGTCACGCGCTTCCAGACTGTAGCACCTAGAACCACTCGGCCACTCCGGCCGGCGAACGACGTAGGGAAACTAGAAAATCCTAAAAGGGAAATGTAAATGCTCAATCTAGATATAGTAGGGGTCAATGAAGAGAAGTGGAAGCAAGACAAGAGTTTCTGGTCAGATGAGTATAGCGTAATATGAACAGCAGCAGGAAATGGTGTAACAGGAGTAGGGTTCTTTATGAATAGGAAGGTAAGGCAGAGAATGTGTTTCTGTGAACAGTTCAGTGACATGGTCGTTATTATCAGAATCGACAGCAAACCAACACCGACAACGATATTTCATATATACATGTCGACGTCACAAGCTGAAGATGAAGAGATAAAGTGTATGGAGGATACTGAAAGGGTAATACAGTATCTAAAGGGGGATGAAAATCTAATAGACATGTGGGACTGGAATGCTGTTGTAGGGGAAGGAGTAGAAGGAAAGGTTACAGGAGAATATGGGATTGGGACAAGGAATAATGAATACCCTATTGATGAACCACAAGAGGAGGAAGTACACTTGGAAAAGGCCGGGTGATAAGGGAAGATTTCAATTAGATTACATCATGGTCAGACAGAGATTCCGAAATCAGATACCGGATTGTAAGGCGTACCCAGGAGCAGATATAGACTCTGATCACATTATAGTAGTGATGAAGAGATGGCTGAAGTTTAAGACATCAGTCACCAAGAATCAATACCCAAATAAGTGGGATACGGAAGTACTAAGGAATGACGAGATACGGTTGAAGTTCTCTAAAGCTATAGATATAGCAATGAGGAATAGCTTAGTAAGCAGTACAGTTGAGGAGGAATGGAAATCTCTAAAAAGGACCATCACAGAAATTGGGAAGGAAAACATAGGTACAGAGAAGGTACTGCGAAGAAACCATGGGTAACAGAAGAAGTACTTCGATTGATCGATGAAAGGAGGAAGTACAAAAATATTCCGGGAAACTCAGGAATAAGAAATACAAGTCGCTGAGGAATGAAATAAATAGCAAGTGTAGAGAAGCTAAGACGAAATGGCTGCAGGAAAAATGTGAAGACATCGAAAAATAAATGATTGCCAGAAGGACAGACTCTGCATACAGAAAAGTCAAAACAACCTGCGGTGACATTAAAAGCAAGGGTGGGAACATTAAGAGTGTAACGGGAATTTCACTGTAAAACTGCAGAGGAGTGAGCGGATAGGTGGAAAGAATACATTGAAAGCTTCTATGAGGGGGGAGATTTGTCTGATGTGATAGAACAAGAAACAGGAGTCAATTTAGAAGAGATAGGGGATGCAGTGTTAGAATCACCATTTAAAAGATCTTTTGAGGACTTAAGGTCAAATAAGGCAGAAGGGATAGATAACATTCCATCAGAATTTCTATAATTATTGGGGTAGTGGCAACGAAACTACTATTCACGTTGGTGGGTAGAATGTATGAGTCTCGTGACATACCATCTGACTTCCAGAAAAGCATCATGCACACAATTACAAAGACAGAAAAAACTGACAAGTGCGAGAATTCTCGCACAATCAGCTTAACAGCTCACGCATCCAAGTTGCTTACAAGAATAGTATACAGATGAATGGAAAAGAAAACTGAGGATGCGCTAGATGACGATCAGTTTGGCTTTAGGAAAAGTAAAGGTACGAGAGTGGCAATTCTGATGTTGCGGTTAATAATGGAAGCAAGACTAAAGAAAAATTGAAGACACGTTCATAGGATTTGTCGACCTGGAAAAAGCGTTCGTCAGTGTACAATGGACCAAGATGTTCGAAATTCTGAAAAAAGTCGGATTAAGCTATAGGGTGAGACGGGTCATATACAATACGTACAACAGCCAAGAGGGAATAATGAGAGTGGACGACCAAGAACGAAGTACTCGTATTAAAAGAGTGTAAGACAAGAACGTAGCCTTTCAACCCTACTCTTCAATCTGTACATCGAGGAAGCAATGATGGAAACAAAAGAAAGGTTCAGGAGTGGAATTAAAATTCAAGGTGAAAGGATATAAACGATACGATTTGCTGATGACATTGCTATACTGAGTGAAAGTGAAGAAGAATTACATGATCTGCTGAAGGGAATGAACAGTCTTATGAGTACACAATATGGACTGAGATAAATCGAAGGAAGACGAAGGTAATGAGTAGTAGTAGAAATGAAAACAACGAGAAACTTAACATCAGGATTGATGGTCACAAAGTAGATTAAGTTAAGGACTTCTGCTACCTAGACAGTGAAATAACCAACGACGGACGGAGCAAGGACATCAAAAGCAGAGTGGCTATGGCAAAAAAGGCATTCCAGGCTAAGAAAAGTCTAATAATATCAAATATCGGCCTTAATTTGAGGAAGAAATTTCTGAGAATGTACATCTGAAGTACAGCATTGTGTGGTAGTGAGACATGGACTGTGGGAAAACAGGAACAGAAGAGAATCGACGCGTTTGAGATGTGGTGCTACAGACGAATGTTGAAAATTAGGTGGACTGATAAAGTAAGGAATGAGAAGATTCTCCGCAGAATCTTGGAGGAAAGGAATATGTGGAAAACACTGATAAGGAGAAGGGACAGGATGACAGGACATCTGTTAAGACATGAGGGAATGACTTCCATGGTACTAAATGGAGCTGTAGAAGGCAAAAACTGTACTGGAAGACGGCAAATAATCTAGGACATAGGTTGGAAGTGCTACCCTGAGATGATAAAGTTGACATAGGAGAGCCGGCTGGAGTGGCCGAGCGGTTCTAGGCGCTACAGTCAGTAGCTGCGCGACCACTACGGTCGCAGGTTCGAATCCTGCCTCGGCCATGGATGTGTGTGATGTCCTTAGGCTAGTCAGGTTTAAGTAGTTCTAAGTTCTAGGGGACTGATGACCTCAGAAGTTAAATTCCATAGTGCTCAGAGCCATTTGAACCATTTTGACATAGGAGAGGAATTCGCGGTGGGATGTATCAAACCAGCTGGAAGACTGATGAGTCAAGAAGAAGGTTACAGGAACCTGTGAGCGGGTTGGGTTGTTTGGGGAAGGAGACCAGACAGCGAGGTCATCAGTCTCATCGGATTAGGGAAAGACGAGGAAGGAAGTCGGTCGTGCCCTTTCAAAGGAACCATCCTGGCATTTGCCTGGAGCGATTTAGGCAAATCATGGAAAACCTAAATCGGGATGGCCGGAAGCGGGATTGAACCATCGTCCTCCTGAATGCGAGTCCAGGGTCTAAACTGTGAGCGGCCCACGGAACATGATACGAGAGATTTTAAACGGGATTAACATTGGGTGGTTTAGTAGGGATGTCTCAGTGATCAACATACCGTGACCGTATGAGATTGGCCCATAAACATGGCTGTTCTCACCTTCATACCTTCATTTTGCGAAGATAGCTCCACAGAACGATATAGATATTTTCCATTCATTCCTGTATTTTCGTTTACTTATTTTTGCGATACATTGAAAAGCTTTTTTGGGTATAAATTTTGTAAATTAATTTCTTTTTACAGTTATGTGCATGTGTAGGTAACACAGATATTATAGAAGTGATTGATAATTTCATTTAATATTATGTTGTATGCTCTCTCATTTATTAACAGGTTTGTATTTATTTTGTAAGAAGAGAAATATATGAAGTTGTAGTTTAGTCTAAAACCATAATTCAATGAAATCAGAATCTTTGAAAGTGTTATGTGAAGCGAGATGTTTGAACGGTGTAGAACCATATCGATAGCTCGACAGAGAAAAGCACCAACAAAAAGTCAGGAGCGACAACTGTGAGTTGAGGTGATTATCGTGCTGCGAGTTTATTGTTATGGATTGGGTTCGTCGCTGGTGAAAAATCAGTGTATGTACAGTGCCACATTTGTGATCTCGATGTGTACGGCGATTAAATAATTTGTGACTTCGTGTCGCTGAAACTGCAGTTTGACTCATTAAGCGTAAAACTTTGATTCGCTGATTGGTAAGCTGTGTGCATTTCGTTAAGATACCGCTTTCGACTGTAGCCAGCACAGACTGTTAAGTGCCTACCACGGACTGTGAAATTGTATAAAGTACGGTAATGCATTTTCTTGTCGTAGGTTACAAAGAAATTTAACCTTGATTGTACGGTGTGCTGATCGCCGCGTGATTGGAGTGATTGTGCAGACAATTGTGAGCGGCTTCGATTGTTTGGAATACACCGCGGACTAATGATTTATGGTATAGTTAACTTGATTTACTGCCGCTATGCCAGCGGATTTACTGTGAAAAGTGCTGCGCCGTGTTTGAATACTATAGCCTAAATCTAAAATGTGTGGCTAAGATATGTAAAAAAAAGAAAGATTAAAAACCCATTATAGCAGGTTATGCCACGCGTTAATGGAAGGAAGTGTGTCTTATGTTCGTCTTTGCATGTAGATACGCAAACTGGAATTAATTATGCAAACATCGATGGTTTCTGTTACATCTGCAACAGGTGATCAAGATCAAAGAGCACAGCAAGGAGTTAAAAATTGTTGGATTACACGCCCAAGGATCATGGAGTAACAAAGCAGACGTTGGAGAATCGCCGACAGCATCAGCGAAGAGGAAATTGTTTTTAAGAAACATTAGCTAAGAGAATCTGTGAACTACATTGTTCTAATAGTGATGTAAGAACCCATTACATAGAAACAACAGTAACTTCTCTTCGTTATTCACTCCACATAATTGTCCACTGTCATATAGTGACGCTATTCTGATTGGTTTTCAATAACCTTCAGAACAATAGTTAATAGTTTCGTTCACTGAAGTACTTTTTTCCATAATCATAATAATTTGCAAATTCATTTAGTTACCACACAGTATTTATTATTGCTAACGATTGTTAGCCACACTAATCAGATAATAGTTAAACAGTTTTATTTCTTATCATTTGCCTTTTAGCTGCCAATGCTTCTTTTTTTGCATATTTTGTGAGAGTTTATTTGAATTTGCATGTTTTATTGTTTAGCGTTTCATCTCGTGTAAATTATTGTTCTGTGCCACTGTAGTATGTACGTTATGTGTGACCCATTATTAAGTCAGCAGGTAATGGCAAGCCACGAGTTGTTGCTTGTTTAGGAGAACATCTTATCAGTGGTGATCTATTCAATTTGGACTAATGGTTGATCACTCATAATGTTATGGTTTCTAGTAAATACTTGTAGGCGGGACTGTAATGTCCGTTTAAACTGAGGAATACATAGAGTACTCCTGGTTTCAGTTAGCTTAAAGTTACTGGGTGCGAGAAATTCCAGAAAATGGATTGGAGTTTTGTCAGTATGAGTAGTTGAACATGGTCGGTTCTAGCTCAGTCAATATTTGAGGAGGTGCTGATTCGGGTGATACAGGTACATATTGTGTTACCCTCTTACCCGTTATATTCAAAATTCGAAAACACTTTCTGTGTTGTTTGGCCCACTGGAGACGTGCAGCTTTATGTGCTGCAGTGAGCAATGACCTTTTACGAAGTACAGAACTTCGCTGTTCGTTTCATGCTGTTCCCTTAGCAATGTTCACTTCGAAACACGTTGAGGTAGCTCTGCATTCACCAATAGCATCAGTTCCTGTCGGGTTTGAAACTAACTATCAATTATCCTCCCATCGCTGTCCATTAGGTCCTTTTATAACCACTGTTATTACGCCATGTTGTATGGCTGTAAATGGTACGTCATTTCTTGACCCGCTGGAGAGTCAGCATCTAGATACAGCAAAAAAATCATATAACTTCATCGACAGTGTGGTCAAGGACACATCCGAATACGACAGCTCCTTTCTGTCAACCAGTCGCGTTTTCACAACTATGCATCTTACTCAGATGATTCAACACAGTGGACTGGAACCAACATATCACTTCACTTCCATTACCTATGTTGGGGTGTAGTGTCATATGACTGACTGGAAACAGTTTTCTTTCCAGCTCTTTTAAGAGAATGACCAACATTGTGTCCAGTGGGTTCATGGCAAAAGCCCCTGATGACGAGAAATATACACTCTGAGGACAAAGAACACGATGCACCACAATGGAACTATCCGAATGGGGTGGGTACAGTAGATGTGATGTACATGTAGAGACAAACAAATGGTTACAGTATCAGAAAAATTAGATGATTTATTCAGGACGATGAGCTTAACAATTTGAGGTAGTCAATTAAGTGTTGGTTCACCTCTGGTCCTTAGACAAGCGACTGTTCGATTTCTCATTGATGGATAGAGTTGTTGCATGTCCTCATGAGGGAGGACATCGTGCCAAATTCTGCCCAATTAGCGCATTAAATTGTCAAAATCCCTAGCTGGTTGGAGGACCCTGCCCATAATCCTCCAAATGTTTTCAATTACAGAGGGGTCTGGCGACCATGCTGGCCAAGATATTGTTTTGCAAGTGCCAAGATATGCAGTAGGAACTCTCGCTGTGCACAGGCCATAATTGTCCTGCTGAAATGTAACCCAGGGTTGCCTTGCTATGAAGGGCTACAAACGGGAACGTTGAACGTCTTAAACATACCACTGTGCACTAAGGATGCCGCAGATGACAATAAAAGCGGTCGTCCTGCGGAATAAAATGGCACATCAGACTGTCAAACCTGGCAGCCAGACCTTATGGTGGGTAAGGTCTGGTTCGTATTCCACCGCTGTCAGGGGCGTCTCCAGACGTGTCTTTGGCCTGGAATCTCATTGGCTGGAGCAGAATTGTCTTCAGTGATGAGTCCCACTTCAACTGAATACTTATTAACAGTGAAGGCGTGTCTGAAGACACCCCAGATAACAGTGGGATACCAACCTGTCGCCTACCATATGGCCTGACAGCCAGAGTGATGGTCTGTGTTCTTCAGGTCCCTCTCCAGTTGATAACTTGGAACAGTTTGGGCAGGCCCTCCATCCAGCTCGGAACTTTGACGATGTAACACTCCAACTGGACAGAACTTGACACGATATCCCTCAGGAGGACATCCAACGAATCTATCAATGAATTCCAACCCGAATATATCTTTGCATAAAGGCCAGAGGTGGACCAACACATTACTGAATTACTCAGTTTTTGAAGCTCTGTCTCTTGAATAAAACATCCAGTTTTTGAGAAATTGTGATCATTTATTTTTGTGTAGATGTACGTCACATCTACCATTTCCTTCTGATCCGGGTAATTGCTTCGTGATTTGTCTTTTTACTGTCTTAGAGTGCATACTTATGTTTATTGATCGATTTTTGTTCTGATGTTCATGTTGTGAAGGTGTGCTTGAATTAACATAAAAGAATTTTTGAACTCTATGATTGGTACAGAGAACCAATTTTTGGGCCTATTGTATTGACCCATCGTCTTACGGGGTTTCGTTACCTAGACTTCACTGAAAACGAACTTCAAGCATTATTGATTGAGGTTCCTTTGGCTAAAGGGTGGTTACATTCTTCCCACGTGACGAGTTCCCTGCAAACTCTATTCGTCAGCTGGTACAACATATACACCTTTCACCACAGATGGGCCGGCAGACACGGTCACGGCACACTGGACTCGCATTCGGGAGGACGACGGTTCAATCCCGTCTCCAGCCATCCGGATTTCGGTTTTCCGTGATTTCCCTAAATCGTTTCAGGCAAATGCCGGGATGGTTCCTTTGAAAGGGCACGGCCGATTTCCTTCCCAATCCTTCCCTAACCCGAGCCTGCGCTCCGTCTCTAATGACCTCGTTGTCGACGGGACGTTAAACACTAACCACCACCACCACGGTCACGTTTTGTGCCCACTAATGTCCCCGACCTCACTACTTTAAATTACTGCGTAGGGGATGGTTAAAAGGGATGTCTAGAAGGAAACACATAATAAAACAGATAAATATATGGTTCGAATAACGAATAGTACTCCCACAATGAAAGGACTCATAAAGAACCTCACACGAGCTACACCTGGTTTCGTGAAGAGAATTCGAAAGTTAATGGAAATCTGACGTGGAATATATAAAAATCGAGTTTCACCTTCATTATTTTCCCTTGATTTACACTGATGAAAGCTGCTGAGACGATCTGCAGTCGATTCGGGTGATTGTTTCGCTTCCCTCGCTTGACGTAACGCTCACAGCTAGGTGACAGCGTCGTTTGCTGAATGCGTGAAGAGACGACGTAGCGTTGTGGGTTTATCCGTGACCGCCGTTTTTGCAGTAAATTTTGTTACGTTATGACAAACTCTATTGGAAGTCTGCAGTATAGTAACATCTAGCGGCGGCCGAATTGTGGCCGGCCGATTGCGTCATGAGCCACCGGCTCTTCTGACCGAGCGTGGGAATACTTTTGTGTGCCGCATATAGGGTCCACCTCACCTAAGAAAGTAAATAACTATGTTAAAGTGATAAAGGACATTTTGTTATTCAGACAAACAGTATGTCAAAATTTTGATACTGCTACCTATAATAGTTTCGGAGGTATGAAAAACCCATCAAAAAGTACTAAACCGAAACTTAAGAAAGTAAATTCAGATAGGAAGCATAACAGTTTATATTTCTTTTGTTATTTATAAACAGTTATAGCACTCTAAGTGTGCCGATTTATTTTATAAAGATTGTCAATTCCAAACTTTCGATAATTTCTCTTTCGTAATGAAAATAACAGTCTAGAAGTTAATATTTATATTTTGTCTTAGGGTGAAAGTAAATGAGAGCGAATGTGAGTGTGCTTGGGAGACATAAGTCAAATTTCAAACTTATGTGGTAATACATCTTAAGTAACTAGCAAGTTTTACGCCACCAGGGTGTCATGAAAATTGTAAATCCCCCTAACTGGCGGATGACGTATGTCTATGGGTGTTTGCTTATATCATAAAGCACCCAGAAAGTCGGTAACCGTATAAACAGTTTTCTAAAATTATCTCAAGATTAATTTTCGTTTAGTTTCAATTATTAGACATTGTAGTAATAATTTTCTTGTCGAAGTGACGCCAATGAATCTGATATAGTGATTGGCACAGAACAGTTTTAGCGCGAGTAAGATCTAAAGGTGTGATCGGATTGGCTGGCCTTTTCGAACAGCCAATCCGTACTCAGTACGGTTCCCGCGCACTGCGAGATACTTAGGTTGCATGAGTATCTTGAAGGGGAGAGTCTTGGACTAGCTTTTCAGACGCGAAGGTCATGTTAAATGTGTCCGTCCGTAAAATGTGTAAGATGAAAAAATGTTCGGTGCTTCGCATTCAGATGGATTTGAAATGGTAGCTTTTGTTGCGACGAACATTTTGTAAAAGTTTGCGAGTCGTGGGATACTTTGTTCGGGAGATATACGTGTGTGACTTGTTGGACTTAGAAAATCAGCGTGGCGATGTCCTGTGTTCTATTACAGAATATATTCGGTTAGCAATCTTTGTGAAAGAAATCTACTGAATGACTTATGTAAGAAATCACCGTTATATGTAGAAAGTGACTGTATACTCGAGTGATTATTTTCGGAATGGACTTAGGAGAATTCTGGCTGCTTTACGTGTGACATAAATTGGGAAGATATAGTAGCACTTTTGCATACTAAAAGTGGGCTGATGACATGTTGAAGCAAAGAAAATAAGACTTACTTTTATCAGATTTTGGTCTAGCGGTTCTAGGCACTCAGTCCGGAACCGCGCGACTGCTACGGTCGCAGGTTCGAATCCTGTCTCGGGCATGGATGTGTGTGATGCTCTTATGTTAGTTAGGTTTAAGTAGTTCTAAGTTCTAGGGGACTGATGACCACAGCAGCTAAGTCCCATAGTGCTCAGAGCCATTTCAACCATTTTTTTACCAGATTTACGAACTTTCAATGAAGATCAGGTCTCCTTTTTCCACCCGAACATTTATTATGAATATTTACAGGAACAATCATAACGAGATTTAAGCGGCCTCAGTAATTGTAGATATTAGGTACTGCCTTTATCAGGGCTGTCTTTATGTACGTTGCAGAGTGAAGGGATACTGAGCAGATGCTGATCTGAGGTAGGTGAATATCAATTTGCAGCTTGCTTCAGTGACAAACTCAAAGACAGTTCCGTTGCAACAAGACACAGATCGTCTGGAGAGAATGTAGGTTAAGACAGACGAGCAGTGGCACGGTTGGGAGACCAAGCAGCTTCCTGTGCAGTGATCGATTATTGGTATATCAACGAACACTAGATGGTGTGGTGCGGAAGTGTGCTCTAATGATTGTGGCAGACAGTAGCTCAGGTCAAGTAACGTTTATGGGTGTATATGTAACAACAGCTGTGTAGCCATTGTGATGTCTGGAATGTATATCAGCGAAAGTGTCCTTTGAACAGAGAGAAGCGTTACCCGCTCTTGGACGGGCTTACGTTGGAATTTGCCATCCTGTATAGAAGTAAGCTCCTCGTTGATTGAATTGGGTCGGTTGCTGTAACCACACTGGTTAGTGGCATAGTGCGACTCGCTAAATGTGATGTACTGTGGATGCTGTGCGCCGTAACTTGGTTTCACGCTGGGAATTGTTGGGCCAGGAGGAAAGTTACGAGGTACATTGTTGGATAAAGGTACACTTCACTACGCTATTATAAGGATGAGTATCTGCGAGTCTATGAAATAAACACTGCTCCCTGCGATTGGTTTGACTGAGTGGGCAATTGTATTGTGTTCAACTGCAATGACTTTCATTAGTTTCGCAATAATTGCTTTATTAGACGATGTGCTGACTGCATTAGCCAAAAAGGACTTTGTGCTGCTACATCTTGTTTTCAAATGGTTCAAAAATGGTTCAAAAATGTTCAGATGTGTGTGAAATCTCACGGGATTTAATTTCTAAGGTCATCAGTCCATAAGCTTACACACTACTTAACCTAAATTATCCTAAGAACAAACACACACAACCATTCCCGAGGGAGGACTCGAACCTCCGCCGGGACCAGCCGCACAGTCCATGACTGCAGCGCCATAGACCGCTCGGCTAGTCCCGCGTGGCCAAAAAGGGTTACAATGGCTCTGTGCACTATGGGACCTAACATCTGAGGTCATCAGTTCCTTAGAACTTAGAACTACTTAAACCTAACTAACCTAAGAACATTACACACATCAATGCCCGATGCAAGATTCGAAACTGCGACTGTAGCGAACCCGCGGTTCCAGACTGAAGCGCCTAGAAACGCTCGGCCACATCAGACGGCTCTTGTTTTCAAAGTTTGTTTAAATTCTATTTTAAGGAATTAGATTTTAAAGAAGTGGTTTTAAGCGATGACGTGGCTTATTATGGAGACTGTCAGTTAATTACTGTTAAGTTGGAATCATACGCTCATTAATTCATGGAACTGATCGTTCGTAGCCCCTTTTGGTACTGGACCTTTACCGCTAGTGTTTGATTTCATAAAAGCAAATTAACAGCTGAGTAATTATTGTGCCACTGTTACACCATATGCTACATGTTTTAACTGAACGCTTTGGTTTAAGGAAATGTAAAGTTTCTTTTTGTGCACAATATATTCCTTGTTGTCTAATAATATCGGATGTACTGGTGGTGGGCTGCGTCTTCCCAAGAGCATATTTCGACTCATAACTTGGCGTACTCATCAGGTGTTTCCTGAGACTGTTCTACATGAAGTCCACGGCCGCTGTGGCTGCCTCTTGCGGGTGGTATCCATCTCCAGCCGTTCCCTCTTCCGTCCGCGCCCGTTGCGGCTGTTTCCCGCTCTGGCGGCCGTCCCATGGCGTTCCGTGTTTTGGTCTCCACCCGCCAGGTGAGTTCCTAGCACTATCGTGCTGCTATAGGCATTCCTCGCGCCTTTCGCGACCGCTGCGGGTTTCTGTCGTGGGCACGTCATCCTCCGGGCGTTCTGTATTCGCTGCGTGCGCATCCTGCGGCATGAGACTGCTATTGGAGTTGCGTAATACGTCAACGCAAGCTGAGGCAACCTGTTATGTCGGTAGCCGTCGTCTCGTGTTCCGTAGTACGTCTGCTCCCAGGGTGTACGATGCCTCATGTTCCAGGTAATTGATGCTGTTCCCGTTCTTGTCGGTGACCGCTGTGGCTGTCTCCCGAGGCTGTGTTTGCCGTCTCGTGTTTCGTATGTAGTCTGATCCTGTTAATCGTGCCTCTGGTTGTCTGAGGTTTATTACTGGAGAAGGATAATTAAGATATTCCTTAATTAGTAACTGCTGAAATTATATCCATTGTTTGTCATTCCTATTTTCAAACTCGGGCTGCATTTGAATACTTCATAGTAAGTGGTTTCTACGCCAGGGTAGCCGAGAGCGCTAACGCGCTGCTTCCTGGACTCGAGCAGGCGCGCCGGCCCCGGATCAAATCCGCCCGGCGGATTAACGACGAGGGCCGGTGTGCCAGCCAGCCTGGATTTGGTTTTCTGGTGGTTTTCCACATCCCGCTAGGTGAATACTGGGATGGTCCCCACGTTCCGCCTCAGTTACAGGCGTCGGAGACATTTGAAACACGTTCGTACTATTTCCCGATTTACACTAGATGAATACAGCTGGGGTACACTGATTCCATCTCTGGGGGTACGGGGTGGCGGCAGGAGGGGCATCTGGCCACCCTTAAAAAACAAAATTAACCTTGCAAATCCGTTGTCACCACGCTTACCCTGCGAATTGCTGCGGGACTATGGCATAAGCGAAAGAAAGTAAGGGGTTTCTAATAACAGTGTTTTAGTTGCTCTACACTCATGAATGCACCTGCACCATCCAGTAACCACACTATTCATGTTGCTGCAGGTGAATGGCGTAATACAGGGCCTGGGGAAATCCTGTGCATGTCTCTAGTAACAGATGGTTGACCGGTCTTGTAATTAACGACGTTTTTAGTTACAGCTATTTAGTGAATGTAAAGCATTTGTGTTGCGATTTAAAATTTTGTTGCTTTGACATTTTATGCTAAATTGATGGAGGTACATGGATTAGCCAAGAAAGGATTAAAATTTTATTGATCAAGAGGGGGCGGGGCGGGAGGGTGGGTGGGGACAAGCAGTTCTCATGTCATTGCTGTTGGTGGGAGTGTTGTGGGTTGGCAGGAGAGCCAACACCGGTCTGAGAGGAAACCGAAAGGCACGCGTTTTATTTCACGCAGGCTGGCGTGAGGTCTGGAAGAGGACAAGGAAATTAGACTGTCGCAAAAAAGGACGTAGCTGTTGGAATACTTAACTTTAATCCATAAATGGTGAACATCGCTCTTGACGGTACATGTTTTACAGCATCAATAGTAACTGGTAATGGCGCCTTGCTAGGTCGTAGCAAATGACGTAGCTGAAGGCTATGCTAACTATCGTCTCGGCAGAGCGTATTTTGTCAGTGAATCATCGCTAGCAAAGTCGGTTGTACCACTGTGGTGAGTGCTAGGAAGTCTCTCTAGACCTGCCGTGTGGCGGCGCTCGGTCTGCAATCACTGATAGTGGCGACACGCGGGTCCGACGTATACTACGGACCGCGGC